>NW_008805068.1:31396-1231396 GCF_000004825.1 Heterostelium album PN500 | reverse complement strand
TTGCTTTAGATAGTGTTGATGAAGCGTCTTTAGTTTTTCTTGAATAACAAAATGGTGACCACATTTCAAAATGAAATCTACTGGAGATCTAGATTGAGTGAGTTCATATGATGAATAAATGAGATCAGTATCTACCAGATTCTACAACTCTACTCTACTCTCTGCAAATATGTTGGCTGGATCCAAATGTGGTAGCACATTTTTACTTGAAATTAAATCCTTTTCAAGTAAAAATGTGCTACCACATTTACAAATGAAATTAAGGTGTGATAGATTTCTCGCAAATCTCTTTAGACTGATTTCTTTCAACTTTTACTTTTGTACATATTTAACAATATTCTTACCTATCTATTTTTTGAATATTTATTTAGCATTTATTAATTTAATATCAAACAAAAAAATATACCTAAAGTTTGGAAGATAGAGTTAAATGTTCAGTCAAATACTTTTCAATAACAGCTTCTTTGAACTTGTAGTTAGAGGGTAGTATTCATTTTCAGAAATGATAAAATGATAACTATAGATTTAATATACTATATAATGATTGAAAAAGATTAAAGAAAATAAATTAATAATAAAGATTTAAAAATGATAATAATATTATTATATGTTTTTCAGATAAAAAAAAGATCAAATATTTAATATAGAATGAAATGATTTTGAAAACCAAAATATTTATCAATGATCAATGATAATTAAAAAAATAAAAAGTAATAATTGGGTTTTTAAAATAGGCTCTAGACAAGTGTCAAACTCAAGATGGATATTATTTATTTTTTGTTTGTACAACAATTTTTTTTTTACCTTAAAATAAAATTATACAATTTTCTAATTTTACAAATAATATAACTAATTTAATATAACTTAACTGGTTGAATTTAAAAAAATTTCATATATTTAAAAGTTTTAGAGCTAAAAAAAGCCAACAAAGTCAGTTGTTTGTTAGATGATGTTGGTGATAGTTATTTTAGTTGTTGGCAAATTGATATTAAAGGTAATAAAAGCATCACCCACACCAAAGACTATTGTTAAAATCACAAACAATCATGTAACTAATTCACTAAAGTAACTCTATACATTATTTTCCCAAGTGGAAAAGTAGTGGATTTAATTTTTTTTTTTTTTCTCTATCACTTTGGTGATCATCGTGTAACTAATCATATTTGTTTATTAAGTTCGTTTTACATTTATAATATTTGTTTAAAGTATTTAAATTAAAAAATAGTCATTAAAAAATAGAAAATAAAAAAATTGATGTTCATCAAAAATAATTTTGAAAATTTTATTTTTTTCACACAGGGGGGTGAAAATGAGTTTTTTTTCAAATTTATGAGGAGATGGAGAAGACACGGATGATGTTGTCAGTGTAACCGGCGTACAAAGTGGTTCCGTCTGGGGCCCAGCACAAAGAAATGCATGCTGGCAAACGAATTTCACGACGTCTCTTTGAGTCTGGGTTGACTGGTGGACGTGGGAGAACAATCTCCAACAAGACAGACTTGGTGAGGAGATCCCAGATCAAGATCTTGTCGTCAGTGGCGGCACATAACCAATACTTGTTTGGTGAGAAAGCCAAAGCGTTGATGGTGTTACGGGCTTCGAGCTTGTACAAGGCCTTTCCGGTTTGGAGTTCCCAGAGACAGGCAGATTGGTCCTTACCACCAGAGGCACACAATGAACCGTCTGGAGAGATGGTGACAGAGTTGATGTAACCAGTGTGTCCCTCGAGAGTCTTGGTGCACTTGAAGGTCTTGATATCCCAGACCTTGACCTTGTTATCCCATCCACCAGAGACGATGGTTGGAGTGTTTGGTGAGAAACGAACACATGAGACCCACTCAGTGTGACCGTCCTCAGACAAGACGTACTTGCACTCACCGATGGTGTTCCAGACACGGATGCTCTTGTCACATGAACCAGAGATGATTTGACGGTGATCGAATGAGAAGGCAACAGAGAGGACGTCCTTGGTGTGACCGGCGAAACGACGGGTGGTGACACCAGAGTTGATATCCCAGAGACGGAGAGTCTTATCCCATGAACCAGACAAAGCGAATTGACCGTCGTGGGAGATGACAACGTCTTGGACAAAGTGAGAGTGACCACGGAGGGATCTCAATGGAACACCGTAGGTGTCTTGCTCACGAGTAAGCTTCCAGACCATGACAGACTTGTCACGGGAGGATGACAAAATAATGTCGGGGTTGTCAGCTGACAAAGCAATTGAGGTGACTGGACCGTTGTGTCCTTTCAACTCACCACGGAGTTCGTATTTAGCAACTGGGATTTGTTGTTCCATTTTACTGTGTTAATGATTGATTTATATAAATGAGAATAATTAATATTAAATAATTATTTTGATGATAAACTTTTTAAAAATAAAAAAAAATACCTACATTATCGAATTATCTCTAACAAGTGAAAACAATGATTGAAAAATTGATTCGTCTCAAAGTACAGAACCAAAAAAAAAAAAAAAAAATTACAAAGCTCAAAAAAAAAAAAAACTAGAAAAAAATTACCATTTGGCCAACGTTACTCTTTTTTGTCAGGTATATGATTTTTTAGTATTCTTGCTTATTTGTTTTTCATTGTAATCATTTACACTTTCAAAAAGTTTATATCTCTTGTTAAAAATTTAATATTGATTATAAAAAAAAAATAATAAAAAAATAATCATAGAACATATAATATATTTTTTTACTCTGAATATTAATAATACTATTACCCAAACAAATATCCTTTTTTTCGAATTAATCTCAAACAATATAACAAATTAATAATTAATAAGTTCAATCAAATTAAAAAAATTTTCAATATTTGTTATTTAATATTGCGATTGGATGATAATAATAATGTTTTTGAAAAGTAAAAAGCTGGTCATATGACAATGATTGATCAAATCACAATTAAAAGAAGAATCTAATTACTTACCAAATGTAATGAAATTTATAACTAGCAGACTAAGTTTATTGTCCAAATCTTCTTAGTAATTGATATTACGAAAGATGAATATTCGTGTTAAAAATTAATCAAATAATAATAAATTAATATTAACCCACCTAGTCTACCAATTTTAATAATATTATTTAGTTATTATTAATAATAATGATGATGAATTAAAGTAATTTATTAGAATATTACACTTTAATAACTAAATTTAAATGATATTTATTTACATATACATATTTTACATCTATAATGAAGATTTTATTTAAATAGTATAATTTAATTGTAATATTATATAAATGGAAAATAATAATATTAATAATAATAGTATTAGTAACACAAATATAGATAACAATAATAATAATAATAATAATAATAATATTGAAAATAATAATAACAATAATAATAATTTAGAAAATAACAATAACAATAATAATAATAATGAAGATAATGAAAGAACAACTCTAACAAATAGTACATCAAATATAACAAAGAAAAGAAATCAATCGAGATCATTGTCCAATTCCTTATCGAATTTGGAGTTACCGACATCACAACGAATCAATCAATCACCATTGAGATCTTCTCATTTGAGTTCCTCTGCCGGCGGCGGCGGTGGTGGTAAACCAAATAAATCAAGACATGAAATGAATCAACAGATTGCGACATCTGGTGATGTCAGTAAATCAAAGGATCACGTCAGACGTGTACTCTTTACAAAGATACTCGAGAACAAAGGTTCGGTTGCACGTGATCATCTGGCCAATGAGAGAACGTTCCTCGCATGGCTACGTACTGGACTCTCTTGTATTGCACTGGGTGTCGCACTGGCAAAGATAGGAACATCGCGAGCCGGTGGCATTATCTTTGTAGCACTGGGTTCACTCTTTCTGCTCTACAGTCCAATCCGATACTTCCAAGTGTATCGACAGCTACTCAGAGGTAACTTTTCACCCAATCGTTTCGGAACGGTTCTCTTTATCATTCTCTGTCTTGCCGCTGCAATCACCGCACTCGTAATAGTACTAGCCAATCATTCAAGTAGCGCAATCAATTGTAATTGTATATTTCCAACAACAACAACATCAACAACAACAACAAATGAATTAAACATTACAAATCATAACAATAACAATAACAATAACAATAACAATAACAATGATAATAGATTAATAAAAGAAAAAAAAAAGAAAGTTAAGTTATACAATTTTATTTGATGTTTATGTTTATGTTATTTTTTTAATTACAACTTTGATACAGCTAATTTATGTATTTTATGTGATTCTTCATAACCTTTTTGCTGCTCCATTCTCTTCATCCAGGTTGCAATGTGTTTGTATGGAGAGAGATCGTAGCTCAGGAGAAGCAGTTGTACTAGTTCACAGTAGGCAGAGATGTCTGCGAGTGACATGTCGGTACCGTTGATGAATGGTTGTTTACCTTCGACTAACCAGTACTTTTCAAAGAGATGCAATGCTTTTGCTACTTCTTTTGCTTCGGCTTCTACTTTCAATGGGTCTGTAGCGACGTTGAACTTTGGCAACATAAACTTACTCACGAAATAGGTGAAACATGGTTTTCTAAAGTTAAGATGATGCCAATCTAGATAGCTATCAACTGATGCTCTCTTTATCAAATCAGTGGGATACAAGCTATCCAACTTGTACTTTTGTGCCAAATATCTCATTTGAGCATGTGATTCTAAAATTACATCATCATCAACTTTTAAAGTTGGTATCTTTCCAAATGGATTACTAGGTGAGTGAATATATTTAAGTAAAATGTACATAGTTAATAAAAACTTGTTTTCTTTTGTTTTGTTTAATAAAAAAAACAACATAATCTCTATATACTTACATCTTTTTATATTCATCTGTTCTTGTTTCACCTTTTAATACTTGAAGTAATTTCAATTCATATGGAATGTTACCATAAATCATTACCCAGGCTACTGCTCTACAAGGTTGACTCATCAAGTCACCATACATAATAATCTTTGACATATTTATTTAAAACTTTTTTGTTTTTAAAGAAGTAAATAGTTATTTGATGAATTAATTATTAATAGAGTAATTAATCTAGCTTTCTAAATTTATATTTTATTTTATTCTTCTTCTTTTTTAGACAGATAATTTATAACATTAATTTAATAAAAAAAAACTGAATTTCATTTCACACCACTTACGACCTCTTGAAAAGGAAAAACATGATGATTATGATTTGAAATTTCCCATTTCCAATATTTTAAATTTCATGATGTTATAATGATGATGTCTGATTAATTATAATTACTTTTATTAATATCTGCATATATTTTGATTACTTTTGTTAGTTTATAATGATTTAAAATTAGGTAGGTAATTAATAAAAGAAAAGATTTTGGTGTGTTTTTCGTTTTCGTTATATGTAGTTAGTTGGTTAACATGTATGCACCCATATATCTTCTTTAAAGTATTCGGCGGGAGAATCATCGTAGGGTGGTCTGGTATTTCTTTGTACAGCGACGATCTTAAAGTTCTTTAGTTTGCCACGCTCGGCATCCGGATAGTAGATGTTCCAGGTTCTACAGATGAATCGACCGTAGTGCAGACGCAGGTCATCGTGGAACAAGATCGACATGAGGAAGTTACGTTGGCGCTGACCACTGTTGAATGTGTAGATCGGGTTCGCTTTGTAGTCCGCTGCCTTTGGCTCGGGTTGCAGCAGATCGATGCCAGTGTACTTCTCGAAATTCGCAGGAATAACAAGCCAACGACTGTATTTCGGCGGGTTCGGCGCGAACATTCCCCACCACTGATCGGTCTTGAACACATAGGCAATCGAGGCAAAATGAGGTGATGGATAGGTTGGATCCGATTGTCGCATATATCCATTGTAATTCCAATAGGGTACATACAATATAAAAACGAGAGGAATGATAATCGTAAATAATATTCTGCCTACTTTACTCAACATTCCACTATTATTACTGTTATTCTTATTGGATGATGTTGGTACTGTTGTTTTATATCTATTTAAATTATATTCACTATTACTATTGTTTAACCAATCCTTTTTTAAATTTAAAATCAATAAAGTTAATAAGAAATAATTATTATTATAAATTATTATTATTTACTTACAATAAATAAATGGAATTTACTAATAATCTTTTCAAAGAATGGTGAATTTACAATGATTTCAAGTGGCCAAAGTAACCATGATTGTGATACCAATACAACGAATGCATCGTAATCACAATATACTTCACCTTGGAATTGAGCGGAAAAGTATTTCGATTTGAATTGGTCATTCAATGGAATGAATTCTGAAATGTGAATACCATCTTCGTCGAGGCGTTGTTCGGATGCTCCTGAAGATGAACCACCACTTGAATTTACTATTTTAACAATTGGAGTTTGTGAAATTAAAAAGAATTTCTTAAATGCAAACAGCATATATTCTACATTCTTTGATTTAGAATCATAGAAAATCTAAATAGCAAATGAAAATTTTAAATTAATATTTGAATAATATAGAAAAGATAAGATAATCTTTTTTACAATACATACAGATAAATGATTTCTTTCTTTGTTTGATGAAATCTTTGATATTACAAAATCCCAGAATGGTGTTGGTACGAATCCACATGAACAAACCATTGGAATAACAATAAATAGATAGATGTTTATACATGCTCCAAATCCAATGTGCATTGCTACAAATCCACATATCGATAGTAATCTTAGTTGTGTGTTAAAGATTGGTGATACCATAAAAATGGGTCCTAAATATTCAAATGCCAATGTGACCTAAAAAAAAAAACAGAAAATTAATAAACCTATTAAAGCAAAACAAATAGTTGTCCACTTTTTAATTTACTTACTCTTGTTAGGAATCTTAAAAACTCTGGGAATTGAATCAAGATATCGGTCAAACCATAATTGAATTCCTTTAAATTCAATGCATAGTGAACTGCATCATAAGTAACATGCCAATCATCACCATGTTTTAATAATGCTGTGAATATATAAATAGTTGCAAATTGGACTATAAATCCAATGGTTGCAAATGATAAATGTCTATTATTATTATTGTTATTGTTATTATTATTATTGTTGTTGTTGTCATTATTATTATTATTATGAGAAGTTTCAGAGGTTTGTCCAGAACTTCCAATTGTGGCTGTCGGTTGAATTCTTAGTGAATCGATGGAATAGACTTTGCCACTGGGCATAAATATCAACCAGAACAACATCGTTCGGACATAGTCGTCACTGCCGTCGAGAACGTAGATGTTACGATTCTGAAGTGATGCCAGTAGCAGGTATGACATGAATGCAGAGAAACGAGTGCGGTAGCCAACGAGCATCATTGTTGCGAATGCCCAGGCGGTAGCGAATAGCATGAACTGGAAAGGAATGGAGCCGTTGATGAGATGAATCGAAAAACGCAGCTCTGTTCCCTGAGCACCCATCGACATTGGATACTGTCCGTACCAAGTATAGTGGTGCATGAGATACTGTGAACGCCAAAACAGGTCCGACAACAAATAGAGTGACATTGCAACTCTGTAGAGTGCCATACTTCTGTAATCCAAATAGAGAGTGTTTACTATGAATATTTCATATAGTCTTCTCCATATTGTTTTATCAACACCAACAGAATCTTTAGATTTACTGTTGCCGCTACCAAACATTGTTGTTCTGTATATTTCTGTATTTGTATTATTACTATTTGGCTAAAAACTAAAGTTTAAAATAAAAATAATTTACTTGAAAATCTCTTCTATCTTAATCAAAACATGGTAATTAAAAACTATGAGGGGTGGAAATGTCGAGTGAATTTGTGAAATGTGGAGGTGGATGAAGGTGTGATAATATCTGTCGATTAAAAAAATAAAAAAACAAAAACTTTTTTGATTTTTGTTTGATCAATCTTTCTAGAAATGGAAATAAATGATGAACTCGTTGCTATGGTTGATGGTTGGACAACAAGATTTGTGGTGATTATGATATTTTCGTTGTTTTGTTTTAAAAAAGGTCAAAGTCAATCAACAACAACACTGCACTGTTTGATTTAAAAGAAAAGAAGAGAAATGATAAACAATAAATAAAGAATGATTATGTCACAATAAAAGTTGAAATCCAAAATTAAAAAAGAAAAATGTTATCAAATTGTTTTTTTTTTGTTTTTTTTTTGAAAAAATCGTTTTTTTGGGCTTTTCTTCAGCGGATTCTAAATTAAAAACAAAAATAAAAAAAAATCAAAAAACTGTGTTTGCACTGCTCGTCAGTTTTTCAATCACCAACCACCATCTTTGAACCAGGATTGATCTTAATCAAAAACAATTTTAAAATTGAGAAATTTGAAAATGAATACATTTTATTTCAATTAATATTATTTGTTAAAATAAATATTTGATATTTGATATTTATTTGTTTGGTTATATAATTTAGGAAAGTAGATTTGTTGATTTTTTAATATCTTTTTGGAATCTATCTGATTTGATAAGAAAATGAAAAATGTTTATATATGTGTTTGAAATATTCTGGTTTGATTGAAAAAGAAAGAAAGAAAGAAAGAGAAATATAGGAATATTACATTTGACCAACAATTTTGATGTTGAAATAATTATTGTTTAAAAATAAATAAAACATTGTTTTTTTTTTTTTGATTATTCATTCTCAGTTCCATTATAATCAAAAGATTGGTCGATTGAGGAATCGATAAACGATGTTTCATCTTTTCTTCTCTTCTTTTTGTAGTGCATCTGTTTGGTCGGATGTGGCGGTATGAATGTCAGTTTCTTTATCAGCTCGCTGTCATCGTGTATCTCAAACGGTTGTGTAAAGTTGAAAAAGTATTTGGAGCGGTCCGACTCCACTTCGCAGTTGATGACAGAGGTGCTCTTGGTGTTCACCACAATAAAGGGGAGGTGGATACGGTCGTTCTCGCCGTTGCTGCCGGTGCTTCCGGAACTTCCAGTGCTAGTGTTGTTGGTGTTGGCGACCATCTCTTCGTTGCGGTCTATCAGTGTGTGATAGAGACGCTCCTGGAACTGCAGTTCTTTGTACGCCATCTTTTTGGCACGGAGACGCGCCTGCAGATCTTGCTTTTGTCGCTCGAGCGAGGTGTGTGACGCGGGTGGTGGTGCCGATGTGGGCAGTCCGATCCAGCTGATCGTCTGCTTTTCTTTGGTGATGATTCCCATCGCTTGGAAGACGTTGAGCACGTCGTAGATACGTCGCTTCATGGTGTTTGTCTTGATGTCGGCGTTGGTCATGCCCGACTTGATGTTTTCCATTACGATCTCGTTGATGATCTCATTGGACACCTCGCTGTAGGAGGTGTTTGTCTTGCTCTGCACTTTCTGACAGACTTTCATACTGAGAAATCTAAGTCCTTTGTCTTCCTTCTTTGTCTTTTTGTTGGCGTGTTCATCCACCGATATAGAGTTCTGTTCAAAGAGATGATTGAAACCCGAGTTAAACGATGGTAACTCTGTATTAATAGATTGATTCAAACTCATATCAATTGAACTATTTAAATTATTATTGTTATTGTTATTGCTATTGTTTGTTGTTGTAGTAGTAGTTGTTGTTGTTGTTGACGTCAAAGGTTGTTGTTGTTGATAATAGTTTGATTGTGATGCTGATGACGATGCCAAAGATGATTGAGAATACGACGATTGTTGACTAGAGTATGGTGATGTAAATGGAGGTGTCGATGTCTGAGATGAACTGTTGCTATTGCCAGTACTAGTCTTACTCCTCAGGTCACCCATCAAATAATAATCCGCCATTGTTGTTGTTGTAGTAGTTGTTGGTATTGGTGTTGTTGAATTTTGTCTATTATTATTATTATTATTATTATTATTATTATTATTATTACTATTATTAAAAGGTTGTTGTTGTGCATAACCACCACCTTGTTGGAAATAAGGTTGTTGTTGCTGTTGAGTTGTACCACCACCATAATCTCTAAGTGTTGGTATTTCATCGTTTTGTATGAAACCTGAATCACGTGCCAAACTATCCAAGCCAGACTCTTTGCATATCTTCAATACACGCTCGTGAAGAGACATCGATTCGGTGGTAACACCAACAACAACGCCACCACCACCATTGCCATTTACATGGTCATCCAAAGCGGATTCCAACTCTATGAAATTCGTAGATGGATCATGATGGTCACTCATTCTCCAAAAATCTATGTTCTTTTTATTTTTAATAATTTGAAAATTAGATAGATAAATAGATATATATATATAATACAATTTAAATAAGTTCTTTCTTTCTAACTTTATTCTAATCTAAAGAATGATTGTGTGAAAGAAAGAATGAAACAACATTAAACAACAACAACAATAATAATATGTTATTTGTGAAATACCAATTAGCTATACATATACAATTAATTAAGTAGTTAATTTTTTTTTGGTTATTTAGTTTTGTGAGAGTTTAAGTGTTTATAAAAGATGAATGAATCAATGTTCATTTATTTTTCAATTCTTTGATTAATAAAGATATATATATATATAAATAATTACTACAACCAAAAAAAAAAATGTATGAAAACAATTAAAAAAATAAACAAAAAAGGAGGGAAAAATTATCGATTAAATTTGTTTGACAAGTCATAAAACAAAAAATGGTAACTTTAATTTAAGCTTATTGAAGAAGAACGATCATAGGAATCCATATTATCTCTCAAATTTCATTGCCTTGATGTTGAATCGAAAGATATACGATAACCAAAAAATATATATATTTATAATCTTGATCATTAAATTCATTTCTCAATAGTAAGTTATTTGTAATCAAAGTAGTATTTTTATTTGATTGATTTTATTATATTTGTTTTTTTTTTTGTTATTTTCTAGAAAGTAAGTGGAGTTATGATTTGTATTCACAATTAATTAAAGATATAGATTTTAATTTGTAAATATTAAACATTTAATTACTGTCAAAGTAGACATGTAGTTGTGTAATATATTTCGATTTCTTTTTATTCAATATTATTAGATTTTAAACATTTTTTTTTTATAGTTTATCAAATTAACAATATTTTCAAAAGATATTACTAAGCAACTATAAATTCAAATAAATGCTTCTGTTTCTATCTGTATATTAAAAGAAAATAAATAAATAAACACTTGAATTTTTCTCAATTCCTGATTTAGTTGATGGGAAATTTTAAAAATAAAATAAAATAAAATAACTTTGTTCGTTTTTTTTTTAAATTCCGATGAATTTTAAAACGAAATCATATGTATGATTTTCGTATTAATTTAAATTAATCATTTTTAGTAAAAAATTTACTACCTTTTTTTTTTTATTATATCGAATATATAAATAAACATTTAATTACTTTTATTACTTTTTAAATAAAAATTATATATTATTGAAAAAATGGATTTAAATACATTGGTCAGTAGATTACATGAGATCAACGCTGTCAAATTAGGTCAATTCAAATTGAAGAGTGGTATTATGTCACCGATCTACATTGATCTTAGAGTCACTGTTAGCTCACCGGTGTTGCTATCTCAAATCGCCGAGATGATGTACCAAAAGGTCAGTCAAGACTCTTCGATGCCACCCATCGTCTGTGGTGTTCCCTACACCGCGCTACCAATTGCCACCGCGATGTCGATCGCCCACGACACTCCGATGGTAATGCGTCGTAAGGAAGCAAAGAACTACGGTACCGCTCAACTGATCGAGGGTCGTTACAAAGCCGGTGACAACGTGTTGGTCGTCGAGGATCTCGTCACCTCGGGTGCATCCGTGCTCGAGACCGTGCGTGACTTGAACGCCAGCGGACTCGTCGTCACCGACGTCGTTGTGTTGCTCGATCGTCAACAGGGAGCACGTCAAGAGCTAGCCAAACACGGCTTGAAGTTGCACTCTGTCATCACCATGGAGGAGTTGATCGACACCCTCACCAAACAAGGCAAACTCGACGAGCCAACCTTGGCATTGGTCAACTCTTTCCTCGAAGCCAACCGTGCTGTCACCGTGCCAGCCGCATCGCAAATGCCAGCTGCTGCACCAGCACCAAAGCCAGCAAAGAAATACCTCACCTATGAGGAACGTGCAAAACTCGCTACCAACCCAACCGCTTCCAAACTTTTCAATATCATGGCCACAAAGAAGACCAATTTGGCAGTAGCAGTAGATCTCACCCGTAAACAAGAAGTATTGAACTTGGCCGATTCCATTGGTTCTGAAATCTGTGTACTAAAGACACATGTCGACATCATCGACGACTATGACCAAGATTTTGTTCACCAACTCGAACAAATTGCATCAAAGCATAACTTTTTAATTTTTGTAAGTAAATTTGTCAACCCTATTACATATTTTGTACAACTCAAAGTTAATGTTAATCTAACTAAACAACAAATGTACATATTTATAGGAGGATAGAAAGTTTGCAGATATCGGTAACACTGTTAAATATCAATTCGAAAGTGGAGTATACCATATCTCCAAGTGGGCACATATGGTGACCATTCATGGTGTAGCCGGTCCTGCTATTATCGATGGTTTCAGAGATTCAATCAAACAAACCGGTGCCGGTTTACTTTTACTCGCTCAAATGTCATCAAGTAAGTACTGTTTGATTAAAATAATAGATAGATAAATGTAATGATTATATTAGAAGTCGACTAATATCATTGATAAATTAATAATAACAGAGGGATCTTTGTGTGTCGGTGAATATACAAATCAAATGATTGAAATGGGTAAACAGAATTCCGATGCTGTAATGGGATTCATTTGTCAAGAGAGATTGGAATCGATGAGCGACAACTTTGTTTTGATGACACCAGGTATCCAATTCAACTCCAAAGGTGACAGCATGGGACAACAATACAACACTCCAGACTATGTTGTCAAGGAGAAGGGTACCGATGTAATCATTGTCGGTAGAGGTATCTATCAAAACAGTGAACCAAAATCAGAGGCAATCAAATATAAACAAGCTGCATGGGCTGCCTATGAATCAAGATTAAATTAAATTAAATTAAAAAATAACAACAAACAAAATAAAACAATTATTTATAAACATCATTTAATATTTTAACTTGTCATATTAATCAAAAAAGATTGATTGGGAATTGTGCGCATCTTTAAAAAGAATCTTTTAAAACAGCTTATTTGGCTTTGTTCGTTTTTTCACTTAATTCGGTCGCTTACTTTTTTAAATATTATTTTTTTATTTTTATTTTATTTTTTTAAATATTAATACTGTTCCTACTGAATGGATGGATGAAACAAACTGATATTGTTGTCCAAATGAATGTAGGAATATTATCTTGCCTCCCTATGACTTTTAACGTATTGAAGGATACAACTGCCATGACCATAAAGATCAAAACAGAGCTAATTTGGCTTTGTTCGTTTTAATTAATTCGGTCGCTTACTTTTTAAAAACTAAAATAATTCATATCATGGGATTTTTTTGTTTGGTTTTTTTTAGTATTGAATTGTGAATCCTTGGTTAAAATGAATAAGTACTAAGTTCAAAGACAAGAGAGAATGTTTTGTATGATGAAACAAATAATGGTTTATTCTTTGCTTCAATTGTACTTTTTTATGATCTATTATTGTGAGTCGACCCACTTTAATTCAAATTTTTAGAAATAAAAAACTAACCCAATGTGTGTAATATATTCAATAGAGAGAAGAAAAGATGTTAAAATAATAAAGTTGGTTTGGTTTAGTTGAATGTAATAATACTCTAAAAAAAAAAAAATTGTTTGTTTATTTGGAAATGGATCTTATTCCTTTCTATTGTTGTTGTTGTTACTGTTGTTGATGATTCTAGGAGGTGTACTTGTTCTTGGTGTTCCTAATCTTGGTGTGCCGGTTCTGGGTGTGCTACCACCAATCGATGTAGTATCCGACTCGATGTCACTGCTATAGCTTTCGTAGCCACTGCTACTACTCAAACTACTGATACTACTTCTTCTTTGACTGTTGTATCCTCTTCTAGGTGTACTACTGCTTTCCAGTGGAAGATCATCATTTTCATCCATTATATTATTGTAATAGCTATTGATATTGTTACTTCTAATGTTGATTCTACTATTGAAATCATCTAGTTGATCGATAGTATCAATGCTACTGGTTGACGATTTATAACTATTGTTAAAGTGGTCGAGTGGTTCTACATCGTCGTAGTTGACAATACTTGCAATACTATGACGAAGGCGTGCTTCTCTCTCGCGTTTCACACGCTTGGCATATTGAATTCCACAAGCGTTGCACAGACTCTGACCGAGAGGACCTCTTCGCCACTCTGGAGTGGTACTGGTATTGCAACCCAAACAAGAGGTTGGACGTTCCTTTCTAGGTCTACCTCTTTGTTTCTTTACTTTGATTTCATCTGGTCTCTTGTTTACTTTACTCGATTTCTTTGATTCCTTATCCTTATCTCCTCTCTCTTTACTACTGTCTTTGTCCTTATGTCTTTTCGACGATGAGCTAGAGGTAGTAGTGGTGGTTGTAGTAGAAGCAGCACTGCTACTTCTATCGCTACTTGGTTGATCAGAGTCATCGTTGACTATAGTCGATGTTGTAGACTTGCTGTCTGATTCATCTACGAAGCTCTCTTCTTGTTCAGTGGCAATAGGTTGATTACCAGTAACTGGTAATGAAATCTTGGGGATGTGAGGTCTCTCTTTGAAAATAATATTGGCATTGTTGTTTGTTATATGGCCAAGAGTTGGTTCATCGTCATTCAGAATACTCTTGGTAGATGCTGCACTGCTACCCCCATAGAGATGAAGTTGTTGGCGATCAGGTGACTTTCCAAAATACACTGATTATACTTGAGCTACCATCTAAATTGTATAACTGAGTGATTGGATATTGCGGTTGTGGTTGATGTAAAGAAGTAAACGATGAAGATGGTGAGTGGTAGGAAATAGGTGATGGTTGTTGTTGTTGATGTTGATTGTTTTGTGGTTGAGATGGTGAAGACAATGGTGAAGCGGAATATTGTGGAGATAAATGAGAAGTTTGTAATTTTTGTTGTTGTTGTTGATTTAATGGAGGAGAATAAATAGGACGATGTGCATCTGGACTGTACAAAGAAGAGGATGAAGAAGATGGTGAAATATCGATTGTGGTCAAATGTTGTGGTGGTGGGGAGGTCACTGGTCTGACGTTGGTGTTATTAATATTATTTGGTCTTGGTGATGGAATGATGGAAGGAGGATAGAACAGACTATCTTTGTTTTGAAATTCTTTATGTGGATGTTGTTGAATAAGTTGGTCATAACTATATATTAATAATAAAATGTTAATAAATTATATTTTTAATAATAAATGTTTGTAACTTACAATTCTATATGTTGTTTATTATATGAAAATGGATGTTGTGGTTGTTGTGGTTGATGGTATTGTGGTTGTTGTGAATATTGTGGACTCATGTGGTATCCTTGATGATAAGTATATGGTTGGATTGGTGTTGGTACTATTTGTGGTTTGGATATCTTAAATTGTTGATGACTATAAACATCTTGTTGTTGATATAATGGACTAAAAAATAAAGAAAATAAGGTTAATATTAATTATTATATTATTTATTAAATTACTTACAAATAATTATTTGATGGAGATGATCTATTGGTTCCATTTTCATATGGATAGGAAGTGGTATTTCTTGGACTTGGTTGTGGCATTGTCGAAGCTGTGTGATGTGGGTGTAAATAATAATTTGGTGGGAAATGTGGAATTGGATATTGAGTTTGTTGATAAATGGTATTCATATTATTTTCTCTTCTGGTTTGCTCTGAGCCAAATCTTTGTATATTCATCTAAATAAATAAAAAAACGATAAAAATATAATAAATAAATAAATAAAAATATAAAACTGTGTTTTTTAGATTTTTCTATAATATAATAATTTCTAAATTATTTGTTTATAGAAATGAAATCATTAGTTGTTTTTAAAATAATATTACAACAAATGTTTAAAATAAAATATTAAAAAATAAACTATATATCTATAAAATAATAAATTGATATGTAATGGTACTAAATAAATAAAGATAGATAGATAGATAATAATTATTGATTTGATTTTTAAAATTAATAAAAACTAAACTAAACTAAACTAAACTATCCAACTAAAGTATTATTGATTTCATATGACAATAGGATATGATTGTCTTTGACTAAAAGGTTTTCTTTAGTAGGTAATGAGATTAAAGTTAGGTTTAGTTTTAAGTTTGTTGGTTGGTTGGAATAAATATAATAATAAATATCCGATAGAAAATGATAGTCATTTGAGGTTATCAATCAATTACTTTAGATATCTTGTTGTTGGTTTAGTAAAATTAAATTAAACAGTTTGGAATAGTAGAACCATAAAGTGAAATAGATTTTCGAGATTTCACTCTGATCATCAACTCTTATTTAACAAACTCTATGAATAGAAAACTGATAGACTTTATTAGTCGGTCTACTGGTGCATATGACTGATGGAACAGTGATCACAATAAACACACAAAGACAACATGCCTATCAAAATTACTTGTTAGACCAATATGTGATTAAATGTGTGATTGAAGTGTTTAGCCAATCAATATTAGAGGTAAATGGAAACATGTGTGATATATCTGTGTGATCAGTGTGTGTGTTGTCACTGAGTTGTGATGAGTGTCGAATAAACCAACAGTCTCCACCTTTGAAAGAATTGATTTACCGTAGTGTGTGGTTACAAAATAACAATGAAATCGGTCTGTAAACCACCCATCACTCTATATTGATGTGGGGGTGATTTCAAGAGTATAGGCAAAACAACACACACTAGTTAATAAAATAAAATCGCACACAAACACACAACACAATGCAATCACTCCATAGGTCTATTAGGATTAAGGGTCATGGTGGTGGTTTTCATGTGAAGTGTTTTACTGGTTGGAGTTGTTAACCCCTTCGATATGGAATAAGGAGTGCTATCGATTTGGGTTGTGACAATATTGTTTTTGATCAACAAATTAAATGAAAAAAAGTGTTTGGTCTGACTTGGGAGATGATCATAAACGGTTTTTTCGAGATTTCTAAAGCTTTAAACTGATCAGACTTGTTTTTGGGTATTTAGACAAAAAAAGAGTTTTTAAAACAAAAATATCTTGACAAACCATTTTTTCGAATTAAATTTCATTTTTTGTTGTTACTGAAACCAAACATCAATGATTTCGATCAAAAAAATGAAAAATGAAAAAACTAAACTATTGGATAAAAAAAAAGAAAGATCATTATTTTTATGATCAAAAAAAAAACAAAAATTTGAACAAAAAGGAATTGATTGATTGAGAGTGGTAATATGAAAAAAATTGTTGATTTTGGAGCATCTCAGCCATTTTGATTTAGTGACAAAATTAAAGATCTCAGATTTGACTGAGAGAAATCATTGCTATTGGTTACTTACACTTTTTATTTTTACAAAAAGGTCAATTTTATCCTGTGAGAAAACAGTTTAATTTCGATAGGAACTTAATTTTTAATTTGATAGAACATTAATAATGATTGTTGTTAACGAAAACACAATAACTTCAAAAATAAACTATTTTTTTATAGATAGATTTTAAAAATAAATTATTTTTTAGTTTTTAAAAAAATAAATAAAATAAATAATATATAATATCTTTTTTATATATGATATCAACAACAGTGTATAATTTATATTTTGTAAATGATTACGTTTGATTAATTATTAATAAATATATTTTATATACATATAATTATAAATAGAATTTAAATAAATAAATGTTATTGTTGTTTGTTGTTGATGTTGGTTGTTGTTTATATAATAAAAAGGAAATCAATTTTATTGATGATATCCTATAGTTTTTTCTTTGAAGTTTAGTTTAGTTTGGTTTGATTTTGTTTCTGATTCATACATTCAACACTTGGTTGTTGGCGATGACTGTGGTTATGGTTGGGAGTTGGTGATATTGTTGGTGTTAATTGCAAAGAGGTAACAAAGAAAACACTATGATCATGAACATCTTCAATTGAAGGGATGATGATTGAACATATTAAATCTCTCCATCAGGTAAACAATAAGAAAAAACAGTTGTATATGGTGATTGATTTTATTGTGATTTATAGGTGATGTAAGTAAATCACCATCACCCAATACGAACACACCAGTGAAAACCACCTTCAGAATCACCGGTTTATTTCGAATGAGCTGATTGTCAAAAGTCTGCAGATTACCATTTAAAATTAAAGATTATAGAATGAAAGAACACCAACAACAGAGTTTTTGTTTAATTTAAATTGCTTTTTCGTATCTTATCTTTTGTGTTTGTGTAATTTGTGTTAATGTTAGGAACATTCATGCCTGTGTGATATTGAATGATTATCAATCATTTCAATTGTTGATTGGTTGATGTTTATTTGCATGGATAAAAGAGGAAATCAGTTGAGAAGTGAGAGTGTATGTTCTTTAAGAGGCTTGTGTTAACCATGAATGTGTGTTCTAGTGGTGGTAGATCTTCGTCTTTATAATCTATTTATTATTAATAATTAAATTCTAAGCAAAATAACAACAACAATGAGAGATGGGGAGAATATTCTGTAAAATTAAATTGTGTGTGTCTATGTGTGTGTGATTCAGCGATGATTTAAATTGGTTAACTATATCCATCTTTTAATCTCTCTGGTCAATCCATGATCCAAAACATCTCTTTCGAGAGTGAGTGGTCCATGTGATCATCTGACAAAAATATATATATAAAGATATGTGCGAATTTAAATCCGAAAGGATTTGGGATACCACCACTACACTTTGAACTTTTTAAAAACTAAAATAAATTAAATAAAATGAAACACACACACACACACAATCTCTCATAAACAAAACAACAGGCTAAAGAAAAATTTATCTTAGTAAACACACATTTAAACACCAACAACAACGAATTAAAAATTAAATCTGGTCTCTAATTTGGAACTAATCAAGCCCAATTATTTATGTTTTGTCGATTAATCAAATAAATGTTTGATTTATGATTTACGAAAAGACACTAACAATAGTCAATGAAATTAATTTGTTTGTTGGTGTTTTTCATTTAAATTCTTAAATGAAGAGAATAACAATGGAACACTAGTTAGTGTTATAACAAATGTCTATTGCATTTTAAATAATTCTAACTGTTTAAAATGAAGGTGAGAGCTTTAAATGATAACTGTGTTAAAACATAAGAGTTAAAAGTTACAAACTATTTTTTTTAAAAGTTTAAATATTACAAAACTGTGAAAGTTGGTGAAGGTTTGATTTTAAAGTGTTAAAAAGAAAAGGAAAACAAAGAATATCTTAAGTTTTATTTTCTTTTAAACAGATTAAAACTTAATTTAATACCCTTTTAAAAATGAAAACAAATAATCCTTTACATCTTGTTTAATTTTAAAAGAAATGGTTTAAAAGATATTTACTTTTTTTCAATTGAAATATTTTAACTTTGATATAACCTTACTTATTATTTATCAATTACTATAATAATTTTATAGCTATCTGTCTGTTTGAGTTTCTGATCTTCACTAATTTTAACTTTAGAATATTGTTTTCAGAAAGAAATTAATTGTTTTTCCTCCTATCTAAATATCTAAATTCCCGAAAATCGATTTTTGTGTAGGTACTCAATACCAAATCTATAATAGTTATTTATAAAGTGTTCATTCCTTTATTAACATTGGATGAACAGTATTTTTTTAGATTTTTTTCTGAGGCAAATTGCATATCATTAATTCTATGTAAAAAAAAATAATCCAAACAGAAAGATTGAAAGAGGTCGTTCATAAAATCTAAAATTAAGAAAAGAGCAAAAGTATTTTTAGATAAAAACACACTTCTTTCATTTTAGAAATATAGATTTTATAAAGTCATTTCAAATTCAATTAAAAAATAGATTTACAAAAAAAAAAAAGTTAAAAAGATCAGATTATCTAATCTTTCAATATTGATCTATATTGTATTATTGTTACATTGATTTTGAAATTAATTAATGAATAATCAATATTCAAACAAATTGTTTTTTAAACAGAATTTAGAATTTCGGAAGATAAATTAAAAACTATTCCTTTGAAAAGTTAATCAAAATGGAATCAAAGTTCCTGGGATTTTGATTAATTCTTTGGTAAAGATCCCAATGGTTCAAAGATCAACCCATTTATTTTAAAACATTGGTAAAAACTAAAGAAAATGAGAAATGTTGATCTGTGTTTATGCAAAAAAAAAATGAAAAAAATGAAAAAAATTAAAAATAAAATTTTCAGTTCATACCTATTTAAGGATCCAATGATGAAAAAATCAATATATCAAATTTAAAAAACAATACAATTATAACACTTTTATTTTAATTAATTTATTTATATAATCATTCATTCATACATTAGACAAACAATAATAAAAATAATAATATTAACAAACAACTACAACAACTAAAAACAGTTAGTTAAATTATTATTTCTTTACTTTTATTAATAAATAAACCAAAACAAAATTCAAACAAAAACTATTTATATTTTTAATTTTTAATTTTTTAATTTTCTTTTTTAAGTAAAACGAGTCAACACCCACTTAAAAACCAATTACTTCATTGTTAACAAAACATTTGTATTTTTATTATTATCTTCTTTTAAAATATTATTATTTGTATATATAACAAATCAAAATCAAATCATATCAAAATCAACTAATTGCTTAATAGTTAGTTAATAGTAATAATAGTCAAACTTTTTTTTTTTTTAAATAAAAGGTAATAAATTATGTTAAGTCTTTTGCCTTTGTCTCTGAAACAATTGAATAATAATAACAATAATAGAATAATACCTACAAGCAAAAATAGAAACCTGATAAATAATAATAGTCAAGAATAAATATTAAGATTTAAGATTAAGATATAGATGCCTCAACACAATAAGAATACGACGACACAGACGTCGTTGTCGTCGTTGGTTGGAGGTCAACAACAACAACAACAACAGCATCCACACGATAAATCACAACCTATTCAAATAAAACAAGGTCAACAACCAAATAAGAGCAGTCAACAATCGTTGTATGTCAACGGTAATTCATTTTCAACGTTGGCCAACGTTGATTCCGATGACGACGATCTAATCAACATGAGCAGTAGCATCAATAATAACAACACGAAAAAGAATGCAGCATCAAGAAAAGCAGAGAAGAAGAAACAAAAAAAGAAAGAAAAGGAAGCACTCGTCAAGCATCTGTCGGAGGAACAACAGATGGAGGTCGATGCACTCGCTGCCATCTTCCAAGACGACTTTCTCTCGCTGCCAGCACCATCATTCTCGAACGAAACCTTCCGATTCCAAATCATAGTACGTCCATTCTTTGGTGACCTCGACGAATCAACTCAAAACGAATGTCACGTCGTCGTTTCGCTCACCTTTGGATTCACAAGCTTATATCCAACAACACCTCCACACATTCAAGTGAATGTAGTAAAAGGTTTGCCTAATGTAAGTGTTATAATCTATTCATATTTCAAACATCATCCTGACAACATGTCTTTGATCAAACTATAATTGTAGAAAAATGCAGAGGAATTAGAAGAGTTAATGAATGAAGAAGCAAATACAAAGTTGAACAATCAGATGATCTTTGATTTGTGTGGATTCGCCAGGGAGTATCTGGCGCAGCACAATGAGAAACCATCGGGAAAATCTTTCCACGACCAGATGGTTGAACAACAGCGTGAACAAGAGCGAATCAAGAAGGCAGCGGCGGCAGCCAATACACAGAGTAAGTTGGCAACCAGCTTTGAAGAGTCGGACAAGAAGAATAGGGAGTGGCAATCGACACTCGAGGACAACGCACTGCAAGAGGAGCGTAAGAACTTCCGTCTGCAAAAGTCAATCGAACGTGCACAACTCGAGAAGGAGAAGAAGCGTGACATTGTCAGTCAGTACACCAACAGCAAAGACAGCGACAAGTTCATCGATAAGCAACAGACGTTCATACTCTACCTGTTGCGTATACTCTGCCAAAACGATCAGTCTGCATCGATCGATCAGATCCGCACACTCGGTACACAACTCGTACAACTCGGCGTCATCCAACCGAACCATTTACCACTGCTGAACATGAGCAACACCAACTCGAATCAAATCTACCAACAGATATTCACAGAGTATTTCTCAAAGGTGGTTAATTCCTCTGTTGACAAACAAGAGAAACAACAACAGCAACAATTGCAGCAACAGCAACATGACAACTCGACTTCTTCTTACTCGTCAGTTGCTTCTACGAATTTTGTGGATAGATTCTGGGTTGGTGATGTCGGTGGTGGAAAAGTACGCGAACCTTCCACACCCAATACCAAGTTTGATGCGACCAACACCCATGGTAATGGCATGATTCCAACTAGTTACAATCCAAATGTTCAAACTTCGAGATATCATGGTGATTTCGAGGAGCTGCAGCTACTTGGACAGGGTGGATTCGGTCAGGTCGTTAAAGTAAAGAATCGTCTGGACGGTCGTTACTATGCGATCAAGAAGATCAAGTTGGATAGCGATCAGAATTTAAACAAGAGAATATTGCGTGAGGTAATTACACTCTCGCAGTTGCATCATCAACATGTAGTTCGTTATTATCAAGCATGGATCGAAGGTGCCGAAGGTCTCTATTACTCAAAGCAGACCGCTGCTGCTACTGCTGCTGCCAACCATAATCACGACAGTGGTGATCATCTCTCTGATTTCGAGAGTGATGACGACGATGACAATTCAGACTCTGGTGACTCTGACTCCAACTCGGATTCCGACGACTCTGACTCTAGTAGTGACGATGGTGATTTTGACCAAGACGACGATGACTTCTCAGAGAATATCCTATTCCCCAAGCAATCACTCGATTGCTTTGATCTCACCGATGAGAGTTACAGTTTTCTTCATTCCGACTCTGGATTCTTGGTGGAGATGTTTGATTTGAACAAGGGTGGAGCCACAAGTTTCACAACAAGCAGTTCCAATCGTCGTGGTGGTCGATCCAGTAGTTCCACTTCTAGCGGATCCAGAAGCGATCCACACCTCGGACGTGGTAAACTCAATAAGAATAAGAATAAGAACAAGAATAAGGGTAGTGCAAATGGCAAGCGAAATGTTACTGAACGAAGAACTAAAAAATCAGCATATCTCTACATTCAGATGGAGTATTGTCAAAAGATTCTTCGTAATCTGACAGAGAGTGGAATCAGCACTGACGATGACATCTGGAAGCTGTTCCGTCAGATCGTGGAGGGTATTGCCTATGTACACTCCCAAGGTATCATACATCGTGATCTCAAACCCAGTAATATTTTCTTTGACAGTTGTGGTGATATCAAGATTGGTGATTTCGGATTGGCCATTAGCAGCACCTCAAAGTCTGCGTCCACCACCAACGGCAACAGTGGTAGTAGCGACAACGTCAATATCAATGTAAGCAACAGCAGTACCAGTTCAACTAATTCCGTTGTCAACAATAGTGCTGTAAACAACAATGCCAGCACCAAACAACAGAATTGGGATGACCTCAATCAAGAGAGTGAATTCTCTTATGACGCAGTCGACCAACACACAGCGCGTGTCGGTACACTGTTCTACTCGAGTCCCGAGCAGGAATTTGGAACTAGTGAAGGTGACGGTGGATACAACGACAAAGTCGACATGTACAGTCTGGGAATCGTTTTCTTTGAGATGTGGTATGTCTTTTCCACTGGACACGAGCGTGTTGCAGTGCTGAAAGATCTACGAGAACGTGGCATTTTCCCACCAGATTTCGAGCGGAACCATTCACGACAAGCAAAAATCATCCGTTGGTTGACTGAGCGCGATCCAGTCAAGCGTCCAACCGCGCAGGAACTTTTGCAATCCGAGTTGATGCCACCCAAGATGGAGGACGAGTACATGAAGAATGCGATTCGTGTCATTACCAACCCTACTACACAGTTCTATCAACACTGTCTGAAATCACTGTTCTCACCATCGCACCAGCATCTCCACTCACACATCTATCACCAACAACACAGTTCTGTTAGTTCAAGCAGTGTCAACCGATTCACAACTCTCAGCATTCTCGATGAGCAGAGCATCAGAGAGTCAGTCAACGACTTGGTCATATCGATCTTCCGTAAGCACAATTCCAACGTACTTCCTACACCTGTTATGAGTATCGTTAAGAATTGGGAGAATGATGAAACACCACAAACAACAACAACAGCAATAGGATCAACTAAACAACCAATTTCTACAGCCACTCAGAAATCATCTACAACCGCAGCTGCTACCGCTACAACAACATCAAAAGTCAATCAAAACAAAACTAGATCGAGATCGATTGTTATGGATGATAGTGGACAACTTTTTGAGATGCGATACGACTTAAGAAATTCATTTGCCGACTATCTTGCACAACAGTTTGCAACCACCTACAATCCATATGGCAATAACAACTACAATGCCAGCAACATCACCGATGAAGACGACGCCGAATTACCATCGTCCAGCAACAAAGAGTTACGAACTTTCGATGACTTGATGGATTTCTTTTCAAATTCCCCACTGAAGCGATATGAACTCGATACAGTCTATCGTCGTCCACACCTCGTTGGAAAGTCACCAAAGGAACTGTCCCAATGTTGTTTCGATATTGTTGGAGCATCATCATTGTTTGCTGATGCCGAGGTCATTAAAGTTGCGTGTGAGATATTCGATTCACTGCCTTCACAGACCAACTATATGGTACGTCTCAATCACACTGGTATCGTTGAGCACATGTGGCGTTACGTTGGTATCACCGACCAGAAACTTCGCGATGAAATTGGAATCATTTTATCACAGCTACTTCGCAACCCATGGACAACCGTCAAGAAAGTGTTGTTGGAGCGACTCCAACTCACAGCCAAACAGGTGGAACGATTGGCCAATTGGATTCTGGTGAAAGGATCGCTACTGGATGTAACGAAAAAGATTGCCAACACAGCATCGACTTCGAACAACGATCAATGTACACAACTCAATGTCTATCTCGAGGAGATGCGTTCACTCTATGGATACCTCGAGCGACTTGGTGTCGTCAACAAGGTGTCGTTCGACCTTGGCTATGTCTACTGCGAGAACTTCTACTCGGGAATAACCTTCCAAGTGCTGATTCGCGAGGATAACACTCGATTCGAGTGCACTGCTGTCGGTGGTCGTTACGATCAGACCATTGCCAAGCTGATTCCTCAACACAATCTGACACTGAGAAAATCGGATGAAGCACCGGCGGTGCCAGTGGTCGGACTGTCGATCGCACTCGACAAGATCTACTCAAAGGAGCGCGAGTATCAACACTACCAACGTGAGCAAGTCGCCATTCAAATACACAGCAATCAATCGCCACTCGCTCGTTTCAGTCAACCCGATATCTTTATTTGTTCGATGGGTAGTGCCAATCTCTTTGGTGAGAAAGTCAGCATCGTCTCTGATCTATGGCAAGCTGGATTCCGAGTGGAAACAGTGTATCGCGAAGACACCTCTGCAGAGGAACAAACAGAGCTTGCACTCAACAGTGGTGCTCCCTATGTCGTTGTACTCAAAGAGAAAGGCAACAAAAAGATGATCAAAGTCAAGAATATCGAAAAAAAGAAAGAAGACGATATATCAAGAGAGGATCTCGTTAAATTCTTATCGGGTATAGTAACCAGATCAAAAGTTAAATCAAGTAGTAGATTCGATGATTAATAATATTAAATCAAATAAATAAATAAAAATAATCAAAAAAAACAACAACAACAATATAAATGTTTATTGTATTTATTAAAAATTCTTTTATCTCATCTCATTTTTTATGAATATGAAAATTTAAAAATTTAAAAAAATAATAAATAACAATAAATGTTTGTATGAGATTGTGTGTGGGTTGGTGGTTCGGGGTGTTTGGTGTGTCTTATTCCTTCTTATTTTACATCATAATGGTAAATTTACACTATTGAATTCTGTTTTTCATATCGTTAATTATTGTTGTTTATTCATTCTATTATAATTATTGTTATATTTGTTTTTTAAAGTTTATTAACTTGTATTTTTTTAATTGATCTCCTTTTCAATTATTATTTTACAAAGAATCATTAATCTATACTATTTTAAAATTTTTAAAAAGTATTAAAAGACAATTGTTGTTTTTTATTTAATAATAATAATATCCAATAAATTTAGATTTAATATTTTGGTTATTTTTATTTATTTTTAATAAATTTTATATTTAATTGTATTATAAAATCGTCATTCACAAGCTAAATTTATCATTTAGAATATCTTTTTTTTTTTTATATTTTCCTTAAAAGTAATAATAATTTTTAGAAATATATTTATATTTATTAATTAAATTATAGAAAAATGAATCAAAAAATAATTATTCAATTATTAGTAGTTTTTTTGTTGGTGAATATTTCAGTAGGTGAAATTTTTAGACATAAGAAGAATCATCATAATCGTAATCATAGTGATAAAGACACTGAAACTCCATCAGACTATGACAAAAGATGTCCTAGTCTACATATTCCAGGAACATGTGAAGCAGTTTGTTCAGCTGAGGTCCCTTGCCCAAATGGTCAAATTTGCTGCCCAACTTCATGTGATGGTACCTATTGTTGGAATCATGCTGTAGGACACAATGAAACTGAATCCAATGTTAAAATAAGTAAAGCCTATCAATATTAGAATAAAAAAAAAAAGATAAACTATATAATTAAAATAAATATCAGTCGATTTTAATTTTTCTTTTTTTTTCCCTCCAAAATATCTAATTTTTTTATTTATAAATATTCTTGTATTTTTTTTTATTTTATTGCTTTTTCTTTTCAAAGTTTATATATATGTGTGTGATGTCATTAATTAAATAATATGTATTTAATTATTATTTTTTACCAATTTAATGGTGGTAAATCTCTTGGGAATAATTGGGCAGATGGTTGAATGTTTGATAACTCTTGGACTTGAAGCTTTTGACTTTCCAAAAGTTCAGATTTTGCACCGAGTTTGTCCATTAACATCTTATTGATGAAATCCTTTCTCTCGCTGTCGTTGTTGAAGGTGGAACGACTCTCTTCGACCTGGTTGGGACGTGGTGCCACTGTTTTCTGTTGGAATTTCTCCTTGGTGAGAACAAGCTCTGGTGTGGCCATAGAGTCAACGATCGAGTTGGAAAAGTGTGGCTTACGGTACCATTCAATGACAGCTTCCTTGTTTTTGACTACTTTCTTCTTCTCGTCGAATCGGTAACCATGGACGTGTGCTGGTTGTGCAGCGACGGCGTATGCTTCCCATGCTGCCAACTTGGCGGCCATACGCTCCTTAACAGCCTTCTTCATAACGGCATCGACCTTGCTGGTCTTCTCTGCTTTCTCAACGTCGAATCCACAGATATGGATCATGACAATCTCCCACCAGAGTTTGTTGGATGCTTGATTGACAGCTTTACCTCTACGATTTGGAAGAATCTTATCGGCCAAAGTGGTATAGCATGATTTCATGATACTCAAATGCAATCCAATTTCAATGATAACATCAGCCAATGGAGTTTCGATTCCAGTCGATGATTGTGGTGCAAATTTATAATTCTTTATCAATTGTAAAGTACGAAGGAATGAATAGATCTATAATTATTGTAATATTAATATAAGATAAGTATAATATTTTATAAAGATATTATTATTATTTTCTTTCTTACCTTTTCAGAACTGAATTTATCTCTCCATTTTGATTCTCTGAAATGATATTGTTCTTCTGCAATATCAGAGATGATTGATAGTAATGTCAATGAACAAAGATCGTAGGTATCCAAGTATAAATCCTTTTTAACCAAGAGATTGGTTCTGAATCCCTTATCATCGAGTGACTTTAGTTTGTGGGCAAAGTCCAATGTCTTTAGCATATTGTAGACGGTTGGATAGGAAAGAACCGAAGATGGATCGTGGATTGCTGCATCTTGGTCAATCTTGACTTGAATGATGTGAGAAGTTGTGGTATCGAGTGAACGATGTACTTCGAGTGTTCCCATATAGTACATGGCAAACTTATCGATCTTGTTGGGTCTGGCATCGTAGACAATCACATTACGTTGATTGGGGAAACGATTACGAAGTTTCTTGCTCAGCTTGATTGCCTTTTCTTCAAGATCCTTTGGCTTTGGTTTGGTAAAGATGAATCTCTCATTGATTGGAATGATATTGATTGGATAGTACTCAGTCATGGCATTGGCCGATGGCAACGGTGTCTTGGTACGATCCGGTGATAAGTTGGTATGGGATGCGCTCAACTTCAATTGCATCGATGGATCTCTGTAGACGTTGGTAACCTCTACAGTTGGGAGAGTGGAGACCGAGGCAATCCATTCGTCACGTTGCTCAGTGGATTTGGCACGAAGATAGATAATCTTGTCGGGAGTGACAATTTGGAATGTTGTTGATACATCCTTGCTTGTCTCACTACCGAAATGGTTACCGATAGTAATGGAGAAACGATTGAGCGAGTAGATCTTCTTTGTCTTTGCTTGTTGGACATCCTTTCCATTGACATCGACCTTTGAGATGGTACGATCCGCTGCATTGAATACAATGAAACGCTTAACATAGCTAGAGGAACCACGGTCACCTTTGCGCATGTCCAACAGACCCTCCTTAACAGTATCGTTTCCAACGGAATTGATAGCTGGTGAATCCAAACCTCTCAATCTTTCCTTGAGAACTTGGAGATCGGTTGAACAATTCAAACGAGCCTCCAAAGTTGTAACCTTTTCTAGTACTTTCTTGTCGGTCACCTTCTTAAAGTGGAATTTCTTGTCCAACTTGGTCAGGTTCAAATGGAATGTATCTTCAGTGAGATCACTGATACTGAAATGATCAAGATAGATTGTTTCCGATGGGTAGACATCGTGATGATGAGAGTAGATACACATGGTGTGAATGGTTGAATGGATACCAATGTATCTTTGTTTCTTATCCATGATTACCACCGCTGAGAAGGTTGGGGTGGAGGTAGCTGGCAATGGCAAAGCGGAACCTGGTCCTTGAAGAATACGACGCTTACAGGCACGAGTGTACTCTTCGATACTCTTGAAATAACTGGCAGAGACAATCTTATCGTTGGAAACGGCTGGAATCAATTCATTGTCAATGTCAAATCCTCTGTTACCATAGATCAATGTGTGAATACCACGGAACTTGGCAGCTGAGAATAACTCGAGTGTTCTAGTAAATATGATAGAGTCGTAACGACGTTCATCACGAACGAATGTATTATTCAAAAAGACAATTGTCTTTCCAACAAATTCGTCAAGCAACGAAAGTCCATCCATCTTTTTGTGAGCCAAATTAAAGTCTTTGTAGAGATTGACGTTCCAAACTGCAACTTTCAATCCCAAGTCACTTGCCAGCTGTCTCCATGCATTCACCTCTGCAAACTCAGTCTGATTATTGGTAACAAGGAGCAAGTCGGCTTGGTGAGAATTATTGTATCCCTCAGACAATTGAACTTCGAATGGACGAGATTGGATTGCTTGTGCATTGGCCATGTCTTTGATATGTCCAAGGAACAATGTGGATTCGAGCAATACACGAGTGTATGGCTTCAAACCAGTTCCAGTAAATTGGAATGTATTGGTAAAGAAATTCAATCCACCGCCCGGTACATTTGGTACGTTGGCGTGAAGACCAACCTCTGGATTATCATAGATTCGACCATTTTGATCACGCAAAATGAAATCTTGTGGAGTCAAACGAAGAGTTCCACCTTGTGCATTTGGCGATACTCTAATTGTGGTGAACAAAACTCTTGATGGTCCATTGGTGGAATCCAATCCAATGGATAGCTTGGATTTGTTCCACACGGAGTAGAGAATTGGTGACTCGTCACCCAGAACAATACTGTCCAGACCTTTGATAATCGATGCCTGAACTGGATATTCAACTACAAAACTATGAGCAGACTTGTGGACTCTAGCAAATGTTTGACCAACACGCTCCACCAAAGCCTGGTGCTCCATTGTGCCTGGAGCGGTGAATGCTTCACGTGGCAATGGGTATACCTGGCGATAATTTTGAATCTGGAAAAGAATGGGTCTCGACAACTCTGTCTTTGAACCGGCGGCAAGATATTTCTTGAGTGGAACACGATTGGCAACCGGACAAATTACCCACTTGTTGTCGTCGATATAGGCATAGATATTCTGTTTGGAAGGCGTTGGCATACCACCAACATTTTTGTGAGTAACCAAAAGATTGACTTCGGAACCGGGCTCGATGACTTCATAACCAACGGTATCGTTGTATTCAATTTTCTCAACTGACAAATCGTAGGGCGATGAATAATGGATTACATTGCCAGCATCCATCTGGACGGAAATCGAGAAATTACCGTCGCGGCCACTATTACCAGAGTGACCAGTCTTACCGGATCCACCGGAACTTCCGGAGGGACCATTGTAACCACCCGGATTGGAGAACGACTCTGTAGTGGAACATCTATTTCCTTCGCTGTCGGTGTAGTACCGCTCTTCAGTCCAGGAATAGGAGCTACCACCGTAACCTCCGCTACCTCCGCTACCACCACGACCTCCGATTCCTGGCGATCCCGGTGTACCGGCAAGAGTGTCACCAATCTTTTGCTTGAGAATCATGAGCAAATCCATATCACCTTCTCTACAGGCAACATTGATATTGGCACCACTTCCAGAGCTACCACCATCACCACCGTCACCTCCATCACCTCCGTCGCCACCAGGACCACCATCACTACCGGCCGAGTATCTGGTGGCATCTCTTCCAGGATAACCTTGTGCACCATCACCTCCTCTTCCACCGTCACCTCCTCTACCTCCATCACCACCATGTGCAGACAAAACCAAGTAATTCGATGGATTACCCATAGTCATAGCATCAGTCTTTTGGAAACCACCAGAACTTTTTTGTAAAAGAAAAACAAAAAGGATTAGAAATTAGCAATTCTAATTTAAAAGAAAGTAATATAATAATAAACTTACAATTCATTTGCACCAAAGTTTGATTGTAATACAATATTACCATGTGGATCTGAAAAAATTGAGGTGTTAATGGTACCGGCATTAGTACCTCTTTGTCCTGGTAGACCATGTGAACCGTGACTACCTGAACCACCATAGCCACTACCGGAATCACCATGATTTCCACTTATACCATCTAATTTATTTAGAAGAAAAGATAATTAATATCTATAAATACAAGTTCTGATAAAACAATAATTACCTGATCCTCTTACACCATCATTTATATACTCTAAATAACTCATTTTTTTTAAATAAATAAATAATAATAAAAATACAAATTTAAATAAATAAACAGAACCCTTTTTTAAGTAAATTGATATAAATATTGATGAAATACACTCGACTCGATCTTGATGATATTTATAAAAATAGATTTGAATTACAAATATATTATTAGTTCTAAGTTAAAAAGGGTTACAAAAAAAAAATGAATACCAACAACAATGTTTTTTGACTTTTAGGAAATTGAAATGAATGAATTGATTTTATCTTAAATCATATTATTTAGATGTTTAATGATTATTTGAGTTGAAAGATAGGGTCACCACCACTGCACCACACGACCTTTAAATTTACAAAAGATTAAAAAGATTTTTTTTTATTTTTTTTTTGTTTTATTTTTTGCGGTTTTATTTTATTGATTGTGTGATTGATCAACTCAATTTAACAATTTGGTAAAAAATAAAAATATAATAGGCAGTGTTGTGATCATTAGTGGGCTTTTTTGCAAGCCAAACCTTGTGTCACTTATTTAAATGGAATTAGTAAGGTTTTTTTTTTTGGTTTTTGTAAATGCATTTTTTTTTTTTTTCAAAAAAATTCGTTGAAAACTTGAAACATTTGAGGGATGCAATCAATTCTCAGTTTCTTCGCAGTGGTTTCACAGCAAATAAATTTTTGGGCTAATTAATAGATTCGCCAATAAGAATTGTCACTCCAACCCAAAAGTTATCCGAAAAATCTATCTATTTAATCCAAAAATCCCTGGGAAAATATCTTTCACGCATATAACTCAAAATATATCAAAATGTTATTAGTTTGTGTTTTGCCAAGTTTCTTTTTTAAAATATAACACTTATTTGATTTTATTTGTTTATTTATTACTAACATTAGATTAGATATAAAAATTTTATTGTTTTTTTTAACTAATTTATTGAAAATTTATTTTTAAAATCAAGTCAAATTTTGTTTTTGAAATTTCTAATGATAATTTTTTTTTTTTTTTTGTTTTCTCATCAAGATATGTTTTTTTTTTTTTTTTGTTATTTTACTTTTTGGTTTTGCTTTGCTCATTGCTCAATTAATTAAAAAAAAAAAAAGAAAACATATCTTGTCATATTTTTTTTGATCTAACACACAAACTAGATTCATATATACAAACAGTGCAAAAGCAAGAGAATATCACTTTTAAAAGTAATTTTATTTGTTATTTTTTCTTTAAATTTTTAATAATTAAAATCAGATGTGAGTGACAACTTAAGCACAAACATCAACAAGTAATAAAATAATCATAACAACTGTAGTATCATTATCATTGTCAAGGTGGAGTGTGAGAGATTTTGATTTAATATATATGTGCTGGTCAAAATAAGAGAGGGTGCACCCACACACATTAAAAATAAAAATAAAAAAAAGTCAAACCACCTACAGCTCCTATTAGTTTAAAAATAAGTTAGAGTAAGAGAAAGTGAAAGAACAAGAAGATACAACAGTAAAGGTTCAATTTATAGTTAGTAATAGTAATAGTAAGGTCAACAAGCAATACAAATAACAATAGAAAACAGTTTTAATAATTAAAAATATCATATAAAATTTTACTGCAGTCAAATCTAAAGTTGAGAAAAAGAGAAGTAAATATCAAAAATAAGTCATTTTATCGTTGTACATAGATACTTTCATCAACAAACCACATAAGTTGATATATCTGTAATATTCATTCTCTATACATAAAGGTCGCATGTTACAAACATTTATTTGCGATGATGTATCCAATAGTAGTACTCAAAGTAGAGTGAGTTCATACTACATTCTTCAAATAAACTAACTTGACACAATACGCAAATTATCATATAACAACATTAGAAGATTAGAGTAATAAACAAACAAAAAAAAAAAAACAGACATATCATATTATTAAAACAAAAGTCTAGATTTTCATTTTATGAATGTAGATATTATTCGGAGTATGAGATAGATCAATCTTACAGAGTGAACATTAAAGTTTTTTAGTTCGCATCAACAATAGTGTAGTGTTTGAAGAATATTAAAAAGATAAGATCACATCTCTCATATCTATCCATTATTCATTTACTACTCTTTTATGTTTTTGTTTTTTAATAATGTTGTTTTTATATTACATTTGCTCAACAAACAATTCACCTTGGTTAATAATAATATTTTTTTTTTTTTCATTCTCAAAGCTCTATTCCCACACTTTACTTACAACACATTCCCCCACACACATACACTTTAATGAAAAACAACAACAACAACAACAAATATAAAAAGTAAAATACATATGCACTTATGTTATAAGAAGAAATGTTGATATGAAATCATAGTGTACTATTATTAAATAAGCATCGTTTATATCTATTGTTATCGTTGTTAAGCTGACCTTATTGTTTTCATTTTGTTTTTCTTTTTGGTTTGCATGGTTTGCTTTGTTTGTTTGTTTGTTTGTTTGTTATTGTCGTAAATACAGTAAAGTTAAGTTTTGTTGGAATGAAAAAAATGAAAAATATAAGTTGATTTTGCATATGAGAACATTAATTAATTTTTTTTTTTAAAAAAAAATAACAACAGTAGTAGTAGTATAACACAAAAATAACATCACAGTCGCAGCAGTAGAGTGGTATTAGTAGTGAAAATAATAGTATTATTAATAGCAGTAGTAGTATAGTAGAAGTAGACACAATATATTTATATACAAAGGGGGTGTAAAGAAAGAAAGAGAAAGAGAAAGAAAGAGTAGTAGAACTCAATATACTTACTTACATAGTTGCTGACTGACCTGACCTTGCTGAACGACTGACTGACTGACTTTGTTGCTGACTGACCTCAATCGAATTTTGAATTGAATTGAATTGAAATTGTCTTGTCTATTGTATTTGTATGTATATATCTGTATCTGTATGTGAATTTGAATACCAAAAATTTTTAATAGCAATAACAACAACAACAAACAAATATTAAAAAAAAAAATGAAATAAAAAATAAAAATGCAACAACAATAACAACTACAATTAATAACAAATTTATAAATTGGAATTACATAATTAATAATAATAATAGATCCATACTACTATTTAGTAATTTATAATAATAATAATAATAATAAAATAACAATCAAACATAATCATAAATTTAAATTTTAAAAGAAAAACAAAAGCAACAATTATTATAATAAGAGAACCGAAAAAGAAAAGGATAGGTGAAGATTAAAAAAAAAAAAACATCAACAACAACCAATATTGAAATACAAGATCATTTTAAAATCTAGAATTTGATTGGATCAGGAAGTTGGTGTCGGGTTTGGATTTGGACTTTGTTTGACTTTGGGAAAAACAAATTTGGATGATATTTTTTTTTTTTTTTGGATGATTTTTATTTTTTGTTATAATTCTAGTTCCTGTCTTGTTGTTCCAATACAAATCCAAATCAATGCTAATTCAAATCTTTTTAATTAATTTCAAATCTGAAATTTAATTTTAAATATATCTTTATATTATAGGAGGAGAAAAGATGGGTGCAGCTCCTTCGACACCTTATCCGCCTCAACAACAACAGCAGCAGCACCAACAGCAGTACCAACAACACCACCAACATCAAAACCATCACAACCACCACAACCACCAGAATTCTACCGCCAGCGGTATCAATACTAATGGAAATGGCAATGGAAATGGAATGGGTGGAGTTCTGGTACTGCTGGCGCCTAACCAGATGAATCTGTCGTCGTTTCTCAAGGCGTTGGTCGAGCAGACCCCAGATGCATCCGCCAAGAGTAACGATGGAAAGATTGTATTCTATCACAAACTTCAACAACAATCAAATCATCCATATTCTCAACAACATCAACAGCAACAACTACAACAGCAACAACAACAATCAAGAAATTCACTTTCATCATTTTCACAAAATAATCAGAATCCATATAGCAATAATAACAATAATGACAATAATAATAATAATAATAACAATGACCAAACATCGTTATCACCTGATAAAAGCAATCATCTGAGAGATATATTCACTCAGAGTAATCATAATCATAATCATCACAACCACCACCACCACCACCACATCAATCACAATAAGAATCATTCTTCTTCATCCTCTTCATCTTCATCAACTTCACTGACGTCACACAATATCAATATACCAAGTCTGTTGAATTCTCCCGCTGCCTCTTCATCACCGTCTTCATCACAGCAGAGTAGGACAATCAGTGGAAGTCCACTACGTCACCATCCATATGGCAATAACAAACATTCTCATCATATCCAACAACAGCAACAACAACATCAGTCACATCATCATGGAAGTGCTGGTTCCCTACATTATAGTGATATGGAGGACGACGACGATGACATTGAGGTAATCGATGACGACGATGAAGATGACGATGATCTATTGCCGCAACAACATCTACCGTATCAAATTCAACAGCAGCAGCAACATCATCAATCATATGACAAGACGAGAAAGAATTCCATTGACATGCTTGTCTCTTCATCTTCACCGATGAAACAACAATATAATCAACAATCTTATCAACAACAACAACAACAACACAATAATATTTTAATGTCACTTTCACCACCCAGAGTTTCAATGTCACCGATTCATATGCAACTAGATTCTCCAATGTCACCTAGTTACAATCACTACAGGGATATCGAGATTGAAACAACTTCTTTTTCATCTTCGAAACTGTCTCCTTCCACTAAACCACTCTCTTCAAATCAACAATCTCCATTTATCACTGGTAAATTACCTCAGATCGAATCGACTACCACCTACCCAATTCCTTCTATGAATCACCATCACCTACATAACCAACATCACTCAAACAACAACAACAACAATAACAATAATAACAACAACTCTTCAAAACTATCAAAATTTGTTGAGAAACTTCCAACTTTTAATAGCAACACCGGTTCTACCAACCAAATTTCCAAACCAATTCCAATCTACTCAAAACCATCACCATCTTCATCACCATCGAAAGGAGCAATCTCTCCATCTATTTATCAACATCAACTACTTCAAACACAACCACCACTTCAACTACAATCAATACATCAATCACCGCAATCACCACAATCACCCTATCACACCTCGCCACTGACATCACCATTGATTTCATCTATTCCTCTCTCCTCAGCAGCTTCAATCACATCAGTAACAAATAACCTAAATAACAACAATAATAACAATAATAATAATAATAATACATCATCTTCAAATTCATCATCTGCATCTTCATCACCTATTTCCAATCCTAAATCATTGATATTAACAAGTACAACTTCTACAACCATTACATCAACAACCCAACAACAATTACCACCCAATACACCATCTTCATCTTCATCGTCAAAGATTAATCACAATATACTTCCACTTTATATTAAACCAAGTAATGGTATTAAACCAACGATTCAATTCAACAAATCACAATCATCTCCAACAACAACACCCACAGTTGAGAAGAAGTCTAAATCTTCCAAACAGCAACTACTACAACAACAACAAGCAGCATCATCCAACACAGCCATAACAAGCACACCTGGCAGTGATGGTAATATTCATGGAAACAGTAAAAAGTCCAATCAATATCACTGCACGATATCATCGGATGGATACCAGTGGCGTAAATACGGTCAAAAGAATGTCAAAGGCACTCAGTTTCCAAGAAGCTATTACAAGTGTACCTATCCTGGTTGCACTGTAAAGAAACAAATGGAGCGTAGATCCTCGAGTGACGACACTCTGAACCATGTCGTCTACAAAGGTGAGCATAACCATGAGTCACCACAGACCACCAGAGTCAATGTTAGTGACCAACTTTCATTTAAGAAATCTGTTATAGCTGAAGGTGTAATGGTAAGTTTTTTTATACTTAAGTAAATCAATAACAAAAAAAATAATGATAATAATGCTAACACTTTATTTTATTTTTTAATTAATTTTAGAAAGAAGAGGTTGATAACTCGTTTGACGATGAAAGTCCAATGATTACAACACCATCACCATCATTACAACAACAACAACAACAATCACAATCAAACTCAATAACTAAATCTGTACAAATTATAAATAACAATAATAACACAACTCATAAAGATGATGATATATCAATGCCCATTGAAAAATATGGTGCTGAAATGACATCTACTTTTACTGCAACCTCAACATCAACTACTACTACTACAACTACCACTACTTCCAATAATAGTGGAAATAATAATAATAATAATAGTAGTGCTTTTAATTTATTAAAAGATATTACAAATAATAATAATAGTTTAGTAAAAGTAGAACAACTTGTAAATAACGAAAAGAAAAGAAAAGATGATAGTAGTAGTGGCAACAACATAGATAAGAATATCACAAAGAGAGAGAGTAATAACAATCATATCAATACTATAGATAATAGTAATAATAATGAAAAGAAACAAGACATATCTTCTTCCCCATCAATTTCAAATTCACCTGTGGTACAACCATCTAAATTGAATCATTCAACAACAACAACAAATGATAATAATAATAATGGTAATAACAATGGTACTAAGAATCCTATGAAGTTGGTTATCGAAACAACCTCGATGGTCGATCATTTGGACGATGGTTTCAATTGGAGAAAGTACGGACAGAAAGCAGTCAAAGGCAGTCCTTACCCAAAGAGCTATTTCAAATGTGCCGAACATGGTTGCAACGTAAAGAAGCAAGTCATACAACAAGGAGATAAGAAGTTTGTTAATACCTACAATGGTAGACATACTCATGATCCTCCTTCAAGAGACAGCGAACTCCGAAAGAGAAAGAGAAAAGAAGCTGCTGCCAATAACAACAACAAAGAAGGTTTTGAATCCACAAAGAACGGTGACCAAGATGAATTGACAATAATGGCACCAGACTCGCCAAATTCATCTTGCAATTCAGATTAGATCAATTAAATAAACTTGCAAGTCCGCCTTACTCTTTTAGCTATATATAGATGGGTAAAAGAATAATAAAATTAAGAACAAACATGATAAATTAATTTTATACAACTTTGCATTAAAAAACAATACCAAAACTCGGGTGAGATTTTTGAAATTTAAAAAATAATAATATTAAAAAAACAATTTGGGATATTATTAATCATTTTATTTTAAATTTGCATATTACAGATTATTATAAATATTTAAAATGGAGGATGTATGTTATTTCGATTTAATACCATATGAAACAGTTCAACATATACTATCGTTTCTTGGACATATAGAGTTATGTAGATTATCTCAGACATCGAGCGAGATGTCGATGCACACCGAACTGAAATGGGATGATCTACTGTTGGATGTCTACGGTGATAGTTGTGAAGCACTCAATGAAAAGTATGTCACTGAACAAGCGACACCTCTATCGCCATTCAAGCTCTATGCATATCTACACCACAGAATCACTAGAGTAGCGGGTGACAACTATCTTCCGATGCGTAGCATTTGGTCGCGTCTTGAAAAGTGGGCTATTGCCAACGATCAACAAGATTACCTTTTAGATTCACTAAAGATACCGATCACCGATAACATCGTAGAGTTTAGCAAGGATGCAACTGCAACTGTCCATGTATTCGAAATGAACAGAGAACGATATAGAGTACCACCAAGATTTCAGACATCTATAACACCACCACCAATTCCTAAATCCTGCCTGTTTCCACGAGATTACATTGCATCGCTACTCATCTACAATGGTCAGAACAAGTCGACGCAGTACGGATTATTCGGAACGTTCGAAGCATACGACTTTAAAACCAACATCATATTATTATCATTCGAGTCATCCTCTGATATCTACCGACAGAAATACTCTTACTATGGAGAGAAATTCGGTAATATATGGCCAGTCGCTTTTTCCGTCTCCACTGAGCGTTGTTACTATCTCGTAATAAACAGCGACACCGGATACAAAGATATTCATCCGGGCAATGTCATTCTGCCATGTGGAAACGGTTCGCCGATAGTCGTTGCCAATAGCTTCCAGGAGTTCCTGGAGCAGCATGTCGTCAAGTTGGAAACGAATGTACTTACTCTACGTGATAACGTCATCTCGAGATATCCAGAGTACTCCAATTTCATATCACAAGTAAAGACCAATGGTATATGGGTAAAAGGTAGTGCTGTCTATGTACCCGAAGAAAGAGGTAGCGGCGACTATTCCTTCTTCTACAGAATATCGATGTGGATGGATAAAGATGAAGATGCAAGTTACTCAGCACAGCTCATTACCAGACATTGGGATATATCAACACCATCGAGAACCGATACGGTCGATGGTGAAGGTGTGATCGGTGAATTCCCGAAGCTTACACCCGGTGACAAATTCGAGTATTGCAGTCGTTGCAATGTCGATTCACCGAATGGCAGTCAGATGTCTGGCTACTTTAACTTTATACCATTGAAACCAAACATGGATACACCATCGGTTATCAGTGTAATAGCACCGCCATTCCAACTGGATATCTCTCAACATTAAAAGAAAAAAAAAAAAACAATAATGAATCAATAAACATGTTTATTTTGTTAGTTTGTGTACAATAATTTTATTTTGACCAAGTCTTTTTTTATTTTATTTATTTGCTTGCTTGTTTGTTTGTTTGTTTGTTTCATTTTAATTTAACTATACATGCACCATACCAAAACCTATCGACTTTGTCGTCATCGTTCAATAATTCCCATTCGTTTGATTCTAAACCGTATTTGTAGTTTCCACTCATGTTTCCACCGATCAGATAGAGAATGGAGTCTATGATCATCATCGATACCTGTCTGTTCACTTTGAATGCCAGTGATTTGAGTTCGGTGGTTTCCTTGGTCGATAGTGACACTCGGTAGAACTTGTAGTTTCTCTCGAGAATGTAAACGTGATCGAGCTCGTCGTAGCAACAGGAAACAGTTGGACTTCCAAATCCGACGTCGGGAATGAACAGTTTCGTTTCGCCTGTAGCCTGCTGGACATCGTAGGTCATAATCGATTTCTGTTGATTGAGTCCATTGAATATGTAGATATGGTTTTTGTGAAAGAATGTCATTGATGCGTGAGCGGTCCTCTTTATATCGGCGAGTTTAGTGAATTTCGTAGAGTGAATGTCGAATCTGTAGACAAAAGAAGGACTATCGAACGAGTCGAGACTGCATCCCACCAGATAGATCGAGTTGTTGCCATCGGAGCACACAGAGAATAGCAGCGACTGACCTTTGACGCGGGTTATCTCTGTCGACGTCCACTTGTTGGCGTTGAGCGAGTAGCGCGAGTAAACAGGTGAGCGGTCACCATCCTTTCCTCCAAAAATATAGACGTACTCACCGACCGATACCACAGAGTTTAGAGTTACTTTGCGCTCTACAGTGTCGCTCTCCAGCTTGCTCCAGGCGGTGCACGACGGGTCGAAAACAAAGCTGCCTTCCTTGCCAATCGAGAAGATCTTGAGTGAGCGTGATATCGAGTTCTTATCGACCAACTCTGAAACCGATTGAATCTGCTCTTTGAGCAGCAACAATTTATCGTTATCGAAAACCACCTCATAGTTTAGCGGACTCTTGTAGTCTACATTCTTGTAGGCAATGGAGTACTGTTGAATCTTTGAGAGCAGTGCTTGCTTATTATACTTTGTCATACTATTTCCAAATATCAACTGATTGTCACTAATAAAATTTTCATAACTATCAGTTGATTTCACTGATTTTATAATCGTACTAATACTAATTACATTGACATCATTATGAGTGAAATTGGTTGACGGTGATGTTTGATTATGTAATAAACTTAAACTATTATTATCTATATCTATATCTATACTATTATTATTATTATTATTATTATTATTACTTTCATTATCATCATTATTACTATTATTATTATTTTCATCTTTAAATATATTTTGTTGTTGTTGTTGTTCTTCTTGTTCATTTTGTTCTTGTCTTGTTTGTACTACTTCTTCTACTTCTTCTTCATCCTCCTTCTTCTTTATATTAATATCTTTATCTTGTTTGGTAGAATTATTATGATTAACTTTTTGTTTCTTATTTCTATTATTATTGTTATTATTATTATTATCTTCAGATCCTTCAGAATCTGAAGTTGTTGAATTCTGATTACATAACAATTGGAGTTCCAAGATGATGTCATTAATCGACTTGATTTCGTTCAAGATAGACTCTATTGTTTTCTCTGTGATTTCGCGTTGTTGTTTGATGGGTTTCTTTGTCTTTTGTTCTTCGACTCTGAGAAACTCGTGAAGTATCCTGTAGAACTCACTGACCTTCTGTTCGGTAGCCATAAAAGTTTCGTAGTCGTCGCCCAACTGCTTCATTCGCAGCCACAGATGTGAGAGTCGTTGTGAGTAGTGGTTGCCACTGTTCATACTGGCAATGCTATTGGTATCGTCAAAGGTGTGACCGCGATGCGGTGGTTCAATGATACAACTCGAACAAAGTACTTCATTACAATTCAGACATATGAATTTAAATTTTTTTTTATGGTGAACACATTGTGTTTGATGATTGGTTGTGTGTTGTTGTTGCTGACTTTTACTTCGTTTATGACTACCACCACTGCTGCTATCATTATTATTCCCACAGTTACCACTACTACTACTACTACTTTTACTATTAGTTTTGTGATCAGTGATATGATTCGGATCCATCTAATATATAAATCTAAATCATAATTATCTTAAAAAAAAAAAATATTTGAATAAGTTTTTTTTTTTTTGACAGATTGATCTTTTGAAAAAAACTTCCAATAAAAAGTAGTAGCTGTGCAAAAAGTATTCAAATCACTTTTTATTTTTAGATATCAAAGATTTCATGTTAATATACTCAAGCTTTTAGGATTTGGAACTTAAATAAATTGAAAAAGAAGAAAAAAAGAAAGATAACAATTCATTGAAGAGACTTGAAAAATTAAAATTTTTAAGGAAAATATTTTTCATCATAAAGCGTTGTTGGTCTAGTGGCAGAATTCTTGCCTACCAAGCAGGAGACCCGGGTTCGATTCCCGGACAACGCATTTTGTTAAACTAACCAAAAATTAAATCCCGCAAGCGGTTTATTTCAATTTTTCCTCTAACAAATCTTGCAGAATTTTGTAACGACAATACCACTTTTTCAAAATTCAAATTATTTTTCATTTTTAAAAACTCAACGACTATTCAAAAAAACGAACGATCAACTTTACCATTCAAGTTCTTACACTAACTCTGAATAGGTATGATCAATTTATATTTAATAAACATAATTCAAGTTCTTACACTAACTCTGAATAGTCTTTAAATTATTTGAGTTGATTATTAATAAATAAATAGACTGATCATCTACCTATTTATTAAACTTTTTTAAATCTTTTTTTTATCTTTATATATATAATATCTATTTAGGATATACCTCAATCTCCCCGGGGAGGATATCAATTAATTATATTTATATATTATCTTTATATACTTTAAAATAACATTTACAATGTCAGATAAAACTACATTAGAAAGAATTCTCGACGGTGATACGTCAATAGATTATACCAAGCTCAAGAACGTCAGCGGTATGACACTCAAGGCTCTCGCTGACTTGGCAAGAAAGAGAATATACGAGCAAGTGCCTGACACGGAGAAACTACTTAATGAATACGAACGTCTTAAGAGCGAGTATCAATTGATCAATATGAGATACGAGTCAGCAGAAAGCATTATCAGAGTTCTGAATACGACCGTTGAAACTCAAGCAAGTTTCATCAACAGCTTAAAAGACCAAGTAAAACAACAATCAACATTCCTTCAACACTCAACACCTCGTTCCAACTCTCTTACGAGCGACAGTTCACAAAACCACGACGACGATGAAAACAACAACAATCGTCAGTCTTCATCAAACCACCATGATGAAAATAACAACAGTCGACAATCTCCACCCACCGAATCATCTACAATGAGATTATCACAATTACATTCAACAGGTACCTCAACTAGCTCCCAGTTAAAATACAACGATGCCGAACTTAGGTTACTCAGACTATCCATCAGCGATATTAATAACAGGTCAATCAAGACAACAAGAGATAACTTGACCTTTAGAGCTAAGCTCCACCACGACTGTTCACCAGAACGAGTCGAAATAGCGATTTCCACCATCTCCCAGATCGAAGCAGTTCATTCCAGACTAAGTTTCAAATCAGTTGAAGAATTGCGTGACATTACTGATACATGGGAACACTTCTTAAATTGGCTAGAATCCGCTCTGCATGTCAGAAGTACTAGTAGATGATCAGTCTATTTATTTATTAATAATCAACTCAAATAATTTAAAGACTATTCAGAGTTAGTGTAAGAACTGAATTTATGTTTATTAAATATAAATTGATCATACCTATTCAGAGTTAGTGTAAGAACTTGAATGGTAAAGTTGATCGTTCGTTTTTTTGAATAGTCGTTGAGTTTTTAAAAATGAAAAATAATTTGAATTTTGAAAAAGTGGTATTGTCGTTACAGAATAGATCTAACTAAAAATAAAAGAATATAACTGGCTATTTCTCACGATCTATGTGAGAATATATATAATATAACTGGCTATATTTCTCACGGCCTGTGTGAGAATGTAAATATAACATAAAAAACGAACTAGCAGGTTAATATCAATACCTGCAATTTGTTGACTGATCATAGGTCAACAAATCTTTTTTTGCAAAAAAAAAAAAAAAAAAAATATATTGAAACTAAACCAATTTTTTTTTCAAAGACTAAATTTGAATGTGAATTTGTTTATTTTATATCCTTTATATTGATATTATATTAATATTTATCAAACTTAAAATCTTGAATTGATTATTTGAATTTCCTTTGTTACTTTGCTGGCTCCATTACACCAATAACAATCTATATTAAATAATTTAGTATTCTTAATTTTTGATTTATATTTATTTAATTATCTATACATACCTTCTAGTACATCTCCACAACTATTCTCTGTATTCTCTTTAAGATTATGAATAGAAACATCACAAGTTTTATTAACATTGTCAACAAATTTAATTGACTCTGGGTTCAAGTGGAAACTTAATGTTGGATTGATTATTGAGGTACCCATTACAATGTTACCAGTTACATGAGGACGTTTTGTTTCGCCATTTATAAGATTTCTGGCATGTTGGATATCTTTATAATCTACTAATTTAAAAGCAAATTCATGTTTATTTTCATCTTGAAATACAAAAATTGCAGGTTCCATTGATACAATTTCTATAAAGAATATCAAAGAAAAGGTAATAAATATTTTAGTGTTTATATTCATTTTATAAAATTCTATTTTTAGTTTTGTTTGTTGTTATAGAAATAATTTGAGTCAATTCTTTATCTGGAGTATAAATATTTTTCGAGGAGTGAAATAAAAAAAAGAGTTTCAAACGGTTTTACCTTTTACAAGATTAGTAAGTATTTCGAAAGTAGAGGATAGGTACTTTTTATAAAAGATCCTCCATCTAATTTAAAAAAAGTGTGTTTATATTTTCAAAATGATATTTAATTTTCTTTGGAATAACCTAACCAATTTTTAGGTTGATAAGAAAACAACACAAAAGATGCTCTCATTGCTAAAAGTAGTCGTATAACTGCATTCTTTAATAAAATAAGAGTTACAAGTATTTATTTTTTTGAATAAGTGTAAAAAGAAGTTGAAGCTAATAAAATAGTAATAAGAGAGTTACACATTTCAGATAAAATCATTTAATAATTTTTTTTTTGAAAAGTAAATACAAAATTAATTCAAATATTACTTGTAGATATTTATTTGGGGGTTTTGGAATTTTGTGACTATATAGTATACTGTTCCACCGATGTGGTATAAAAATTTGAAGAAAAATTTAAAAATAAAAAACTTTTTATCTATTTATCAAACTTTCATTAAATTAATTTGTTCTACCTTAGATTTTGAAAAATTATTAATCAAATAAATATATAAACTTATTTTGTTTTTTTAGGAAAGATTTATGATCAATCATTTTTTTTTTGTGTGATTGTTTATCAAATTGAAATTTTTTTTTATTTTATATATAGTATTTTATTTTAACTATAAATAGTTGATTAAAAAAGGAGTTTCAAAAAGGAGATCATATTTAAATAAATAAAAATTATTCGAATTTAACTATTAACACATAAAAAAAAAAGAATACTATATTATTAATAATTAATTTATTTTCTTGTACGTTTGTTATTGCTATTTTTAATTGGTTTTGTTGATTTTGTTGGTAACAATAAAGTTTCGGTTTGAATTTTACTCTTCTTTTGTGGTTCTTTTGATGATTGTTTAGCTGTGGATGAAGATGAGGTTTTAGAGGCGGTAGTTGCAGATGGAGCATCCTCAAAGAAGGCGTAGGACTTCTCGAGCTCAACCTCTCTCCTCAGGTAGGTCATTGCCGATCGATTGAATCCAATGGCATCCTTCTCCTTTTGTACTCTCTGTTTCAAACGTTCGTTGATGGCCTGCAGCAATGGCACCATTTCCATTTCAGTGGACAATTGATTCTGGTGAGTCTGCACCAAGAAGAACAAACATTTCGAAATCAACTCTACGCTCTTACCGGCGTTGAGCCACTCTGAGAAGTAGGTAAACAGTGGTTTGAGAGTGGAGTAAGGCAAGACAACGAGTGCCTCTTCCAAGTCACTGGCACGCACCTTGAACACCTTGTTCCACAGGTAATCGGAAGGTGACATTCCAAACAACAAAATATTGGGATTGTATGGTTCATCTTCAGTTTGAGCAGTCTCTTGATATTCCTTCAATCTAATTCTTTCATTCTCTGCCAATAAAACAGCATCCAATATTTCTTCACCTGCAATAATAGTTTCCAATGTTTTTTTATTTGCTGAAGCATGTTCTTCCAACTTTAATTAAATATTGTTAGTTTGTTTTTTCGATATTTAAATTTAAAATATTTCAATGTTTATAATATTTACCATTTCTTTTGTTCTAACTCTATTATCATCTTCTAAAGTTGCTTCCCATTCTTTTTCAAGTGTTTGCTGTTTCTCTGAATCTACAAAGACTGGTTCTGAAGTTTGTTTGAAAGTACGAATGGAACGATCGTGTGAACCTGTCAAGAAGAATGTACCGACCGATCCCATTGCCAACGACCAAACTTCACCGTGGTGAACCTGGAGAGTTTGGATATGTTCGAATTTGTCGGCATCCCAATATTTGATACGCTTGTCCTTACTGGTGGAAATGACGTGATGAGTCTTTGGAATGAATGCAACTTGCATAATACTGTCGTCGTGTGCAAACAAAGATTTATGGCAATCACCATAGTCAAGTCCCCAAATCTTTATGTTCTTATCGGCGGATCCAGTGACAATCAGTGTGGAATCATCGGAAATATCCATGGTCATAACTGGCAGTTTGTGTCCATACAGTGAAAGATGGAATTTAAGTGTGTCGGCATAGAAAATCTTGACGGTGTTATCTAATAGTGAGACGGCCAAGAATCGTTTGTCCTGAGAGAAACGCACGCACATCGCTTCTGACTCTAGCTGTAAGATCTGAGTTTGTACCAATGTCAGCTTCTTTGTCTTTTGATTGTCGGGATTGGCAATCAGCTTGAAATTCCAGAATTTAACTTGTTTGTCACTACCGCATGTAGCGATTCCACGCGCATCCGGTGTCAGCGCCATCGACCAGAGTGCACCCTCGTGTGCCTGCACAGTGGCGACATGCTCAGCCGATGCCAACTCAAACACCTCGAGTGTTCCACTCTTGGTTCCAACGATTACATGCAGATTGCCAGGTACGAAAACCGAGCAAAGACCATAGTCACACTGGAATGTACGAATACAATTGAGTGTCTTTACATTCCAAATCTTGACGGAATCCGACGATGTCGATGCCAAGATAGCGTCATTACTACTGAGAGTAAGCGAACGGACATCAGCACGATGACCTCCATTCTCAAGAGTTGAGAAAACCTCTGTTCCTTCCTGTTTGATCTCATATGCCTGAACCTGATTACCCATCATCGAAATGACAAACTTGTTCCAATGATTTTGATTACCAAAATTGAATCCTCTAACTTTTGATGGTGTCTTTATTGTTTCTGTATGTCTAAATTCATCTATTACATTTAATTCTATGACATAACAATAGCAAATAATTAATACTTTTGAATAATAGAATAGATATAGTTTATAATTTTACTTACCATTTCTATTTTCTTTTTTTAATTTTTGATCCAATTCTTTACCATGTGAAACTTGGAAGAGATCAATGAATTTACCTTGGGATTGTGCAATGAGGACACGATTGGTTGGATCGAATTTAATACCGTTGTATGATTCACCTTTACATGGAACAGATCCATAGTAGATTGCAAACTCTTGTTCTGTTGTGACGTCTTGATTGTCATCGTCGTTGCTTCCACTGTTCTCTTCCTTCTTGACTTTGACAACTGGGTATTGTGAGAGTTGTTGTTGTTCTTTGGTTTGCTCCGCACTTGGATCTATCGACATTGTATTGATTGGATTATTCACTATATATTTACGGTTGTTGTTCGACTTGCTATCGCCGGCATCGAGACGCCAACAACGAATGAAACTATCGTTTGTAACAGAGACAAGTCTCGACTCGTCGGCGTTGACATCGATTGCCCACACCGGATTACGATGACCAACGATAGTTTGAATGCAATGCTGTGTTTCCAACTCCCAAATCTTGATAAGACCGTCTTTCGACGATGAAACCAAACGGTTTGTCTTCTCGAGAAGTCGGACCGCTGTCACCATATCACGATGTCCGCGCAAACGGTAGAGACCGGTCTCGGTGATGATATCCCACACGATGATCTCAGTGTCTTTTGAGCCAGAGACGAGCTGTGATCCCAGTTGGTTAAAGTGTAGTGCACATACCGATCCACGATGACCGTTGAACACCGCTACCAATTGGTATTCACGCATCGACCACAAACGAATCGATCCGTCATTGTGTCCGGCAGCCAACAACTCACCGTCATTACTCAACGCGAGTGTAGCAATCTCTGAATTGGTATCCTCTTCAAACAATGAACGTTCCAAAGTCTGTTTCTTTAGATTCCAAATTGAAATACGTTCACCTGAACCTGTAATACAATGTTTGGTATTCTTATCAAACAACGAAGTTGTACTAGCAATCACACCAAATACATCTTGTTGTACGAATTTAAGATATGCTTTAACCATTTATCTACTAATACTATTTAAATATATATCTTAATAATTGATTTATAATAATAATAATAAATAAATATTAATAATAGAAATAATATTAATTTAAAAGATTTTTGAAAATAATAAAAAGTCGTTCGTTTTTTTTATCAAAAAAAAAAAAAAAATTAAAATGAAAATAAAATGAATGCAAAAAAAAACATTGAGACTAGATTGTTGTTATTTGTGTCTTAATTGGTTGATGAAATATTTGTTTGAAGTTATAAATGATTGTACTACTACTACTACTATTTTTGGAATTAATTTCTATTGTTTAATTTATTTTTTAGTTTTATTTTTAGTGTTTTTTTTTATTTCTTAACAACTTGTACGATATCTTCATCAGCAAGTGTATGATCTTTACCGACTCTTTGTGGATTATGCTTTACAGATGATCCCCAAACCATAGCACTAAAAAAGTAAAATAATTGAATTAGTAATTGAATAACTTTACTTTCAAAAAAGATGATCATTGCTATAAAAGCAAAACATACTATTTAAATTGTTTCATGATAGTTCTGTGAATAAGATTACAGAAGTTTTCGACTGTTGATGAATCACCTCCTCTGATTACAACTGGTGCATTATAATCTGGAATTTGTCCCTTTGGTTTAGTGTAACTATATAGATATTAAAAGAAAGAAAAGAAATTATTATTAATTATCTATTGCTTGCTGCTATAATCAAAAAATAATCATTGATTGTTTAACAATAAACTTACATTCTAATTAAATTCAAATATTCCCAAATCTTTTCTAATAAGCTATCGAGATTCCACTCTAAATGGGATGAGATTGGTACGTAATGAGGAATACGATCGAGCAAATCGAGTTCCTCAATGGAGATACCGTCGATCTTGTTGAGAACATATAGACATGGTACGTAGACTCTGTTTCCTTCGATGACGTCGATGAGATCGTCGGCGGTTGCGTCGTAACGCAGTGTGATATCGGCGTTGTGAATCTTGTACTCTGCGCAGATAGCCTTGACCAGATCGAGATCGAGATTGGTTGTGGTGACAGTGGATGTAAAGTTGATTCCACCCTTCTCCTTACGACGGAATGTGAGATTGGGTGGCTGACGATTCAAACGGATACCGAATCCCTCGAGCTCACGCTCGATAATCTTCTTGTGAACCAACGGTTTCATGGCGTCGAGCACGATCAAGATCAAGTTGCAGGTACGACCGACGGCGATAACCTGACGACCACGACCCTTTCCGTCTTTGGCACCTTCGATGATACCCGGGAGATCGAGCAACTGGATCTTGGCACCGTTGTACTGGATGACACCGGGAATACAAGTGAGCGTAGTGAACTCGTACGATGCAACCTCTGAACGGGTTCCTGTGAGTTTGGTCAAGAGTGTTGACTTACCGACCGACGGGAAACCAATCAAACCGACACGAGCATCACCAGCTTTCGATACATCGAAACCTTCACCTGCACCGGCAGCAGCTCCCTTTGATGGTCCCAACAATAACTCACGTTTATATTTAGCCAACTTTGCCTTCAAGACACCCAAATGAAAAGATGTAGCCTTATTCTTTTGGGTACGAGCCATCTAATATGTTATATTTAAAATTTAGTTTAGTTAGTTTTTACTTACTAAAATATATATATGATGTATACACTGTTGTCATTATTATTGTCATTATCATTGCCATTTTCTTTCATAACTATGATATCTATTCCATTCTTTTAAACCTATCCATATGAATCATCATGGTTATTTGGAACCAAAGAAATAAGACCAAAAAACCATTTTTTAGACAATATCCGTCGTTATAAAATAAAATGCTGTTTATTCTGTCTATTTCTCTTTAATTGTATTGAATGTATTGTATTGTGCTGTTTTACTCTCTATTTCCATCAAAAGACTAATCGCAATGACAATGACAATATCAATAATGATATTGTGATTGATTTTTGGTGTTTGATGATTACCTCGTCCTCAATTTCCTTAATCTTTTGTACAATACTCATTTTCGATCTATATTATAAAGTTATACAAGAGTATATATATTAAAAACAATTGATAAAACTATAAAATAAATAAAGATATTATTAAGATAGAGAAAAAATTATTAATAATACAATCATAGTCGTCAAAATTTTTTTTTTTTTTTTCTTTTTTAAAAAAAAACGAAGTTCTTTCGATTCTCATTGTTTTAGCTAAAAGTTTTTAACAAATCTTATATTTATAAGTATTTGTTTGTTTTTGTCTCTAATTATCTAATTATTATTATTATAATAGTTAGTTTTTATGAAAATAGTTTTTATTGTTATTATATTATTTTTATTTTTTTTATTTGATGCTACATTTTTTTTTTTAATAAAAGTAATGCATTTTGACTAGTTAGTTAGTAATTAATGTTATAAACATATGAATAATGATGGTGATGATGGTGGGTGATGATGATGATGAATGATGTTTTTAAAGCTGTTGTTATTGAATTTTTTTAAGCATGTGTCATTGGAATATCGGTACGAATAACTTCTGATTCTGTAACTGGTAGGTATCCGTTGGGATTCTTTGATTGCCATCGCCAAGCATGCTCACACATATCCTCTTGGTTGTAGTTTGCTTTCCAACCAAGAATGCTGAGTGCTTTGGCTGGATCGGCAAAGGATGTGGCGACGTCACCTTTTCTACGCTCGACAATCTTGTAGTTCACTTTGACACCCGATGCCTTCTCGACGGCAGCAATCATCTCCAACACTGAGTAACCACGACCAGTTCCAAGATTGAATGCAACGCATCCAAGTCTGTTGTTCTCGGTGAGGTATCGCAGTGCCGAGATGTGTCCTTTGGCCAGGTCGACCACGTGAATGTAGTCACGCACACCTGTTCCGTCGGGTGTGTTGTAGTCGTTGCCAAACACCGAGAGTTGTGCACGCTTGCCAATGGCAGTCTGGGTGATGTATGGCATCAGGTTGTTGGGAATGTCGCGCGGATCCTCGCCAATCATTCCGGAGGGATGTGCGCCAACCGGATTGAAGTAACGCAGCAACACGCAATTCCACTCGGGGTCACTCGAGCACAAATCCTCGAGGATTCCTTCGATATAGAGTTTAGTACGTCCGTATGGGTTGGTGGCGCCAAGTGGACTGTCCTCGCGGATTGGCGCGACGGCATCACCGTAGACGGTGGCGCTCGATGAGAACACAATTTGCTTACAGTGGTGACGTGCCATCACTTTGAGCAGGTTGACAGTTCCAGTGATGTTGTTGTCATAGTATTTCAGAGGGACCGACGTTGATTCACCGACGGCTTTCAAACCGGCAAAATGAATGACACGCTTAATACTTCTGGTGGAGAACAATCGATCCATGGCTGGCTCGTCCAAGATGTCCATCTCGTGAAATTCAATTTTCTTACCAGTGATTTCCTCAACACGACGAACCGCTTCCACTGAGGAATTCGACAGATTATCAATGATCAACGGTGTGAATCCAGCTTCTACCATCTCGACAACGGTATGACTTCCGATATATCCAGCTCCACCAGTTACCAAAACGATATTTTCATCTGTAATTGGTTCCATTTTATTATTTTCTTTTTTTATATTTTTCTAAATATAAATAAATTTATAACTATCTATCTATATTTTAATTTTTATTAGCTTATATCTAATTATTAGAATATTTATTAAATATTTATTTAATATTTGTTATTAATGGTTAATATTATTATTATATTGTTGGCTATTATTATATTATTTTTTTTATAAATATTGGAAATAAAGTTCCAGAGGTTTTTGGAAATCTTTAAAACTTGAAAATACGACAAACTACAATAATAGAGTGACTATTCGAATCTGATCAATTTGATTTGATTTTGATTAATTGATTTATTTAATGTTAAAATGAAAATAATTGATAGATTTTCATTGTTTGATGAGATCATATCATCTATCTTCACAGCAATTTATTGATCACTCTTTTTTTTATATTTTTTCACTGACGAACTAGCAATGAACATAAGTGAGTGAGCGAGTGAGTGAGGAGATGAGCGATATTAATCATTGATAAAAAATTAAAAGAGTGAATTAAAAAATTACCAAATACAGAAATAATCAATGATTTAAATATTAAGGAACAAGTAAGTGGATTTGATTGTTGTTTTTACCATATTGATATGGTATTATCTTGTTAATTTTCATATACCACAAAATATCTATCTACCACACCATACCCACACACATACACATATATTTATTTATAAATAACAATTTTTTGTGTGTTGTCGTGTTATTTCATTCTCCCTATTTTTTAATATTTCGTCTGACATGCAGTGACCAAAAGAATGAAAATGCATAATTATGGTGTTGTGTGGTGTGTTGTCTGTTTGGATGGTGTGGAAAGTGGTATGTCATTACAGGAGGATTTTCTAAATTCGATCTTAAGCTAATGTCATTGTTGTGAGCGTGGATAAAATCATATTGTTTAAATTAATTAAAAAAAAAAGTGATTATAATTTCAAATGTGTAAAATAACAAGAATAGTAAATGAACAATCATGATGAAGGTTATTGAATTGAATGACAATCAAGACTAGACTTGTCAAATTTTGAATTTAATGAAATGTCTTCACCACCACAACAAAAACAATGAATATTAGTTAAAATAATTTAAAAAACAAAATAATAATAGCGAGTAAAAAAAGAAAAAAAAAAACAAATAAGTGGTATTGGTAATTGAAAATTAAATGTGTATCTACCTACTATTTTCAAATCAAACAAATAGATTGTTTTTACTTTCTAATTAACTAATAATGAGATCATAGAATTATGTATTACTAATAATAGTTTCTACTTCTTCTTTCTATCTATCTTTCTTTCTTTTTAATGTTTTTAAAACATGTTATTCAAGAATTAAATTATTGATAATTGAATTATATATAATTGCAATTATTATAGAGAGCAACATGAAAGTAGAAAAGTAATAGTTTTTAAATAAATAAATAGAATCAAATTATTTGATATTACGAACAGTTATTCTACAAGTTATAGAAGTTAAATTCAATAAATAAAAGTCTAAACTTATTAAAAGTCAAGATGAATATGATATTCAATAATTCGAATTCTATAGACTCATTCATTAATGAGATGCTCTAGTGGTGAGAGTGGTGTGGTATGATAAGATTATTGTTATTTTTGTTAATGTTTTTGTTATTGTTGTTGTTGTTGTTTTGTTGTTCTTTTTCATAGTTGTTAATTATTGATTCGACGTTGATACCTACCTACTATTTTGAAAAAAAAAAAGATATCTTAAACTAAAATTTAATTAAATATATATATATTTATATCTTGTAGATTTAGTTGGTTACTACTACTATTTGTAAATTAACTTGCAAGTACGAAGATATAAATAGTAAAAAAATAAATATATTGATAATATTGATAATATTACTAGTAGTTGATATCTCTTCCTATACAGTCATGATAGGTTTAGTCAGAAGCACCCATTACCACTCACATTTATGGTCCTCAGTTTTCGGCTCATTTTAAATTGCAATTTATTAAGTGTGCGAAAAAAAATCTTTGTTAGCAGATTTGTTTTATTTTATTTTGGCAAATGAAAATTATTTTTGCTCTTTTTTAAAATTGTAGATCGACATATTAACCAATTATAAAAAAGAAGTAGCTTAAATAAAAAAAACACCTTAATTTATTATATATTGTGGTATATCAAATTCTTCTTTTTAAATTAAGTTATAATAAATATGATGACCTTTTCAATTATTATTTATTTTTTTGCACACACTTTATGCATTCGCACACTGATTAAATTCTACCAAAAAAATAAAATAAATTACAAAAAAATGTGTGATTTTACATTTTTGATATCAATGAATACAGATATAACATATGATCAATTAGTGAGAACAAGTTCATCTCTTTATTTAAATATAAAAAATGAATTGAAACAATTGTTAGTGTACGCTTGTTTGTCTTTGAATCATAATAATGGTGAGAGTAATCGTTCGATATGTAATACTTGCAATCTACTTTTGGAACAACCTATTAAGAAGGTACCTTTATTTATATTTATTTATTTTATATTATATTCTCAAAAACTATTAATAATAATAATAATAATAATACTAATGAGGTTGTTATTGTTGTAGTGTGATAATTATTTATTAGAGTTTACAGATTATTGTTTAGATTTAAAAACGGTTTACAATCTCTATGACTTCAACAATCCATCGTTGAACAACATCATAGAATTACTTAGACAATCGTTTATTCACTCTTTGAAACATAGAGATACTCAACAACAACAACAACAACAACAACAACAACAACAACAACAACAACAACAACAACAACAACAACAACATTATATAGATAACATATCATTTAAGAATACATTCCTAAATATTCATTTGAATAAAACAACAATCTATTATCAATTCTTTAATTTTCTATCAACAACATATAACAACACCAATAGTAATAATAATAATAATAATAATAACAATAACATCATTGATAACAGTAACAATGACAATTATGATAATAATAATAGCAAATTATATACATATAGTTTAGAATATAGAATAGATATATTATCTATTATTAATGATATACAATGTTTAAGATTATTATTTACAGGTGATATACTTAAGAATATTTGTAAGGTAAAACAGATCAACAAAACAAACTAAAAACAAGAACAAACTGATACTAAAAGGTTTATATCATATTTTAGATAAAGAATCATAAAGTACAACAAATAATATATCTATTGGATGATACTCCTCAATTTATAAAGCTTGTTAAATTAATAAATAGTGGCTATAAATCTGGGAAGTTGACATCTTTAGATTATCAATCGATATTACCATTTATTAAAAATAAAGATATAGATAATGATGATGATGATGATAAAGATCAACAAATAGATACAATCATATACAATAATATAAAATCAATTCTTTTAGATTCAATTAAAGATTATCTTTCAAAATTTGGAATAGATAATAATAATATAGAGTTTATATTCGAATCAGATTCATCCAATTTTGATTCAATCGAACATTATTTTAATTTATTATCAAGATCTGCACATCAATTTATAAATAATAATAATAATAATAATAATAATAACAATAGTAGTGACAGTAATAATAATAATAATCCAGTAGTAATTGATTCAAAACTCTATGATTTAAATGAAGAGTTAAAAGTTGTATGTATAAATTATTTATTATTCATAAATAGAAATAGAATGATATTCTAATAATAATATTATTATTATTGCTCTTTCATATTAAATAGAGATATAATATATCATCAGAGATTGGATACCTTCCACTTAGATTGGAGAGTGGAGAGTATTCTTCCTATTTCAAAGAATTGCTATTTCTGTTGAAATCATGCAACAATGAGCTCTATCAACCAAACGACAAGGTCAATGAATTGGTGGAAGATGAAGAAGAATCAAATATAGTTCATATACACATAACAATGAACAACCAATTGTTTAGAATGAAAAAGAATTTGATTACATTGGAATTACTTGGATTTAATATTAGCGATAATATGGTATGTTATTATTGATAATAATAATTTTGTCATTTTGTGAAATCGTATTAATTCTTTACTAAATTATTATATTATAATATATATATTTAGTTTGTTGTACCAGTAGGTGAAATCATTTCAAAGAATATGGTTGGTGACTTTCAATCGATGTTTGATCATCTATCCAATGAATTAATGGAATTGCTACCTGAGGAGATAGAGTCAAAACATAGAGAGGAAATTATACATCATCTATCGATTTCAAATATTAAGTCACCTATTCTTTTTAGAAATTACAAGGCAAACGTATGAATCTATTAATCTATTTATAAATGATATTGTTATTGCTAAACATTTTTGTATTCTATTCAACCTATAGTTTACATTGGATTATAATGATATTATGACAATTCAAAGTAATAAGTCATCTTCTATCTTTTATAATTATTGTAGAATCAAATCTATTATCAAAGATTTCAATGAGATAGTATCTAAAGATGAATTCGAAGCTATCATACCTGAATATAATGATTATAACTATTTAAATGATAAAGTTTGTATAATGATATATTTATAGTAAACATATATATAAACATATTAACATAGATATCTATTTTACTATATAGTGTGAATGGAAGATATTGATGGAGTATATACTTGAATTAACAAATCTAATAGAATCAATAGTGTTACCAATACCAAATAAACAACAACAACAACCAATCATATTAGATTCACTATCAACACATTCAATCTATGAATTTATTAATAATTTGATAAAAGAATATAGTAAATATTATAGTAAAAGAAGAATTTTAAAGGTACATATATTATAAGTATTATGTTTTATAATGTAATTAATTCAAACTAACTTTAAAAAAATTATGAAATTAGAAAAAAATAGATAAAAATACATTTGTAATAATTAGATTTATCAATATTTTAGAGAATATATTTAGATTACTGATGAATATTATCGGATTTTCAACATCTTTTTCAAGGATGTAAATTAATGGGAAAAACGAATGAATCCATCGGAGATTGCAAAAGTGTTTATAAAAAAATAAAATAATCAAAAACTAGTTAAAAAAAAAAAAAAAAAAACGAAATGTAAATCATTTAAAGCATACAAATCATTAATATAGTAGATATCATATATCAACATTATAAGACAATAACTATTTATGACATCCACATCTACATCTTTTTTTAATTTAAGCTGGCAATGGTATAAGAGATGTTTGACAAATGCACCACTTCGAACTAAATGTCTAACAAGCGGAGGTAATTTATGTTTAGTTTGCTAGCAAAAAGATTAGATTTAGTAGTTATATTAATATTAATTTGAAATTTGAATCAACTTAAAGTTATCTTTGGTGTAGGTGATACGGTAGCACAAAAGATTGAAAATAAACCAAAACATAATCTTGAAAGAACCTTTATGATGTCAACCATTGGAATGTGTGTTATATCACCTCAAATTCATTAGTATGTTGTTAATATTATCTCATCATCGATCGATAGGTTTGAACATTATTGAATTCATTTCTAATCATGTATAATTATCGATAGTTGGTTCAAAATACTTGATAGGACATTCGTTGGAACATCTATACCTATGACCGTATCGAAATTGGTTGCCGATCAACTTTTATTTTGTCCCTATATAATCAGTTGTAATTTTGCAGCTGTCAATCTATTTAAGAATCGTGGTCGTTTCGACTTTGACGCTTTCCAACTCAAGATAGAAAATGATCTTTTCCCATCATTAAAACAAGCATGGTAAGAATAGAATATTGATCACTTTACATATAACTTTTTACAACAACAAACTAACTTTTTGTTCTTTTTTTTTTAAAATTAAAACAGGACAATATGGCCAGCAGTAAACTTTGTATTGTTCAAATTTGTACCTATAGATTATAGACTTTTAATATCAAATATAGTTAGTATCTATTGGAATTGTTATCTTTCGATGATGGCCAATAGAAATGTTGTTGCTAAATCAACCGATACTGATGATAGTAACCCTGATAGCAATAATAGTAATTCAACAACCATTATAAATACAACATAAGAATAAATATTTATTGTTTAGTATATTTAATGGAATAGTTATTAGTTTTTTAATGATTATAATATAAACAATAAATTTGACTTTATTCTGTAATTTTGTTATCTTGTCTTCTAGTTGGTAAGTTGGTTAGTTAGTTAGTTTAGTTACCAACTGGAAAACGAGTAACCATCGATTCGATGACACCGACTGCATTGTCGTTGAATTCTTGGAGGACTACTTCACCGTTGGCAATGTAGGTGTGTGCTTGAACGAATACCTTTCTTGGTTTCTTTTGTTGGAGCACGATCTCTCTCAGCTTGAGGAAATCCTCTGGCACAGCGGTGTAGTCGTCGAACAATTTGTTTGCTTCGACGACGTTGGCGGTTGCCTTGAGAACCATGATACGCTTGAGGAACTCACCGATTGCGGGGATACCGACCGATTCGATCTTGGTACGATCGAGACTGATGAGAACGTTGTCGTTGGTGATGTCCAACTTGACCAAACCTTGGCCGGCTCTCAAGAGAACCTGGAGAATGGCGTATCTACCTTGCATGTGTGCTTGTTTCCACGACTTTGAAGCGGGCGAGTAGAATTCCAATGCACAGATACCGGCTCTTGCCATAATGAGCCAATTGACAAAGAAGATGTCCAAGGCGTTCTGACCTTTGTGACCGAAGAGTGCGAGAATCTCTTGGTTGACACAGAGATAGACACCGGCACACTCGGCTCTGCACTCTTCCATGGCGGATCCGAGTGATTTGAAAACAGAGTCGTAGGTGGCACCGGCGTGGTAAACTTCTTTGTCGGTATCGATTGGTTGTCCGGTGAGTGGATTCTTGGTGGCCGGGTCAAAGTTGAGAGTACCGTCTTTGTCCTTGGTGAACAGCTTTCCGGCACCGTGACCGAATGACTCGTGAATGGCTACTTGCACTTCGAATGCCTCTGTCATCAACTTGTTGAAAAGCGATTGATCTTCGTCACGGATAAAAGTGACACGCTCTTCCTTACGCGCGGCAATCACGTTACCGAGTGACACATTCTTGAATCCCTCACTCTGACGAATGTCGTCGTAGTTGGGAATGTTGATACCGGCTGGAACACCGGACGATGCAAAAGTGAGGACTTCCAACGAGGTGAAATCCGGCTTCTTAAAGACATCCTTTTCAAACTCACGTGGCCATGGCAAGAGTGGAATGAATTTGGTTGCTTCGTTGATCATGTCACCGAGTTTCTTGCTCATCTCCTTGTTGACGATCGATACGAATCCCTCGAATTCACCACGCACTCCAAATGGATCACGATAGCTCTCGATGAAACCAATGTTGGTTTCGACGACTGGCGAAATGTCCTTGATCCACCAACGCTGTGAATCCTTGTGGTCGTCGATCGAACCGTGCTTGAAACTATCGATGTACTTGCGTGTCATATTCAACTGGTTGTCGTTGGCGCAGTATTGTGTAGCTTGTTCCAAGTGGAACACTACCTTTTCCATGTATTGTGACCAGTCACCATAGGTAATCTGAATGGTGATTCCTTCGAATTCAAAGTTCTCTGGCTGCTTTGTAACTTGGGCAGAGGCAGTCAACAACTGGTAGATGAGCTTACCGTCGACTGTCTTTTTAAAGAGACGAGTATTGTATGGAGAGATCTTTTGGCTATCCATAAACTTTTGAACCAACTCAATCTCGGATCTCTTGATGTCCGGTGAGTAGTAAGTGGAAAGTCCATTCTCTTCCAAACCCAACTCTCTTTCTCTTTGGCCGAGTGAATAGATTAAATCACCACATTGTGACCACAATTGATTCAACTGAGCATCATTATAACTTGCTACGACAGCAGCAAATTTTTCCTTTGGTGTTCTTGGCTACCAACAATAATAACAATGTTAGTTGATATATTTTAGTTCATTGTTCAAGTCAATAATATTAACTTACAATAAATTTAGTATCACCGAATGAAAGATAGTTACCCATGTTACCATAGAATTGAGCGGCATATTGGAGGATGTCGCTGTATTCTTGCTCGGTGACAATCGATGGAATAACGGTTGCTTTGAGAGCGTCGTTGTTCTTGAGTGAGTACATACGTTGGAAGAGGTCAAAGATGTGTTGTGATTCGACCGATGTCTGACCGAGACAGATGAGACTACCCCACCATGCAGCCTGTGAGTAGTGATGCGAGTAGAGTTTCTCTTTGGGTGTGAGATTCTTGAATGACTCTTTGACGTCCAACTTGTAAATTGGTACTTCGGGTGGTACGAGATACTCTTTGAGCAAAGCTTGATCGATATTTAATGCAGCTGTCATTGTTTGTTGTTGATTGTTGTTCTGTTGTTGATTCAATATGCTAGTGGACAGAGATTGAACGGTTTGTGAAGAATAATTATATCTTTGAATGGTAAAATTACAACTTTTAGTGTTTTGTTTTGGTTGTTGGAATGAAGACAGAGAATAATGAAGATTGCTATTAATATATTTATGTGATGGTGAATACAATAATCTGTTAACAAAAGAATTTTTGATCAATTTATGGTGTGTGAACTTGAGCATTGTGGGTGAAAATTTAATCAATAATGAAATTTAATATGAGATCATTTAAATGAAAAAAAGTACAGGAAAAAGGAATAAATGATTGATCGAGTAATGAATTCAAGTTAAACAAGACTATTTAATCATGATTATTTTTTTCCAATTATTGGAAAAGATTTTTTTTTTTAAAAAAAAAAAAAGTAAAAAATTTTAAAATTGAATAAAAGAATAAAAATTTCATTAAAAAGCGTTGTTGGTCTAGTGGCAGAATTCTTGCCTACCAAGCAGGAGACCCGGGTTCGATTCCCGGACAACGCATTTTAAATATCTACAGAATTCTTGTTCCGCATGCGGATAGGAATAGAATTTTAAAAAGTACAGTTTTGCCTTCACTATCTAGAGCTGACATCACAACTACAGAAATCATTGAGTTTATTATCGAATATTGAGTTTCCAAAGAAGATTTTTACTTTAACTATTGATCGGAGTGGAACCAGATTCAGATACCTCTTTATTCATCTAGAATCTGTGTAATTACATTTTATCCCTTCCCAAAAAAATGAAAAAAATTTTGCATAGATTTTGTGTTTTGCAAAATAATGCAAGAATTCAAAAAAACTGTGCAAACAAAACCTAACCTATTAAATGAAATAACATATCTGTCAATAATTTTGACTCAACATAATAAAAAATAAGATTACAATTTAAAACCTATAGACTTCTCTTTTTATTTATAAATCTTAGATATTTAATCAATGAATATCTATAATCTATAAAGTTGATACAACTACAAATTAGTTGAATGTGATTTATTAATTAAAAATTTTCATTGTATAAAACAAACTTTAAATAATAAAGATTCTTGTTGTAAGAGTAGCAGATAGTAGCTAAGATAGTTGTGGTGATACTATCAATGGTAATAATGATATTGGTTTTAGTGTTCAGTTGGAATAACAACAAATAATCTAATTGTAAATTAAAATACATGGTAGTGGCGATACTGATGGTGATGATGATGATTGTAAGAAATCAGAGGAATTCAACAAAAGCAATCGAGAAAACATCTAAACCAATTATTAGTATTGAAGAGAATAAAGAGTTTTTATTAAGCTAGGTGAAGAATGCAATGAAGTACTATTGGTACCATCTAAAATTAATAGATGTGCACGAAACCAAATAGCTAACTCTATATTTATTGCAAATAGGTTGATACTCTTAGTGTTGAAAATTAAATATTTATCTATATATTTTTACCATCTCTTACAAACTAAACTGAAACAAATGATATCAATCTCATCTTTTAAATTGCTAACTTTTTTATTTAATATTAAATGTGATAGATTTACTTCATGTTGTCCGTCTAAGGGCAATAAGGTAGCCACCAAGGCAATGCCGGCACCCATCAATCAACATCAATAATATACACCAGCCAACATATAGTAATAGTCAATTATAATTAATTAAATTAATTAAACCAACTAAATAAGTAATAGTTCAAAACAACAGATCGAAATAATAATTAAATTAGAATCTGTTGTTTCTGAATTAAGTATTCAGCACTCAGCCGTCAAGCTTCTCAATAATGAATATATTGAGTTTAACGCGACGTTAAAGATTCATTCAGTTTTATTCAATTCATTCAATCTATTACAAGAATTAATTGGATTAAGAGAACAAAGATTAATAAATAAACAAAAGATAAAATAAGAATTAACGTTTAAAGCTCGGTATCCATAAAGACATTATTAAAAACATTATTTTATATTATTATTAATTATTACTTGAATAAGAAATGTCAGATCCAACTGATCAATCAACAACGACAACAACCACAACAACCAGTAATGTAGTAGCACCTACTGATACAACAACCACAACGAATGATCTTATGAATGATCTCGAGAGCAATAATGATAATGATTCAATCCCATCAACCTCTACTTTGTTTCCTGATGTTGTTCCTACTACTACGCCCAGACTCACTCCCGTCGGATGTATTCCAAGCAACCCTGATCGCATCCAAGATACCGATCTCCTCTACTATCGTTCCAGGTCAATCAGACAGTAAACACTTCATTTCCAAAGTGTAAAAACTAAAATGATCAAAAAATTGATTTCCATCTATGATGAAAATTTAAAATTTTAATTGTTTTTGTGATTATTAATCTACAGTACAGTGATCTTTTTGAGAGTCATTAATTCAAATCTTCCAAACATCGAATATTTTCAATAACTTGGCTTGGTGATAGTTTTATAAATGATATTGATTGAAAAATTAATATATAAAGAAATAAAGATTTTTTTAAAACTAATTATTTTTTAATGAGGTTTCAACAGATTGGATCAATTCAAAGTAAAGATAGAATTCATTAAAATTGTTTATAAGTGTTTAGGGGAGTGAAAGATCTAGATTCCACGAATATCAAAATTATAAACATTTCAAATTACAATTAATGAAATCATTTGAATCAAAGAATAATTGTACAATGGTTATTGGTAAAGCACAATTGAATAAATTCGATTATCATTTTGGTAACTATTTCCATTTATAAATATAAATCATATTGCATTTTTTGAGACCGATTTTTTTAAAATAATCTAGATGTTGGAAGAAACATCAAAAGTATTGCTAGCAATGTTTCAAATATCTATATTACCAGATCTGCTTTAAAAGATGATCAAGAGTATCTCTATAAATTAATATTAGAATCACAATCAGTAACTGTGTTGAAAGGATGCAACACGTTGAAATCCCAAAGTCAATCAATTCACTCATGTTTCAATATGATTTCAATGAGCCACTCGTGAAAGAATCACTTCCAAGTTCATTAAAGGTTTTAGATTTTGAATGTCCTCTCAAACAAGAGATTCTAACTGGGTTACCTCCAGTGTACTTCCAAGATGTCAATCAACAGACTACGGCCAACCGACAAATTAACAAGATTATTTAAGAGCAACAAAAACTTAATAAAAAATTGATTATATTTTACAATCACTTTTCATTTTTCTTCCGGAATACAATCGAGAGGGTATCTCAATTACCTCCCACCAACTTTGCAATCACTATAAGTAAAAGATAGTGTATTGAAAGGTACAATGCCAATTTCATTGAAAAAATCCATCTTCAATTTTGTCAATTTAAGATAGATGCATTATTCCCAGAAACTTTAAAAAATCACTTTGAAGTATTCTTATATAGAAATGATATTTTTCTTCTAATTCCATCAAACATTAAGATCGATATTTTATAAGTATCTGTAGATGACAAACAATCAAAGAAAACTATACAATCTTGGGTCAAATCAATCAACTTATATATACATGAAATCCTCTGGTTCAAATGAGAATAATATTGACTTTGGTGGAGATGATATTACCGATCATCGATATCAATATAGAGATATATTACTTTGATACCATCAACACTCAAAACACTTGAATTTGAAAAACAATCTAAAATCAAATTGACCGTTCCAAACACTCTCTAATATATCACCAATATCATCTATAGATATAGGTCTTATCTAACACTAAAAATTAGAAAGTTTGATGAAAATTATTATAATAAAAAAAAAGATTTGTTGACTCATGGTCAGTCAACAAATTGCAGGTATTGATATTTACCTGCGAGTTCGTGTTTTATATAATATATACACTCTCACACAGACCGTGAGAAATAGCCAATAATATTATTATGATTATTGTATAGTTATTATTAATTTATAAGTTGAGAGTAGTGTTAGGATAGAATAGATCTAACAGTAGTTGATGAACAACAGTATAAAGTGGTGGTACGTAGTTGGTAGGATTTAGATTCCAATCAGATTTAAATTTACGCGTTATTGCAGAGCAATCGACAGTGACTCCTTGGGAGATAGAATTAGCTATTGTGAAGTAAAGCTTGTGGTAATTGGCATCCATTAATTTGGTGTAATGGGTGACCTCTCTCTTGACTGTATTTTCCAGCTTGTAATGGGTACCATCACCAAACATTTTACAGGACAGCGCCTGCCATTAACGAATGTACGATTGCAGCAGTAAGGTAGGTGAAGTGGACAGTAGTACGAATAGGACCGTCGAACTTGATGCACGAGTGCTTCCAATTCCGAAGTCTTTTGTTACCGTACTTGTGGTATATATGTTTGATAAAGGAAAGGAACTGCTGTGAAACTACAATCCTGCATTTTGAAGAAGAAATGCTCATGTGGGTTGCAGAGTTCAGTGAAGGTGTCACCACAGAACTCACAGACATGACCAGCGCTAAATCTCACTGAACATCATGCGCGCAATGTGGTTTCAAGTTTTTAGTAAAATTTTCGCTCCTGGTTGGGATCGAACCAACGACCATTCGGTTAACAGCCGAATGCTCTGCCTACTGAGCCACAGAAGCCAATTGATGAAGATTAAAAATGTTCTTTTCTCGTTTTATTTGGAATAAAAATGATACAAATGAATATTTAAAAACACGTTTTATTTTCGGGAAATTTTTTGAAATTCCTATTTAATATAAAGTAAAAGAGATTTTAAAATAAACTTTTATTTTTAATATATTGGAATTAAAAAATTTAACTCGAAACTATATATTTTTGGGTTACAAGTCTTGATCAAAATTGATTTCTTGGAAATTTTTGTTCTAATTCAACTGACAACTTATCAAGTTGAAACATTGCAATGTTTATCATTTTTATTTTTCTTAAAAAAAGTTTAAATTATGGATAGTATAGAAGCAGGTGAGTGTTTATTTTTAAACACATTACAATATATCTATCCTATAACTTTATTTATTTAAAACTAATAAAGAAAAAAAAGATAATAAATTGAGATTAATAATTATGAGTTTATTTTGTTGTTCATATATATTAATGGATTTAATTTATGATACTTTACTAAAAAATAGGTCAATATTGGGAGAAAAACTCTGAAAAATGGACAGAGTACACAAGAAAAGGATACGATGTATGCAGAGATGAGATTAATACACCTGCTTTCTTGTCGATTCTTCCTGATGTCTCTGGATTGAATGGAATAGATGTAGGTTGTGGCGAGGGTCACAACACCCGAGTTATCGCCCGGCTAGGTGCCAAAATGAGAGGTGTCGACATCGCTCCAAATTTCGTAAAACATGCATCGTCACACGAACAAGAGTCACCACTCGGTATCGAGTACTCTGTTGCCAATGCAGAACACCTCGACCAATCTTTCGAGCCTGAGGCATTCGACTTTGCCACCTCGTTCATGTGTTTGATGGATCTGCCCGATCAGGCAGCGGCATTCCGTGGAATCTTCAAAATCCTAAAGCCAGGTGGATTCCTTCAATTCTCTATTTTACACCCGTGCTTCAATACACCGTACCGGGTGATTCACAAGTCGGAGGAACGTGTTGCCTACGAGGTAGGCGACTACTTTACACGTGAGAACGGCGAGATTGAGAGATGGACATTCGGCCAAGCTCAGCGAGCCAAAGATTTTGATCCCAACTCTCAGATGTTTGAGGTTCCAAAGTTTCACCGTCCTCTCACAGAGTGGTTCGAGATGGCACAGGCAGCTGGATTCACCATCGACAAATTCCACGAACCAAAAGTATCAGCTGAGAGTCTAGCTAAATATCCATCGCTCCGATTCAACCAATCGATCTCTCTATTCCTAATAATAAGAGTTGGCAAACCTAAATCATCATAGATATTTCATTCTAAACTTTTTACCGTTACCAATGTAACACTAATTATAACTACCTAAATAATCTATATTTATAAAAAAAAAAAAAACAAAAAACAAACAAACAACTACACAACCAAATGATCTCCAGACTTTAACTGTATGTTTTTGTTCAAGATATGTGAAGCTAGATTATTATTATTTATTTATAGAAAAATGATCATCATAATAAATAATTCTTTTACCTTCACAAAAAACCAACTTGCTTTCTTACTAAATGCAATAGATTGTTTTAATTTAAGTGATTACATAATTTAATATTTAAAAATATAATAGATAAGAATATGATATGATTGTAACCATATCTGGAAATAAACGAAGTTGTAAAAAAAAAAAAAAAAAAAAAAGAAATATATACTAATTTAATAAAAACTTTGAATGATTATTTGCAATTTACATTTCATATATTATATTTTTTATAATTACAACAAAAGATGCAAGTTGGAGAAGGTGGAAAAAAGTATGGTTTACAATTACCTACTAAATTGAAAAGTGCATTCAAAGATGATAGTGATGATGATCACTTGGAGGATGACGATACATCAGAACAACAAAAGAAACAACCAACAGATTATCTAAAACAACAGAGAGATGCAAAAACAAAGATTGAAAAACTACATAATGCAGCGTTGGAAGAGGATTCTACTGTGTTTGATTACGATGGTGTTTACGATCAGATGAAGAAACAAGAGAAACAGACCGCTAGAAAACAACAGCAATCAATGATCACCGGTAAACCAAAGTACATTCAGAATCTAATGGCCGAAGCAGACCGAAAGAAACGTGAGAATGAACGAGTCAAAGATAGAATCATTCAGAAGGAGCGTGAAGCAGAGGGTGATCTCTACAAGGATAAAGAGGTGTTTCTGACGTCAGGCTACAAAAAGAAACTAGAGGAACGAAAACGACAAGAAGAGATAGATCGACAAGCGGAACTATCACATGATGTTACAAAAAAGAAAGATCTATCTGATTTTCATAGGAATTTATATAATACAATTGTAGATAATAATGATGATAATAGTAGTAATCAAGAAAATATTAACAACAACAATAATAATAGTAGTAAAAATAATGAAAAAGAATATAATAACAACAATAATAAAAGAAAACAACATTACTACGCACCAGTGATAGAAAGAAAAGAAACAGTTAAAGAAGTTATTAAACAATATCCAAGAAGAAATGACGAGGATTCAATCAATGCAGCAAGAGAAAGATATTTACAAAGAAAATTAAATAGAAATAAATGAGCAATCAGTCAGTATCATTCAATTATTTTATCAATCAAATAAAATCACAATTGTAAATAAATTCTACAACTTTATATTATCTTATTTATTATTCATTCATTTGCAAATCTAATCTAACTTTACTAATAATTCTAGAAGATATTAAGATTTATTTAATTATTATGTGTGAAGTTAGATTTTCGCAGTTTGTGCACATACAATGAAACAAACAATATAATGTAATGTAATGTAATCTTAATTTAGTTTGTAAACAAACAGATGTCCTAAAGTATAACAAGCTCACCTATTCTTTTAATAATGTTTGGTCAGAGTTTTATATTACCAATTCAGTCATAGAGTGGTTGATGCATCCTCTAATTTTAGTGTTTTTTATGGTTGACCAAGTTTGTTCTCTTTGTTCACCTTGTTGTCCTTTTTTTGTTTGCATGAGACGGTGAATTCAAAACAAAACAACCAACTTTTTGAATTTTTTTTGTTTGAAAAACCATGAAGTTGGCAGAAATAAACCATACACAGGACACTATTTTTTTGAAAATAAAACAACAAAAGTGTTTGTATAACGACTCACCCCAACAACAACATTACTATTTTTTTGATCATTTGTTTTTTTTTATTTTTAATTTATTTTTTTTTGGCAGAAAAAGAAAACTTTTTTAAGTTCTTATAAATCTTCTTATTTTTATTTTTCATAGTAGTAGTAATATAATAATAATTATTGTATATTTATAGATTTTATTTATTTTATTGTATTGTTAGTAAATTTAAACAAAAATGGGTAATATTTGTGGAAAATCAGGTTCGTCAGAGCCAAAGGTAAAGAAGACCGATAGAACTGCTGCACCACCAGCAGCCAATACCGCCAAACAGGCACCACAACAATCAGCTGCCGCCAGACCAGCTGAACCAGCAGCTGCAGCTCCAGCATCGGCAGCAACTTCACCAAGCACAGCAGTCTCACCAAAATCAGTTGCACCAACACAACCAACCACTACTACCACTACAAACAACACTTCAGGTTCAAGCGGACAATCCTCATCGTCGCCAGCATCATCGGGACCAACAACAAAAACCGTAGAGATCGACAAGGAACTTCACAAGTATGTCATCGGTACAAAGGGAGCCAACATCAAGGAGATCAAAGAACAGACCGGTGTCACTGCCATCGATATTCCAGAGAGTGGAAACACCATCTCAGTTACCGGTCCATCGGGTGCCGCCGTTGACAATGCCATCGCCAGAATCGAGCGTGTCAAATCCGAGCACAAGACACAATCACAAAAGGATAAGGAATACAAGGATATGCGTGACGGACACGAAGCCGAGAGCCAACGTACCGATGCGCTCTACAAGAAGTACCAAGTGGAGGTCGACAAACACGCTCAGAAGCGTTCAGAGTTGTTCGAGGAGGCCGACCGTGAGTACAACGCCGGAAACAAAGACCGTGCCAGAGAGTTGCGTGAACAAGCCAAAAACGAGACCACCCTCATGGAGGAGGCTCAAAAGAAAGGAGCCCGTGAGGTTTTCAACGACAAGAACAAGAATCTCGACGACTACACAATCGATCTCCACGGATTGCAGACCGCACCAGCTTTGGAATTCGTTGAGGAGCGTATGGAGAAATTGAAATCGAATCCCGCCAACAAAGGTAAACAATTTACTATTATCACAGGTGCTGGTAATCACAGTGATGCAAATGGCCCCAAAATTAAGCCACTCATTCACAAGACACTCAAAGAACGTGGAATCGCTTATGAAGAAGTTAATAACGGTTCAATTTCTTGCACTCTTTAAAATAAAAAATAATAAAAATATAAAATATCAAAAACAAAAAATATTGTGTAATTCGTTGAGGAGCGACAACAAAGGTAAACAATCACTCTGACTCCAACTTTAAACCAAAGATCAAATTACTCATTCACAAGACACTCAAAGAAAGTGCAATAGCTTATGAAGATGATAATGAATGGTTCAATTTAAATAAAATATAAATATCTAAAAAAAATGTAAAATAATTATTTTTTTGATGATCATGTTTCACCATAAACATCATTTTTATTAAAAATCAAGATATTTTAAATAAAATAATAAAAAATAATATTAATATTAAATTGAGTGTTGGGGTTTGTTTGGGGTAACTTTTGTATTGTAAAGCATTGTTCATCTTTTAGGCAAAGAAGAAACATTAGTTAGTGCGTATGTGTATATGTATATAAATGTATTTAAATAGAAACAGTAAGCTAATAAAACAAACTTATTATATTTTTAGAAATAAAAATTATAATAATGTTTGTAAATTTAATAGCAATGGTAGCAGTGGTAGTAGTAATGGTTTATTATATTTAAAAAATCAATATTGTAATACAACTCAACAACAATATCAACAACAACAACAACATAATAATAATAATTTGAATAGCATTGAGAATGAAAAGATAAAATTGTTAAATTCAAATATCGCATCTTCATATAATTTCGAGGATGGTAAAAGATTGACATTCCACCATAACATGGTGAGTGGTGACAACTACGAGGATGCCTACAATTCATTTAAATGGACAATACCAGAGTATTTCAATATCGGTACTGATATATGTGATAAACATCTAAATGATAAGCGAGATCATAAAGCAATCATCTATGAAGATGAACATCATAATATAGAAAGGTAAAAATAATAACAACAATAATATCTTGTTTGATTATTAATTCATATTAATTGTTCTTTATTTATTTGTTGGTTGTTGTTATTTTTAGTGTAACATTTGGTGAATTATATGAACAATCCAATCAGTTGGCTAATGCATTGAAGGAATATGGTATTGGTAGAGGTGAAAGAGTTGGTGTGTTACTATCGCAAGGCATTGAAACTGCACTTTCACATATCTCTGTGTTCCGTATGGGTGGAGTATCAATTCCTTTATTCACTTTGTTTGGACCAGAAGGTTTGGTATATCGACTCTCCAATGCAGAGGCATCGTGTGTCTTGACAGATCACGATAATCTACCAAAGTTACTTTCGATTCAAAGCTCATTACCAAATCTTAAAAAGATTATAGTATTTGGAAAACAAAAGAACAATCATCATCATAACAATCAAACAACTCAATCAAATAGAGATAATAACTTTGTAATAGAGTAAGAATATAAACCAATCCCACCATTTTATAAAATTATGAATTTAAATTAACTAATATTAATATTGTTATTATTATTATTAGATGGAATAAAGTTAAGAATAACTTTTCAAATCAATTCAAACCTGTACAGACAAAATCAGAAGATCCTGCTTTGATTATTTTCACTTCAGGAACGACAGGTAATCCAAAGGGTTGTCTACACGCACATAGAGTATTGATTGGTCATCTACCGGGTGTCCAATTCCCACAGAACTTGTTCCCTCAGAAGGATCGACCATTGTGTTTCTATACACCTGCAGACTGGGCTTGGATTGGTGGTTTAATCGATGTACTCCTGCCATCGCTCTACTATGGTGTCACAGTGTTGGCACATCGCGCATCAAAGTTTGATCCAAAGAAAATCTCGGATCTAATGCTCCGCCACAATGTAACCACTTGTTTCCTGCCACCGACCGCCCTGAAAATGATGAGACAAGTTCACGATCTACCGGTAAACACCAAGATGATCTCTATTGGATCGGGTGGCGAGAGTTTGGGTGATCAACTTTTGGATTTTGGTAGACGTGTTTTTAATGTTACCATCAATGAGTTCTACGGACAGACCGAAGCAAATCTACTCGTTGGAAACTGTTCGCTGATGATGCCAGTAAAGAATGGATCAATGGGAAAACCAATTCCAGGACACAGAGTGGCGATAGTCAGCGATGAAGGTGAGCTACTACCACAAGGCGTCGTTGGTAACATTGCACTGGAAACACCGGATCCAGTGGTATTCCTTCGCTACTGGAACAACGATAGCGCCACACAAGCCAAGTACAAAGGAAGATGGCTGCTGACCGGAGATCTCGGCAAAGTCGATAAGGATGGCTACTACTGGTACGTCGGAAGAGACGATGATATTATCAATTCCAGTGGTTATCGTATTGGACCGAGTGAGATTGAACATTGTATACTCAGACATGACGCCGTTGCAATGTGTGGTGTCGTAGGAGTACCCGATGAAATCAGAGGTGAAGTTGTCAAAGCCTACATTGTCCTGAAAGAAAGTGTAAAGAGCGAATATAGCAACAAAGAGTCATTGGACCAATTGAAATCAGACATTCAAAAGATGGTAAGAGACAACTTGGCAGCCTATGAATATCCAAGGCTAATTGAGTTCATCGACAGTCTACCAATGACAACCACCGGCAAAATAGTTAGAAAAGATCTTAGAGAATTACATTCTAAATCACTTAAAAATTAAATTAAATAACTATAATAGAAACAAATAAAAGAAAATTGTTGTAAATCATAATTATAAACAGCTGGTGTTAGATTAGATTAGTTAGTTAGACAAAGTTACCTGCCAATCTCAATCAATGTATGGAATTGACTTCTCGAAGAAAATTGCTTTCAATCTTGGTCAAACTAGTTGATGATAATAAACATGCTTAAGAAATTGAAGGGAGGAGTTAATCTTCAAAAAAAATATTTTTATTTTTATTATTTTATTTTTACTTCTTGTTATTCGTCAGAAGTGTTGCACTAATATTGCTGTATATATATATATTTTGTTCTATTGTTATCTATGAGTGAATACAGAGAAAAAGGTAATCAATACTTTAAGGCAAAACAATTGGAGGAAGCACTCTGGTGTTACACACAAGCAATTGAATTCGATGGAAATGATCATTTGTCATACACCAATAGGAGTCTGGCATTCTATATGTTGTCAAACTATCTAGAGTCACTCAAAGATGCCAACAATGCTATTGCAATCAATAGTAAATGGTTCAAAGCATACTTTAGAAAGTCATTGGCACTGAAGCAACTGAGTAGATATCAAGAGTCTTTGGAATCATTGGATAGTGCATTGGTCTTGATTGAAAATAACAATAACAACAACATCAACACTGGTGAAATGAAATCATTGATACAACAATTCAATCAAGAATATAAAGATATTAGTACATTACTTATAGGTATATATCTCTCTCTATAAATCAATCTATTGATTGTTGTACAACAAATATATATACTAATATTATTATTTTATTTTTAGATTCAAGATATAAGTTGTTAACAAAAGAAATGAATGTAGATGTTGCCTATATAAATCGATATAAAGGAAAGGGTGTCGTCTCCAAATCAAACTATCAAGCTAATCAAGATATCTTTCAAGAATCACCATTAGTTTCACATATATCATATAAATTTATTAATAATGTAAATATATATATATATTATAAAATTTGTATAATATAATAATCAATAATCTAATATTACCTCTCTCTGTTTCAGAGCTTATTTAAATGTTGTTCACATTGCTTATCAACAAGATTAGATGTTAAGTTGTTTTCAAAAGAAAATTTAAATTTATATAATAATATATATAGCAATGCAACTACAATGATTAGATGTGAAAGAGATGGATGTAATGATGTATATTGTTCAATAGATTGTCTTAATCACGCAAAATCACAGTATCATCAAGTAATATGTTCATCTCCAACCGATGCAGATCTAGAAAGATTATATGCAAAAGCAATTGAATATAAACAAACCAATCCTTTAGTTATTCTCAGAATATATGCTAGCATATTACAAAACATCACAATCAATAAGCTATCCATCAACAACTCATTATTACCATTCACAAGTTTCGTTTCCAATGGAGAATGGACCAGTCAAAACGATACAGAAATACTTTCGATTCTCAAAGATATATTTAAAGAATATAGATCAAAAGAAATAGAAATAGACAATTGTAAATATATTTATTATTATTAATACTAACTTATTAACTTATTACAATATTAACTAACAAAATAACTACTACTACTACTATTAATTTTAAAGTATTTACAATTAATAAATATAGAGAATTCAATTCGATTATACAATGTAATGCATCACATGTAAATCCACCATCGGATATTCACATGTATATTAATGATCTGGTTGCAAAGACACCACTTTCCGTTGACCATATTGTTGTTTGTGGTAAGAAGGTTACTTTCGATAATCTACCAGAGTATCTCGAGAAATTCAGTGATTTATGTATCAGTGGTAGCGCTCTCTTTCCAATAGTCAATAGTTGCAACCACCATTGTAATCCCAATGCAGTGGTAAGCTACACAACCAACTGCAATCGAGTCACTCTTAGATCTCTCAGATCAATACCTATTCATGAAGAAGTAGAGATATCATACATAGATGAAACTGTTTCATGTTCACAGCGTAGAAAAGAGTTACAACATAAATATCTGTTTAATTGTAAATGTACAAGATGTTTATGTGAACAATAAAGAAAAAAAGAATAACAAAGGAAAAAAAAAAAACAAATAAGTTTTAAAATTATTATATGTATATACAAAGAATTTATTTAATTATATTGATTGATTGATTTAAATAATGAGTCAATTATATGACCATTTTGTGAAATGGGTTATTCACCCTTAACAACTTCTGCCTGGTGATGTGGCGGGGTCCGGACTTACAATGGAAGAGCTTGACATCGGAAACCAAATAACTATTTAGAAATATAGTTATATTTCCTAAAGGGCTGTACGGAAAACGGCATTTGAATGTAGATGTAGAACATTCAAAACTGTATATTTAAATGTTGTTGTTGTGAGCAATGTTGTCGATCAAAAAATTATTATTGATTAATCCAAACATTGATCCGTGTGTATCGAAATCAGTGATATCGAATGAATAGCTATTGTTGTTGTTATTATTATCAATATTATGCACTGACGACGACGATGACGATGATAACGGTGCGGAAGTAACAATTGGAGCTGGCACATGGAGAGCAGAAGAATACTCACCCAAGATGGAGAGTTGTGGCTGTTGTTGGTGCTTGTTGTTTCTCTTCTCAATCATACCGATAAGATACGATGTTGTGTTGATTGGAGCGGACGGACAAACCAAACGACGACATACTCTTTTTACCTGCTGCTGTTGCTTAAAGTTTTGCTTCTTACACTTTAAAAGAGAGGATGAGTTAAACTGATTCTTTTTCAAAGTTAAAGATTTATTGTTTAAAAATTGTAACTTATTCTTACTTTTAAAAGAATTTGATTTATTACCACCGTTTCTAATTGTAATTAAAATGTTGTACATTTTTATTTGTTTTTTATTGTTATAAATTTATAAATAAATAATTATAAATAAAAAAAATATTAAAGGTAAAATAAAATAAAATAAAATGTTATATATCTTTTAAAGATGATTATGAATGTCTATTAATTATGTTGTGAATTGAAAAAAAAAACAACTATTATTTCTTTCGTTTCAGAATAAAAAATCAAAAAAAATTGTAAAAAAAATCAAATTAAATTAAATTTATTTGTTTGTAAAAATTTTTTCAATCGAATTGACAAATGTGCAACAGTTAATTCTACTGTTCTTTTCATTTGGTTGTCTAATTTTTTTTAATGTGCATTGAATCTTGATCTTTTTTCTTTAAAAATCAATGTGCACACACACAAATCATTGATTTATCATGATCGAAAGGTGAAACAGATAGTTTTTTGGAGTTTACTCAATAAGAATAATTCTTCTTCTGTAATGTTCAATAACTTATCTATCTTTAAAATAGACAACACTTATTTTATACAAAAAAAATTAAAAATTAAAAAAATTTTAAAAAAAATAGATTTTATTTTTATTTGGAGACCACTCCTTGATTTTTTGTAAGAAAAAAATCTGGCAATCAAAATCCCACCAGGATTAAGATAATAAATTTTGATTTTTTAAATAGAAAGATCTTATTCATTAACATAGTTTGGTACCATTGTCAATTTCCAAATTTGAAAGAGGTTTTTGTTTTTTTTTTTTTGTAAAAACAAAATATAGATAAATAATCTTATTTGTACATATAATAAATTATATAAAATGATAAATAATATAACTAATAGTAGAGAAGAGATCGTTGTAGATAATCAACATTCAGATTCTGTAAATTGTTTGTCATGGAAGAAAGAAGCATTGAAGTTGGCTATTGATGAGAAGATCTTTGAGAAAGATCCTTTGATTCTTTTATATAATTTAGATCATTTCAGATCGTTGGCACGCGAAGCCAATGAACAGTTGGGTGGTATCCAATCGATGGCTATCAAGTCGAATCCTGTCATGGGATTGATGAAGGAAGCGGTGCGTTGCGGCCTCGGTGCAGAGGTTGCCTCGTTCGGTGAGCTGAAAATCGCAGAGGCCGCCGGATTCCCGGTGGAGAAAATCATCTACGACTCGCCTATCAAGTCACAAGAGGAGTTGGAATACGCTCTGAATCTCGGTGTCAAGCTGAATGTCGACAACTTCCAGGAGCTCGACAGAATCATCGCCATCGTCGAGAAAATGTCGGCTGAGAAGCTAGCAACTGTTTGTGTCGGAATTCGTGTCAATCCACAGGTTGCCGCTGGAAAATACCAGGATCTCAGCACCGGTGTGCCAACCTCCAAGTTTGGAATCGGTATGGAGAATAGCGAGCGTATCGTTCAAATGTATCAGACCTACAAATGGCTGAACAACGTTCATCTCCATGTCGGTTCCCAGGGTTTCGAAATGTCACAGACATCCGACGCCATCGTAAAGGTTTTCGAGTTGGTCGAGCACATCAATCAGCTCACCAACAAACAGATCCGATTCTTCAATATCGGTGGTGGTCTCTCTGTAAATTTCGACTCTGAAAAAGACACACCTACATTCAGCCAGTATGCAGCGCATCTCCGTGAGAAGCTGCCACGTCTGTTCTCCGGTGACTACGTGGTGATCTCTGAGTTTGGTAGATCGTACTTTGCCAAGAGCGGTGTTGTCGTCAGCAAAGTAGAGTATACAAAGCAATCGGGTGGTCGTGACATTGGTGTCATCCATGCCGGTGCCAACTTATTCATTCGTACCATCTATCAACATCCACTCTGGAAGTTGAGAGTAACCGCTTTCAGCCACGAAGGACAATACTTGGATGGATCCAATGGTAGTTCCATCTATGATTTGGCTGGTCCATGTTGTTTTGCTGCTGATCTATTAGTAAAAGAAGTAAGTAGTTAAAACAATGATTTACGAAACAAAACAATTTCTAACAATTAAATAATCGATTATACAGAGAAAACTTCCACATTTAAATCCAAATGATTTTATAATGGTACATGATTCCGGTGCCTATATGTACTCCTCTTACAGTCATTATAACCTGAGACTTGCACCACCCATCTATGCCATTGACAGTGAAGTGCAAAATCTACGTTTAATTAAAAAAGGTGAAACAATAGAAGATAAAATTAGATTCTTCTCTTAAATCAATCTATAGAAAATAAATCACTGTAGATGGAATTAGATTCGCCCAATAGTTATTTTAACATCGAACCAGATTTAAAAATAATTAACAAAAAAAAAACACAAGTCTTTGCACGATTTATGTTTGAAAATTAAAATGGTTGTGTTAATTTTGAGGCAATTTTTTTTTTACGAATCAATGGATGGTGCTTTTTACCATGTTGTCAAACAACCAGTGTTGTAAATTAAACATATGCTATCTTTTTTGTTGTTGCTCACACTTAACTCTAGTAGCAATCATTAAATTGTCAATCATGTGTCTCAATAAATTGTCAATTAGGTCATCGAAAATGGGTCAATAAAAGAAAGCTACACAACGTGATTGACAATCATCACGTTAATAAATACTCGAGAACAAAGTACTTTTTATCATTATCATTCTCAGACCCGATAGTAATTTATTTAGTTTAATTATTTGTAAGTATTAGATATATCTACATCTACATCTACATCATTCACTTTAGTTATTAGTTAACTATTTAAATTTGTTTAAAAATATAAATCATTGTAAACAAATGCAGCAGTTGTTCATATTTATAGTTATAGCACCTGTTTAATGTTCACTATAACATTTAATGGTTGCGATGAGGTAACAATTACTCACGGCAATCAAACTCTGTTTTTTTTACTACAATTTTACGATCGTTGTTATAACCACTAAAGTGACCCGTTTGCGCTTATACATCATAATCACACAATGAAAAACCAAAAAGGCAAAAATAAAAATTTACAAAAAAGAATGCGCTGATGCTTCAAAAAGTGCACTTTTTGCAATTATTTTTAAATAACACCAATATAGCGTTAGAGGAATTCCATCTTAATCATAATGATTAATGCGAAAAAACAACTTTTCATATCACATTTTCTAAGTTTTCGATTTCTAATTTTAAATTCGAAAGAGTACATTGTTGCTGCTGACTCAACAAATCAATCAAATGCACACTCCTTCACAATAAAGGGGGTGGAGGGGATGTTTTATTTCCACCACAATTCATTTACACTTTATATGTGATCTATAATAATATAATGATGATCTGCAGGTGTGCATTTGGTGTGGTCTTCATTCAACCACCTGATAAATCAGTAAGAAAGAAAAATAAAATAAAATAAAATAAAAAAAGACTTACTTTACTTTACCGAAGTAACAAAATAATAAGAAACAAAAATATAAAAAGAAAATAGTTCTTTATTTTAAAAAACTATTAATAATAATAATAATATTAAGTTCAATTAATTATTTATAATAATAATAATATTACACACTTAAATCACAAAAAACAACAAATTTAATTTTTAACATTAAATCAAAGCAATACCACCCCACAATCTTAAACAGAAGGGTTCGAAATCAATTTAATTTTGAAAATTTCTATTTAAATCAGTGTAAGATTAATTCCAATTATGCATTATATATTAATTAAAAAAACACAACATCAATAATATTTAACTCCACTAAAAAAGTTGAGATAAACATGAAATTGAATGATTGAGTGCTTACTTTTAATTCATTAAAAATTATATTTATAATATCTCTTTGCACCATCTTATTTTTGTATTACACAATTATTATTTACTTTTTGTTTACTTTATAATAATATTTGTTTTAAAAGAATAATAATATACATATATATGTATAATTCATTCCAATTATTATTTATTCTATATTTAAGAATATACAAATCATAATAATAATAAAAAACAATATAATAAAAAAAAAATGGACTCAATGGCAATGTCAACAACAGATTTTTCAAGTAAGTTTTCGAGACTTGAGTAAAACAGGTTGTGAACTTCATATCCTATAGAATCATTGTACAGCAAATCTTCAATCTAGAAAAAAAGTAAACCAATCATATCTATTCTTTTTAATAGAAAATAGAAGATCTTGATCTTGTTTACTAGATAGTTGATTATCATAGATTGCATTTAAGCATTTTATTTCGAAATAGGATTGAATTACCATTATCACATCACCATCACCATCATCACTATAATACATATTGTCTCAATAACTTTATTTTGGCACCAAGAACGTATAGTATATTATAGTTGGTTGTATCAAATTTAATATTACAGGAAATAATAAATATTGTGGAGCATAAAAATAGTAGTAGTAGCTAGCAGTTTTTGATATCAACCAATACAGCAATGACTCTTTTTATGGATTACATTTACTGTGTTCAGATAAAAATTTGTAAATCCATTTTATTATTGGATGGTTTACACTTACACAACTAAAATGATTGTAGGTGCAAGACTACCACTGTTTTTCTATTGTTAATAGTTGCGGAAAACGATTCATAAATTAATTCTATTTACACCAATACAATCCTATTTTTAGTTTTATTTTGTTTTTTTAATTATTATTACTGGTTTCATACCAACAAATGACACTTAACCCACTTTCACACTCAACAACACACCACCATTCCATTGATATGTGATTATAATTACCCATAATCCATATTAATTCCGTTTGTAGTATTGAGTATTATTATTGGTGATTATAATTTATAATTAAAATCAAAATTCACACTATATTTTTAATTAAAACACGCACACAATCCATTATCATATTTAATCGGATCTCAAGATCTAATTACATTCATTTCAAATCAAAATGTCTTGTCTTATCGTCGTATCTCATCATTGTGGGTATCTTCGAAACATCGACGTTTATGTGGTGTGAAATTCGAATTGTCTATTGGTAATATAACATTCTCTTTGGTTTTTGTTAAAATGACCTTATGTACAGTACTTGTTGTCTGAATTGGATAGTGAAAGGATATATTGGTTGGTTTGTCAATTGGTTATTATGATTGATAACAGTGTGTTTGATTATCTGTTCTCATCAGTAGTAGTACCCACTCATTTATTTATTTTTTATTGCTAGATATGGAGAAATATTTATTTGTTTAAAAAATAAATTAGATTGTGTAATTTAAGATAATACAAAAATTGATTTCCAACACCAAACCAAACATCCTCTTATCATTTTGAGATATTTGCAGTATTGATTATTGATTCGCACTGTCTCTGGTAATCTATAAAAAACATCACAACACCCCAACATCATAAATATTAATTTTACCACTAACTCACTCGCTCAAATTCATTTATAATGGTGTGAAATATTTTAAATGATTGTGGTTTATACACATATTTATATATATATATATATTTATATGTATATTTAAAATAAATAGATCGAAAAAACATACGGTTGATCAACAGATTTTATTTGCAATGTTTTGCTATTTGGTTTATTTTATTAATTTATTTGTTTACATGGGAATGTAGTAGATCATAATCAGCATATGTTGGTTGGTATTTCCGCATTCTACTACTACTACTACTTACCACTACTACCACAACAAAATTATCCACCACTATACTAAATAAATATACCTTACTCACGCTCACATTCATCCTAAATTGCAATTTTCCAGTATCCACTTTTGTTTTTTTTTTTTTGTTTTTTTAATTTGGTCTGTTTGTCTTCAACACTAACAACACTAGACAAACAAAATGCTGGTGATATAATGTTATTAAAGGAATCCAAAAAACATCATTAATAACAACAAGAGTGCCAATATTGGTTACTCCAAACCAATATTAATTAAAATACACATTTGTTTTGGTTAATCAATTTCTGAATGTAAAAATGGCAATAAATCATTAAATAGTTGTATCATCAAACTAATTTCATAATGTCAGTCAACAACAAGCACAGATTGACAAGACAAACTCAACCACAAGAGTCATTCTCATCATCATCATCATCAAAAGTATTCTATACCTTATCAATCCAAAACACAATCCATCAAAAGTGCATATGAATTGGAATAATAAAAGTGTTTTTATTTTAATAATAGAAGTTAGTATTATTAAAAATTTTAATTATCGCAGTGTAGAGGCAATAACAACAACAACTAAATATAAAATTAAAAAAACTAAATTACCTGTTAATTTTCTTTTCATCAGCCAACCAAGCAAACAAATATAAATCAAAAAAAGAGATAAAAAAAAACTTTACTTTATTTGTTATTGTTTTGTTTTTGTTCTTTTCTTGTTTTTATTTGTTTTCACAAGAATTAACATCACAAATTTATTTTAATATAAACAAATAAATTTGATCAAATAATATTTTATTATTTATAATCAAAATCAATCCAATCAAAAAACTGGATTTCTTTTTCTTTTTCTATTTGTTTTTTTAAATTAAAATAATTATTTTAATTATAATAATTATTTTATTGTTGTAATAATATAATAATAAATAAAGATTTGATCAATCAAATCAATCAAGATTTTTCTTTTATAAACAATATTAATATTAACAAAATATTTCTTTTTATTTCTAAACATAAATATAATAATAAAATTTTTTAAATCTAGATAGTAAAAATAATTATCAATATATTAGTAGTATAAGTGACAGCAATAATCGCTCCTCCAACAATTACACTACTATTTCACAAGCATTGTTATTAAATATATTACCGTTTCTATTATTTCTTTTTTCACTTTGTTTCAGTATAACCACAACAATGCCAGTTCTATCAAGAAAATCAGGGAGAAAGATGTCTAAATCAGCTAATTCTTTGGATTATAATCACCATAATAATCATCAACACCAACACCACGCCAATAATAATGAACAACCACAAACACAACATTCCCATCGATTTTTTTCAAGTATTATCGACTTTTTTATAAAGATAAAACCATCGTCATCGTCATCGTCATCATCATCAGCATCACAATCAAATTTGGCTACTATTCCATTAAATGGAAATCACTACGCACCAAAACGTTCAACTTCATTCATTGTACAAAAAGAGAAACACCAACAACGTTCATTGGATTCAATAGACACAATTATAGATGAGAATAATAATAATTGTAACAATAATAATAACAGAAAAAATACATCAAAAATGAACCGACTATTACATACTCTATCTTTCCATTCATGTGGTAATTCCAGCTCCAACCACATCAACCCCCACAGTCAAACCAGTATCAATTTATTTAGTCATCCAAGTTCCAATTCCAATTTCTACAACAACAAGAAAAATAGCTCGTTTCCATTACATTTGTTACCAGAGGAACTGCTGATAAAGGTTGCCATGAATTTCAGTGCCGATATGATATATAAAGTTAGTATGGTTTGCAGCGATCTCCATCGTTTGATGCAAGACATTGGACTGTGGAGATACAAGGTCGAGGAGAAGTGGATGCCACTCGCCAATCAACATTCTCTTTTGGCCAGAGGTGAGGTCAACGACCATCTCGTTTGGAAGAATTACTATCACATTCGTGGTGTTCTCAGTAGAAAAGGTGCCGTTTCCTCCATGTCCATTCGTCCTAAGGGTTCGGTTCCGTCACCGCGTTACCAACACACCGGAACCGTTATCGGATCCTCGATCTACTATGTCGGCGGTCAAGAGACTCAGTTGCGTCGTTTCAACGACATCTATAAATTCAACACAGAAACTCATAGATTCGCACGTCTCGAAGTTACAGGAGCCGTTCCCAAGTTTGCTCGTCACACAGCGGTTGCTCTCGGCTCCAAGATCTATGTGTTTGGAGGATTCGACGGTTCCGGAATCTACTTTGATTTGGCAGTGTTCGATACCGACACTCAAATCTGGTCGAATCCAATGGTCTATGGAAATCCACCAAGATCTAGAACCAACCATGCTTCCGCTATCGTTGGAAACAAGCTCTATGTGTTTGGTGGAATCAATCGTGATGCTCGTTGGGAACTCCAGGATCTCGACGAATTCTTTGTCTTTGATATCGCAACCATGACATGGTCCGAGGTGTTGCCAACCGGAGATTTGCCATCGGCTCGTTGCGGACACCGTTTGGTTGCAATCGACACCAAGCTGTTTATGTTTGGTGGTGGTGCAGGTGATTCGTGGCGCGAACGATTCAACGACATGCACATCTACGACACCGAGACCAACGTGTGGCGAAGAGTTCCATCGATTCCACTGGTGCGTGTTTGCACATTCAGCAGTGTGTTCGTCATCGGCAATCTGGTGGGAGTGTTCGGTGGTCAACACCTGATCAAGGGAAAGGTCACCAAGAAGATGTACTTTTTCGACACACTCTCTGAGAGTTGGAGTAAACAGGAATTCACTCACAGTGGACCGAATCCACGTGATATGGCATCGGCCGACGTCGTTGGTGATAGAATCTACATGTTTGGTGGATATGATGGTCGTGCAATGGATGATCTAAATGTCATTACAATCTCTCACGAATTAAAAAATCTATTACCAACCATTTATAAATAAAATAAAATAAAATATAAAAAAAAAATAAGAAATAATATAGTTATAAATATAAATCAAAATTAAAAGTAATTCAATTCATTTGTTTATCATTATTATTTTTTGATAATAGCTGATAAATAACAATTAAATTATTGAGTTTGGTTTTTTTATTAATAAAAAAAAAAAAAATTTATTAATAAACTTCATAATAAATCATAAGAGATATTCAGTATCTTTTCATAATAACATGTTTGGTATGACTATTTTTATCAATTTTATGTATGTTTTGTTTTGATTTTTAAATCGCCCTATGAAATTATTATTTGCAATTAATTGATCAAAAAAACACAATTTGTTTTATGAACAAATTCATAGAATCAAAAAACATCTTTGCCCCATTTTAAGATTCCGCACGATTCATCAAAAAAAATTGATAATTAACTGAAAAAAAAACACTCATTTTTGATCTATTACATTCCATTTGAATTTTTATGAAACGAATCACCATCAGTCATTTATAGATATATAATATTATATGTACCATATTATTTATATTTTATTACCTATAAAATATCTATTATAGTATTATATAAAAATAAAGAAAGTAAAGTAAAGTAAAGTATTTATTGATATTTACATCATCATCAAAAAATAGTAGCAAATATTATTTATAAATACACACATTCAATCAAATAATTACCACCTTTTTTTTATTTATGTTTTGATCACTTAACTTAGATAAACCAAATAATAATTAACACACACTTGATCATGAAGTGTTTGAAACAGTAGGGTAAAAACAACAACCCCTACCTACATTCAACTTGTCGATCACCTAACATGCAAATATTGAAACTCTTTATTCTATTCAATACCCATTAAAATATCAATAACAAAAGTTAAATTGGCAACATAACCAAATTCATATGTATACACAATTATTTATAATTATATATAATCAATTTAGGTAGATAGTTCAATATTAATCCATCAATCCATCACCATCACCATCCAACATCATCATCATCATAATTAAAATAGAAACAATAAATAATATTATAATTAAAAAAAGAAATAGAATAGATATATACACTCATCTCTTAACAATTTGGATCAAATTCTTTTCATTTTGTATTTTGGTGTTTTCTGCTGTTTCAATATAGATAGATAGAGATAAACAATTTTATTTATTTTATCAAAAAATTATATTTAATTTATACTTTTTTATTTAAAGAAATCAAATCAAAAACTAATAAATTATCTTGGTTATTATTATCGCTTTGACAATATTAGTAAAAGACCAACCAAAGCTTAGTTTTTGGATCGAATGGCAACAACTTTACAGAAAAAACATCAATTGGTCAGACAACAAACCAGAGACCTCTCTGTTATTCACACTTATCACGATGAAGAGAAACAAGGTTTGGTGGAACACCTCAATTTCCTCCTACAAGATGATCAATATTTAAAGAATAGAATTCCAATCGATCCAAAATCAGATTTAATTTTCGATTCACTTAAAGATGGTATTATATTATGGTATGTTTTAAAAGTTAATTAAATATAGAAAGAAAGAAATAAATTAAAGGATTCAAATATATTTCTAACACAAATGATTAAATTAAAGTAAAATGATAAATTCAATTAGACCTGGAACAATGAAAGAAACACAAATAAAGATTGCCAGTAAGATTAATATTTTCGAGATGAATGTAAATTTGGATTTGTGTTTGAAGGCGGCGCGTTCCATTGGTTGTTACACTGTCAATATTGGTCCAGTCGATTTCCAGGAAGGCAAACGACATTTGATTCTTTCGATATTGTGGCAGTTGGTCAAGATTGATTTGCTCAACAAGGTGACACGACTTGCAACTCGTGTCAAGGCAGAGATTCTCTCGCTCAACGTCGAGGAGAGAATCGAAGAGTTGGTTCCCGATGAAATTCTGGTGCGTTGGGTCAATCATCATTTGAGTGCATCGACATGCAACCGTCGGGTGTCCAACTTCTCATCGGACATAAAGGATTCCGTTGTCTACGTTCATCTATTCAACCAGCTGGCACCGAGAGTCTGTCTTTTGGATCCACTCGAAGATACGGATTTGAGTGCTCGTGCAACTAGATTCTTGGAGTATGCAGAGCGTGTTGGATGCAGGAAGTTTATCACTGCCGATGATATAGTTAGTGGAAACGGACGTCTGAATATTGCATTCGTTGCATTCCTCTTTAATAAATTCAATCAGGTTGCAGAGGAACCGGCAGTTCCTGAGCAGGTGCTGAAAGAAGCCGACAGCAAGATTCAAGAGAATGAATTGGTGGTGGCAGAGATTCAACGTGAAATCCAAGCGTATCAACAAAAAACTCATGAAAGTGCAGAGAGAGTTGCAGAGATAAAGAGAATCATTGAGGAGCGAACCAAGGAGGACAAGATCATCGAGGAGGAATACGAAGAGAGAATCGAGGTGATCGAGAAACAAATTGAAGTTCAACGTGATGAATATCAAGAAAAGATAAAGGCGATGGAGGAAGAACTTGCACGGCTGGAACAAGCTGAAGAAACTACAGCTGCTCTGGTCCAGGAGCTTGAAAATGAAGAGAAAGAAACTGAGGAGTTGGAAAAGGAGAGTCACAATTGGGGTGCGGATTTGGATCAGATAAAGACAGAGGTGGATACTGTTGCGAAGCAGAGAGTGGAACAAGAGATTATTTACAATGCTGCCAAAGAAGAGTTGGATAAGGAGAATGAAGAGCTCGCTAAGGAGTTGAAAGAGGTTCAAGACAAGGTAGATGAAACCGGTTTGACAGAGACAAAGAACAGACTTGCTCAGGTCAAACAACAGGTTGCAGATACCGAACAGAATATCGAACAACTCAAGAAGGATGAGAAAGAGTTGAAGGTGGTTCTAAGTGATGCTCGTGAAGATCGTATTCGTATCGCCAATGCCAAGAAGAAGATTCAAGAGCAGTTGGATACCGCCAAAGATAACACAGTCAAGGTTGTCAAGACGAGAATCGAAACTGAGAAGATCATCGATAAGACAACCAAACAAGTTAAGGATCTAAAGTATGAGGTCGATAAGATCAAGAATGATACAACCTATGTGAAGCAACAAACCAGTGTTCTAAGAGTGGAGTTGAATGAAGCAGAGGAGCAAGTGGTCGATTTGAAACAGGAGAAGCGACGTCTGGAGACAAGAAAGGTGGAGATTCAGGAGGAGCTGTTTGAGAAGGAGGTGGAGCTGGAGGAGACACTGGTGGAGAAGGAGGAGCGCGTTGAAACCAAGAAGAAAGAACATCGTGAAGCAATCCACAAGATGAAGAGAATCTTTGACAATGAGAAGAAGGAGATGTATGAAGAGCGTGAGAAACTAAAGATACAAATGGTACAGGCTGAAACCGATCTGCTAAGGGAGGAGTATGCCACTGAGAATCTCAGAAGAGAGACGGATTTAATGGAGATGAAGACACGTTCCTATACACTCGATATCAACATGGAGAGAATCGAGACAAAGGTTCTAGAGGAAAAGATAGAGCGATTGGAGAAAGAGAGTAGCAAGACCGTTGCTGCTGCAGAGGAAGAGAAGAAGGCAAACAAGAAGTTGGATGAGGAAACACTTGTGGTGCGTGAGAGCAAGACTTTGTTGCGTGAGACATTGGTGTCGGCATCGATTGAGACTGTCAAAGAGACAAGAGAGACACTGGCGTTGGAAGGTGCCAACGAGTCGATACAGGCAGAAGCGGAATCCAATGCTGACAAGGCGCGAAGATTAGAGTTGGCAGCGATGGAGGAATCGGCAGAGTTGGATGTCAAGATGGATGAATTGAAGGATGAGAAACGAAGACTGAAGAAAATCAATAAGGAGAAGAAAGAACAAGAACGTTTGGTACTCGAGAAGATCGATCAACAGTTTGGTAAACAGCTACTGAAGGCAAAGGCATTGGAAGAGTACAAGAAGAAAGAACTATTGGATATGACTGCACAGACCGAGGATATCGAGTTGAAACAGAGTCGTCTCGAGGAGAAGTTGAGTCGCGCCAAAGTGGAGCTGGCCAACAAGAAGGAACGTCTCGAAGTGACATCATCGGAGCGCAACCGATCCGAAGAGAAGAAGAAGAAGTTGGAGAGTGAGTTGTCGCGAGCGATGAACATCATCGAGAAAGACAAGAAAGATAAAGATGAAGTGGACAAAGACTACGAGATCACCGCTATGAAGCTGAAGAAACTGAAAGAATCGAGTGCTTCGAAATCAAAGGTCGAGAAAGAACAGGCTAAGCGTGACTTGGAAGAGAGGTTGGAGAAGCTGAAACGATCGCTCTCCGAGAAGGAAGGTGAAGTCAAGACATTCAAGGATCAGAGTGAGAAGCGTACCAAAGAGGAGCTGCTAAAGTTGACTCAAGAGAAGAACAAAGAGCTCGAGAAGCTGAGAGAGAAGATGGAGAAACAGCTGTTGGAACAAGAGGGTGACACAATCAAACGAAAGGAATCAGAGATTGGTAGACTCAACTCGAATAACGTCAAGCTACAGAAGGATATCGAGAGAATCTCGGCAAAGAAAGAGAGTGCCAAAGAAGAGGAACGTCTACTACTCGAGAAACTAGCAAGACAAAAAGAAAGAAAGAAACTATTAAAAGAGAAAGAAAAGCAATTATTACAAAGTAAACAACAACAGCAAGATGATGAAGAGGAGTTAGATGGTGCATCTACTACTTCTACTACTAAAACAGCAGCAACAACAACATCAACTGATGAGTAATAAGTCAATATATAACAAGTAAAAAAAACATATATAAAATCTGTATCATATGTATCAATAGTAACAAAAGTAAATAAAACAAATAAAACAAGTATATATAATAATATAATTTAACTACAACTTTTTTTACTTTATTTATACCATGGTATTGTACAAAAAATACATTTAGACATATAAGTGATAAACACAACTGTGTTGCACTAGCAATGTAAAGACCATTCAGTTTGTTCTAATTTTTCATTAAGACTTGCTATATCATCGTTATATTGTCTAATATTTTGTTGAATACTCTGTTGTTGTTGTTTATATATTGTATTAACATTTTATTAGTTTTTAAAAAGAACATTTGATTTAAAATATCAAATATAATTAAACATACCTTTGTTATATCTAAAATAGACGATAAGCTACTGTTTGTAATAGATAATTCTTTATTTATAAGATAATAAGTAGCATGTGTTCTTGCAGTGTAACTCTTTCTTAATGATTCATTTAATTCCTCTGTTATTATTTTAGTTAATTGATTAGTTTATATTGTATTTGAAATCAAATATATATTATGTACATACTTAATTTTCCCTCACCAAGACTCAGTGGTGTTCTAGTTTGAGAGGATGGTGATGGCTTTGAAAATTGTGATAAAGAAGAAGAAGACGACGACGATAGTGACGATGATGATGGTCTAGCAGAGACCGCAGTAGCAGCAGCAACGGCAGTCAAAGAAGATGTAGATGTTGTCAAAACAGGCTTTATCGAAGATATCGATGTTGATAAATTATAATTATTGTTTTCATTCTTTTTCTCTGTTATTACATCTTGTTGGCTCTTATTATTTTCTGTTGTTTCATTTACATTATTATTATTATTTAATTTTATATTTTCATTATTGGTTGTTGTTGCTGTTGTTGTTGTTGTTGTAGTAGTTGGTGAGGTAGTAGTAATATTATTAGCATTGAATTCCAATGTTTGTGATGATGATAATGGTTGTGCAGTAGTTGTTGTTGTATTTGCATTTATATTTGTATTTGTTGTTGTAGATGTTGTTGTTGTTGATAGTTCAGCAGTAGCAATATGATCCAACTTTTGATAAGAATGATTCTTTGGTAGTGTCTGAACGACCACGACTTCTTCGTCATCATAGTCTTCATCTTCTTCCTCATCTTCCTCACCCATTACAATCTTTGAGTTCTTCACTGACATCTTTCTTTCTTTTCTTTTATTTTCTTTTCTCTTCTTTTCTCTTCTTTCGAAATTAAACAATATAGATTATACTACTACTATATACTTTTAATATTAAATAAATCAACAAATGAATGAATAAAATAAAAATAGAATTAAACATAAAAAACTTACTCACCCATTTTTTTTTGAATTTTTTCACTAATCATATTTTAAAGTAGAATCATTTTAAATAACAATAGAGATCTCTTAAGTGGTAACAAGTCTCACACAGAGTATTATTTAATGAGATAGATCTTTTAGTTATCATTGAATTATAAATTTTTAATAATAATTAAAATTTATTTATTTTTTGAATAAATTATCTTTTTTTTTTTTAATTTATTAGAAATTCAAATTTCCCGCTCAACAGTAATTAAGATTTTCATTGATAGTTGTAAATATTTTTTAGATTTTGAAAGTTTGTTATACATATATTTATTATTGTTTTGGATGTCTGATTTAATAAAAAAGAGATTGTCTGTTGGACAACCATTAAGAGATAATAATAGTCATAAACAGAATCAACAATCACAACAACAGCAACAACCAAGAAAGAGTATATTAACAAATAGAAGTGATATTACAAAGAATAATAATAGTAAAAAAATGTTACAATTGTAAACGAAGATAAAAATGATAATGATGATATCGATAGTGAAAGTGATAAAGATGTAGAGTTATTGGATGAAAATAATCAAAAGAAACAACAACAGCAGCAGCAACATCAACAACAACAGACGCAACAACAGCAACAACAATCAATGTCAAGTCAATTATCAGCCGTGCCTATGTCAAAAAGAAAGTCATTATTACCACCTAAACCAGTTTCAAATTCAAATTCAAATAATAATAATAATAATAGTAACAATGGTATAACAAACAGACAGAATCAACAACAACAGCAACAGCAACAAAGAAATGTACTTACAAATGAACAGTTGTCAGAGATGTATTCAAATGTTATAAAGTTATCTACTGAAAATGTATGTTTTCTATAGAAATTAACAATAACAATCCATATTTAAACTTATTGATTTACTTCTTTTTTCATTTGTTTAGAAAATCAATACAAAGAATACATGGCATCTAAATTTGATTGATCATATTGACGATGTCTTGGTGAAACAACAGAATACAAACAGTAATACAACCAATTTTCAAGCGGCTTCATGTGCACTCGATGCAAGTATCAAGATCTATTCGAGTCGTGTTGATTCAATGCACAATGAAGTGTTCAAGGTGTTGGGTGGACTCTCGAGAGACGGTAAGGAGACCGGTGGTAGCGACGATGAAGACGATGACGAAGACAAGGAGAAAGGTGGTCTCGATGCCAATGGCGAACCAACCGGTGAATCGGAGAAACAACGAATGGAGAATAAGAAGCGAAAGAAGATGAGCAACACCATCGAGACCAACATGGATAGCATCACCTGGAAGAAGGCAGACAAGACACACAACTTTGATCCACTCTTTCAAAAGACATCGGCAGCGTTCGACGAGGGTGGAGTCAGAGGTTTGCTACTGAACAAGCTGGCATTCCAAAACTTTAGAGTTATATTGGATTCTAAGGAGTTGTCATGTCCCTCACTAGATAGCAACAGCAATAACAGTAGTCAACAACTACCACCTCCTGCAGCTGTTGTTAAACCTGCTACTACAACTACACCTGTCATTCCAATGGAGATTGATTATAATGAATTTGAACCAAGTCAAGACATTGAAGTTTCACAGCAGCAGCAACAACAACCAATTAATAATATTGTCAGAGAAGATGGATCTACATCGTTCAAGATCGATGTTTCCAAGTGGAAGTTGCAGGTTGGTCGTGTTGGTGCAACACAAACACCAATAAAGAGGCATGCAAGTATATGTCCATTGCTGTCGGCATTCAATGGTTGGTCTACAAAGAGTCATGATATTTCGACAACCGGTGGAAAGAGTCAGTTACTGCAACAGGATGATAAAGATACGATTATGACTGATCAAGATGGTGTTGGTGGTGAGTCATTGCCACAGATCGATTTGGAGGCAGAGGACAACTTTGCTATTGGAGATGACCGTCATCTAAGTGATGGTGAAGATAATGATATAGGCGGTGATTTCGAACTGGGAGGTGACTATCAAGATGATTTCGATATGCTAAGCAATAATAATAATAATAACAACAAGGATATCGATATAAACTTTGCAGATAATATTATCAATGGTAGTTTTGAAAATGGAGGTACAAACAACAACAACAACAAGTCAAAGAGTTTAGATTTTGCATCGGACAACTGGGAGAATCTTGATTTCGATAATGATAATTGGGTACTACCAACCAGTTGGAAAATCAAGATGAACAATCGTAAGGCTGCAGCATCTGGTGTAGTGGGTGGAAAAGACGATGAACTGGGAGGAGCAACCTCTGCTTCGTCTTTGGCTGCCACTGCTGGAAAGAAGAGTAAATCCTCTAAAAAGAAAGGATCGGTATTCATTGACTTTGATGCACCTGCACCACCCGACTCTATGTTTGAACCACCCAAAGGCAGACAAACCACTACACTCTCCTCAACCGCCCTAAAGAAAGCCTCTGAAAACTCAACCATCTTACCACCAGACGTACATTATGACCCAACCAATCTCTGTAGATTATTTAACAAACCACAATGGATTATACCTCCTGTAAGTAGATATTAAAATAATACCATCTAAATGATAATAATTGACTATTAATGATTTCTTTATATATAAATTATGTAGTTGAGTAAAAGAGAACAATTCTTTAAAAAGTTATATGGGAAGAACGATTCTACTACAGATATAGATGGTATTACAACTACCACAACCACTAATAACATTAGAGAGAGCAGTGAATATGATTTTCCAAGTTCTCAGATTCTCAATGATAATCATGCTGGCAATGGAGATTATGATACCGGTGGTGGAAACGATTATGACGATGGTCTGATTGATAATGGAGACTTTTGTGATTCAGGTGGATTCGATATGCACGAGGAGGATCTCCCACACATGGAGAGTGTAAAACCATCGAATTGGGCGGACGATACCACCGAGGGACCAACACTCATTGAAGAACCATTCAAAGTTGCTAAATTCGATCTTCCATATGCAAGAGTTGCCAAGAAGATCGATGTCAAGGAAATGAAATCAAAGGTTTGGTCGATTGTAGAGACAAAAACAACCAGTAGCACTACACAGCCGACAAACAAATCAAAAGAGAAAAGTGATGATCCATACACAGACTTTACATCGGTATATAAAAATCTCAAAGTGGATAATTCAACAGAGGTATCTGTAGCGATGGCATTTATGTGTGTGCTTCATTTGGCCAATGAGAAAGGGCTTTCACTTCATCAAATAGAGAAATCAGAGGATTCAATCAACAATTTTACTATAGCTCAATAATAACTTTTAGTATTATAATTTTAATAAAAAAGATTTGAGAATAATATTTCAAATACCTATTTAATTATAAAATATATATTATTTATTTATTTATTATAACCTGCAAGTTCGGAAACTCTTTGATTCATTATTGACTTCATCTTTCTCTTTTTGATTTTTGAAATGATAAAGAATGCAACACCACCAATCAAAAACACTCCACCTGCACAACAAACAGAGATAATTACGATCAATTTCCATTGCTCCAATTGACTGTTTCCGTTACAATTTCCACTGGTTGTGGTTGGTCTTATAAGTGAGCTGAAATTTGGATCTATTGTACAAGCGTCAAAGAATGCCGGAACAGAAACTGCTACCATATATTTGAATTCGTTTTTGGAAAGAGATTGGTAAAGTTCATCGGTTTTCTTCAGAGGATAAACATTACTCTTTATAATACGACCGTCGACAAACATATTTTGTGCAAACTTTGCACTTAAAATAGATAATCCATTATCGACTTCATACCACTTTAATGAATCTCCTATGGTTTCTTTTACTGTAGTCTGTTCGTTTTCTTTGCATGGATCGGATGAAGCTGTTTGATTTGAAGTGATCGAAGAGAAGATAACATCTAGAGTATCCAATTGATTCCTGAAAGGCCAATTGTTGATTGAGATCATATATTTCATTGAATTCTTTGGCATTGTGATGTTCTCTCCGGCAAAATTGATGATTGTTTGATTTTCATAGTAGTGTAGCATGAGATCAACGATTACAGATTCATTTAAAAATGTACCAGAGAATTTATAGAATCCATTGCTGTCATTACTCACAAACTTCCATATGATGTTCGTCATATTGAGAGTCTTGACAATGTTATCCAGTGGATCTCTCTCACGCAAAGTAGAAATAGAAATCGTATAGTTATTTCCATTGGCAATGAAGACTGTGGTACCGGATGAATCTACAATTGGAGGAGGTAGATTATTGTTGGTAACCTTTACGTCACACGATGCACCAGTCCAACCATTCTGACAGATACAGATATAGTTTATATAATCACAAGTACCACCATTTAAACAGTTTGGACACTCCATAGCTTCTGATGATTCTGAGGAAGCTACAGAATGGGATGATTCATCTTGATAGTAAAAATAATAATCATAACTATAAATACCATCAACTTTCACCCAAACTGGTATTCCTTCGCCATAGTCATTATAATTTCCTGAAAAATTGCATCTAATTTGGTTATAGCTGACATATGTAACTGGACATGATTTTTCTCCGACACTAACATACAAGCTTACATTAGCAAAATTTGAGCCCATTATAGTTATAATACCTCCAACATTTTGTTTAACTGTTGTTGAATTTCTTATTCTTGGTTCTGTAAAAACAATATTAGAAATTATTTTTAAAAAATAAATACATTGATTTTTAAAATTACCTTTGTATGAAAAATAATAATAAGGAGTAGTTGTGTTCAGATCAGGAAAAGCAACTGTCAAGTTTAAATAACCAGTACCAGGCGGAACAAAACAAACAGCTTCATCGTCTGACATTTCTATACAACCATTGATACGAGCTTCATTTAAATTGAATACTGGTCTATGATCAATATAATTGAAGATATATGGTGCATAAATAGTAATATTATCACCCCGAATTGAAGGGTCATTTAGGATCCAATAGATTTCGGGATCATAAGGAGTGTAGTAATAGTATAATTGTTTTGAGGTTGCTAGCTCTACCAAGGCTTGACTCTTTATGATTCTGAATTCATAAAATCCAATTGGTGCTTCATGATGACAAATTGTTGTTCCATCTGGAAAAGAGGCTACACTAATGCAATTGTAATTTTCTGATGATGATAGACCTTTGAGAAATATTGTTTCTATCTCGCTACTCCTGATAATAAGAGAATTGGATGAAAATTGCACAACTTTGGGATTGGTAGTTTGGTGACCCCATTCACATATGAAACCCTGGGTTTCGTTCATATATCCACCAACTAATTGTATGTCATTTAAAGTATTTACAATTTTCAAACCAAAAACAGAAGAATGGTCTAAACTTTCACTACTGTAATAATAATTATTAAGTTCACTGGCACGTCCAGAAACCCAAGTTTGTGTACAAGGTAAAATATCTCTTAAAGAATTTAATTCTTCATTTGTATTTATATGTGCTAAATAACTATAGATTTTATAGAATTTATTAATATTCAAAAAAAATTATTTATTTATTTATTTAATTTTTATTTTATTTACCCATAGCTTTTGGTATTTAAATCTAAAATATATTTACAATATTCATTTGCGGCTGTTTGTGTTAATCTTTCACTAAAATATGAATAATAATGTGATCCATATTGTATTTTTTTACATAAAACTAAATCTGTAATGTTGAATAAAATTATAAAAAATAAAAAGGTAGGTATAAACAAATTATTATTACTCATTATATTTGCAATTTACAATTGTGATGAAAAAGAAAACAAATTTTCAATTCAACAATTTGCAATTGTATTGTCAATGCTATCTTTTATTGTAGCATTGCACCAAAATATTAAAAGTTTTAATTGATTCCTTCAGTAGGTTTTGATTGACACCAATTGCATATAATTGGATATTAATATTAAGCAAAGATGTTTGAAATGGCGATAAGAATAATCAAAAAAAATATTTACTACATTTTTCCCTGTGATGATAGCAATTCTACTTTGTCAACAAATTGTTTGCAATGCCCCAAAATGATGACAAAAAATTTGAATATCAGAAATAAAATTCAAAGGGGGCACATTGATGGAGGAGGGTCCGATTATGATTTCGAAAAAAAGAAAAAACACAAATGTCAAAAGATTGGGTTGTTTATTTTTTATTTCGATTTTTTAGTTGAGGATGGTTTGATTTTGATGGGTCTCTTTGCTGATGTGATGTTTTTTGTTGTGATGTAAAAATAAACTACAATTTTTATTAATTCACAAAAAAAAAAATCCCAAAAACTGTAAAATTCAAGGTGACCCGTCGTTACACTAGGTGTTGGGTCAGGGAGTCACGCAATATCATATAGAAATTTAAACATTCATGTTTATCTGAGATCGGGATGGTGTAGTGAGTTCTGTAATCGATTATCATAATACGCTGAAGGTGTTCGAAATTCAATAAAATGCCATCTGCTACCATCTCGACATTCTTTATGTTCCTAAATTCGGCAGCCCACTTGAAACTGTATCGATTCGCTTTCACATAAATCAAACGGTTATTGGTGATGACACTGATGTATTTGCCATGACGGAAATGCATAATATAGAGATCATCTTTGAATGTACCTTTAAATGATTTCATTAGAATAAATCTACCCTCTGATAGTTCATGGGAGTAATTCGTCAGCAGATCCTATAGAATTGTGGTGTTATTTTTATAGAAAAAAAAAAACGGGAGTTAGTAGTTGAAGTTTTTATTAAATTATTGGGCAAATGTTTAAGATTTTCAGAGTTGCAATTAGTTGAAAGTAAACAAATGTTTTTTTTTTTTGTTTTGACATTCCTTATTGGGTGGGAAAACCGAAATGATTGATTGGAGTTGATGAAAATTGACCACAATTCATTAAATGATAATGATTTGAAATGAATGTTGTTGATTGAATTGTGTGTGTGATTGTAATGGTGATAATTAAACAAATTAAATTTTACTTACGTCATTTCCAAAACACCTTGGTGGTCTTGCACGTTGAATATCTTTGAAGAGGTTAGTGGTGTTTCTTATACCTTCTGTGGTTCTAGCTGCGAGGTCGAATACACCAACCACTGGTTTGACGCCAGCTCCAACCACTCCACGTACCATTCCTTTTGCAAATCCTTCGACACCGTCTTTCATTGCACCTTCCACCGGTTGTTTGACTATTCCAGCGACACCTTCCATAAGACCTCTGCCAAGTCCTTTCAATCCAAAAGCAATTCCTTCACCGACATGTCTTGCTTTCTTTTGGTGGACACGTTGACGTTGTCTGAGATATTGCTCGTCGAACGATAGAACAGAGACACCTTTGCCCATGGCACCAGATAGTTTAGATAGCGTATTGAACAATCCATAGACAGAGTTTTTGAGCAATGATAACGATCCTTTTGCCAAGCCTCTACCAAAGTCACGTGGACTACGAACCAATCCAAGTGCTGGTTCATAGAAGAAGTCTTTGACACCTGTGCTCAAGTGATTGAATAGACCGACGGGATTACCGATGTTGTCGGACGAACCAATTACTTTGTACAACTGATTGAGTGTCTGCATGGTGTAGTGTTTCTTTATACGATTGGTAAGTGAACGGTTACTGAGGAAAGGATGTTCCAAAATCAGAGAGTTCAAGCAGATAGGTGTTCTTTCCAAGCCAAAGCTGACACCGAGCACTTCGAGTAGAACACCAACCATATCTGTCGATTGCTCTACCAGACCATCACGTACAAATGAGAATGAGAGAATCAATTTAATTGGATGAAGTAACAGTAGTTTGATATAGACCATTTTAACTTTTCTGACTTTCTTTCCAATGCTATTTATACTCTGTTTTATAGCCATCGTTTGATTTAGTTTTGTATTATTATTACTGTTACTGTTGTTATTATTATTACTATTGTTTAATAATTGAGCGCCATTGCTATCTGGTGAAATTAAGATAGCGGATTCACTGAGATTCACTTGATTGTTGGCTGCTGCCAATAGTTTCTGTTTGATTCTATTGGCACGCTTCCTGGTATCAAGTAATTTGTTTACCATCTCAATGACTGCCGATAGAATACTGTCTTCCAACATAATATTGGCTTCTTGAATCAACATTGATACCAATTCGAAATACATCAACTCTTTGTTCTCTTCATTCTTGATAAAACTAAAGTGCATGAATGGTTTAACTTCTTCTTCGATTCCACTTCCACCGGCAGAGAGATCTTTCTCCAGAGCGGTCGGGTAGAATAGCACAGGGTAGTCAGTGTGCGTCAATTGGTTATCGATTTGGAGTGTCTGAAGAACTAGCTCGAATCGTGAGTAAATATTGGATTTCGAGAAGAACAGGGTGATTTCATTCATTGAGAGATACAACAGTTCCTTTGGAACAGAGTCGACCAACGATAAACCAATGCTCGGGAGATGAAGGTGAAGATCAAGTTTCGCTACTTCGGGAGCGTCGTCTGCCGACGATTGGTAAGACTGTTTCTCGTAGGACAGACACAGTACTCTGGTCGGACCGTCGACTCTCATGAAAGCATGAAGTGTATTGATACCGACTTTGATTGGTTTGAACGATTTTATCTTGAGAATATTACATTTAAGAGCAATGCCATCGACTTCAATCTGAAGGATTCTAGTTCCCATTAGTTCATCCCAGGTGTAGTCAGTGGAGGAGTATGCAGGCAATGAATCGTAGGTACTACATCCAACTTGAACATATTGAAGTGAAATCGGTGTGTTATTCTCAATTCTAAAGGGTGGATGTCCAGTGTCCTCCGGTAAAAAGTTGATTGAGCAATGCGTTCCGCTGTCTCTGACGTCGACTCTTGCCAAGTACGGTGCAAGTGAATTCGTCCAATTACGATTCTTTACAGTGAGAGTGGTCAGATCGCTAATTGAGAACGATCCAGACCAAGAGTAACGATCGTCATCCAACTTCATTTCGATGTAACGTATATCATATTTGTTGAGCCAATGGAAAGGTACACTCTTGCCAGGTTCAATTTGGAGATGTTCATTCGGTTGAGCATTGACTTGTCGCACAACAATAGAGAATGGCGTTCTGTTCACCAGAATATATTGATAGTCGATCGTAACCATCTTTGTACGTTGCAACTTTCCCTTTCCAAGTGAAATGCTAGCACGGAAGTTAAACTCTTGGTTCGGATAGGTTGTATCGATATTCTCATCGGCTTCACAATAGATGGCACCGTTGCTTCCGACCGCTTCCAATGAGAATCCAGATGACCATGTTGAAGTTGGCAGTTTTATCATCAACTTCTTCGAATGATAAAGAATCATTGTATCAATGAAACAATCACGTCTACTTGTTGATCCACTGGCACGAGCAATGTTCGATGTGGCTGTAGTTATCATTTGTGGAACTTTCGATTCGTTGATAGCGATCATCTTTGGCTTCTTGAAAATCATAGGTAGCGACGTCTGATTTAAAATCCAGTAGAGCGAATAGAGCGCCAGCTTGAAGACACCGGTCGAGCCAGGTTGTTGCTCGCGACTTGTAATCATGATGTTGAGAGATTTCATCAGTTTGTTGGGATCGGACAGTCTGATACGATCTTTCACCAGTGGAGTATCACCTTTGGTACAATCGATAAACATATAGCTGGTGGCAGGATAACCAGGTACTCCCGACAATACCAGTTCCGTACTCAATCTTGGATCTTGACAGTAGATCGGGTGTTGTTCTTGTGGTGCCAGTTGAATCGAGATATTGTTCTCGGGTGAAGAGATACCGATTGGACATGGAATCAGGTTTTCGATGATCAACGGTGGGAATACCGTTATAATACATTGACTGATGTCGAATCCCTCTATCTTAATACCGTCTTGCCAAATTACGTCGGCTTTGGTAAAGTCGGGATTCTCAACATTGCCATGGAGTGTGCAGAGAACGAATTTCAAATTCCTGTAGAATGGCGCGTTGTCTATATAATGATTGTGTTGTTGTCTTGCTTGTTTGGTGGTTGCAGTGATAACTTTGTTCAGTGTTTGGAATTGATTGTCGATGAGATGAACGATGTCTTGGTCAGAGGTATGTCGATACTCTGAGGTGTCAGAGTTGGGAAGGATCGACAACTTCTTGTTGCTATTGAGATATTGAATTGGCATTGGATACTCGTCGTTCGGGAACAATATCACCGGTGCCGTTACCAAATTATTGGTATCCGAGAGGATACGTAGTTCGACATTGAGTGTCGTTGAATTTCTCACCAAGACACGTGAACGAATCGTTACTAGCTTGGAACCGTCTTCGTTCCAACCGACATTGAACACCAACCGTTTGTTATTGACAACCAAAATGGTAGTTCCAACCTTACCGATTGCAATCGGTGTTGATAGCGGTGCTCTACTATTTAAACGGACAACAAGATACGGGCCCAAATCTCTCGATGATTCTTTGTAGCTACGGAAGTCACGTGTTCTCCTGACCAGTGATTTCGAATCCATTAGAATCGGTTGCTTAGTGTCTTTAGCAAGTGGTTCTGTCGATTGCACTTGTAGATTGAGATTCTCCAACACATGATATTCAATGTCGATACCGGTTTTGTTGAGAATCCAATAGGGATGGAACGAGCTAGTCAACTTTCTAATGGAGATGGTCTGTAGCAATGGCGATTGCATGTTTGAAGAACCAGCATATCCAATGGCGTTGGGTGTTTCGATAATGGGTGACAGCCATTGTGAACTATTGGATCCACCACTTCCAAAGTTTGGTGATGGCGTTAACAGTTGAGGTGGTGTTGTTTGTTGAGCAGCTGGAGTGGTAGCGGTGGGTGTGGCTGCAGCTGCTGCATCCGTAATGGAAATGGGTGGAATGTTAACCAGTATATTGGAATCTGACATATCGAGATGATTCAACAGAGTATCTAGAGATTGGTTAACGGGTGATCCACCATCTGTGTAATCGAAACCAAGACTGGCATTGTTGTCCAATTGTTGACGTACTTTGAATCTATTGATAATCGTTGGAATGGCAACTTTAACATCGTCTTCCAAAGTATTGTAGGTGGTCAAAAGCGTATTGAGTAGTCCATAGGTGATGTTTATGTTTAGGATTTGTTTGGCACTGATGTCCAAAGTTATCTTTGGTGCCACGCCAGTCTTGAGGAGCAACAGGAACTCCCAGCTTTCAATCAACGGTTCAAATGCCATTTTCTCATTGTTGAAATAGTCAATCATGATTTTGGCAACCAGTTGAAGTGATAGCTTGGGTTTGGCACCTTGTAGCGACATTTTTATGGAGGAAAGATTGATGTCTAACAACGGCATGTTCTGATCCATGTGGTCGTTGATCAGAGTCAGCTCCATCTGTGGAATATCAATAGAGAGCATCAAGTTTGGCGGAATCTTTTGTTTTCGACGAGCATTCGATTTCAACTTGGAAGTGGAATCTATCTTTTTGATACGTGGCACGGCGCCGAGCAGTTGATTGGCGATGCTGGCAATCAAAAGAATGTCGTGATACGAGAGGAACAGATTCAGAGTGTCGATCTTTGTCGCGATTTCAATGACTGTCGATGTCGCACCCTGTCCTTTGGCTGTGAGAATATTCAGTCCGACGTCGATGGAGTGAACCGGGTCAATAAGGGATGCAACACGTGAACTTGAAATATTGGCAACAGAATGACGGAATGAAAACACCTGGAATTGTTTCATCGACATTGCAACAATACGATTGCATCCCAGAGTCTCTTGGAACGATGTTTTCGCACTGAATTTAGCAATCACCAAATTCGAGTAGGGATTCTTCACATTCTCAACCAAGAGAATCTTTATCTTATTTATCTTGGCATCAACATTGATAGATCTCTTTATCTTTGTTGTAGTAGCTTGTTGATTGGTAACATTGTTATTGTCGTTGTTGTTTGATTTCAATTGCTCTAAATGACGACGATGATTTGGCATGGAACTAGTAATTGCTTCACTGAAAAAGTCAATCATGATAAACAATATTCCAGGTGAGATAAAGACACGAAGACGATCGAGAGTACTTGAGATCACCATGGAATTAGCTGTTTTATCTATTACCATATGCATTGTGACCACTGGCATTGCAATGTTTGACTTGCTCTCCTTCATAGGGTGGTGTCCACCACCATCGACAGTTGGACCAGAGAAAGTTGTGATGTTCTTACTGCATACGAGATCGATAAAGTGAGAGCCAGAACCAACTCGAGCATCCATCAAACGAATCGATCTGATATTTCCATCTATTTCAGTTGTTGGACCATATTTGAAAAGCATAGCGTTTACTTGGTTGATAATCAACGCTGCTATGGGATCGTTTGGATCCTCCCCAAAGATTGATACACTTAACTCGTTGAGGTTGATATCCACCACTGTCTTGGCAATGGTTTTCTCTTTGTTGGAGTGTTGTTTGCGTGGTTGTCGTTTCTTCTGTTGGATAATTGGATCGAGTTGAGTTTTGAAGAGCAACATGTATTGGAGTGATGTATTGATCAGCAGGTTGTAATCCAGTTTCGTCAGGTTGAATGCAATCGATTTGCAACTGACATTCATGTGTTGATGTGGAAGTGAATGCTCGAGGGGGATCAGCGTTGGATCCACTACGAAATCAATGAGCAGCAATAGATTGACGTCTTTCAAGAGTGGATAGGTTTGGTCTTGTAGGTTACCGTGATGTATGGTTTGGGCATAGAGCTGTGTCAGTCCTATCTCCATACAATGATAGGCAATCGAATTGGAAATGTTCTCGACCTCCTTGAAGAAGAACAGGTTATCGAGATGAATCTTTCCGAAATCGACAAGTAGTTCATCGTTTCGATTCATTGTGATAATCAACTGAGGACTTTCAATGGTGATATTCAACTGAATTCTCTGCTGCTCCTTTGATTTCTTTTTCAGAAGTTGTTTGGTGAGGTCATCTTGTATTTGCGCTTGTTTGTCTTGAATGAATGGCATAACAATGGAATCCTCTTTGTGGAGTGTACGATTGGACTGTCGGAAATTGATATTCTTTGAAGCCGATCGCAACATTGGTTTGAACTGTCCGGTTCCGCTCAACTTTTGTTCCATCATCTCACGCTTCAACTTGAAAACGACATTCAATATTGGTGAGACCGTGAGAAGATAGGATTCAAGGAATTCATAGTCAATGGTTATGATAACACATCGCACATTCAATCGGAGTTGCGAGTCAAAGTCAATGCGCTTCTCTGGCGACACTTGGACAGTGGTTGGATTGACTTGATCCTTTGGCTTGGAAGAGGTGTAGTACATCTCAACGGTGTTATCTTGACTAGTATCCTTGAGTGAGATAATCTTCCTAATGCTACGATTGGAATGATTGTAGTCATCCATGTTGTTGTTCTTCATCGATTCGAAGGGTGAAGGACTGTTGTCGTTGGGATCGATATGATGATAGAGCAGGTTGACTTTTCCAACAATGATATTCGATTCACTCTCGCCATTGAACAACATCTTTATGGCGACATGAGTATCGTCAATCATAAACAACATAGCAATGCCAGGTAGTAAAAGTTTGAATGCGCCAACTTCAATGGAAAGTACCAGTTTCTTGTTTCCTCCAAAAGGTGACTGTTGTTGTTCACCACTACCACCGCTACCTCCAGATGTGAAAACCGGAGAGTTTCCAGCTGATATTGCACTATTTGTTCCACTAGTGTCACTACCACCAATCTTTGGGAGGAAACGAAGTGGTGACTGCATCGATATTCTTAGTGGCGACGATGTAGCTACACGCCGATGTGTATGAATATTGCTAAGAGGCTGTGTAGCGGTGGGAGATGTTGGTTTCGATTTGAATGAATTTCTAAGGTTTGAAAATTCAGATTTGAAATTCTGGATCACTGGGAGCATGCTAAACATTGTATCCAACAGCGAGATGGCATCTCCTTTTTCCAGGCGAAGTAGGAAATCACCCAGAACAATGGATAACGATAACTTGGGAGTATCGATAGCCTTTACCAATTCGCTGTTATTCAAAATCTTCTCCATCATCAAATTGACTTTGAAATTCTCCAACATCGGTCTAGCTTCTTCCTCATCGACAAGTTTCTTTCTCAATCCAATTCCGTTCACCTTAAATGAAAATCGTTGGATTGGCAAGAGATGTTCGTTGGTCATCTCAATGTTGCCAAGTGAGAATTGCAGCTCTCCACCTTGGTCACTTGGAATTGGGACGATGATATGAGGTGACTCCAACTGTATGTTGAAACGCAGTTGTTTCTTCTTGTTGGATTTACTTGCGCGTGGTGTCGATGATCGGTTGTTCGGTGAGTTGGGAATGAGCGATATCGCCTTGCTAAACAGACTCGGTAGATATTGGAGCACGTCGAGAACGTACTCATTGAGAAGCGATGCAAACCACGGTGTCAAGACGAACCGAAGTGAGGACATCTGTGCTTCAATCAGCTTGTTATCACCGCTTTCCTCGAATTTAAATGTGGAAAGCAGTGAATTCTCATCGAGATTGCCAATCACCTTGTTGTTGTACTTCAGTAGCTCCGGTCTGGAAGGATCGGGTGAATAGATATCGAAACCCTCTACCAGCATCTCTAAGCGTAGTCTGACGGTCTTTGATTGAAGAAGAGTAAGCTCAACCTCTTTGAAATCGATATCGGCAACCTTTACTAAATCCACACCGGAATTGACCAGACTACCCTTAATTCCTTTGGTACAAGCTTTCAAATTGAGAGTCTTCTTATTCTCACCCGATGAACTACTACTACTACTACTCGATCTACCTTTTGATACAGTGTTTGTAACTTTCCTATTTACCAATATACTAAACAAATCAAAAAAATTAATTAATATTAACATTAAATTATTAAATGACGACAATTAATAAAGATATACATACATCATTTGTATAATTTCAATTATATTTCCTAAGACTTGTGGTTGTAAATTTTTACAATACAAAGCATTAAGGAGTAGTGATAGATTGATTGTTTTAGATTTCTCACCAGGCTAAAATATTATGAATTATTATATTTAATTAGTTATAATGATGATATGATTATAATAAATAATTATTAATATTCTTACAGTTCTAATAATGTTAAGTTCACCAAGAATTATTGAATTGACTGAAGCTGATTCATCGTTTGGAATAGAAGAAATTACAGGTGTTGAAGTATCTGTTGGTCTGAATATCTCCAGTTGATCAATGGAGAATGTTCCATCGACTTTTGGCTTTTCGACGCCAACCAAAATAGATGCCTTTATAGATTCCAAGTTGGCTTTTAATATTACTTCACTCTTTGAATTAATATTAACCATATTGGTTAGATATACATTGGCATGTTCGAATAGTACATCCAATTCAACATTGGTTGGATGTACTTTGACAGGTGTTGATTTCATTGTTGTTGTAATGGTTGGTGGTGGTGATGATTGATTTGAAGTTGAAGATGTTGATTTCAAAGGTGAAAAAGATGATAGAGTTGAGGTAACCATGTTTCTTGGTGACTTGTCTTTGTCTTTATCTTTATCTTTAATTGTTTGTTCTCTGATTTTGAATTGAAACGATTGGAGTAGTGCTTGTTCCAAACGATGAATCTCAATCATTAGGAGATGAGAGAACATACGAATCTGGAAGAAGGTGTACGGTGAGAAATAAAAGTTGAAAACAGGGAATCGCACTACCAATTTGATACGCGGAACATTGGCAGTGTTTGTCTTTCGTTTGTGTAGCTCCACCGTGAACGATGTGTCAAAGAGCGGTTTACCATTGGATTCCTCTTTCAACACCCATATCTGTGTTGGATTGAACAATGGCTGTTGATCTGCACTGGTTTCAAGCAATTGTTGTTTTTGTTGTTGTTGAGTTTGAAGTGAACCAAAAGTTGAATCTTCAGGTGGAGCAACATATTGATTGAACTGTGATAGTAAATCATTACTATTGTTATTGCTATTTGGTGATGGTGGTTTTGTAAGATATGATTTAACATTATCTAAATTTATATAATATATAGATGATTGTTGTTGTTGCTGTTCGATTGTTGGTGATGATATTGGTGATGGATTTGGGTTGGTTGTACTTAGTTTGGTTGTACCTAGATCGATGACGAATATAGAGTTGTCAGAGGAGTTGGGATTCTGAGGGTTGGCAGTGATGGGGATGATGAGTGTTGGTTGTTTCGCTAAAATATTCATTTCAACTTGTGATGATGCCGATGACTTTCCAGAGGCTGGACGTGGTCCTCTCGAGAAACCAGATAAATCAATCTGATGTGAAGGTGTGAGCAATGTCATATACTTTAGAATGGCTGCTGTATTCAAAACAATATAGATAGGTTCCACTTGAATATCTATTGAAATCTTCTTTGGTATTTTCACTGGTGTTGACGGACTACCAGTGCCACCAAGAGCAGCCGCTGAAAGTAATGATGCCGATGATGCTGATGACGATGTTGCTGTGGAGTTGAGAGATTTCTGTGAGGATGATGATGATGATGGAGGTGATATCATTTTCATTTTGAAATTCAAGAATGATTCGGTCATTCCTGAGGATATCATATCTGGGAATTGGTCGTTCTTCACCCACAGACCAGAGAGTCGGAGTGACTTGAGAGTTGCCTCGAGATGCATAGTCTCCAGGTATTTGTAGAGCGATACAGTGATACCTGTGATATCACCGTAGATTAACGGACCTTCTCTATCGTCATCCGACAACAATTTAATATGTATCGTTTTAACATGTAGATTTACAATGATCTCTTTTCCTGCAACTTCCAACTTGGTTGAATGCTGTTGTAGCGGAGGAGATGTATATCCAATTGTATCGTATAGTTGTTTCTTAAGTTCACTTTTACTTGGCTTTGTAAATTCCATTTCCTCTTTGCTCGTGTTGACACTGTTACTATTACTACCGCCGGTGGTGGTGTTTGAATCCAATGGTAGTTCATCAACATCGAAACTAACTACTTCCTTCTCGTAGTCATCTAGATCCATAGTATCGTCATCGTCGTCATCGTCTTCATCTGTTAAATCTGCAGCACTAGTAGCTGTCGGTGTCTCTGTGAGATCTGTGGATGTCGCCGTTGGTGTCGGCACCGACAGCAAATTACTACTACTTCCTCCACTACTTGTTGCTACTGCTGCTGCTGCCGCTAATGCAGCTGCCTTTTTCAATCTCTTTTCATCTAGCTTCTTCTTCTTCTCTGCTTCTTTCTTCTCTTGTTTCTTTTCCTTCTTTTCCTTCCTCAGTCTCTCTTTCTCCACTTTCTTCTTCAGCTCTTTCTCCTTCTTCTCTTGTTTCTCTCTCTGCTTCTCGTCCATCTCGTTCCCACTTCCACTTCCACCATTACTACTGTTATTGCCACCACTTGTTTCCAATGAATCTCTCTTCTTATCTCTATCTCGCCTTATTGAGGCAGTCTTTTTAATCAATGTTTCAAATGAAGATTTCGAAGTGTTCTTCTTCTTCTCCTCTTTGATCTCATTGACAAACTCTGAGAGCGACTCCAAGATACTCAACAACGATGAATACTGCTGAGGTTCCATCGAGAATCCAATCTCATCGATGATCGTTTCAATCTCGATTTTCGATATATTGTTTTGGAGAATCGATCCAGTCTGGTGAATCTTCAACTTGAGATTGGCATTGAGTGGATCCAGTAGCATATGATGTCCTTTCGACTCTTTCGATGTTGGAATCGAGTCACGCAGAGCAACCGACAAGTCTTTCGTCGATAGGCTGGCAAGCGATTCCACTTTGTGATCCAAATACACCGAGATATTCGACACTTCCGCCAGCTTATTGAGCACGCCCATCGGAGTGCTGCTATCTATGAAAGTCGGACTCCACTCCAAATCCGTAGATTGTACAAACAGCCTGTCCAAACACAGTCCAAGAGCAAGCGTATCGCCAGTCTCCACCGAATGATCTTCATATCGAATATGTAGTTTCTCAACTACAATCTGTAGATTATTGATAATCTTTGTGATCAATTTCTCCTTGAATGAACTTGATTCCTTCTTTTTCTCTTTCTTTTCCTTTTCAGTCACTGCTGAATTATCTATTTCTTCATTTTCCAATTCCAATTCTTTTTCGATTTCCTTTTCTTTTTCCTTCTCCTTTTCTTTATCTTTATCCTTTGGTTTATCCAATTTTAGGAATTTCAAGAATTTATCTGAAGATGTCGATGAATCTTTATCACCGTCGCTGTCATTCGAATTGGTATCTGATGAAATCTGTTGTTTTGATGCCAGGATATAGATGTCTTGGAGATGTATCACTACGGATTCGGATTTAAGTGATTTCCAAGGTACCTTTATAATAAGACGACCGACAACACCACGATTAACACCAACCGGTAGATCGAATGCATGAAAAGCCTCTGGTTTAACCTCTATATTCTTTAAAACTGCATTTCCATTGAACAATCCAATCTTTAATTGTTTCTTTGTTATCTCCTGTAGAAAAGAACCAAGGAATCTATCTATAACCTCTGCAACCACACCTTCAAACACCATTCTTCTCTCTCTTTCTTACTACTACTACTATTACTATTATTTTTATTATTATTTAAAACAATCTATCTAATCTTATATTTGACTAAAACTACAACAATATATTTATACAATAAACTAAAATAACTAACTTAATTTTTATAATTCATTTAGATTTATCTTTATATCTATCTATTTATCTTTAATCTTAATTCCTTTAAAAATTAACAATTGATTGTTTAAAAAATAAAATAACAGTAAGGTAAGTCAAAAGAGTTTTAAACTTTAACTAATTATAATTAATTAATCAATTTAAAAATACATACTGTGGGTTGATGATTGATTTAATTAATTGTGTGTATTTATAATATTTATAATTATATATATATCTGTGTGTTAATTTTATTATAAAAATATCATTAATTGATGGTTTTTTTCTTTTTAAAATAAAATTTTGTTGTTTTTGCAAAAATTTGGTGAATTTGGGGGGTGACATTGCTCCAAATTGAAAAAACATTAAAAACGAAATATTTAAATAAGATTGATTCCATCAAATTGGCGTTATGATGGTGAAACAGTATGTTTGTTTGCACGTCATTCTTCTTTTTACAAATTTTTTGATTTTAAAAATTGATTCCATTTTTATTTTTTTGGATTATTTATTTATTTTGTTTTTTTTTTGAAATCTTTGTTCAGAAATTGGAGATTGTTGATTTTCAAAGTTCTCTTCTAGGATTGTTGTAGTACCAGTGGTGGTTGATAGATGACGACTACTGTGTGGTGTTGGTGTCGGTGATGATGGATCAATTTGGGCGTAGATGGAACGACGACGTAAGTCACGTGATTTCGGACCTTCACCGATCAGCGTGGTTATCTCACCCATCGAGAACCAATAGAAACAATAGGGATCGAGACTGACGTTGACACGACCGCCCGTGTCCACTATACATTGGTGGTCGGTGAGAATGTCCACCAGGTAATGCGATTGGCGGTCGGATTCCAACGACGATTGCTGAGTTACCATCAGGCGATTGGTCTTTTGCTGACGGCGGTTCTGTACAGAGTTCTCTGGGACTTGCAACAGCTGTTGTTCCGAGCGACCGGTGATCATCTCGTCGCGCTTCAAATGAATGGTCGCACGTTGTGGACTGTCCGACAAGTTGTGAACACACAGCATTCTGTCGATTCCATACACTCTTAGGTAAGCAAAGATATGTCGGTTGTTTGTCTCGACATAGGTAAACGTTCCATGTCCAAATGAAACGTGTTTTCTTCGACGCGAGATCATCTGTCTGATCACGTGGAAGAGCGAACTTGGATCCTTTTCCGATTCCTTAACATTCACCCGCTCATAGCCGTAGAGAGGATCATTGATGACTTGTGAATAGCATTTTCTGGAAGTGGAGAATCCACCATTTGGATAGGTTTCATTCCACTGCATCGGGGTTCTTACACCGTGACGATCTTCCAACCAAATATTATCACCCATACCAATTTCATCACCATAATAAATAATAGGTGATCCAGGTAATGTAAACAACAGAGAATATGCCAACTCTATCTTTCTTTGATCATTATCCATCTATAAAATATAGTTAATATCAATTAAGAGAATAAACGAATATAATTATAACAACTTACTAATGGTGCTAATCTTCTTCTTATACCCATGTTAATTTTCATTCTTGGAACGGGTGCGTAGTGTGCCCACATTTCTTTTCTCTCGTCTGGCGTTACCATTTCCAATGTTAGTTCATCGTGATTTCTCAAGAAGGTAACCCATTGACAGGTTGTGGGAATATCGGGTGTCTGCTCCATGATGTCTTTCAGACACTGTCCGTCACCTCGTTTAATAGCCATATAGATACGTGGCATCACAGGAAAGTGAAATCCCATGTGGAACTCATCACCTTCGCCCTCACCGAAATACTTTCTAACCTCTTTGGGCATCTGACATGCCTCTGCCAAAATGATTCTACCAGGATAGTTCTCATCGATAAAGTGTCGCATTTTCTTGAGAAATATATGAGTCTCTGGCAGATTCTCACAGCTCGTTCCGTCGCGCTCGAACAAGTACGGCACCGCATCCACACGGAATCCATCTATACCCAAATCCAGCCAGAATTTCATAATGTCCAACATCTCCTGTTGTACCTTTGGATTATCAAAGTTTAAATCCGGTTGTTCCTTATAGAATCTATGCCAATAATATTGTCCTGCCACTTCATCATATGTCTTAATGAATAATAATAATAGTAATAATAATTGTTAACTATATATACATATTTTTCAACAAACAATAACAACATACCCAATTAGATGGTTCAACATCTAAGAATATAATTCTTGCTTCTTTGTAAAGTTGGGGATCGTCTGTCCATACAAAGTAATCACGATATGGTGAGTTCCTGTCTTTTCTTGCTTCTTGGAACCATCTATGTTGCTCGGAACAATGATTGGGAATAAAGTCGGCAATGATCTTCATGTTTCTTTCGTGAACAGCTTTCACAAGAATTTTAAAATCATTTAAAGTACCATAATCTGGATGAATATCACAATAATCTGATACATCATATCCATCATCCTTTTCAAACACACAAAAGTAATAATTAATAACAATAATTTTTAGATAATAATGTTTATAAATAACATACTTTTAAAGGAGATGGATAGATTGGTAATAACCAAATACAATCGACACCGAGCGAGTGAAGATAGTCTAGTTTAGCAGTGATACCACTGATTCCACCGTTTCCAGTGCCTTCTACATCGCAGAATGCTCTTACATAGACTTCGTAAAAGATTGCCTCTTTATACCAAAGGTTGTTGAGAATCGATTGTTCAGAGTGTTCGTGTTCCGAATAATCGAGTAGCTCCTCCTGTGAAAAATTCAATGGTGAGGTGGTATCCACATAGAATGCCTGTGATGATGATAAATACAATTCACTACTACTCTCATTTAATGCCGGTGGTGGAATAGTATTAGTTGACATTGACAATGATGATGCTGATGCTGACATTTTTAATATAATATTATTATTATTAATTAATTTTATTAAAAATTAACAAAAATAGAACAAATTGTTAATAATATAATTATTTTGTAATCTATAATCTAAATAAAAATAAAATCTAATCAAATCTATATAGAAATAAATAAATAAATAATTAATTTTACTGCAAATGCATAAATATAAAAAAAACAATATTAACTATTTTAATTAAATACAAAATTATTACTATTAAATATAAAAATAAAAAGATTATGTATTTTTTTATGAAAATAAAAAAATGATTATTTTAATTATTGTTGATTATAAATTTTAATATTTTATTATTATAATTTTGATGTTCCCACTTCAGCTCTATTATGTATTTGCATTCGAACAATTAAATTTCAAAAAAATAAAAATAATGAAGATCACAACCACACTGGTAATTTTGAAATATGACAAACAACAATGATTTAATAAATATAAGAAATAGATTACTAAAGTGTAGGAAAACAATAAAGAAACATTAAATTTGTTTTTATCGAATAACAAAGTTTAATAGGCAAACAAAGAATAATATTATTTTTATATACATAACCAAAGTCTAAGAATCAATAGATCAACAGAAAGTCTGCAAAGATGATACGAAATGATTGTAATATAAAAAACTACTAGAAGTTTTTTTTTTTTTTTTTTTTGAAAATATTTTGCATTATTGTAATAAGTAATTACATTATTGTAAGATTTTTAACATTTTACTTTTTTTGGTAATAAAAATTTTTGGGTATTTTTTTTATTTTTTTTTGAAAAGATGTGAAAATAAATAAAAAATAAATAAATAAATATTAAAATCTGGATTTTTAATAAAAAAATATTAAATATCAAAAAGATAGAAGATGGATAAATATAAAAATAAAGATAAAGACAAAGAAATAGAAGAAATTCCAAAATCAAATTTAAAATTAGATAATATTAAGGAAAATGATTTTCAAATAGTACCACCAACCATTCAGAGATCCAATAGTTTAAGTGGACCTAGTAGTAAACAACATCATCCAGACGAGGAGAACGAAGATGATAGAAATTCATTTATGAAAGAAACCCTTACCCCAAGTTCACATATTGGAATCTATCGGAGATACTCCGTCGATGATTCAGCACAAAAGTTTCGTACGAGAATGACTGACTATAAGATTTTAAAGAAACTAAAGGTATTGGAATACGTAACAGAGAAACGAAATGAATTTGAAAATATCCTATTAAAGAATGGAGCATCACAAATCATTAGAGCAAAAGATAAATTTATGTTTGTTTTAGGTAAGTAGCATTTGAAAATGATAGATATCTATCATTAACAACTAATATAAAATTGTTTTAATAGGTGTATTGAATTTATGTTTGATATCATTTCTATATGGTAGAGTACCGTGGATGATACCACATATTTTCACAGCGGAGTTTATTCTTATGTTTCTAGCCAGACTCTACAATTACAAACAAAAGAAACAACACTATTTCCTATTCGATTTCTGTTACTATGCCAATGTACTCCTTATTTTCTATCTCTATGGAACGAACAGATCACCTATTCTATTCAAGATTTGTTTTAGTTTTTGTAATGGACCATTAATTTTCGCTACCATTGCATGGAGAGTAAGCAATTATATGTTTGTTTGTTTGCTTTTAAAATGATTTAAGTACTAACTATATTCTGTAAAGAACTCATTGGTATTCCATTCATTGGATAAAGCAACATCAGTTTTAATTCATATATTCCCTGCGATTGTATGTTCTGCGCTAAGATGGAATATTATACCTGCGGAAAGTCATTTGGACAAGAATGCAATCTACACTACCTGGACCGACTCGCTATTCATTCCACTTGGTTTCTATTTGGCTTGGCAGACTTGTTATCTCTATGTTATGAAGCTAAGAAAGAATACCATCAAAGAGAGAAACTATATTACATCGTTGTCATTCTTAACCAATCACACAGGTCAACATCTTATCAACAAAGTTTTAAATATCTTACCAACCAAAAAGATATATGTATTTATATTATCGCAATTCCTATACACAGTGCTCACCATTCTACCTTGTAAATTCTATTATAACAATGAATATCTACATTTAGGTTTCATTTTTACAATGTTATTAGTTTGTTTGTGGAATGTAAGTAACAGTACAGTACTTTCTTTAATATAATTATTAATTTACTTATTAACTATGATGACTATTGAATAAATATTAAATGTAGGGTGCAAATTACTATATAGAATTCTTTAGCCAACATTATGTAAATCAATTGAAAGAGAAAGAAGAACGTTGGAAAAAGATAATCATGCAATCCACAGGAAATGGAATGTCTACTGCTGCTCATGAGAGTGTAGATACAACAACTTCTAACACAACCAACAAAGTGGATTCGACCAGTGGTCAAACTAAAATAGATGAATATATTTCACCACAATCTCCTATCATTACGATTGTTGGTGACGGAAACAGTTAACTGTTTCTAAAAATAAATGAAATAAAACATCTAAATAATAAATATCGTATAAAATTAGATTAGAACATATTATGTTCAAATTTATTTATTTCTTTGGTATCAAGATAAAGTTGATTGAATAACCAGCTTTTGTAGTCGAGAAGAATGTCTTTGAAATTTCAAACTTTGACATTTTGTCTTTCATATGTTCTTTGGCGAGGGTTTCCAATTCCGATTGCTGTTGTTGATCCGATTGAACGTTGATCACCGATTTTACCTTTCCATTGAATTGTATTACCAATGTTTTTTGTTGAAGTGCTAAACACTCTTTAGATGCAACAGGCCATCTTTGTTTCTGAATCTTTACAACTGTATTATTATTATTATTGTTGTTGTTGTCAATTGACTTTAGTTCTGTCCAAAGTTGTTGTGATGCATTCGGTGCAAACGGTGCTAGTAACACTACGAGTGTTTCCAGTGCTTCGAGGTATTCACGGGATGACTTGTCGTCGACGTTGTTTTGATACTTTCCGATCTGATTGGATAGCGTCATCAAGAAGGAGATAGCAGTGTTGAATGTATAACGATCAATCGATTCAGTTACCTTTTCAATCGATGAATGTGTATCGTAACGCAAACTATTCAACTGAGTGTTCCATTTATCTGATACCTTGCTGATTTGTCCATTGTTTCTCTCGGCGACATAGCCACTGACCAACGATTCAACACGTTTCAACCATTTTCTACAACCTTCAATACCATCGGTATCCCACTCCAATGAATTCTCTGGTGGTGCCTTAAATAAGATATATAATTTCAATGTATCTGAACCATATTTATCAATCATTTCCTATTCGATTTAAAAAAGGTAACTAATCAATATTGTACATTGTTTGATCACTATTTAGCTATATATTAACTACTTACATTTGGATCTACACCATTAAGTTTTGATTTAGACATCTTCTCCAATGTTATATTTACCAAATTGCCTGTTAACTTATTAATTGGTTTTGGTGTCGTGAAATCTACATCCTTTGGATATAATGGTTTACCTGTAGTCGAATCACGGTAGGTTGGTGATTTAACAAGTCCCTTGATCAAAAAGATCATTAGTATATTTTTAATATTTGATAAATAATATATAGTAGTAGATATATACATACTTGTGTTAATAATACTTTAAATGGTTCATCATGATCAATTATTCCTTGATCCTTTAAGAACTTTGTAAAGAATCTAGAATATAAAAGATGTAAGATTGCATGCTCTATACCACCGACATATACATCTACAGGCATTAACTTATTAACTATATCTTTATTAAACATTCTACATTATCAATAGATATTAATTTACAATTAATATAAAAATATTAGAAATATATCTTTATCTCTCAAGTGATAACTTACTCTTTTTGATTTTTACTATCTAAAAATCTAAGATAATACCATGAAGAATCAACAAATGTATCCATTGTATCTGTTTCTCTTTGTGCTGATCCTCCACATCTAAATTTAAACATTATTTAATATCGTTAGTTAGTTAATGTTTTAATAGATAATATTCTAATTGATTGTTTTCTTACTTACTTTGGACATTTACAATTCTTCCAATCAGATAAACTATTTAAGAGGTTACCTTTACCTGTAAATTCGATATCTGTTGGTAGTTTAACTGGTAGTTGATCTCTTGGTACTGGTACTTCACCACAACTGTCACAATGAATGATTGGTATAGGTGTACCCCAATAACGTTGTCTTGATAGCAACCAATCTCTGATTCTATAGGATTTCGATGGTTTGATAATCGATTCACTTATCATCTTGGCAATGGCATCCTTAATCGATAGTGAGTTAAACGAACCACTATTAATAAGTGTACCATCTTTATTATCATAGAGATCGTCAGAGGGTGATGGTGAACTATTATCATTGTTATCTGTATTGTTGTTGTTGTTGTTGTTGTTGTCTGCTCTTGTAATGACATGTCTAATAGGTATGTTCAATAGTTTAGCAATGTTATGATCGACTGGATTATGACCTGGAACACCCATTACTACACCGGTACCATAGTCAGGCAACACCGTACTAGCAACAACCAGTGTAACTTTACCGCCAGTCGGTGTATCAATCTGCACACCGGTATCGATTGCAATCAACTCTGGTTCTTTGTCTGCAGAGGTTGGAACGGCCGATTCCTGTTGTTGTTTAATCTTCTCTATTACAGATTGCAGTTGTTCTCTCTTTTGTTTATCGATCAACATTTTACTATTACCTGTTGTTTGTTCTAGTATCTTCTCTAATATCGGATGCTTATAATGTACAGAGAGGAATGTCACACCGAACAGTGTTTCCGGACGAGTTGTGAATGCCGTCAGCGTCATATCACCACCAAATGTAAAGTCAACCAATGCACCAACCGATCTACCGATCCACTCTCGCTGCATTGTCTTCACGTCCTCTGGCCAACCGGTGAGCTTGTCCAAGTCGTCGGCAAGACGATCTGCATATTCGGTGATCTTAAAGTACCATTGCTTCATCTCACGTCGCTCCACCAGCGCATTCGATCGCCAAGAACGTCCTTGGGAATCGACCTGTTCGTTCGCCAGCACAGTCTGGTCAACCGGATCCCAATTAACAGGCGAGTGCTTTCGGTATGCCAATCCCTTGCTGTAGAGTCGCAAGAATATGTCTTGTGTCCAACGGTAGTAGTCAGGCGAGCAAGTCGACAACTCTCTCTCCCAGTCGAATTGCAAATCCAATCGTTTCAATTGAGTGGTCATCTGCTGGATGTTCTGATTGGTCCACAGTGCCGGTGACACTTGTTTATCGATAGCGGCGTTCTCTGCTGGCAAACCGAATGCATCCCAACCCATTGGATGCACAACCTGATAACCCTGCATTCTCTTGAGTCTTGCAACACAATCACTCATCGTATAGACACGGACATGTCCCATATGTAAATTACCAGAAGGATATGGAAATTGTGATAAAGAGTAATATTTCTATTTATTTTTTAAAACATTTGTTTTTTTTTTTTATTTTAATTATTTCTATTTTTTTTTATTTCTTGCTAGTTCCAAAAACAACTTACTAATTGTTGATCATTATCATTGTTATTATTTAAAGTTGAACTAAAACGAATTGAAGTATTACTATTTTTAAATAACAGTAACGATGATTGATTTAATCTATTACTAAATATAGATGTACAACTTTTAAGGGTTGTAGATCTAATCATTTTCAACAATTAAAAAGAAAAATTGTTGTTCATTTTTTTTTTTTCAACACAATTTTTTTTTTTTGATCAGGTGCAGATTTTTAATGTTTTTTTTGGGATCAGTTGCCCAACAAAAAAGGGTTTAATTTATCTAGCTTAAAATCTATAGGTGTTGATCACTTAAAGAATCAATTAAAATAACCTATTGGTGATTAATTAATTAATTAAAAATAAAAGATATAGTAAGATTTTTATTTTTAATTTGTTTTTTTTTTCGATCAGCCCCATGGGATCTATTAAAATCCTTTCAATTAAAATGGTAACAATAAAAGTTTAGTCAATATAAAATTATAATAACAAATATTATTAGCAAGAGCGTAGATATAAACAAATAATAAATATTCAATATGGTTTTAAAACTTTTGAATATTTTAATAATCTATGTTATTGGTAGTTTTCTATCAACAAATCAAGTAGTAGATTCTCAGGTGATTACTTTTATCTCACCACTCGTCGGTTACAAATTTACTACTCCAAAATTCACCATTAGAGGAACTGATTTTGCCTTTAACCCGGTACTCTCTATTGCAAATGTTATTCAGCCTTTAAAGATATTCAATGTCATTCCCAATGATATTTCAACTTTTATATGGGACATAACTAATCCAAATCGTTTAGATAAGAACTTTATTTCTGTTACCTATGGTAGTAAAGTCATATTTCCAATATTGCCTTTTGAAGATGCTTTTTATCTATTTGCATGTAAGTTATAGTCTTTATCTAATAATAATACATTATTAATAATAAATTTTTATTTTTTTTATTCTAGTTCCTACAATAAATTCATTCACTCCTGAATTTTATTATCCAAGAGGTCTTGACAACCAAGTAGAATTGACTATTAATGGAGAGTATTTAAAGTTATCACCAAATGATCCTCATCCTACTGTATTCTTTAGAAATACACTAGAAGATGCCCAACTTACAGTTATCAGTTCTACTCCAAATCAAGTCAAATGTACCATACCTAGATACCCTAATGATGTAGAGGTTGATTTTTCAATTGTTGTGATTCCTCCAGGTCTTGCGAATGGAGCTCTTGCTCCACGTCTCTTTTATTATGTATTACCACTCCAGAAAAGTGTTGAACCTTCAAGAGGAACGACCAACTTTCAACAGATCACAATTACTGGAAAGTTCTTCATTGAGAACCCTCAATCCTATGTTATTACTGTAGACGGTACGGAGTGTAAGATTAGTAAACGTTCACCAACCAAGACTATATGTGATTTTTTTTATTTAAAATACGTTCCACCTGGTACTTCAGTTTCACTTCCAATTAATTCAATAATCGATGGTCAAACTGTTCATGGTCTAGTTAATTACATGATATATGGTATGTATTTATATATCTCACAATTCCTTATATATTTATTATTAACATTGTACAATCCAATTCTACGAATTAAAGAGCCAAATATTGTTAGTTTTGGACCACTCTTTGCATATTCGAATTCCAAATTTGAATTCATTATTAAAGGAAATTTTCTTGGTCAGGCTTCAAGTGTCATGATTGGTCCTGTAATATGTGATATTCAATCAGTGGATAATGATAGAATTGAGTGTGTTTGCAATTCCAAAGGTAATTATGTTGGTGAAAAATATGTATTGGTAATAATGCCAAGCAGTAGTATTTTTGCTAAGGACAATTTTGTATTTTACCAACGACCTTCGATAACTAAAATATCACCAACCCATATCTATGATAGCGGTGTTTGGGATATTAATGTTTTTACGGAACGATTCACAAAGGACAACTATGTTGTTGTCGATGATGAACCAGTTGATGTCATCACTGTATCTGAAACCGTTTACAAAGTCAACGTAGATCAATCTATTTTCAAAATGCCAGTTGGTGATAATTATAGAGTGACAATCAATTCACATTCTGACGATACAATTATCTCCGATCCAATGATCTTATCCGTTGTTGAATCAAGGGCAACTATTATTCCATATGGTTCATACATCTTCTCAGAGACACCAGTGGAGGTAGAGTTTCTAAATCTTCCAATTGTTATTTCATCCACTGTTGCAATCACAGCTACCATCAATGACCAGCAAATCAACGGCATAGAAATTGTCAATCCAACAAAAATATCATTTACCATTCCACCAAGTACTTGGCAAAATAAGAATGTTGATATTTCCATCAACTTTCCATATAACAAATACTCATTTCTATTCGATTTCACCTACGTGGAACCAACTTTCACTGATTTTATTAAGCCAGAACTCACTCTCTGGCAAGGTGGTGGATACTTTGAATTTCATGGTCAATTTTTGAGTCTAATCTCATCCATTAAATTGGGGGATGTTTATATTGACAGATCCATATGCACTGATTTTACAGATACTTTAATTAAATGTTTAATTCCAGCGAATACTCCAGCTCTCTACAATTTGGTTTTGTATGTCAAAGACAACTTCAATATAGTTCATTCATATGAAAATCCACAGTGGTTTATTGAATACCAAGGACCATCCATAGAATCAATTTCTCCTCAACGTGGTTCAAAAAGAATACCAAATACTCTGTTCATCTATGGTATTAATTTTAATAATGATCCAAATCTCGTTCAAGTGACTGTGGGAAATGTCCAATGTAAAGAAATCAAGATTATGACACCTGGAGAACTCATTGCCTGTGAGATTCCACCAATGGCCACTGTTGGTTATTTAGATGTTATTGTAACTGTAGATGGTATTGCTTCAGATGTAATAGTTAAATATTTATCATATTCTCTGACTTGTCTTGGGCAAACTCAAGACGATCGAACCAATCAAGTTGTGGACTGGTGGTTTATCTATAGACTTGGAAAAAACATTGCTGAAAATCAATATTTATATATTGATTCAAATATGGATAGATTAAGGTTGTACAAAAATCTCCAACATTCCAATCCAGTTCAAGCTCAGGATGTCACCACTTACAGTCCATTAGAAGCAACCTATATGCAACCCGGCAGTTATTCTATTTTCTATAATGATCAAACTGGAAAGAGAAAGGCTAATGGAAATAGAGATGAAAAATTTTCCAATTCATACGATACATATGGTCATCTGAAAGGATTTACATTTTGGGAAGAAATTGATCAAACAATTAATGGTATTCATGTTCATCACTCAAATCCCCTTTTTCCATCAGTGTCGTCCGTTGATGAAAAGAAATTTAATAGTCCCGAATCTGGAGTCAAGTTTCTTGGAAACAATAAGTACAGCCAACACTTCTTTTGTTATTCATACAACAATCTGGAATTAATCGCAGAGTATTTGGTTAAAAACTATGCTTTTGTAATGTCTTTCAATGTATTCGATAATTTAGTGACCAGGCAAAACGAATTCCCTTTTCTTTATGGTTTGTTGGTTTCAAAACAAATGTCGAAGGAATATAGGACCAATCATTGTGAACAAGAAATTTTAAATGGAAATACCGATCTCCTTGACCATTGCTATTGGATTTCAAACACTCAATCAATTGGAAATGGTTTATCTGCCAAGTACTTTATGAAAATCGGAACCAAAGAAAATAATCATAATGATTTATTCCAGAGTCAAACCAGATCATCATATATTTTATACAAGAGACCAGCTATGAAATTTTTTGATGGTATCGATCTTTGGATGGTAATTGCAGATACTTTTAAAAAAAGAATGTTTGTTCAAATGTATAGCTCCAAAGATAACTCTGACCAACAATCACAAGTCAAGTACCCAATGCAACCTACTCAACAAGTTCTCAATGTTGCCGAATTGGAACTTCCAGTAGATCTTTGTCCAAGCCTTTTACTACATTCAGGATCCGCTCCAAGATTTTCATATCTACACAATGAACATTCAAAATTAGGTTTTCCATTTTATCCAAAATATTCATCTGAAACAGATAATAACGGTATAAATATATTTAAATTATAAATAATATTTTATAAAATCTAATCACAAATTTTTTTGCAGACAATTATTTTTGTGTAGGTGATAATAATAGACATAATGGACAAGGTCAACGTGGTGGTGGTGCAATTTGCTTTGTTCATGATACTTTGGTTTATCAATTCAATAGAATGGTTCGAAAATATGACACATACAACTCTAAAGATCTTCAAACAACTGCAGATAATGAGTATGTTATTTTCAAACAAATGTTTACAAAGAAATTTAAACTAACTTATTTTTTATTATAGTGCAGTTAGTTTATTCTATTCAACATCTGTACCCATAAAAGTTACAAGGGAAAATCAACATCCAACACTCAATTTTGAGATTAAGGATTTCATTGGAAATGAACATTTCTCAAAGTATCCACCACAATACATTAAAATTAAACCAGATACTCTTAACAGTGGATTCGATATCACTATTAATATTCAAGCTCTCCGGACAAGTAGAAATTTTGTAGCTCCACAAGGTGAAAATCCAGTTGTTTATGTAGGTGGAGATGTACCGGGGAGCGATCAAATGGATATTTCGAATTATTATGCAAATGATATATTTTCATTACATTATATTGCATATGATTCTGCTGTCGGATCTATTTGTGATAATCGAGAATTACTTTTTAGATGTACTAGAGAATTGGCACGTGTTTCACATATAGAAACCACTGACAAACCACTTCCAGATTATCCACCTAATGGGGCGGTGGTAAACGCAAGGGCACTCAAATACAATCTTGAAGCAGGAGTGAGAAACTTTGCTTTCCCTAAGAATGGAGATTTTTCAGTGATGGAGTTAACTTCACAATTCCAGAGAAATTCGCTCAATACTCAACAACTCTTCAACTATATAATCGATAAAAATCTTCAACAATCTGGTTATTTTTCACCAGAACCATCTTGGATCTTTAGACAAAATTCAGACCTTTGTAGTGAAGAAATTGCTTACCTAATGACCCTTCAATATCTATATTCCAAATCTCCGAATACAGACTCATTGATTTATACAGTTGGTGAAGATGTTCCAAATTGGGCAAATGGTGTAATTTTTGCAATTGCCAAAAAAAACTAGATGTTTGTTATTAATTTATCAAAAAAAGTTAATTTTTTTTTACTAATTTGTATATCATATATAGATTCTATATCAAGACAATGATCCAATAATATATGATTGTTTTTCGATAGTAACGGGGTTCAAAAATATTGAAAAATATCCAGAGTATGTTTATTTTATACAATCATTATTTTCAACCACAAATTAATTTTTTTAATCTTTGATTTAGTGTTGGTAATATGGATAATCCTTCAGATTCACTTCTATTTATGAGAAGTGCAAGTGCTGCTTGGAGTTGGATGAATCCAAAATATCAAGATGGTAGCAATGCTGCAAGAACAAAAGACGATACAATTCCAGTTGAAGTATTGGAAGACCTTATGATAAGAGTACTACAGAATACCCAAGGAACAATTAGATCTCTTTCCAATTTTTTTGATTTCATTGGAGATAAATACAAATCTGTATTGAACTTCAAGACAATTCTTGAAAGAAACAATATTATTGCAGTTAGTACAGAACAACGTTTAATAGTTAATATATTACAAATTAAGCTACCTTCATCATTCCTCAAGAGTCAAACTTTCACTTCCACAGTAAACGATTCATCTACAATTAAATCTCCACTTTTAATAGATGAACTTTCAACAAAATCAGGTATCCAACAATTAATCTCAACCCAACTTATCAATGAAAGTGATGTTTACTCACTGAATATCTTCCAAACAGAAAAACTTGAAATTGCATTGGACAAATGGATTTCTATTAAAGGCCAAAGTCAAGCAATTCAAACACTCATTTGGAATCCAGTTACTCAATATCATAATCAACCAATCAAATTTATTCAAGAATTGAATCATTATCAAATTGGAAATAGGATTGATCTTATCTCGCAATCAATCGGAACAACTGGAACAAAAATTACATTGTCATCACCACTTTCAATTGTATCCATTACATTCATTTTAGAGAGCATCTTAATGAGTGACCTAGGGGCAAAAACCAAAATTGGAGATCTAGAGATTTATTATCTTCCAAAACCAGATTCATATCAAGGTTACATTACTGATGATTATGATGGAATGATAATCTCTACAATCAATTCACAACTTTGTGATATCCAAATGATTACATTATCTGACTTCCAATCAAATAACTTTGATTTAACATGCTCTGGAATTGGTCCAATCATCACATTTGTCAATCAATTAACTGGTATAACCGATGGTGGATATCCGATTACTATAAATGGTATCAGATTCAATTCTTCAATGACCGTTTCAATTCGAGATAATGAATGTAAATCAACGATATTCATATCCTCGGAGCTATTAATATGCATAGTACCAAGTGGAGTTGGAAGGAACAATGAAATTCAAATTTCAACAGAACAAACCATTTTCAACGTTCAAAGAACTAAATACTTATTCTCTTACGGAACTCCACAAATCAGCAATGTTCAACCAGAAACCATCAAGAGTTATGGAAGTGATTTTATGACGATAACAGGATCAAACTTTGGAGATGATGTAATGAAAGTTCAAGTATTGATCGATGACAAACTTGAATGTTTAATAGATTTTCTCTCTTCAGAATCGATTGTTTGTTTGACACCTCCTGCCATTGGAGATCATCGATCTGTTACTGTGATCGTAGCTGATCAAAGCTCTACAATAAACATCGATACACTCGTACAACAATCTTTTAGTTTCAGTGGTCCAGAGATCATTTCATTCGTCCCTTCATCTGGAGATCCAAACGATAAGATTATCATTTTGGGTGAAGGATTTAGAGATGAAGAAGACTATGACTTCCTACCACTCTTATACATTGGTGATAATCAGGTTCAAATCGATAACTTTACCAACGATTTTATCGAATTTGATTTGGAATATGAAACTTCAATTCAACCATTGATCATACAATCCAGTGATCAATCGCTCTATTCTCAATTCACATACTATCAACCAATCCTAACACAATTCAATAATTCATTAGTCAATACAACAGGTGGATTAATCGAAATCTACGGTGCTGGACTAGGAATCTCTTTTGATTATGTCGAAATCTACTTGAACGCCAACGAAATAGAATGTAATTCATTCAACGAGTTTATTGAATGTTTAATACCACCTGGAATAGGATCTAATCTAGTATTGTCAGCAACTCTATCAAGCGAACCAATTGAATTGACAGACAACTTTACTATTTCATACACTGCACCAAAGATCCTCAGCGCTGAAACTACCGGTATAAATACTATTAAAATCTATGGATTTGATTTTGTTCCAGTCGAGCTTGGAGTTACATTCAACGTTTTAGACTCCAATATCCAAATGATCTATAGCGATAGGAATGAAACCTGTAACGATTTTATCTCAAGTGTGCTTGCTGAGTGCTCTTTCATCGATATGCCTCAAGCAGTTCAAATCATTGTTGGAGGACAATACTCAAATATTCATACATTTTAAAAAAATAAAAACTAATTAGTTCAATTAAATAAAATTATTACCTGTTACAGCTTTGTCAGTAGTTAATTACATTTTTATTAATACAATATTTTAATTATTTAAGTTAATGTTTTGTGCCTTTTTTTTTTTACGTTTTAGTATTTGTGAATTTCTATTCTATATAACTAATTGTTTTGTCTCTATACCAATAGGATAATAATCGGTTGGAGGACTATCGAAAAACATTCCAATTTGAAGGGTAAGAGAGTTGTGGTCGTTGATTAGTTCTTTCTTTTGTGTTGGATTGATCGTTTTTAATAATGGTAACCATTTTGATCTGAGTGTTAATAATTGATCTATAATATTGATGATTGTCGAATTATTTGATTTAACTGATGTCCATCCATGAGAATCTATAGATAAAAATAATAATAATAATATGAATAAACATAACTTCGAAAAAAAAAAATATAGTGTTTGTTGTTAACTTACCATTTGGAGATGTAGTTAAGAAATGATATATATGTATTCTAACTGCGCTGGATGAAAGGAATGCGATTTTCGCTAGGGCATCGATGGCTGTCATTCTGATTTGCCATGGGTGGAAGATGGCGTATTGTTCCAATCGCAAGATGATAGAGTTGAGTGCTTGGTTGTCGGTGACGGCCAGTGTTGTCGAATTGTTTTGGTTCTCGTAGGTGATCACATTGGCGTAGTCACCTAGGAAGAAAACAATGTCCTTGAGAATCTCGAGACTGACAACACGGAAATCTGGATGAATCGAACGGTCCATCACTGAGAAACAATTCTGAAGGACACGTTCACGTCCTTCCAAGCCGAAATTCAAGATGGTCTCCCAGATCTGGCGGACGAGACTGGTGTCGACTTTGTGTGGAACTATGTCGATCCAGTCGTAGACCAGTTGCAGGAGGAATGGCGAGAGAATCGGTGTTTCAACAATACGCTTGTAGAGCTCGCCAAACAGTTCGCGGAACAACAAAATCGGGTGGCCAGGCTCGTACAACTGCGCCTTGAAGATGTCAAAGAAGGCGCGTGCCGCTGGACAAAGACTGGACGGACACAGCCATACCAATGCTCTGAGTGCCTGCACACGAATCGAAATGTTTGGTGAGATCTGGAGTAGACTGGTGACGGCAGCTGTCAAGCCGGCGAATGGATGTACCGGCATCTTGGGATCGGACTTTTCGAGCTCGGTCCAGACGCCGACCTGTGGATTCTGTGCTGCATCCTTGGGATATTGATGTTTGACATACGACTGTGACAGTGAGTTGATTAGCTTGCAAGCCATGTGAGTGAATGGCACCGATTGCTGAGTGGCATGCGATGAAATATGCACGGCAAATCCGGTTTTAATTCGATTGGAAATACCGACGAGTAGCGGAGTGACGTTGCCAATGGGGTCGTAGTAACTGGGTGTGTCGTTGTCGGTAGTGGAGATCGGTTCGATTGTTCCAGACTCGAGTGTTTTCCATGGGAATTTGCAGAGTGTGTTGATGGCGCAGCACCAGACGGCAGTGTGCGAATCCATGACGGACTGACAGATGTTCTGGAAGAAGTCTTTGCTATCGGCTGGACTTGACTGCTTGGCAATCAGGCCACACAAAGCAATGAAAGAACGACGAGCGAATGGATCGATCAACGCAACTGCTTCCTTACCCTTGTTGGCTTTGAGCAACGGGAGGAATCTCTTAATGGTTGCAGCAACCGTTGAAACATTCTCTTTTGCATAATCCAATGTCAATTGTACTGCATGTCGTGCACCTACTTGATCTGTACATTTAATACCTTCTACAATTGGCTAACAAATATATTTAATTATTAGTATTATAATATTCTTAAATAACATTAATATATTTATTTTTGACATACCATGAAAAGTGATGGATTATTTTTAAATCTATTTCTACAAGCTACGAAACATGCATATTGAAGTAATGCTCTTTCTCTTCCAAGGTCGGATACCTTTGAGAAGAAACCCTTCTTTTTCTGTACTTTGTCGGGATCTTCACCGACCTTTCTGAGAATACCAGAGATAACCTCCATTATGTTTGAATCTACAAGTGAGTCGTTAGGTGCCAACATTGCAGTGGTCTTTAAAGACACTACTTTTCTAGAGATATCCTTATGGTTCATCTCCTTTGTGAATATTGTAATCATATTTTTAATTTCCTATTATTATCATCATCATCATTATTGATCAATAATAATTAATAAATATTCCTTTAATCTCCTACTCCTGTTCCTATTCTAAATTACATACAGCAGAGTTATTGATTTGTGTTCTATATGCAGATATCTCAACTAAGAAATAGTATGCTAATTTCAATATCTTCTTATCGTCTGTCATCGATATAACTGTTTGTTGTTAAACAATAATATTATTGATGTTAATAATGGTTATGTTTTTTTGTAGATTTTCATTTGTATTATGTTTATAGTTATAGTTACTTGATAATAATGTATCTAGAATATCTTTTTCGACTTTATAATAAGTTAAGTTCTGTAGTGATGTTTGTATCTTTGACGAGTTCTTCTTGTCGGTCGCATCTCTCAGTGATTGCTTGAGAGAATCATAGTTTGTTGGTATTTTCGATTGCAAGTACTGACTGAGACATCGTGTCTCAAACAAATCCTTATCAGACAATCCACTGCCATTTGAATGGTGATGATGATCTGACATTTTATTATATATATACTGTCTATATATCTATTATTATACTATACTATATATATCTATTTAATACTATTATCTAAGGATCAAACCTTTATACACCTCTCTTTTTTCTTTTTAGATTACAATAGACTACAACTTTACTAACTTCTCTGCTCTTCAACTTCCACTAAAAAACAAACTTGATATCAATTTAATTTGAACCAATAAATTACAGGCTAATTAACTAACTAACGTTTTTATCAACTTCAAAAAGGATATCTATCTATATATTTATATTTTATTATTGTCTTTTTAGTTTGATCACTACCAAAAAAAAAAAAAAAATTAAAATAAATTACCCCACTTTTTTTAAAAAAAATTATATTTTATTTGAAAATAATAGTGTTTTGCAAGATTCATCTCTTTGATACATTTTATTCAAATTTAAATGAAATAAGTAATTATTTGTAACAGAATCCAGAATACGGTCACAAAATTCCAAAAAATGTAATTCATCCACAAATTTTTGTAGATCAGAAATTAATTGAAAACAATGCTATTCAAATATACGTTTATCTTGAGTTCGATTCACAGTTTACAATTTTATCTTACTTTATTTTATTTTATTTTAATTTTTAAAATATTATATTCACAGAGTACATGTAACTAGTATAATCAATGAAAAAAAGTCAAACTACACTTTTCGTCATAGGAACAACATTTTGTGCTATTTATAAGTTTAGTTTAAATTATGCCAAATAACAACCGAAAAGCGTGCTATCTACTTTGTCGAGTATAAGTAAAACCGTTTGAAACTATTTTTTTTTAGAATCTTTGTAAAACTATTTATTTAAAAAAAGATATTTATTAAGCTCTGAAAAGAAACTTAGTATTTTATATTTCTACTTTCTATCTATTTAATAAATATATTTATTATTATTAAAATGAATAAAAACAATACTAATAATAATTTAAAAACCAAAATCCTTTTTACTATTTTTATGATTTACTTCATAGAGTTGGTTCGGATGGAAGGAGTGTTTGTATTCCAAGATGAAAATCATTCCGAATTTACATTCCATTTATATGAATTTAAAGATATTCAACATGCCAGACAACTTATCAATAGTGAAACCACAGAACGTCCTCATGTCACTGGAACCATTGTGATGGGAACTTCTATTTTAAATCCGGCATTAAAATTCCATATGGATCCAAATTCAATTCAATTTGTAGATAGTGTTAATAAAACTTGTGATGTCTCCATTAAGTATCTAAATGACCATACCATTAAAAGATGTGACGATGTGCTCAAAGGTAAGAATTAAAAAATTAAATCTTAAAAAATTAAGTTTTAATTACTTTTTATTAACATATTATTATTTTAGATTGTCATTGGTGTAATGGAGGAAACAAAGTAATTAAAGAAGTTCAAACTATGAATTCCCAAAGATTCATACCTAGAACATAAATAATAGTTCTATTCTTTTCAGTTGGAATCCAAACTTATTTATTTAATCATTCAATTTTTACTTTATTGGAATATATTTCCATTTAACTTATTTTTATTAATTACACATGTATAAATCTCACCTCAATGGATTACATTTCCATTTAACTTATTTATTTTTCAACGCAATCATATCACTTTATTGGATAAGAACATGCTATTAACCAAAGAACAAAAAAAACAATAATATAAATCTTTTTTTATAATTTAAATAAATAATTTTGTTGTTTTATTTTTTATTTGTTTTTTTTTTTTTTTTAAAGTTGTTGAATAAATAAATATGATGTGTTGATTAAAATAATTTTAGAGCACTAAGATGTTTAGACATCAACAGTGTCAATGGAACCGGCTCTGTTTGAACCAATACCGCAATCCTCACCACTGACGGCAGAGATCTTGGCGAAACCATTCTCACCCCATTGAGTTCCCCAGTTGTTACGGATGATATAGTAGTCTTGGTCTTGGTTGTATCCGACCAACAATACAGAGTGGTTGGTGTTGGCACCGACTGGAGCGGCACAACGGAAGATACCGGTACGGTAGTCATAGAAATCTGGGTTGGCTTGCATGGCAACACCGACTGGACCGTACTTACGGCACTTTCCGATGATGTCTTGCTTGTTGGCCTCAGAGAAACGAACCCAACCTCCCTTGACGACGACCTTGTTTCCGTCGTAAGTGCAGGTTCTGTTACCGAGTCCAGCGGCTCCGACGTATGGGTAGTCAGTTTCCTTCATGAGACCTTGGTCACGGATGTAGAGGAGAGCGTCATTGAGGTTTCCACCGGTACAGTAGTTGTTGTTGCCAGCACTTGAACAGTCGAGGATTTGTTGTTTGGAGAGATTTGGACGAGTACCCTTCTTCATGGCGACACGCGATTGCATGATACCGACGGCAGTGTAGGCGAATGAGCATGAGCAGTCTCTTGAGTCTTCTGGAATTGGGACAACACCTTCACGTCTCCAATCAAAGTTTCCGGATCCTGGTACCTTGACGGCGTCGACATCTGGGTCTTCGAGTTGTTGTTCTTCACCTTCTTCGGCGGCCATCTTGTTGGACTTGAATTTGAGCAAACCGTTGAAGTTGGAGGTAGACAATTGCGAGGTAGAACTGTGTTGTTGGGCAGTGTATGGCTGGACACCTGGGTATGAACCGGCTGGGAAGTAGTCACAGACGACCTTCCAGTTGTTGGCACCGGTGGAGATACAGTTGAACTTGGAGCATCCGACTTGAGTGGTGGCACCCCAGATCATGTTGGTGTAGGCCATACAGTCGTAACCGTCTTGACAGCTGTTGTCGTCAAAGTTGTAGCTACCTCTGGCGGCAGTCATTGAGTTGAAAACAGTGGCGGCGCTTGGCTCACTGTAGTAGTAGAAAACGTTCTCACCGTAGACACCGGCAGAACCTCTATCAGACATCCATTGGCTACCACAGAAAGCTGCGGCAACTGCAGAGTTGTTGGCAAGCTCGTCATTCCATGCCAATCTGTAGTACGGTTGAGTGGTCACTGGGAATGGTGTAACCGATCCTCTGGCGCTATTAATTGAGTTTAGGAGAGTATCTTTCTCTGTTTGTGAAAAGTCAGCAAGACCGACCGATGCGATAGTGCACAACACTACCAAAGTATAAAAAATCTTCATTTTCTACAACTCAATAGTAATGTTACTAGTTAAAAAAACAAATCTAAAGTAAAAATTAGAAAAAAAAAGTTTATAATTAATAAAACTGGATTTCCATATGAGTTTATTCTTTTGAAAATATCAAAGTTAATTAACTTACGTTTTAATTTGTTAAAATTAATAAATAAATAAATAGGAATAATAAATAATATAGAATAAATAAATATATAAAAAATTTAAATATATAATAAACAAACAACTTTAAAGTTTATGAATATTATTATATACTTTTGAAAAAGCTAATTGTTATTTAAAGATATTATTTGTTATAAGTAGTTGTTGACATGAAATGAATTGAAAGTTGAGTTTAAAACAGATTTAAATTTCAATGATTTGAGTGTTCGTCTGTCCGAATTGCTCTCCACATTCGAATTAAGTTCAAGTGTGTATAGGTGTGAATAAGTGTGTTTTGTTGCCAAGTGTGTGTTAAGTTGAGTTGGCAAAGACATCGATATACAGTAGAGTCTATAGAGTGAAGCGCATACATAAAAAGTGTATATTGTTGTTTAGGTGTGCGTGGGTGGTGTGTGATAGATAGATAGTCAACATTATTATCATTAATTTCCTTGTTTTTGCTTGATTGGAAATTGCAATTATTTTAGGTAGATATCTATAAACAGCACTGTTTGGGTAGATCACCCTCTACCACCACCCGCTTGCACTCCACACAAAAGTCAAACGAATTCAATTTCATTATCAATCTCTAAATAGAGAAATCAACAGACGTCGTATCCCAGACTTCTTTCTTTAGTAGTGTGGTTATTATTATTCATTGTGATTTATTTAGTTATATGAGGAAATTGATATTTATATCTAATTTGAAATTTGTCAAAATAATAATAAACAACAACACCTTTGAATATTTTGATTATTATTGTTTTTTATTTTTTTATTTTTGTGTGGTGGTATATCATATCATTATTTATTTATTTAATTTCTTGATTTTCCATTCATCTTCAACAACACACAAACTAAAATAGTGTTTACTTTATTAATTTGCTGAATTTTACTAGTATGGTATTATAATTTATATTTAATGTTTGATGTTCATAAATCAACTATCAAGTGATATTATTTTATGACGTGTTTTAAAAACTTTTTAATGTATTATCGATCTACCAAATTTGGATAAGTATGTTATTTTTAAATATTTCGATATAAGGACTATTCGTATTTTGATATACTTAAAATGGGGGTTTCAATAATATTAATATTGGTGGTATGCTGTTGATATGTGTATGAAACGAAACAACAACACTGAAGATAGGAATATGCAATTCGAGTACTGTGCTAAATTTCGAAACTACCTACCCCTGCATCCATACTAAGCGATGTCGCTGCACTCCCATTGGTACGACACACACACAAAGTTTGTTGCGATTTCAACCAACTTGGTTTGTCTTTGCTGCTGTGCTGCGTTGCGTTGCGTATCGTATCGTTGCAATGCAACCAAGTGTTGAAATTTGTTTAACAATCTTAAAACAACCAACAGTATTTAAATTGCAAAGTTCAACTCTACATTTCATTCATTTTATATTCAACAACAACAAATAATAATAATAACAATAATAACTTTTTATTATTATATATATATAGATTGGATAGTTAGTTTTTCTTCTAAACTGTCTTAATTCTTTTCATCTTATTTATTTATTTTAATGTTTTGTGTGTAACAACAACCACTATTTATTTCAGTACTTTACGTTTGGATAATCTAAACCGTTTCCAACTAACACAATGAAAGCCACAACTCTGGTTTTGGTTGGACTTGTGACACTCACTTGTGTCTCAGCACAATTAAACACCATATTAAATGACCAAGCGCTCTTGGGATCAAGTTACAATAACTGGGCTACAGCCTACGGTAGACAGGGATTCGTTCAAAGCGGCGGAGGCAGTTCAATCTGGAACTCACGTCAAGCAAACGTCTACAATTGGAACCGTGGTAGAGCTGCAGGTTCATACATTAGTAAGTTTATTAATTAATCGATTGTTATTATATAATCATATTAACATATAAAACTATTGTAATATTTAGAACAAGCAAATGGTTACTCATGGGATTCATACGATGACTTTACCAATGGTCATTTGGGTTCAAACAACGTTGGTTTCAATCAAGTAAATGCTACTAAGAAGCCTGGACACCGTGGTCTACATGGTGGTAAATTGGCTGGTGTCATCATCGGTTCAGTCGTTGGTGGTTTCATCATTTTAGCTGGTATCGTATCTGCCATTCTCGCCTGGAGACGTCATCGCGCAAAGAAGAGAGGAACTATGTACGCCGACTACCGTTCAAACTACCAAACCGAACGTCGTGATCCATACCTCGATCGTAATGCTCCACAAGAATACTACCGTGAATCTCACCGTAACACTCTCAACCAAGGTTACGTCAATGAGACCACTGCCTCTGATCGTTTCCAAACTGAAAACTTGCGTACCTATCAAGATCGTGATGTCCTCGTACCACGTCCAGGTGATAGTGTATCCTTCCACAACTAAACAACCGTTTAGCGTAACACCAAGTTTTACATTTATAATTAGAAACATCAACAATTATTTATTAATCACCATCATCATCACCACCACTCAACAACTACAACCATACACTTCAACACTTCAAAACTACAACTATAAAACCAACAACATTACTCTTACAAACAAACAATCTCCAACATATCGCAACACACTAAAACAAACAGCGCATCGCCAACACTAAAAACCACTCCCAATAAAAATACGTCTTAAAATTTAATACAATTTTTGTTTTTTTTGTCTTTTTTTTTTTTTTTTGAATTTATAACTGTCACATTTGATTTATTCATTGTTGTTCACTTCACTTTACTTTACTTTACTTAGTTAGTTTATATTAGATTTGTTTAATATATATATATATATACTTCATATATAAGATGAGTGACGTTGAGTTTGGAAGTGACGAAGATGATATTGTTAGTACTACTACAACTACTACCAACAACAACAACAAAGTAAACAATAACTATAGTGATAAAGAAGATGACAGCGATATAGATAGATCACAAGACAAGAAGAGAGATGATTCAGATAATGATGAGAAAGCTGTAGACGACGATGAACAACAAGAGGATGAACCTAGAAAGAAAAAGAAAGAATCAAAAGAGGAGCGTAGAGAAAGAAAAGAGAAAAGAAGAAGAGAGAAAGAAGCAAAAAGAAGAAGAAACAGAGGTGAGGAAGACGATGCACCTGCAGAGGATGAAGATGAAGACGATATAGCAGAACATCAATCCTCGTATTCCTCATCGAAAAGCAGAGTAGAGCGAGACAGCGAGTACGGATATGACGATGGAATGGCAGAAGGAGAAGAAGAAGAAGAAAAAGATGTCATTGGACCACCAATTAACTTGGTTCATATAAATAAAGATCCATTACCAAGAAGATCAAAAGTATGTTTTCGTATAACAATGACTTTATCTATAGTTAAACAACTATTTATATATTAATATATGTGCTTTGTTTACTATACACAGCTAATGAAATTAAAAGTATTAAATATATTGGGTATTCAACCACAACCATTTTCTATAAAGACGTTCAATGAAGATGAACCTGTAGAGAGAAGAAAAAGCAATGTTGAATCGGTCATTAGATGGCGTTGGGGTGTCGGTGAGGGTGGTGTCGAAATGAAAGAGTCAAACACGAGATTCGTGAGATGGGAAGACGGTTCGTCGCATCTGTTCATCGGTAATGAGGTGCTCGAGGTTAAGGAGCACGAACTCGGTGGTGACCATATCTATATCTATTCGTCGCAGGACGGCTTCCTCGAGTGCGAAGGCAAGCTTGACTCGCGTCTCAACATCCGTCCGACCGATATCACCAGTAAGGTACATCGTCGTCTGGCAGAGTCTGCCACCTCCAGATCGAAGAAGGTCGGACGTATCAAGACCATTCAGACAACGATCGATCCCGAGAAAGACAAGGAGGCAAAGGAGCGTTTCGAAGCCGAGATTATTAGATCGCGTCGACTCAAGGAGAACAAGGTGAAGAGTCACGCCGAGAAGATCGGTCTCGACTCGAAATACCTCACCGAGGGTCAAGAACAGGACGAGGACAGTGGATATGGCTACTCCAACGAGGATAGATTCATCAATGACGATGAAGAAGACGACGACTACTACGACGAGGAGGACGAAGACGAGGAGTACGACGAGGAGGAGGGTTCGTCGATGGACGAATTCATCGACAACTCGCCTGCATCAAAGAAGTCATCTCACAAGCGATCAAGAAACGACGATAGTGAACGAACTAAAAAACTAATGAAAATTAAACAATCATCATCATCAAAATCCAGTAGCAGCAGTAGTAGCAACAATATCTTTGGCGATGACTCTGAGGAAGAAGAACCCGTAAGAAATAATCGTGGAGGTAGTAAGAGTAAAGCAATCATCGATGATTGATCACTGTCAACATTATTGTAAACAAATTAAAATGCTAAAAAATACTATAAATAAAAAACTACTACTGCAAACAAATATTGTCTGTCCTGATTTTAAATTGTGAAAATTTATCATAAGGAGAAACTGATCCACCCATAAGGGATTTTTTTTTTTCATTAAGTTTGTTCAAAAAAAAAATCAAAAAAAAAAAAAAACCAAATTTCAGATCGAGAATTTTAAAATAAATTCAAACCATAATCATGTAACGAACGAATCACATGGAAATATGTTGTCTTGACATTCAAAAAAGATGTTACGGAACTTAAGACCATCATCGCAGATCTTCAGATCTACATATTCGGTGTTGTTCGGGTCATATCCGTACAAGATTGGTTGGATCTATCTACTCATTCAGTATGACCATCTTAAATCATGTCATTGCAACTTGGAGAAATCCAAGTATAACTTTGACATACAATACTTGTTTGAGGGTACAATTACATAAAATAAAACAAAAATTAAAATGCAAAAAAAAAAATTCACATGAAAAATAAATGAGTTTATTGTTTCTCAAATATTTATGCGATGATGGTCTTAAGTTCTGTAACAACAACTTTTTAAACATTTTTATTGTTCATTATATAGATTGTGATTTTTGCAATAATTCGAATCGATTATTCGTTTCAAAGATTCAATTCAATTGCAAATTTCTCATTTTATTTATTCTTATGAATCCAATTTTCTTTTCATTCAGTAATTATCTAATAATGTTATTCTTACTTGTGTACTATATAAGTAGAACTTTGACTTGCAACACTTATTTGGGGTAAACAAAAAATAAAAAAATAAAAAAAAATAAACAATTTTAATTTTATTCTTTTGAAAAAGATACAATTTAATAATTTTTAACAATTAAAATTTTAATGAATAATATCTCTTTTGAAATTGAACAATAAATAAATTATAATTTAATTACAAAAAGTTGAATCAGATATGATTTTGATTGAAACGGAAAGTAATTTGTTGTCACTATTATGTTGGATTGTAGACCAATAAACCAGGTCAACATTTGAAGGGTCACAAATTGTGTTTTTTGATTATTATTACCCCAGCCAACAAAAAAACGAAGGGATTTTTTGTTGTTCCTCTCAACAACCCCACCTTTTTCTTAAGATTAAAAACAAAAAATGAAATGACAAAAAAAAACAAAAAAAATTTAAGATTTTTTTTTTACATCAAATATAATGAAATGATATCAATTTATTACCGTCATACTTGTCGTTGAATAAAATAAACAAACAAAACAGTTATTTGATTGAAACAAAGTTTATAAATACAAACAAAACAATATAAAATTTACTTTAGTTAGTTAACCTATCAAATTATAACTAAAAAATTATAATTATTTACAAAAAAATATATTTTTTTCAGTTTTTCAATTTCAAAATTTTTTTTTTTTGTTAATCACATTATAATCAATTAATTCATACATCATTATAATCAATTTAATATCGATAATTTTATATATAAATTTTTAATTCATTTTCAATATTAAATTAATAAGATTAGAATCTTTTATTTATTTTCAATTTTATTTTATTTTTTTTAAAAAAAAAAAACAAACCTGGTTTTAATCAAAAAACCAAAAGCAGAAAAGAAACATCAAAATCAAAAAAAATTCAAGTTTTTTAAATTTCACACTCAAGATTTGTTCAAATAAATTGGAATCACACATAATCAATTTTTACATAGAATAAATATTATATTATGTTCAGAAGATCAACCAAATTACTCAGCACACTTGGAAACATCAAACCAAACACACAAACAACTATTCCATTGAATACAAACAATATATTAAATACTAAAATGGATAATCAAGATATTTCAACACCATGTAAGTATTCATTAGCTATACATCTTATCGTCTTATCTTTTCATATTCTATCTACCTAGGTCATATTATAACTAAAATTCAAAATTTTTCGAAATTGATAAACAATTATTATAAAATTGGAAATTTGAAAATAATATATAACTATAACTACAACTTCTACTACCTATCTATTCTATTTATTATATTAAATTACATAATAATTATTATTGTTAGTATAAAAACGATGTAGAGAACTAATTTTACCATTTTTTTTTTACCTCTTTTTTATTATTTTGTTATTATTATGATTGGAAAAGATACCAAATCATTGACATTGGATAATATGTGTCCAACTGTAAAGACTGCTCAATATGCAGTTCGTGGTGAGTTGGTCATTCGTGCAGAGAACATTGCTCATTTGCTTGAGAAGCAAAAGAAGGAGGGTACCAAGTTGTTGCCATTCAATGAGATCGTCTACTGTAACATTGGTAATCCACAACAATTGAAACAACAACCAATTTCATTCTTCCGTCAGGTTCTCGCTTTGTGTGAGTGTCCAGAGTTATTGAACTCTGCTCACGTCGATAAGGTATTCCCAGCCGACGCCATTGCTCGTGCACGTGAGTTGATGGCATCGATCGGAAACACCGGTGCCTACTCTGGAAGTCAGGGTGTCGCCTCAGTTCTCAAGTCGGTTGCCGCCTTCATCGAGTCACGTGACGGTCATGCCGCCGACCCATCCAATATTTTCTTGACAGACGGTGCCTCTGTTGCCGTTCAACGTATGTTGCGTTTGTTGATTCGTGACCGTTCCGACGGTATCATGATCCCCATTCCACAATACCCATTATATTCCGCCACCATCGAGTTGTACGGTGGTTCGCAACTTGGATACTATCTCAACGAGGAGTCCGGTTGGGGTTTGGAAGCTTCAGAGTTGGAGCGTAGCTACAACGATGCCGTCTCCAAGGGTATCACTCCACGTGCTTTGGTCATCATCAATCCAGGTAATCCAACCGGTCAGACTTTGGATGCTGCCAACATGCGTGAGATTGTCGCATTCTGTCATAGAAAGCGTATTGTTTTGTTGGCCGACGAGGTCTACCAAGAGAATGTATACGTAAAGGAAACCAAGCCATTCGTCTCCTTCAAGAAGGTCGTCATGGACATGGGTAAGGAAGTCGAGGGATTGGAATTGGTATCGTTCCACTCGGTCTCCAAGGGATTCGTTGGAGAGTGTGGAAAGCGTGGAGGTTACATGGAGCTCCACGGTATCACTAACGAAGTCAAAGCCGAGATCTACAAGCTTGCATCGATCGGTCTCTGTCCAAACGTCACCGGACAGATCGTCGTCGACCTGATGGTACGTCCACCCGTCGCAGGTGAGCAATCGTACGACACCTACGTCAAGGAGCGTGACACCATCTTTGACTCGTTGAAGCGTCGTGCCAATCTCTTGGCCGCTGCACTCAACGGTCTCGAGGGAGTCACTTGCAACCAACCAGAGGGTGCCATGTACGCATTCCCACAGATTCGTTTGCCAGCCCGTGCCATCGAAGAGGCAAAGGCCAACGGTAAGGCACCAGACGCATACTATTGCATCCAATTGTTGGAAGCAACCGGTATCTGTGTTGTTCCAGGTTCTGGATTCGGTCAAAAGGACGGAACCTATCATTTCAGAACCACTTTCTTGCCATCCGAACAAGCCATCCAAGGTGTATGCACCAGAATCGCTGATTTCCACAAGAATTTCATGGCCAAATACAAATAAATTAAAATAAAATTAATATATAATTTATGTACAAATAATAATAATATTAAAATAATATATTCAAAGAAAATTTATTTGAAAAAAAATATTTTATCCGTTACTTAAAAAAAAAAAATGATTAACTTCAAAACCCTCCAAAAAAGGACACAATTAAAATTCAAAATAAACAAAACACACCAAAAAAAAAAACGATCACCATTAATTATATTATGTGTGATTAAATGATTATTCATTCTAAATATATATATATTTTAAATTAATTTAAGTTTTTATTTATTTTATTTATTTATTTATTTTGTTTTGTTGATTTTGTTAGATTTCCAAGATAAATTGACAGATGTTCACACAACAAAGAAAAGATAGAGCTGCTAGAATCTATCTTGAAAGAAGAACAAAGATATTCGAATGGATAAAAGATTGTTTCGAGAAGAATAATGAACCAATCAACAATCACACCGATGATATCATAGAGTTGGTTGCAGACGGTACCATCCTATGTAGATTAATCAATATTTACTTTCCAAATTCAATTGAAAATATTGTATATCCAACTGTATGTGTAGATAATTAAATTGTACAAAAATAACAATTAATTAACTTACCCTTCTTCTTTCATTCATTCATTCATTCTTTAAAGAATAAATTCTTTTATCATCGTATACAAAATATATCGGAATTCATTAGGCAATGTCAGATTATAAAGGTACCGATAGTATTTCAGACGTTGGATTTGTTTGAGAATAAGAATCCGGCAAGAGTGGTAGCTTGTCTCTATTGTTTGATTGAGATGCTCGATGACAAGCTGGCCAAGCGAAGATTGAAGCGAAAGCAAGAGTTCACTTTGGAGGAGATGGCAAGAGCGCATCTAGAGTTGGAGGTAGACGGCAACGCCACCGACATGGCACCGATCTCTGAGTATCTAATCGAATCGTTACCCTCCGATATCATAAACGGTCAACCCACTATTCAGCTGCAAGTGTCGTCGTCGAACGCCTACGAGAGTAACAACCTGTCGATTCTCGACACCTCTCACACCAGAACAACAGTGATAAATACACCAAAGCTATTGTCGAGCGCACCTTCACCTTTGTTCACACCATTGGCATCGTCATCAACATCATCTGGCACTGACATTGGACACGACCAGTTCGATCTATCGATGACAGCAAGCACTCCTTTGGCAACACCTAAATCAACATCGACAAGCAATGGCAGTAATAATGAAAGATTGTTTGATAAGAATGAAATGTCAACGATGACCGCTATCAAAACAGCGGCGGTATTGACATCGCCTGTGAGAAGATCATCATCTTCATTCTCATCAAGCCTACTAGATAATCATTTAAATCATTCGATCATGTCACCTTTCAAACAAAATACACACAATCATTCATCATCATCATCATCATCAACGACTGTAGCTTCACCTTATAAACCATTGTATCCATCACTTATGAAACTAAACGATATAAATAATCATCAAACATCAAATTTAAATATATACAGCAATAATAATAATAATAATAATAGTTATAATAGTAGTAGTAGTAGTAGTAATAATCATTATCATTCAACATATAACAACAATAATAATAATAGCAATAATAATAGTTTTAAGACATCGACATCATACCAACCAATAGTACAGAATACAAACATTAAACACACAAAACCAATCATAAAGAACAAAAAGAACAACAGTAATCAATCATCGATAAAGACAATTTTAAAGACACTTATGTTTATTATATTATATTTAATTTTGGTAATGATATGGATGATTCTATTCGTAGAGAATCATGACAAACTAAATGTATCTTCTATTTTCTCAGTCATATCGACAACCACAACAACAACAACAACAACAACAACAAATACTATACCTACTTCAAATCAACAATAACAAGCAAATCAAGTCAGTCAAACAAACAATAATCAGACTATATAAAACAAATTATGTAAATATATATTTATAACGCCCATATTTAAATCAAATTTCTTTTTTTTTTTTTTTAATTAATGATATAAACAATCAAAATATAAATCGTATCGGTGTGGTTTGATTGTTCCCTACAAATAAAATGATTGTTTCTTTTAGATTTTAATGTAGATTATTAAAAATAACCAATCACCTAATCTAATCCAATAAAATGTTTAATTTTATTTTATTTTTAACTGTACGATAGATAGTTTGAAATTATTATATTCATGACTTAAATAGATACTATTTTTAATCACATGTGATTTGTATTTATCAGTCAGGTAAATAAATAAAAAGCTTCTTTCTTCACTTTTGAAATATGAATAGTTATAGTACATTTTCAATAGTTATTTATTATTTTATTTTTGTACATTTTATAAATAATAGTTTTGTATGTGCCTATGCCTATGCCGATGCCGAATCTTCTTCTGAGAGACCAATCAATCAGCCATTGTTATCACCTATTACATTGGATTATAACCCAAAAAGTATTCCATTAACACCAGGATGCACATTGGATTCAATGAATGAAAGTTCTTTGTCGACAAATAGAGTATTCTCTCCCAGTTTGGCTGTGAGTTTCCATTTGAATGAATATGGACAAATTATACTAGGTTATCGAGGATTCAATGTATTTACAACACCGAAATTTGCAGAGAGAACTGATTATCATTTGCTGATGAAAAATGACTCCAATCTATGTGTAGTTGCCAGTGGTACTGATTATTGGTGTTCGAATTCACAGAAATTGGGTGGAAGATACTTTACAGTTCTTCAAGAAGGTGCATACAATCGAGATTGGGGAATAGTCATACTAAACGATGACTTTCAAATGGTATGGGGAAGATTTGGTGAGCAAAGAGGCTTCCGTGTAAGTTTGATTCCTGGAAGTTATCTTGATTCGAAATCCAGCAACAATAAACTTAGTGTCGGTCAATTCATTACAAATGGAAGAGACTACTTCACTGTTACAGAGGAGGGTTTTGGCGCGATGATTTTAGGTAACCCTTTTACCTCAGGAAAGGAGAGAAGAGTTATTTTAACACATCCTGTTGGTTCTACAAGGTATCGATATACTCTGAATTTGGAGAATGGAACATTAGTTCTATATACAAATGACACTCGGTATCAACCATTTGTTCAAAAGTATTGGGTTGGAGGTGGTCGATATCTACAACTACCGATTCCAAGGGATGTAGACTGCTCGTCCGATTGGGCAATGGTTAGTAGAAATGAACTTGGAAAGGTTCTCTATGGATTTTTCAACAACCCATTGGAGAGTCAAGATGAAAATAGCTACCTATCAGAGTCAAAGAACGGTGATTGGGATGGACAACGACCGCTTAGAAGTAATTTCCTAATTGCAGAGGTATGGCCAAATGTTACTCGTGAGAGAACTCTCAGAACGGAGAGAAGAGCATTCTGTTCATTTAATATGAGATGTGCTAAATACTATGGCTACCCAGATGTTATTTGGTCTGCAGACGAATTTGTTAAAGCAGATGTAACTATTGCCAAGATAAAGAGAAGTTGGACATACGATGGTAGATTTACGGTTGAGTTTCAAATAACGGGATTCGATCATCGTGGTGATTACAATCATACAATGTATATGTCACCTTTAATAGCCGATCGCATTCCACCAAAATCAAGTGCTTTTGTATTATTATCATCAATGCCAGAGGCTGTTGTAATGGAATGTCTAAATTTCTATTTTGTTGGTACAATCAAGGGTTGTACCTATAGATCTGGTATATCTTTTTCAACTTTTTAATAAGATAATAATAAATCATGATCAACATCATCACCATTATAAAAATATTACATTTTATTCTATTGACTGAACCTCTTTTATTTGTTGACTACATTTTTAAATAAATAATAATTTGTCCTATTTGGTTCACGTGATCATCCAATAAAAATTTTCAAATAAATTCTCGTGAGAATTTACCCGTGTAAATTCTGCACAATTATTTTTTTGATGGTCGAAGATCATATGAATAAATATTAAAACATTATTAAAATTGTTGTTGTGGGAAATGGTAAAAAAGTAAAATCATATTCTTTTGTAAGTTGTTGCATGCAGTATCAAAATTGCGAGGATCATGTAAAAATAAAATAAATACTATCAATTATAAGTACTTATAGTTGATTGGGTTACTCATTTCATCACCAACATTATAAAGTATGATGTTAAGTGAATGTGGATGATGAGTACCTATCATTTAATATGCGTGTATACAAGCATATCATCATTGGATGCTTACACTAGTGAATAATTGGTGTTGATCAACAATGGTGACAGTTTAAAAACAAAAGGGTTAACTTTGTTTTATTTTACCTCACCATCATTTAAAATTTAAAAGGAAACTTGTATCTGATCAAGAGTCACTTAATTTACCTCCAAAAAGTAAATATTTTTAAATGCTATTCCATTGCTCATCAAATTGAAATAATAATTCATTTGTTGGTGTCTCTCTTTATTTTATTTTTCTTAGTAACTAATAACAATGTTAAGACAATATTTATATATTTTAATATTAGTATTTTTATTTTTTATAAAAGTGGATCATTATGCTTATATAATCAATCAGCCACTTATAGCACCAATAACACTTGACTACAATTCCGAGAGGATTCCTCTTACTCCTAAATGCTACTTGGATGCCAAGTCGAGCAAAAACTACCTAAATATGATGGAAGGATTAACTCCTAATCAGGCTGTCGATTTTTATTTCAATAAGAATGGACAGATCTATCTTTGGTTTAGAGGTGAAGCACGCTATATTTCACCAAAGTTACCAATTGGTGGAAATTATAAGCTGGTGATGAAGAATGACTCGAACCTCTGCATTGTTTCCGATCGTACAGATCATTGGTGCTCAAACTCTCAGGGATTGGGTGGAAGATATTTTACAGTTCTTCAAGAAGGTGCATACAATCGAGATTGGGGATTCGTCATACTAAACGAAGAGTTTCAAATGGTCTGGGGAATGTTTGGTGAGCAAAGAGGTTTCCGAGTCAGTTTGATTCCTGGAAGTTATCTCGATGCCAAATCAAAGAGAAATCATCTCAAAGTTGGTCAATTCATTACAAATGGTAAACAGTATTTCCGATTGGAGCGGAATGGAGTTGGAATACTTTATAGAGAAAATCCATTTTACAATCAAAGCCCTGATAATATTGTTTTTAGAACGAGTAAGACACCGAATTCGCCGGATTTCGATTATATATTGAATTTTGAAGATGGAACTATGGTATTATATACTAATGACTCGAGTAGACAACCATTCGCAGATAGATGGAGTGTAGGAGGTGGTAGATACCTCCAAATACCAACTCTAAGAGATCTATCTTGTGGCGATTGGGCTATCGTAAACAGAGCAGAGAATGGAAAAGTGATCTGGGGATATTTTAGTCATCCACTCAATGGCGATAAGAACAACTTTATATCCCAAGAAGTTGACAATGGAGAGTGGGATGGAAAAAGACCTTTCCAAAGTAATTTCCTCATCTCTCAAGTTTGGCCGAACACCACATCTCAAACCGATGAAAGAAGTCTCAAGTTCTGTTCATTCAATATCAGATGTAATAAGTACTATGGATATCCTGATGTTATCTGGTCAGCAGATAGAAACATTATATTTAATTTCCACATTGAAAAGATGGTAACCAGTTGGGATTATTCAGGAAGTTTCATTGTCCAATTTAACATTCACTTTCTTGATGCATTAGATCCATATGATGTGTTATACAGATCACCCCTCGTAGCAACAAATACCTCGGCAAAACAACATGCCATTGTACTTTTAACATCATTGCCCGAAGCAGTTGTAATGGATTGTTCTCCGACTAGATTCTCTGGTAATATAAGAGGATGTGAATATAGATCAGGAATTTCATTTACAACATTTTAAATAAAGACTAAAAGCGATCTCCAAACTTGAATAATCAACATTTATGTTCAATATTATCTATTTGGAACTAATACAACATATATATTATAATTTCGTTAAATTTAAAAAAAATTATAGTTATTTACAAACTTTATATTTATATAAATAATTTATTAATTTTGTTTTAGTTTAGTTACTCTTATAAAGACATCGTCCAAAGCTAAAAATAAAAAAAATAATAATCAGTTAGTATATTGAATGTTTATCGATTGAATTAGAACTACATACTTGTGTGAGAAACACCCCAATCTCTAATAGGTGAAGTTTCACTGTTCTTTGATATGGTTTCCAATTGTTTGAAGAAATTGATAACAATATTTGGATCGGTATCCAAACTGAATCCAAAATTCATAAAGTCAGCGGCCTCATTAAGCAGTTTGCTCTGTGGCAATAGTCGTTGAACGATGGCTTTGATTTCTGGTGCTTGTTCTGGTGTTTTAGCAATTACATTGATAGAGTAACCTTCACCGAATCTATGTTTCAATTGGAGTGAGTTTCCATTACAGGCCATCTGACCGTGAGACATAATAACAATTCGATCGGCAAGAATATCTGCTTCCTCCATCAAGTGAGTGGTTAAAATGATAACCTTGTCCTTCTTGATCTCCTTGAAGAGATTCCAAATGTGACGACGAGACTGTGGGTCCATACCGGTGGTTGGTTCATCCAAGAAAATAATCTTTGGATCACCGATGGTTGCAATGGCGACAGACAATCTACGCTTCATTCCACCAGAGTATGTGTTGATTTGGTTGTTGGCAACCTTTCTGAGTTTGACAGATTCCAATGCTTCGTCGATGGCAGTTTGGCGTTCATGTACGGGAATACCTTTGAGTTCAGAGAATAGCTGGAGATGTTCAAGAGCGGTCAACTCATTCCAGAGGATATCATGTTGTGGACAAACACTTGTCATTTTTCTAACCTCATCCATTTCTCTTACGATACTCTTTCCGAAAATCATGGCATCTCCAGAGGATGGACTGATTAGACCTGTCAAGATTCCAATGGTCGTTGTTTTTCCAGCACCGTTGTGACCTAGTAAACAAAGAATACTATTGGATTCAATCGACAAACTTAGGTATTTGACAGCTTTAACTGAACGAGACTTGTTGAAAATATTATTGTATGTCTTTGACAAACCTTGGATGGTGACTGGTGCACGATTGCTTGTGGAATGTGCTTTCTCAATGGCTTCTACAACATCGGCATCTTCAAAGTGTGGTGTTGGGATGTGTTTGGCTTTCTTTTGTGTGATTCCCCAGTACGATGGCAAGAGGAAGAACCAGGGTGGATAAGAGTTACCGTCGTTTCCTGGTACAACATGTTCAAAGTACCAAGCAAGGACAGTGTAGGCAATAGCAAGAATCACCAAATTAACTAATGATTCATAGGTCTCTGGAATATTGACATTCTTGGAATCTGGTGAATTGAGATTCAAATAGAGGTCACTCCAAGTGAACTTGGCACCAGTGTATTTACTCAACATTGTAATTGTATTGATATCGGTGATAGCCTTTGAAAAGTGTGACATTGGAAGGACATATAAGAAGATTCTGGCAACCAAAGCATATGTACTGTTTGTCTGATAGAGAATTTGGAAAATTAAGACTCCCATTGAACTGAAAATCAATTGTAAAATTGAACCAATAATAAAAATTGTCATACCAATTCCAACTATTTAGAAAATAGACATAATTATATTAGTTTGGTGTAATATAATAATAAAAATTACTATACTTACTTGCAGCTTTTGTTGTTTGAATAAATGTTAAGATAAAGAAAGCAACTTGATTCATGGTGATTGCGAATAAAAAGAATGTAAGGAAATTGACAAAGAAGTTGGTGCTCAAGAAGAATTGGAATTGAACGGCGGCACCCATTGCAATGGTAATAAGAGTTAGGAGTACGTTGAGAATCAAACAGGTGATGAACCAAGAGACCCAGTAGACAGTTCCACTCAGACCCATCATGATCATACCTTGTTTCAATTTCTTTTCTTTCTCATAGGAGATTTTGTACATGAGGAAAATGAAGGAAATCATTGCACCACAGTAGAAGAACAGACAACCGTAGGTGGCTACACTGTTAGCCGATGGATCGTACAGGGGATACGTAGAAGTTGTGACGGTGGTAGTTGGTTGGGTAGTTATATTTCGCTCCTGTGACAGCATAGTATTGATAGCACGGTGCATTGCCAAATTGATTGGAACAGCCCAATCGGTGCAAGCGGTTGGATCGATAAAGTTGGGACACGATGAATTCCAGAGAATATTGAAATCAATGAGTGGACTGAATATCTTTACGATTGGATCGTCTGGGAAACGTGTAGAGAAGTTGAATGGCATCGAATTGAATTGAATACCACCCATGGTAACATTTGGATGTTCTTGGACAAACGAAAGGATGGCATCGGCTGAATCCATTGCTACGATTCCATAACTGACTGACAAATTGGTGGTAATACTAAGTGGTGGATCGTTTATCTGTCCTAGAATAGTCATAAGCTCTGTTGTTAAAGGTGTAATCGGTGCAAACATCAATGTGAAACAACGATCCTCTGTATATGGTTTACAAAGTGGTAATGAATCTCCATACTTGGTGACTGGTCTCTGTAATAATGCTTTTTTATCACAACAATGATATTATTAATTTATTGCCAACATGCGGATTACTTAAGTATATCGAAAAAAATAACTTACAATTCATGGGTGATGGTGAATGTGCAATGATTAACAATATCAGAATAAAGAATACTGGTGAAAGCAACTCTATCACAGTGGAGATCCACGAACGAATCGCAACCACTACATTCTTTTTCAACAAAAGTTTTGTTTGTAAAAGATTTCTCTTTATTGTTTCAGAGAGTGTCATGATTGTTTGTTTGTTTATCTTTCAACTCTTTCAAAACACAAACAAATAATCCTAATCTCTGTCTCTACCTATCTATCTATCTATAATAAATTTAACTTTTCTAAAAATAAATTATAAATAATATAAAACTATTTACAATTTATAAAATAATCAACATTAATAATTTAATCCAACTATTCATAGAACATTAAAGTTGTTGGTATTCACTGCTAAACATGAATGCTGCATCATCGTATGATGATTTGTGTTGTATATGGCGATGAGGATTTTTAGAACTTTTTGTTAATTTTTTTTTCATGATAAAAAAATAGTCCTGCCCGAGGTCCGAGGGGGTCTTCCAAATTTTTTGGTAATAAAATGTTCAAAAAAATTTCCGACGAAGATTTTTCATCAAGTTTTGCAGATCTTTGGTTACAAAAACATACTACATTATAATTATTTATAATAAGGGTAGCCACTAGTTTGCGGCTCTTCATTCATTCTTTAAATTCCAGTCAGTCAAAAATCACACACATGATAAGAAAAGATTTAAGAAACTTTGAATAGATTGGCATCATTTCATCTCTTAATTAACAAGGAAGATTGATTGTTTACGCTATCGATATTCAACACCACCATAGCTTACAACAAAAATAGAAAGATAGCGAAAATATATTACTCAGCACCACCTCCAAACTACACTCCGCTCCGAAAAGACTTGAATCATTGTTTTATCATTCTATTAATTTATTTAATTTTTATTTATTAAGTTTATACTTTTGTTATAATATTTTTTGTTATAATATTATTATTTATTCACAACAACAACAGCAACAACAACATAGAGATATATAGATTAAATTAGGATGGAATCTGAACCACCTAAATCCAATCAATTTAGAGCAACTGTAAGTAAATATCTTGATTTCAATGATATTAAATGCTTATTTATTTGATGTTACTACTATTATAGTTCTTGAAAAGTGCTACTTTTTTGAAAAGACAAAAATGCGCAGTAAGTATTTCACATTCAAACTAGATGATTATAGCATTCAAAACTCAACTTTTGTTACTTTTAAATATGTATATATAGTTAATCTTACAGATTTGTATTCCATTGGTATTGGTTCTACTGTTATGTATCATCCAAATCTTTGTTAAACATCAAATGGATCAAATGAAACCAACTCTTATTCCCGCTTACAATAACAGTATTATAGAAATTGGGTGTGTAAACATGTTAAAGTTTTAAAAGTTGTTGTCAAACTTTTATATTAATAGTTGTTTGTTTGTTTGTTATTTAGTCACTTTTTAGATACCAATCCAAATGGTATACCAAATATAGGTACGCTGGGATCGGATGGAAATAAAACAGGTCTACTTGGTAAGATACCACAAGTATATATGACGATTCCCTATATCAATGAATCGATGTATGTTCCATACTCACAGGACTACCCATCGGTCAAAGAGATGATGCAAGATATCTCCAATCAAAAGACACAACTGATCAACCAGCGTCGTAGTTCATTCCTCATAAAGAATCGATTCGAAATGCCATTCTCTGCAATCATTTTCAATCAATTCTCTGCACAACAACAGATTCTCGATTACCAAGTCGCCATTGATACCCAACCCATCTTTGAGTACGGAAACATCTCCGATCCGACTATCTATTTATTTACTATGAATTTATTAGAGAGCGCCTATAGTAAGTAAAAAGAATCAATCATTTACATGTAAATCAAACACAGTTACAAACTTTAAAATTAACTCTTTCTTTAATTATAAAAGTTTACTATGTATATGGACAAGAATTTATTATCAACTCCAACTTGACTCAACTTCCATTTGAACAGATGCCTCCAACCATTGATGTTGGAAGTCTTTTGGGTGGTCTATTCTATCCATTTGCATTGTCGTTCCTTCTTCCACTGTTTGTATTCTCCATTGTTTTGGAGAAACAAGAACGTTTAAGAGATATGTGTCTAATGGTATGTTGATAATCATTTATAGTTATTTCAATAGTTATATTAATTTTTTTTCAATATATTTATTTATAGATGGGTTTAAGAATGAGAAACTATTGGATAGTTACTTATTTATTTGACTTTTTATTATATATTTGTGCATTGATCATTGTAGTCGGTATCAGTGTTGGTTTTGGATTCGCTGTGTTCACACAAGGTTCAGCATTTGCAATGTTCCTTTTACTTTTTGGATGGGGAAATGCTATGATCACTTTCTCATTCTTCCTTAGTACACTCTTCAAGAGAACACGTACTGCTACTGTTTCATGCTACTTCCTTTTAATTATAAGTGTAATTGTAAACTTGGTATTAAGTGCAGAATGTGTGTATCATATTATTATTACATTTAAAGTCATATCAAACTTTTTTTATGTTACTAATACTACTTTTTATTTTTTTAAAACAATTAAGTATGGGCAAATTCAATGCCACCAGTAGCTTATTATTTCTACCCATTATTTGCATTCTATCGTGGATTGACTAATATCTCTACTGTTTGTGGTGTTGGTTTATGTCCAAAATGGTCTGATTACACTTGGGATTTCGAACCAGTAAGTTGTTGAAATAGAATTAAAACATTAAATACATCTTTACTTATTTCTTTAATCATTTTTTAGTCAAAGATTATCTTTTGGTTATATATCGATAGTGTTTTCTATTTATTGTTGGCTTTGTACTTGGATCAAGTTCTACCAAGAGAATTCGGTGTACCAAAGCATCCATTGTTCTTCACTGAACCAATTGTAAACTGGATCAAAAAGAGAAACCAAAGAAAGCCTATCAACTCTGATGAGGTATTTCTTATCAATGAGAATAACGATAGTGCCGATACATCCGATGAAACTGTGGACGAAGACGTTGCCATGGAGAAGATTCGTATTATCAACAAGGAGATCAACTCCAACTCGCCAATTATCATCAACTCTCTAACAAAAATCTATGCAGGAAGACCAAAGCCAGCTCTTGACAAGCTATATTTGACCATTGAGAATGGTGAATGTTTTGGTTTGTTGGGTCCAAACGGTGCAGGTAAAACAACTACCATCTCACTTTTGACCGGACTCTACACTCCAACCTCTGGTTATGCCAAGGTTGCAGGATTCGACATCGCCACCGAAATGGATTCGATCCATCGTGTCGTTGGAGTATGTCCACAGTTTGATACTCTCTGGGAGGATCTATCTTGTGTTGAGACACTCTTGTTCTACGCACGTCTTAAGGGTGTCGAGAGAAGTCAGGAGTTGAAACACGTTGAAGATATCTTGAGAGATGTAATGCTCTATGATGTTCGTGAACGTCTCGTAAAAGAGTTGAGTGGTGGAATGAAGCGTAGATTGTCTGTTGCCGTCTCAATTACCGGTCATTCCAAGATTGTTTTCCTTGATGAACCATCGACCGGTTTGGATCCAAAGACACGTCGTGAGCTCTGGAGTATTCTCAATCGTTTGAAACAAGGAAGATGTATCATCCTGACAACTCACTCCATGGAGGAGGCAGACGTTCTCTCCACTCGTATCGGTATCATCTCACAAGGAAAACTACAATGCATAGGACCACAACAACACTTAAAGTCTAAGTTTGGTGAAGGTTATTCACTCAAGATAAATATTCATCCAAGTCACGTAGATGATTTCCAACCAACAGAGTATGTTATCAATATTCCAAAACCATATTTAAAACTAATAATATTTATTTTTTAAAAACAATTTCATAGATTAATTCACAAATTCTCACCAGATGCATTGTTAATCGAATCATTCTCTGGAAGTTATGTATATAGATTACCAAAGGAAACTTTAATATCCGAATTGTGTGCATTCATGCTACAAAGTAAAGATAAATATCATATTACTGAATGGGGAATTCAACAGACAAGTTTGGAAGATGTGTTCCTAAAGATTGCATCGACCGATGAGACCATTAATTAAATAACCAAATGAAATTCAATAGAACCAATCCAACATGACCCAAAAAGAGTCAACAACATATGGAGTCTCTTTATGAGTTTTTGTAACAAAGATGAACACACCTCCAATAAAAACTACAAAAGTATTATTTGAGTAATATACTCTAATATTTAAATATTTTAATGTTTTTTTCGTTTTTAATCACTATTTTTTATAGACATTTCTATATTCTTGGATTCATATTCACTATTAATATTATTATTATTATTATTATTATTTTCAGTATTATTAGGATTAAAATATTCTATTGTTATTGTAATGGATTTCTAATTAATTAAATTTTTTCATTTTATTAGTAAATTTGAATGTTTTTTAATAATAACAGATTCAATGAATCAAACATACAGGTTCTTGTAAAATAACTTCGTTTTTTCTTTTTGGTTGTGCCATACATTGATTTGTAGTTAGATACATAAGGTATATTGAGAAAACCGTCATACATATTCCTAGTAAACAACCAATAACAATGTAAAGATTTACAAATAACTGGGATGACATTCTTAGAAAATGGTATACACTATTTTATTTATTATCATCAAAATTATATTATCGTTTTTCTTTGGTATTTATATACATAAAAATGGAAAAAAATCTACAGGAACTAAAGAATTAGTTTTAGAAAGAATTAAATTGTTATCGCTCCAACTTATTAATAATCATATTTATCAAATTCGAATCACTATTCTAAATGGAATAATTGAAATTGTCCGATGCATCACTATACATGAAAATCAAATTTTAAATGGAATTATATTTTTATGTTCAGTCTGTTGGAAAACAACAATTTAAAAAATAGATATTGATAATAACATTGTTACTCATGTCCCCACTAATAATAGTAAACCATATTATTTCTACATAAAATAGATTTGATCAACCAGATATTTGTATTTACCGGGTTTGGATAAAATTATTTTTTCTTACATTGTGTTGAATTTTAATTTGATTTGATTTGATTTATTTTCTATTTAATTCAAGTGTGTTGTTAGAATACTTTTATATTTTGGGTTTGTATTGGTGGTGTGTTTTCTTTTGAGAGAATATATTAGTCCACCACAATACAGAAAATCAAAAAATAAGGTCAGAAAAAAATAATTATTCACTATCAGAATCTATATATGATTAATCTTATTTTTACGAAATTTTCAAAATATATGTATTATTACTTTCATTCAATGTATGTCTGAAGTTCAAAGATTTATTTTGTCTCAGAGAAATTAAAAAAAATGTATTAAAAAATGAGGATTTTATAATCTTTGAACTACTTAAATTCTTTATTTAACTATTTATTAGAGATCTTTGAAGGTTATGCTTCTTAACTACCAAAAGATGTAAGATACAAATAGTTCTTTTTTATGATTATAGCTAATAAAATAATTTAAATGGAATATTGATCAAAAAAAAATTAGAACTTTCTATTTTATAAATTAAATTGTCAATTTATAGGTGTTTATTTGTTTATTTGTTTTTTTGTTTTTTTTATTTATTTTTTCTCCAAGATTGATTAAAGTTTACTAAAGATATGTTTAAATTTTTATTTATGTATAATTAAGAAAAATTCTTTATCTGCTAATTTGAAGTTGATTGTTTAATTTTTAAATTCTTTGAGCAAAGTGTTTGTTGTTTTTAATATTTAAATTATTTTGTTTTATTTATTTAATGTTCTACTTTTTGTTTCTTTTCAACTTCGTTGGTTGGTGTAGGAACAGCAGAGGAAGGTGTTGATGTTGGACCGGTTGAAATTGAGATGGATTCGCCACCACTCATCATGTCTTCAAGTCTTCTCTTTGACTTGGTGGCGGCATTGTTCTCTTCGGCTGGAGCAGTTGTTGTTGTTGTTGTGGAATTGGTGCTTGTTTGCTTAACGGGTGAACTTCCAGTTGGATCAAGAGTCAACTTCTTAGTGGCCTTACCAACTGTACCCAAACGTTTGACTTCAGTACCAGGTGCAACAGTCTGGTCACTGGCTGATGTTGAAATTGTAATTTCAGTCGGCGCATTTTCCAACTCCTTTGGTACTGGTTCCTTTGATGTATCGATTGGTACTACTTCATCCAACTATATAACAATTATTATTATTATTAGTATTATTAATAAGTTAACAAATAATAAATATTATTGTTTTTTTATAACCTACCTTTAATTGTAATTCAAACATAACGTTCTTTAAATCTTGAATATCGTCAATTGGAGGTTCCGGCATATTTTGGAGACGTTCCAATGATTTAGAAAGAATATCGGTTGCTCTTCTGTATGCATCCTCTGCCAACTTTGATTCATTCTTTATTTGATAAACTAAACCAATATAATATAAACTGTTTATAATATTTTGTTAATATTCGCTTTCCAATTCATAAAAGAAATAAAATAGTACATACACTTCAGCTTGTGTTCTTTCATTCTCTTTATCATTCTTCTTTCTTAATTCCAAAGCATATTCATATTCTTTCAAAGCATCATCAAGATTTTCTGTATTATTATGAATTTTAATAAACAAAGTTAGTTAGTATTATTAAACTTTTAAAGTGGAGATTATGAAATCATACCCAATTCAACTAAAACATCAGCAATTAACATATGAATATCGGATAACTCTTTGTATCTGTTGGTTCCATTGTCTGCTTGATCCTTCTCGTAGATGAGACGGGCCAACTCTATGACCTCCCAAGACAACTCCAAAGTTTCAGCATCAGATTGAGCCTGTTGTTTCAATGCAGTGATTCTTGGATCGTCTTCATTCTCATTATTATTATTATTGGATGTGGTAGCTGCTGCTGTTGTTGTAGTTCCTTCTTCTTCTTCTTCCTCTTCGTCGTCATCCTCCTCAAGATGTGGTTTATCATCTATACTATCTTCTTTAGGAAGCACAGTCTTTGTCTTTGACTTTGCCGCTGACTTTGTTGTCTCTGTTTCACTCTCACTGCTTTGCTCTTGCTCCTGCTCTTGATCCTGTAGCTTTGAACCCAAAACATCAGATTCATTAGTCTTGTATGAGAACAACAATGCACGACCATATTTAACATAAACAGGTGCAACATCAATTGACATTTCTCCATGAATTTCAGTTCTTTAATATTTTGTTTTTTTTTTTAATTTTTAATTTTCATTTAATGATTAATATTAATTTTAATGTTTAGTTTATAATTTAGATATAGAGATAAGATATATATTGAATACATACAATGTACTTAAACAACTACCAAGTAATTCACAACATGAAACGAAATCACCTTCATCATATAATGATTGGGCAACAATGATTTTTCCTTTTGCATTTGCTACTTCTGTATCTCTTTGAATATTTACATTACTATTTGTAGAGGTTGTAGATGTAGTTGTAGTAGTAGTAGTAGAATCCATATTTAAAATTGATTTATATCTATAATCTATCTGTATTTATATAATGATAAATTTGATTGATATTGTATAAATTAAATATAAAATAAAAATTAAATAAAATTAAATAAATTTATTAATAAATTTAAAAATAAATAAATTACAACTAAACAGATTTAAAATAAATATAATTCTGTTAACTTCATATATATTCTTCACAATCAATTAATTTAAAATCAAAGGCGCGAAATTTGAATTTTTTCATTTTTTGATTTTTAAATAATTAAAATTAAATAAAAACGAAGTTCTGAATGCTTTTGTCGATCTGTTGATCGCTTCAATTAAACGAATAATTAATTGTTAGCTAATAATAATAATAATAAATAATATAAAATGTCAAAGAATAAAAAGATAAATAAAGAGAAGAAAGATATTATAGTTGATGACGATGATGATGATGATATTGATGAATTAATGGAAGGTTTAGAGGATGATGAAGAGTTAAATGATAAAGAAGTAGAAGAAGAAGATTTAGATCCTACCTTTAATTCACATCTATGTATGTAATATTGAATATTGTTCAGTATAAATATAAATATAATAATACAAATTAATAAAATATCATTAAAGATTCTTATATGAGAAGAGCTGTACAGAGACCACATACTAAAAAGAATGATATCTATATAACTAACAATGGTAATTTCATTTACTATGTAAAGAGAATAAAGAAATTAATGTTTATCGAAAAGTATGTATATTGATAATATACCAAAGTTAGTTAGCTATTGGATTGGTTACTAATTTATTTTTGTAAAATATAAAGTATTCAAGAAGTTAATATTCATGGATTGGGTGCAGCTATTATGTCAGCCATTAAACTTTCATTGTATTTACAGAGACGATTCGATATGGTACTCTCACCAACAACCTCCACAGAGATAATAATTGATCAATATGAGCCAAATGTAGATGTATGTATTCATTTAATCAATTTATTGATTAAACGATGACTATTAAAACATATTAACTTTCTTATCTTTTTAAAACATCATCAATTTTAGTATGTAGATCCAGTGTCTAAAACCAGACATTGTTCAGCAATACACATCAACGTTAAGAAGCCAACAACAACTACAGCCTCAACACAATAATACAACAAAACTATATATTTATTCATCGTTGTGAATCAAATATCTTCAAAGAAAGTAAGAAAGAAAGAAACAAAAAGTTAATATTTATTTATCATGATTCTTAGGTGTTGGTTTGTCAAACAACAATGACATGATATCATCTAAACATAATTTGGCATAACCACAACACACACTTATTGCCAACTTTTTTGAACATTCTGCTGCTACTTTAACAAACATTTGAATAATGTTAGTGGTGTGTGTGGTGAAAATAAATAATAATAAATATGTTCAACATTTATTAAATTTAATTAAATTAATTGTTTTTTTTTTTGTTTTAACATATTAATGTACTTTAATCAAAATAGAGTTAAAGATATTTAAATATATATAAATGAATCAAGATCTTACAACTAGAATAATCAAACAGGTTTTACAGATATGTCATCCAAAGCTTTCACCAAACTACAGGGTGCTACCACAGAACAAGGTTTTTCGTGATAGGATGGCGCGTATCGATCATATAGGTGAGAAACTCTATCACACTCAGATGTTGGTCTTGGCACAGGTATCAAAGTTTTGGTTTCATATTGTATCGCTCATGGCGGATCACATCATCATCGATCCGAGGAGATACACTTACCCTCTCTTCTCAAACTACGATGTAAAAGTACCGCAGTTTGTCAAGTCAAACATCAATAGCGATTTTTGTTTGTTTCAACCGCGCAACATTCTCAGTGCCACCGTTCATCTGACAACGTCGGGCCATTCGTCGCGTAGCTATGCACGCGACCTCGCCAAACTAGTGAAGCGCTTCTGTCCCAATGTCAAGTGTATCAACATCATCAAGGTGATTCAGACACTCCCCGAGGGGATGTTCTCCGATGTTGATGACGACCATATATTCCGAGACGTCAATTGTCTCATAGAGAAACTGCCCGAACATATCACACTCACGCTGGAAGTTCGCTACAATTTCGATATGTATATGAGCTTTCTGCATTTCCATCGACACTACAATGTTTCTCATCCGCGACTGAGCGAGATACGCCATTCGCTGTATATGTTTCCATTCTTTGAGTGTCCCGCTCAGTTTACGCGGTTCCTTCGCGATACCCAAGCGACAACGATCGATCTCGAGTATTTCGATATCAGTTTCTTTGAGTTGCAATATTTCCACTTCAACTACTCTCTGCTCTTCAGGAATAAGACGTTGCGCAACGTCACTGTGTTGTCGCTGGTCACGCTGGAGCAGCTGGTAGTGGCGCTGTCGCGTCACGCCAAGTTGGAATCACTCAATTGCAAATTTTTGCTTCATCACGCAATGCGTCTACTCTGTGAGGTCGACGATTTCAGTCGGCTCAAACGCCAGGCCGAGGCAAACAGCGGTGACGTCACCAATGATTATTTCGATACGATCGACGACTTTCGCTTCGAAAAGGAGGACGTCGACGACAATGAAGAATATGAATCGCCGATACTCAACGATATGGGATACGATGACGAGTTGCTCGATGAATGGATATTCGGATGTCCGATGGAAGATGAGCTCGGAGAGTGTATAGCTTGTGAACCCTATCTCAATATACCTCGATCTCTCAGTGAAGTAAATCCATTCGATCTTTTCGGTCTGCTTGGTCACCTGTTGAAGACAAACAAAACACTCAAGACACTCACATTGAAGATGGCGAAATGTGAATACGATACGTTCAGACAGCACTTTGAAGACCATCGAGTACACTATGAAGACGACTTTGATGAAGGTCGTTTGTTACGCGCCTACAGATTTGTAAAAGATCAATTTTCCAACTTTTTTGTATTTCAACAACACACTGACATCGTTCACTCTCTCCAATGGAAAAGACTTGATCTCGCACAGACTCTTTGAATCACTCAAGAAGAACAGCACTCTTCAGAAGCTGGCGCTCGTCAGAGATACCGTAATATCAAAGATGGCAGAACCACTCTTTGAAATGCTCAAAGTGAATCAATCGATATCGGTGCTCTCTGTATGCAAGAACCTCTGGAGTAACAGAGCAATGAGCCCTCTCGTCAACTTTTTCCGTCAAAACCAAAGAATCCGTCATCTCGACATTGGATTCGTCTTTCAACAGAGAAACCTCGAAAAGAAGGTGATGGTCTACCCAAAGGTTTCGAATCCCAAGTTGTATTCCGCATTACTCGCCAGCGATGTACTCGAAACCTTTGTGATACCAACGGAGCATATCAATCATACACACGTCCGAGAATATCGCTTGAAAACAAAGAATCTCAAGGTTCTCATTGCATCAAACATCACAACGAAAAAGCAATTTAGAATTATCGATGATTTTAGACAATCTCATATAGATATTCATATCAAAAATTGAATTAATTTATAATTTAAATAAATAAGTAAGTTTATTGTATAGTATTTCTTTCTTTCTCTCTTCAGATTATTATTATTACTATTATTTTTATGGAGATTCAGATTTAACTTCCATCTCCACTGGCTCTGGTGTAGCTTTTTCAGAGTCACCTTTCGATTTGTCTTTTTTGGAAATTTTGTTTTTGATTTTCTCTTTGGTTCTTCCGATTTCCTTTCCGGTCTTGTGAATACAACACTTCATAGGCAGTTCAATGCAGAAGAAGATAAACATGGAAATCAAGAGTGTAATGATCTTAAAGAATGTCGAGATCTTGGTTCCGGTTGGAGCAATCTGCTGGAGTACACGGAAGAAGAAGATGGTCGATGCCAACAAGACAAAGTTGTGAGTAACGTTTGTCCAGATCTTCAACTTGAAAACCGGCCATTCTCCACGTTGCTCATTGAGAATCTTCCACTTTTTGCCTGGCATCAGAGCAGTCACCCAAGCAATGATAATAGAACAACAATGGAAACCTTTGTTAAACACAATCCAAATCTGAGTGAGTGCATCAATACCCAAACCAATGGTAGAAAGTACCTGGGTAACTAAGAGATCTCTCTTTCCTTTGTCATCCAAGTCTTCTCTACCGGGATACTTGTATAAAGTAATCAAATAGGAAATTGAAGTTGCAAAATTGGTAAACAAAGTGAAAGCATAAATGAAAAAGAATAATCTTTTAAATTTACTAATACATCCACAACACCTAAAAAAAAAAGTAAAAAAGAAATTATAAATTTAAGGAGGTCAGATAAAATAGTTCAAATAAAAAAAAATAGTAAAAATGAAAAATCAGACCTAGATTTTTCATCAAAAAAAATAATTACATTTTATTTTTGTATGAAATTTATTTAATAAAACTCCTTGATATATATAAGTTTATAAATAAATTAATTGAGTGATCTATTTCAAAATAATTTTAGTCAAAACAAAACAACCTACTTTAAACCTTTTAAAGATGATCCAGAACATGCAGAGACAACAATTGTTGGTTAAAAAAAATTAAAAATAAATTTTTTGTTTTTTTATCCACCAGCATCGATCTACTTTTTTGCAAAAACCCGATTTGTTTCAATTCACTGAACAACTTTGATCAGTTTGTTTGATTAATATCCGAATTAAAAAGGTTTTTAAAGTGATTGTGTACCACTAAGGTGGGAATACATTTTGTGAATCTTTAAAAATAACTTTTGATTGGTTTTTTTTTAAAAATGATCACTGACTAAATATGAGATCCAGATGATTTGGTCTGAAACTCTGTTAGATCCTGATAGATTAGATTAATTAATTGATTGATTAATTAATTAATTATAAAAAAACACGATTCAGTGTTATGTAACACCAAATAATTGAATTCGACTAATGTAGATCTTTTTCAATTCATTTAATTCATTAAAAATTTAATTATCTATTCGATTTTTTGATTGATCGAACATTTGGTATGATATTCATTTCAACTAGTTGTTATAAATTAAATAAATAATAAATTTAATACTTAAAAATAAAATGAATAATATTTTTTTTGACTCAGTCTTTCGCATTGAGGATTTTTTTTTGATCAAAAAAATATAAAATAAAAATCCAAAAGATTAAGCTCATCAAAATTAGATATTTGTTAGTTAACGATGTTTTAACTGCCTTGAAGACCACCCATCTTTGATTGTTTTAAATTTATTTTTATTATATAATTTATTTATTATTATTTGTTTGTGTATTATGTTAGTATGTTTTATTTAATTTTAAAGTACTCTAGAATATATATATTATGTTTGTTATTATTTTTTAGTTATTTGAAAGATGTAAACAATTTAAGTATTGTTCTTGCATCTTCTTCTTCTTCTTATGAATCAATTGATGATATTATTCATCATTATGAACAACAACAATCACAATTGGAAAAATCATCTCCACCTACACCATTACCAATACAATCAAATTTCAATTTTAAAAATACCGAAATATCAGTGTCCAACTGTCAACCATTGGATTATTCGATTTTTACAGATATAAGGTGTGGTGACTTGGAGGGCAACTGGCATTTGGGATGGAATGTAAATACGAGTAATGCCATCATAACGATGCAGCCCAACTCTCCGCTGATAGTCAGTTATCAGCCATATGAAGGTTTGTCTTTGGCACTCTTCTATTCGACTGTCGTTCTTCAGTCACTGCCGATCACCTTTGCCAATCTGACGTCAACGTCTACACCTTATAACAAAATGTATCTTCAGTTTCAGGCAATGATGCCGAGGAATGAATCTAACACCGCTTATATATCGATTGCGCTTAACGATATGGAGGTAGCAAGACTCAAAGCTACTGACCCAAACCTCTCAACCACACAATACCAATTGCAATCGTTTGATTTCACACAATATGCAAATGGTGAACAGTATATTCTAACCTTTAGATTCATGGATTTTGCATTCAATATTATGGGTATATTTCTGGTTGACTATATTACAATCGTTTCATTACCATCAACAACAATAAGTAACTATCCAAATATTATTATTATTTTCTAAAAATATGTAAACTAATTTTTATTTTATTATTTAGATAATGATTTATATATATCTTTAAATGGAAGTGATATCACAGGAAATGGTAGTATTAGTTCACCATTTTGTAGTTTACAACATGCTATCAATTCTATATCATCCGGTCACAGTATCTATTTGTTGGATAACAATGTTATTACACCTGTATTAAATACAACATATGCAGTTGATACTCTTTCAAAGAGATTAACTATTCAGTCATATGGTAAGAGCAATGTATTTTCGCTAAGTTTAGATAGCCGTGTTAATCCTGTTGCAATGCTCATGGCGAGTGGGCCGAACAAAGTCACACTTTCGAATGTCAATTTTATAGATATAGTAAAGAACCCACCGGGTAAAGGTAGTCTAATTACGGTAGCACCAAACTGTAAGGTGGAAATGGATAGCTGTCAAATCACAGGTGTGAATAGTATAGTATCAAAATGGCCAGCAGTCATCACCTTTGCATCGTCAAGTCTGGTCGTTCAGAATCTAAGTTTGACAATCTCCAAAGTTGCCCCAGTTTTTATGTTTTACGGTCAGAGCGCATCATTTTACAATTCCAACTTCCGCAACATGCCATTTGCTTTTATCTTTGTTTTGGAGGGGAAGAATCTGGTGTTCACTATCGACAACTGCGTCTTTGACTCCAACTTCAACATTGTCAATGGAACGTATTTCAACGAGGTATGGATCACCAATTCATTGGTTAACAATCTACGTTCGCAACAACCCGATATCTATTCCTATGGTGAGGCGGTAATCATTAGAAATACAACATTTCAAAACAGTCAGTTGGCTATCAAATTTGAGAATGTCCAGCTGGTGCTAATCGATGGAGTTACTTTCAATTTCTTGCAAATGCTGTTCCAATCCGCTATATTACTAGCCAACAATGGTGCCACCAACATTCAGAACTCGCAATTTATCAACAGTCAAAATTCAATTAAGCCTTTCATTACGGTGTCAATGCTTGGCCAGCTTACTCTCACCAACAACACTTTCAACTACAATCAATGTCAGTTCATTTCAACACTACAAAGTACGAATATCTCAATCACCAATCTTGTGATGCAAGAAAATCAACTCGGTGTATCACTAATCCAGCTGCAGACAGCATACATTCGACTAAATAATGTCTCATTCATTGAGAATAGTGCATCGCTTATATCGGCATGGCTAACAAATATTGCTTTCGAGAATTCCAATATCCAAGATAATCAGAATTCGGGAATTTTACCAACAGGACTTATACAGCTGTATCAACCAACTTATGTTTCATTTTCTTACTTGGATTTCACAAGCAATCTAAATTTTATATTGGTTCAAATTATCAATGCAACAGAATATGCTGGAGGTCCTAACAATGTATTGCTTTCGACTTTAACATTTAACCAAAACTATATTGGTACACTCTTATACATCGAGGGCAGCAATGTCACGACAACAAACCTGCAGTTTTACAAAAACTTCATGGTGAATTACTATCCAATGTATATCGCCAACTCCTTCCTATCAATGACCGGTACTCATTTTACACAGAATTTTCAATCACTATATATTGTCTCATCGAACTTTACGATTTCTGAAACCGGTTGGGAACAGATATCGTTTGGTGACAATAAGGAATTCAGTATGATCAATATTGAAAATTCCAATGGTGAAGTCAGCAATTCATACTTTTCCGATTCCAGTCCTAGCGGTTTTCAAATAACTGATTCCACAGTGGTTTTCAATAACGTTGATTTTAGTTATCTCTATGGATTCCATTCACCACTTGGCGACTATTTAAGATCGGATGTTGTGTTTGCAAATTGTTACTTTGATCATATCTCCAGTGGTGATGTAATGATGATGATAACGTTATCGAATGTTACATTCTCCAGTGGTTCGATGTTCAATCTAAGTAGTCCGAGCAACAGTATCATGACAGCAGAAAGTTCGTCTATCACACTAAATGCTACATGGATTACAAGTACTCGAAGCAATGGAAAAGGATTCGATTTGCACGATAGTCATCTCTCTTTGATCAATACTCAATTCAAAGAAAATCAATACCTCATTGAATCGATGCTAAGTATGACGGGTGGTTCATTCGTTGGCGACAATATTCTATTTTCAGATAACCAAGGATCGTTTGAATTCTATAAGGCCAAAGTTAGCTTCGCCAACTCTTTGTATATACACAATTTTCAAGATAAACCCCTCATCCAGGCGAACAGATCCATAGTTGAGTTAGATTCAACTTCATTCCTTGACAATGGTACTCCTAATACCCAATCGCTTATCTCTACAGGTACAACTAATTTGGTCATTAATAATTGTATGTTTAACAATTATAATATTACCTCAATTTTGCCTTCGGTCATTTATTTCTATATGGGTACTCTTCAAATAGTTGGCTCCGATATGTCTGAGTTTAGTGTTGCTCAAAGTTTATTAGTATTAGAACAATCGGATTTCATCGATATTGACCTATCTCGATTCACTTACAACAATGGTATCTCTGGTTCATGTATTTACGCTCGTAAAAGCAAGATATCATTGACCAACTCTGACTTTGAATCAAACGCTGCCAGTATTGTGGAGTACATCAAAGATGGAGAAGTCGATAATTCGAGAATGGGAGGTGTCATGTATTTGGTGGAGAGTCATCTCTTTTCAAACGCCAACAAGTTCAACAATAATTATGCTGTTCGTGCAGGTGGTGTAATGAGATTGCAAAACTCTGTTGCATTCGTTTGGGGATCTCAGTTCAATGGTAATTTTGTGGGCTATGGTGCCGGTGCTATTTGTTTCTCCGATCAAGCATCTTGTTATCTTGGAAACTGTACTGATAATTTCAAATGCAATGACGGACCTAATGACTATGGAAACAGTTTCTCTTCAAACCTAGCTACCAATGGGTATGGAATTTATTCTGCAACTGGTCCCAAAACACTCAACATTACAATGGACGAAACTATACATCCAAATACATCGTTTACTATATTGATTGCTGAATATGATGCCTATGGCCAGGTGGTTACATTGCTACCAGAAAAAATATTTATGTATCTCACTGTCTATATGCCAAGTGGTGAAATCTGGACATACAATTCATTTCAAAATAGTTTACAAGGGTTTTTCACGGTGCAAATGACTCCTAATGAAGCAGCAAACTCAACAATTCTATTTGTTGCAACTTCAACCAACCAACTCAGTGGAACTACCAACAAGACATTGACTATATGCAACCCAGGAAGCTTTCCAAGTGTCAACGATTACTCTTGTCAGCTGTGTCCATTAGGCTCCTACGGATACGATGGAAAGACATGTATTTCCTGTAAAGACTATCAATCGAAATTGATATGTCCTGGAGGCAATGCTTTTTCTGTTTCACGAGGTTGGTGGTTACTTCCAAATGTAAATCCACCATCGTTGTATGTCTGTGATCCGAATATCTGCTATCAGAATCAACAATGTAGATTACACCAAAGAGGAACACTTTGCTCAAGCTGTGAAAGTGGATATTCAAAAGTAAAGACATTCTGTGAGGATTGCATGATTGACACAGTAAATCTGTACATGCTCTCTGGTCTCATAGTATTCCTCGTCCTTTACATCTTTTGCAACTCGATCTTCAAGTATCCATCGTCAACAGTCATTATGAATTTCCTTGTTGCAATTCAAATCATTGGTATTATCTCATACAATGTTAGATACATTTTCATCGTTCCCCTCTTTGATTTCATGGTAGACTATTGGCCAACCGCATGCTTTGTTCAACTCAATTACCTCTGGAAGTCTTTGATGTCGCTCGTCATCATGTTGATCATTGTAGCTATTTCCTCCAATATCAATATTGGTAAAGAGTTGGCCACAAAGATATTCGCCAAGTACCAAGGATTCTTTTTGGAGAGGACTCTTAAAAACAACCAGTTTTTGTACTCTGTCTTGAGCAACCTTCTCATTCTGTATACACCATTTGCCTTCCTATCAATTGGTCTTGTTTCATGCCAAAACATTGGTGGTAACTCCGTTCTAATCTTGGATGCTTCTGTCCATTGTTTTGATAAACATCATCTACCGGCTCTCATTCTCTCCATTTTCATCTTGGTATTCGTTGTTACTGGTATTCCCCTTTTCATCATATTCAAACTTTATAAGCGCGATATTATGTTCATCAAGGTCTTTTGTTTAAAATATCGTACTGCTTATTTCTGGTGGGACTTGGTTATCATCTTCAGATCACTCTGCTTTGTATTGGCAACTATCTTTACATTCAATTATCTGGATACCAAAGGACTGATGCTCTCGTCCTTCGCCGTTTTCTTTTCATGTGTCAATTGGCTCTGCAGTCCATACCGAGTAAAGAGTCACAATGATTTTGAAACTCATGTTGGACTGGTACTATGTTTAAGTTGTCTTATATTCAACAGTAGAGTACTCGATAACTCTTCACAGTTGGCTGGTATCATTATTTCAGTGGTTGCTTCTTTTTGCTTTGTATCATTGGTTTACTATATTTATGTCAATGCAAAGAGAGTCAACAAGAATCATGACTATGAAGAAATCAAATAAACTTTCTTTTATTTATTTATTGGTATTTAATTTTTCTAGCTTTTGGTCCAATTTAATTTTCTCATTTCTGAATTTTAATTTTTTAGCCGAGTAGATTGATACTGCCAGAACTATCGTAATGAAAACGACTGCTGCTACAACAATGGCAGCTATAATTCCATTAGAGAGTTTCTTATCAGACTTTGATGAACATAATTGATCGACATCTTCACCATCAACATCAATGAGATATGAAAAATCTGGATCCAACAATGCACTGTTTTCAAAATAGGGAACAGTAATTCCAATTGTAGTCGATCGGTATTGTGATGATTCAGTTTGATTGCCAATATCGAGAACTCTATTGTCTATTGATACCACTCTAGTGTCGACGATTCCATAAGAAATAAATCTTCCATATAAACTAGTTTTATCAATGTTCATTTTGATCCATTTAACATCATTTGTAGAGTTGTTGCTTCCTATTTGTTTGGATGAACATGATTCACTATCGGATCCTTGGATGGTTGCCTCTAGAACAACTTGGAGCATATTCGTTTTCAATTGGAAATTGAAAGACGATATATTAATGGAATATTTGATTGAGGATGGTGAAATTAATATTTGTTGACCCCCAAAATCAATTGATCTTGAATCGTTGAAGAATTCAATTGAAATGTTTACGGTTGTGTTGGTACCTTCTAGAAGACTCTGGTACAAATATTTTGGATGATCTGTTTGGTTCGATAAATCATTTAAATTCCAATTTGATAGTTTGTAGGAATTGACAATGTTCATGATACTATCGATCTCTCTAACCTCAATAACTTGAATTCTTGATGAAATATTGTTGATATTTGTATTTGTCGGATCAAATATTGTGACATTTGTTGATGGATCTGGTTGTGCTGGTGGTGTTGGAATAATAATAATTTCTAGAAAAAAAAACAATTATTATTAATATTTTTTAAATAAATATAATATTATTACTTTTGAATACTTACGAGAAGAACAAGAGGGACCATACCATGGTTTTTGACATTCACAACCACTACTTCTACAAACACCATGATTACTACACTGTGGAGATCCTGGGCAAATATTTGATGGTATAGGGTCTAGTTGAGCTTTGAAAAGATAAATCTTGAATATATTGGATTCTATCTTATTTCTAGTAACGACAATATCCACTGAGCTTGAATTTGTCTGTTTGATTTTGTTGTTAAATTGGAGCACTACACTAGAGAGGAAATCTGCATCAATCTGTTGATATCCAATTCCATCATTATAGTTAATGAAACATCTGATATCATCCTTTGGAATTCCAAATTGCTTTCCATATATTGTCAAAGATCCACCAAGAGATGACAGCAAACTGGACGATTCGATAATCGGTACTGTCATTTTGGTTTTCCTAACTATAAAGAATGGCAAGCCTGCATCTCTAAGATCTGTAGGTAGATAGGCATTATAATTTGATTTGGCATCAACTATTCCATAAACAGAGACATAAATCCTCCTCCAACCAAATCCATATGGAAGTTGAGCTGTTGCTGTATATGTTCCTTGGGAAGATCCTCCGCCTCTTGCCAGACTTGTTGTCATATTAAAAGATTGACCATTCTCAGAGGTCAAAACAAATATTGGTCGGTCAAAATCTCGATACGAATTTGAACCATAGTTTACAATCATTGTAAAATCTACAGCTCTATTAGGGCCATAGATTTCGACTGAGTCTGTAAATGTCAAAGAATCAATCTTAGGATTATTTGATATATATTCAACTAAAAAAATTATTATTATTAAAGTTAGTAAAATTAATTTTAAATTTTAAACTTTATAAATAAATACCTGTGTAATTAATTGATATTTTTAATTGGTCTGAATATTTATCAAGAATGCCCACTAATGGATTGAAATCTTGAACTCTTTTCTTTTGATTTACAAGAATAAGATTGGAAATGGATAATTTCTTTGCGATACCAATATTATATAAAGGTATTGATACTCTATATGTTCCATGGATCAATGTGCCATTCTCCAAGTTAACTTTGTCGAATCTAACTTTGTATGGGTTTGCATCGACATCAGATACTACATCAAAAGAACCACTTTCAAATCCAAGAGGATCAGACACTCCTAAAATCCAACCAACACTGACTTTTTGGTTATATATCTCATTGGTACTTGGAAAAGCCTTTAGATAAAATAATAAAGCAGGTGAAATTCCATCTAAAGTATTTAAATTAGTATGATGTGGTTTAATTTTAATTTTAGGTTGTATAAATACCTGAATTAACTACCGTTAATGAACTATTCAATTGAATTAAAGATGATGGTATTATTGATCCTATAATTAAATCTGATATAGAATATTCAAGAGCTCCATTCATAATTGGGAATGATGCATCGAATTGGATGGTATACAGCCTCAACACTGGGTGATAAAATCCTTGGAATTGATATTTATCATTGAAAGTAATAGTAGGAGTTAAATCTGGATAAGAGTTGCTGAAATTAAAATATAAAGTGTTTGAATAGTTGGCTTTAATATCCCACAGACTATTTTTGAAACTAAAATATGTTATATTATCTTTATCAAACATTGCTAAAATATAATGATTAATAATTTGTGAAAAATAAAAATATCAAATATATTTTCTGCTTACCATTCAAATTAAAAGGTCTATAATATGGCAGAACTAAAAAGTCAGAGTTGTAGGCTTGACCACTCTGTATTGAATAACTATTTCCAAGTTCATCCAATAATCTAACACTAAAAGAAGATGGTTTCGATATTTTGAGCAATTTTTCATATATTCCATTATATGAATCTCCGAAAATCAAATCGGAAGAATATAGAAAGTCTGTCTCTCCAAATGATATATATCTGATATCAAAGTTAGACTCTATTGATATTCTAAAGATGAAATAATACGATGTTACGGGTATCAATTCAATTTTTTTTATATTATATTTTGATGTTTTTATCAATGCTAAAATAAATAATAGTATGAATATTAATATTTAATTTATAAGAAATAATCATAAGTATCGACTACTTACACTTTGAATTGCTAACAATAGATATATTGCTATCAGTCTTTAGATTTATAGATGAACTTATATATTTGCCTGAAAAGTTTGAAGACATTGAATCTTCAAACTTATAAAAGAACCCAGAAGAATTGCGAGCAAAAGGGTAACTAATGATTGTTTTCAAAAAAGATCGAGATACTGTACCTGTGTCAACTTTGACTTGTTGCAAATAGTTGGTGACAAACTCTGACCTTACAAAAGTGACTCCAAGAGAATCATTGGTAAACTGTTTCAAAGTTGATGTACTAACAATTGCTATAGTAAAACGTATTAGTTTCATTCAACTTTGATAATATCTATTTGTGCTTGTACATACATAATGGAAATTTAGAGAGATAAACAGTATCATAGACTACGAGACTATACTTTGAGCACTCGACAGATTCAAAATTTGACATGTTTGAAGTCTCATACTGATATCCTCCAATATAATAACTGGCTTCGCTATCTCGGTGTACGAATCGGTATTGCTGGTAAAATGATGCCTCGGGTGATTTATAAAAAAACCTTGTTAGATTTACATTTTCAATTGCCAGTAAAGAAAACTTATTCATCGTCTGCATTTGGAATGTAAAGTCTTCACTGTAGGACAATGTTATATTTGGATAGGTGAAATATGAAACATATCTGACGGCACTAGAATCTTTAAAAAGGTTTAATGTATTAGCTATGAGGAAAAAAAAAAAGAAAAACAGGAAATAACCTACAATCCCAAGGAAATGGTGAAGCAAAAGAAAACGTCCGGTTATAAGAACTTAAAGTGAAATTGATTGTAAGTCTTGGCTCTAAGATTGTATATGAGGGCTCAAGATAAACCTTGGCCAAAAATACATTATTCGACTTTACAAGAGTCAGCTCACATCTATAGGGACTATCCATATAGGGCTTGATATTATAGCTATATGGAAGAGAACCAGTCTGACTATTTAAGTCTATGTTGAACTGTATATAGAATGCCATAGTATAGGGGTCTATCATTGACAAAGTCGATACATTTCCTATTTTAAACTCAAGAGAAGCAGCGATACCTTTAATAGATAAAATTAATATAATAAATAATTGACAAAATTAAGAATATAACTTACCCTCACATTGAATCTGATAGAAATCAGTAAATGTTTGATTTTCATAGGTTGAGTTGGTGTATTTAAGTGATAAATAGCTAATTGAATTTGCAAAAGCTGACAACTGGAAGAATAATACTTGGTTTGTAACAGAATCTTGGTATGAATTCACAAAGCTAAAATTAACACCACCAACTCCATAAATTTCAAAGTTATCAGGTCTGACAATGTAGTTTGCTGATAGCAAAACCGAAACACCAGACTTATCACAAAGATTTGTTTCTGTATTTATAAACAATGTAGGAAATCCAATTGTTTTTACGAGAGAGATCTGAGAATAGCAAACTGTTGAAATTGTTAACTAATGATATGATTTTAAATATTGTAAAATAGACTAATTCATACCTTCAAGATAAAAAGAAATAAAAATAAAAGCAAAGATTGTATATTTCATTTTATTACTGCAAATATAAACCTGGTTTGATGAATGAAGTCTATTATTTTAAACTTATTAAGGTAGATCATAATTAGCTTGAACTAATGAAGTAATACGTTGTTTAATCTTTTAAAGATATTTAAATAAAAATAAAAAATCTATAAGATATGATTAAAAAAAATATAAAGATCAAAAGAAATGGTGAAAAGATCATCAGCGGGGTGCTGTAATGATCAAAAAATATTTTTCCACCACAATAAATATTAAAGATATCTAAAAATATCGTTAGCATGTTCCGAAATGCCGCTTAATATATAAATTTGAATTGCAAAATTATAATAATATTAATTAAAATAATTCTAGAATATTTTAATGAGATCAAATATCATTTTGTTTATTTACAATAACAATAATAAATATTGTTGTTTATTTTCGGCTTGGTACAAGTGCTCGAGTTCACACTTTAATGATGTGGGTGGCGGTTATTGGTGTGTTCTGTTGAGTTGTTGAGGATTTGATGTTGCAGAGGTAGTGTAGTTTCTTGGTGGAGGTGGTGGTGGTAGTGGTTTGTTTGGTACGGTTGGGGGTATGAATATCGATTGAAGTGATGTGTACTTTAATGAGGTTGAAGATGGTTGTTTAATCACTGGGAGACTTGCATGGATGGCAGTGGATTTCGAGAATGATTCGTGTTGATGGATTCTCTCTCGTACCGATCCACTGTTGGGTGGGTATGGTAATGGTTTTGGTGTGGCGGAAGTGGTCGGAGGTGACATTGATGACGAAGGACTATCAGATATATTTTGTTTATCCGGTGAAATATTTTGTTGAACCAATGGTTGTGGTGGAGCACGCTTTGGTGGCAATGTTGAGTATTGTGTTGGTGTTGTCTTGGCTGGAATTGTATTGGAGTTTAGATTATTGACATTTCCGTTTGAAGCTGTTGGAATTGATGTTAAGCTTAAAGGTGATGATGTTGAGAATGGAATTGTATTCGATGATTTACTTATGGATTGATTATTTACAGTGGGTGTTGTTGATGATGTTGTTGTTGGTGTTGCAGTGCTTGTAGTAGATACATTTGATTTAGGTGGATTCGATGATTTTGATTTGGTAAGTGGTTTAACAATGAATTTAAATCTGGTCTTTGGCAATTCATGTTGTTGTTGCTGTTGTTGTGCGATCGTTGGAATTTTGGTTGGTGGTGATGGAAGTACAGATGCGGTTATCGATGAAGATGTTTGGAATTTGTTGATTGGTGTTGTTGGTATGTTATTGACGGTGTTCTCACGGGGTGAGGCAACCGGTGAGGTAACTGGTGATGCTGGTGTAGGTGGTGATGTTGGTCTTGGTGGAATGTATGGTAATGGTTTTGGAGTGCCCTTCGATATCGATCCAGTTCCACTGAAAGTGGGAGGAGCCGTAGTTGAAGTACCACCACTGGATGAATTCAAAAAGTTACGAGGCGGTACTGCAGGTCTGTTGGCTTTTGGTGATACAATCGGTGAGATGATAGCTACCTTTTCAGAATCGGATAGTGGTACGATTGATAGTGGTGTCTTCTCGCTTGACGAAGATAAGAGTGGTGGAATTACAACAGATGACTTTAATGGTACGGTTATTGGTGAGGTGTTTGATGGTGTGGAGTTTGAGGAAGTGGGTGTCGATGAATCTAAGATGATGACGGCCATTGGAGCAACTGTTTGATGTATTGTTTCGGATGTACCGTTTGCTCTTGGTGTGCTTTGTGCTGAGGAGATCAGTGATAATGATGCAGCTGATGCAGGTTCAGAAGCAGAGGAAGATGGTGCAGGTGGTGGTGGTGGAAGTGCAGATACCAATGGTGAGTGTTTTCTTGGTGAGAAAGGTGGTTTGACTGTAGAGGTTGGTTGCTTAGACACTGTGGTTGGCAATGGTGTTGGTTCAGATGCTGAAGAAGTTGCTAAACTAGTGGACGAAGTCGATGGTGATGTTGATATTGTTGTCGTTGTTGATGTTGTGGGGATTGATGTTTTCGACTTTAAAGGTGATCTGTTTGCTTTGGATTCCTCTGAAATCTTATTTAATTTCGATAACTCTTCCTCAAGTTTGGAAACCTCCATGTCGATCTCCAATTCAACAGTCCACTCCTTTAGATCTTGGATTGATTTGGAGTCGATAGTACCTCCTTGGTTGAGTGGTGTTGGTAATGTAGTGGACAAACGATTCTGACTGGTTGGCGAACGACTTAACAAACTGGATCCACGCTTTCTTAATCTGGCCTTCGATGCCTGGGCAATAAGCTCATTACTATCGGATCTGTTTCTCTTTGGGTCTGTTGTCGAGTTCAGTTGTTTATTCAGGGCAATATCCATTTTCTCTGGACTGCCAGTAGTGAAACTACCGCTTGAACCAGTGCTTCCGATGCTGTCGTCACGAGAACGCTTCAAATTCGGATCGTTCAACTTCATGATTGGCATTCCATTCAGACGCGGAACACCACCCAAACGTGCTGGCATCAACGGACTGTATCCTCCCCTCTTCTTTAATCTCTCGACTTCGCTTTCCAATTCCATTTCCCACTTCTCCATCATTCTTGGCAGTGGTGGGCTGGAGTGTGGTGTGAGGGTGGACGGTGTCAATGAGAAGTTGGTTTCATCGTCGCTGTCGTCTGCCTGTAGTTCAAATACATCGTTTTGAATTTGATTGCTGGCGATTGAGTTGAGTAGACGATAGTCTGCACCGATACCGATGAGTGCTTGCGAGGAGGTGTTCCTCAGACTCTGTGGTTGGAACTCGCTGTTCCAAGCATCGAAATATGAACGGAACTCATAAGACTCTGAACGGAACGATTCAATATCGATAGGTGTCACCGTAGAGTGTCCAAGATTCGACTGATCACGATAGAGCTTTGCAAATCCCTCTGCTGTTTCTCTCTTTTTTCTCGAACACTGTGGACCTATCCAAATATGAAGTTTGTGTCTTGTGTCCAAAATGAATGCATCCTCAGCAACCAGATCACTCTGACAAAATGGTTTGACACGAGTTACAACATATTTACGTGCTTTAGAGTGATAGTAAATATGATACAATCTAGTGTCATAAACTTGTTTACTTTTGTTGTTGATGTTGTTGTTGCTATTGTTAATGTTGGTTGAATTACTGAGATTACCATAAGAAGTATTGTTCTTTGGATAAGTTCTAACAGCTGTGTTTTGTTTGAGGAAAACAGTGAGATCGATAGAAGATGAGTTCAAAGTGAATTGCTCCAAACGCTTATCTACACCTGCAAATTGTTTCCAGAATGAAATTGGTTCGCTGTTTTCTTCGCATTCCACTACAAGGTTGAATACGGTTGGATCGTTCTTCTGTTGAAGATAGCAGTGGAGTGAGTTGGCAACGTCGACTGCCTCCGATCGCAAGTGAGTGGAACATGCATTTCCATACCAGATGAACGAAGATTTCAATGTCTGGTTGTAGAGAATGAACACCTGTCGACTGTTTAGATTGGAGAGATTGAAATTCGAGAATTGTGTGCAACGAACGAATCTCTCACAACTGGAGAGTGTAAGATGGTAGAGTAACACCTGTGGAGTGGTATCACGATGCACCATGATATAGTTTCCAAATAGATTCATAAAGGGTGGTGTTTCTTTGTGTTGCGTTAGACACTCGGTGTTGGGAGGTGGAAGATTGGGTGCGAGTTGACGCATATGAGCTTGCAATTCTTTGTACAATCCAAATTGGAAAACGACCCACCATCTAATGTGAGAATCCGATCCTTGCCAGAAGTAGACACGCGAATTGATACGATCGTCGAGTTTGTAGATATGGTGGCAGACGTAGGCGCGTGATATCGAAAAGTGACCGTAGTGCTCCTGACTTACTTTTGTCCATGTGCTGACATCGCTCTGCCAGAGGTCGATGCTCAGCGTGACACCGCGTCTTGGCTCAGGGTAGTGGGGATCGATCAGCAGCTCGGGAATCAAAGTTGGCGAATCGAGTGGAACCGGTGGAATGGGGAGTGGAGTGTCTTTGGCGCGAATGGTATATCGTCGCGAGCTGTCGATGACCGACTCCTCCTCCAGCCAATAGAGAAAACGCTCTTTGAAATACCAGGGTTCTTCGTCTTGGTGAACGTTGTGTAGCGACGCCCAACGAGGACGATCCGAAAATATCTGAATAAACTCATTGGCAAAGATGGTTGCAACGCGTTGCTGCAGCGGATGCGAGTTTCTTCCGCACCAAACAAAAATGTCGGTTTCACAATCCATGATGAAACAAGTGTTGCTGTTGAGAGCGGTGGGAACCAGTGGTCGTTCGTCTATGGAGACAATCTTACCGTTGTCACTCACACGATAGAGCCAGGTGGTAGACTCTTCGAATGCCACCAGCTCGGCGTCGGTGTCGCCACCTTCACGCGAAACGTCAAACAGCACCGGTTGTCCGTCTGCTGAGATCTCACAGTTGTTCAACAACTTGAAAAAGTTACACAATTGCGTACTATCACGACGATCGCTATCCACTATTATATCGATGGTGATTGGCTCGAGAATGACAACACTTTCATACTTGATTTTGGAGGCGATTGCCAGACCACGAACTTGCTTCTGTAGCGACGAGAGCGATCCCATCCAAACATAGATTTTCGATCCATTGTTCAAAACAAAAACATCTTGTTTACACAGCGATTGCAGCGAGAGTTCGACACGTTTCGATTTAAACATTTCCACTCCACTAATTTGGAAGAGTGTTGGTTGATTGTTGGTTCGCGGTGACATTGGTGGAGTGGTTGTAGTATCGCCACGATGTCTGTTGCTATTGTTACTGTTGCTGACACTCAAACTTCTTTCCTCCCTATTGATTCTCGCTCTTTCACGTTTGTCTCTTGTCGATCGACGATGTCGTTCTTCACGCTCGCACTTTGAGAGTTCCTCCTTCAGCAGACGTTTTCTCTGGTCGAGACGATGCTTCTCTTGTTTCTCAGTGGTGACTCTCTGTACCAGGTCAGACCAATCGTCTGGAACACCTTCGAATTGACCAGTGACATGATTCCATGTGATGTGGATCTCACGCTTTGCTTGCATTGGATTGCCAATTACCATGGATGTCGAGCCGGTGCCGTTGAAAGATGTCGATTTCGATTGTGAGACAGTGGACTTGGGTGAGGTTATCGATGTGGTTGTCGATGAATCCGTCGATAGACTGCTGATGCTTGTGTTACTGCTTGAACTGGTCATACTGCTACCACTTGGAATATCGATAGTGACATTAGATGACTGTGCCAATGAAGGTGTACTGTTTCTAGCGTATTGTTTTGAAATTGGTACTGGCGATGGAATTGATTTGTTTGGATTGAGTGGATTCGATTTCATTCCTTTTCTACTTGGTGAATCAATTGTTGGATTTGGTAATCTTGATGTTGGTGCTTCGTGTTGTTGTTGTTGTTGTTGAACACTATTAATACTATTATTATTTTTAATTGGTTTTGTTAAATTTCTTTGTGATGTACTATCTTTTCTTCTTCTAATTAATTTATTTGCTGATCTTTTAAGAGTTGCTGTCCAATTTGAAGGTAGTCCCTATGATATGTTGAATATTCAAAAGATTGTTAATACTTATTGATGAATCAATCTCGTTTCGTTAATAAAATAATATTTACAGATAACTCCTGACTTTGTGGGTCAAAATCTACATGTGTAACATGATTGACATCGAATGGCTGACTGATTTGTATGTTCTGTTGTTTATGTGGACTGCTGTTTTGTTTGAAAAAGAAACTCTTCCACTTGGCCGGTGATAATGTAGATGAAGAAGATGCTGTATTATTATTATTATTATTGTTGTTATTATTATTATTATTCTGTATGGTTGTGGAGAAATTGGGTAGTGATTGACTAACTATTGATTGTTTTCCATTTTGTAGTTGTTTACCTTTGGTAGGTGATTTAGATTTATCCATATTTGTTGTGATGATGGTTGTTTTTTTTATTTTGTTATTTGTACAAGTTCAATAAATATTAAATTAAATTAAATATATAAATATATAATTGGAAAATCCTATAAATATAAAAATGAATGAAAATTGATTAGTAAAACTGGAAAGGAGTAGAAAGTAAAAAGGTGGAAAATAATTGAAACTATAATATAAGTTGTGTGTGGTTTAGATATTTATTTATCTAAAATGGCAATCATTCTTTCTTACTTTGACTATTTCTATTTTAACTCACTGCACTAAACACGAAAAATAACTAACAAACTAACTAACTAACTCTTCTCCTTCTTTTAACAACAAATATAGTAAGTAAAGTATGTTTGTGAAACGATTTGAATGAAATCTACTTTTGTTTTCTAAATAGATATTGTTGTTGAAATAGAATGTGAATCGATTGATTTGGTTTGATTTTAGTTGATAAATAAGTATGTGGTTGTTTGCTGTTGTTGTTGTTTTTGATCAAAGTAATAATATTATAAATGTTGTTATTGTTGTTGTTGTTGTTGCTATTGTTTATTGTTTATAGTTTATTGTTGCAACCAATTACAACATATAACTAATTAATATATATTGGATTTGATATCATGGTGATAAATAGAGAATGAAGGGTGAGGTAAATGAGACGTCTTTAATTTAATTGTTTATTTTTAAACAGTGCTCATTGATTTAAAATAAAGAAATGAAGGTTGATCAACAATGTAATTGATCGCCCATATCACGCAAAATAAAACAAAAACAAAACAAACTAAACAAACTAAACAAAACAAACTAAACTAAACAAATTAAAAATAACAACATCATTGCTGATATCAGCACATATGATATGATGGAACACTTCAATAAACACACACATCATGATGCACCAATATAGAAAAAATGTATAAAAATACATCGTGAACTGATTCGTTTTGGAACGTTGCATGGATAGATGGTGGCGAGATATTTGTATTTTCGAAATACTAAGTATAATAAATGATACCACAACATCAACATCACCACCACCACTAACAACATCAACAACATAATAGTGTGATGTTAGTGTTAGCAGTGAGTGATACAATATGTAGATGTATTTTATATAGTTTTAATTATTATCATCATTATTGAATTAAAATATGGTTGATATCAATTGTTGTTGTTTCCAAAATCACTAAGTATGAATATTATATTAAATATTGTTATGAACATCAAAAAACGATTATTTATATGTTTTTTGGTTTGTGTTTAGTGGGGGTGGGGTGGTTTAAAAATATGTATCATTGGTAATCAAAGTGTTGTGGTAACACCATGGTGATGACAATGTAAAAGAAAAATGAAGTTGATTATGCCTATTCAAAAATTAAACAACATGATGTGAATTTTAATAGTGTTGAAAAATTTAATATTAGATTTTAAAAAAAAACAAACAACCACACATGGTTAACCACGACAACAACAACACAACAAATAGGTAGAGATATATGGAAAGTAAACAAATATCTATTCAAAAGAAGCAATAAAAATGAATTATTAATTGATTGATTGATTGATTGATATAACTGTTGATTCAACAACATCAGAAAAACAAAAACAAAAACAAAAAAACCACAATCGAATCAATTTCTATTTCAATAATGGTGGTGATTGTTTTACTATTGTTGCTTCTTTGCAGTTGTTGTTATTGTTATTGCTGCTACCAATGTCAATCTATTCTTTATAATAATAAGCAATTTTAATGGCTAATTTGTTTGTTCATTAACAATTTCCACAAAATCTACTCCATACATCTATATGTCTATATATCTATCTTGGTTGTATATCCAAGACTGCAAACTATAAATGATCCATAAGAAGAGAGTGAAATATGTTTTGGTGTGTGGGTGTGTTTTCGATTGAAATAATCAAATATATATCCACTGCTGCCTATAATAAATAAATCATAACAATAACCAAATAATCGTTATTGTTATGAAAACAAGAAAGATATTATAAAACATCTCACCATATAAACTAACTAAATGAACTAATTTGTGTGTTCTCGAGAATGATTGATTGATTTGGTTGACCATCCATGCCAAACGAAAATATCAGATTTATGAAGAGGTGAGAGATATAATTAAAGAAATTACCTTTATAAAACGAATTTAAATGTGGAACATGGAAACCAATAAACTTGTGAGCCAATTCCACTAATATCAAGTTAAACAATTATTATTGTTCCAGATCTTTAGATGACCACTAAATGAAATGTTACTACTTCTGTTTTGCTTTATTTAGAAATAAATAAATGATTTATTTGTAACTCTACAAAGATATATATAATTATTACTATTCTTAAAACATAACATTAGATGGAATTATTATTATTATTCTATTAATTTTCTGATTGATTGATTGACTGGCTGATTGATTGATTTATTGGATTACTGATGGATTGGTTGTTGGATTATAAGTTTGAATATTTGGTGTGTGTGTGTGTGTGCGTGAAGTTAAATTAATTGAGTGTAGTGTAGTGAGTCTCAAGTTGGGTTGGATATCTGATTTGATTATTTGCCAATAATATTCATAACTAGTTTGTTGTTGGATTGGCGGGTGGTGTTTTTTTCTTTTTTTTGTTTTTGTTTTTTAATTAATTGAACAGACTTGTTAAAATCAAGACGATAACTTAATTAAAAAAATAAAATAAGTAACAAACACCCTTTGAATAAAATAAAATAAAAAACAAAGTGAAAAGAAAATTAAGATAGATAATCAAATAATAATGTTATTATTTTAAGTAAAATGATTATTATCTTATAGAGATTATTAATTGATTAATTGACTGATTGGATGACTTGTGGGGAACCAAATAGAATAATGTAAAAAGAGAAAGATGTGGTTCAAACAAAAAGGATCAATAAAAAAACTTTGTTATTAAAAAAAGTAAAAGATAAAAATCAAAAAAATCATTCTCTTGTTTTTTTGTGAGACACTTTTTTTTTATTTTAGATATTTTTTTATAAAAAACTTTTTTCGATCAATTTCTAAATTTTCTCAAGCTTTATGTGAAACAGCCCCACTACTTTTTTCAAAAAAAATAACACTCAATTTAAATGAAGTTGTGTGGATCTCCAAAAACATGTGATTGCAAGATAGATCAACACACAGAATGCAAAAATAATTTGGAATCATTCAGTTTGCGAAAAACCATAGTATACTGTTTGGTCTGGTCAAAAAATTCATGTTTGCTTATATTTTTTTTTATGAAAAGAAATGACAGATTGCTGTGCATCGTATTAAGAGTAATTAAATCTCTGAATGATTGGAAATTGGTGTAATTATTATTATTTATTTACTTTTTTTTTTTTTTTTTTTTTTTTATGTTCCAGATTTGATTCCATATATCATGTGTGTCAGTTTTCAAAAGTTATATGTGACAGAGTGAGCTTCTGATGAGAAGAAAAAAAAAAAATAATGAGATAACAAAAGACTTATTTTTAAAAATTATAAACAAAATCAGATAGTTTCATCTTGTTGTGCTAAATAAACTATTTAAATATTGTTATATTATTAATAAACAGTTGATAACTAAGTCATCAACATTAATAAAACAAGCAGGTTATCAAACTTTAAAAATAAAATAAAAAATAAAATAAAAAAATAAATTAAGAGATCGTAAAAAAAATGAGAATGAGTCAGCTAAAGAGTGACGCATCAATCCCAACAGTGAATTTTGATTTGTCTATTCTGGTATTCTGTTTGACAGGTGTGGAGAGTGTACACTCACCGGTATTGTGTAAATCCAAGTCTAATAAAACAATCGCAATTGTTTTTGTTTTGTCAAGTTTATAGATTAAAACGGAGAATAATAACGTAAGTAATTAAAGTAGAGAAAATTTGATGAATGACAAAGCATTGCAATCTAAAAATGGTTAATCTTAAGGAATAGAATGGTTCCTAAAACACACATATCTATCTTTTATATGGTTGATTAATATAGAGGCAACTCGTCAGTTATTTTGAGCGAATCATTAACTTTAAAAAAAAAAATTTTTTTTGAAGGGAAGTTTTTTTTTTTTTTTTTTGGTGTGCTGTGTGGTGTGTGAATCTATTTTTTTTCATTTTTTTTTAATTGTTTTTTTTTGCTGTGTGATGACGGTGCATTAAAAATAATGTGCATGTGAAGTCGAGTGTATTTGAGATGACGAGGCAAGCGAAAAAATAAAATGACACTGGAAATCCTTTTTTTCAATTCAGTTTAGTTTAGTTTAGTTTTTTTTATTTATTTTATTTATCCAAACTAAAAAAGTAAATATAAATAATAAATAATAGTAATATAATATAAATAATAATTTTATTTAATATCTAAATTAATTAATTTTTATTGTTTTTTCAAAATATTTTTTCCAAAGATCTTGCTTGAAAACCAAAAAACTAACAAAATCTTTTCTTTAGATATATATTTTAGTTGTTTTTTTATTTATATAAATATATAGAGAAAACAATGAAATTTAAATCATTGTACAGTTTATTTATGATTGTGCTTTTGTGCACTGCAATCATTTCCAACGCCAAGGAGGAAGAGAAGGAAGAGTTGGTCGAAGGTGAAGTCATCGGTATCGATCTCGGAACTACCTACTCATGTGTTGGTGTCTACAAGAACGGAGGTGTAACCATCATTCCAAACGAACAAGGACATCGTATCACTCCATCATACGTCGCATTCACTGAGACTGAACGTCTCATTGGTGACGCCGCCAAGAATCAAGCCACATTGAACCCAGAGAACACCATTTTCGATATTAAGCGTTTAATCGGTAGAAAGTAAGTTAATAACTAAACAATGATGATAATGAACAATTTATTAATAAATGCTTTTTTTTTTTTAATTTTTAAAGATTCACCGATACTGAAGTTCAAAAGGATTTGAAATTATTGCCATACAAGATTATCTCAAAGGGAGATAAGCCATACGTTTCAGTCAAGGTAAAGGGAGAGGAGAAGGTTTTCTCACCAGAGGAAATCTCTGCTATGATCTTGACCAAGATGAAGGAGATTGCCGAAGCCTACTTGGGTAAGCCAATCAAGAATGCCGTCATCACTTGTCCAGCCTATTTCAACGATGCCCAACGTCAAGCCACTAAGGATGCCGGTGCCATCGCCGGTTTGAATGTGTTGCGTGTCATCAATGAACCAACCGCTGCCGCCTTGGCCTACGGTTTCAAGGATATCTCTGGTGAGAAGAACATCTTGGTCTACGATTTGGGTGGTGGTACTTTCGATGTTTCCATGTTGACCATTGAGAACGGTGTCTTTGAGGTACTCGCCACTAGCGGTGACACTCATTTGGGTGGTGAAGATTTCGATCAACGTATCATGAAGAACATGTTGTCGATCTTCCAAAAGAAGACCGGTAAGGACGCCAGCAAGGACAAGAAGGCACTCCAAAAATTGAGAAGAGCCTCTGAGAACGCCAAGCGTGCTCTCTCCACCACAACTCAAACCACTTTGGAAATCGAAAACTTCTTTGGAGGTGAAGATTTGATCGAGACTTTGACTCGTGCCAAATTCGAAGAGTTGAACATGGATTTGTTCAAGAAGACACTCGAGCCAGTCAAGAGAGTCCTCGAAGATTCCGGATTGAAGAAGAACCAAATCCACGAGATCGTTTTGGTCGGTGGTTCCACTCGTATTCCAAAGATCCAAGCTTTGTTGAAGGACTTCTTCAACGGTAAGGAACCAAATCGTGGTGTTCACCCAGATGAAGCCGTTGCCAACGGTGCCGCCGTCCAAGGTGGTGTCTTCTCAAAGGCTGAAGGTACTGGTGACATCGTCTTGTTGGACGTCGCTCCATTGACTTTGGGTATTGAGACTGTCGGTGGTGTCATGACTGCCTTGATCAACAGAAACAGTATCGTTCCATCCAAGAAATCACAGATCTTCTCTACCTACCAAGACAACCAAGACAAGGTATTGATCCAAGTCTTTGAAGGTGAACGTTCGATGACCAAGGACAACCATTTGTTGGGTAAGTTTGAATTGTCCGGAATTCCACCAGCACCAAGAGGTGTCCCACAAATCGAAGTCAGTTTCGAACTCGACGTCAACGGTATTCTCCATGTATCCGCTGAGGACAAGGGATCCGGTAACAAGGAATCCATCACCATCACCAACGACAAGGATCGTCTCACCAAGGAAGACATCGAGCGTATGGTCAAGGAAGCCGAAGAAGCCGCCGAAGAAGACAAGGTCATGAAGGAGCGTATCGAATCGCGTAACTCTTTGGAGAACTACATCTACCAAATCAAGAACGCCATCAATGATAACGAGAAGTTGGGTAGCAAGATCAGCGCCGACGACAAGTCCACCATCGAATCCGCAATCAAGGACGCTTTGGAGTGGTTAGAAGTCAACTCCAGCGCCGAAAAGGACGAATTCGACCAACAATACAAAGATTTGGAAAAGATTGTTCAACCAATCTTCTCTGCCCTCTACAAGGAAACCGGAGGTGAAGGTCAAGAAGCTCCAAATCACGACGAACTTTAAAAATAATAACAACAACACATAAATATATAATATAAATGTATATTAAAAATAAAAAATTAACAAAAACATTTTAAAACAAAACAAAACAAAACAAAATAGTTATTTTTATTCTTTTTTGTTGGTAGTAGTTTTATTATTTATATCAGTTCTAATATTTGTAGGAAAATGTTTCTTGTTTACTTTATTCAAAAGTTTCATAACTGTATCCATTAGATGTTCTGATTCTTTGAATTCACGATCTTTCAAAATTGAATTTAAAAGTTAGTTTGTAGATGATTTCAAGTTTAGAATAGATAGTAAGGATCTTTTACCTTTGTATATTGTTCAAGAAATTTACATCATGATATAAACCAAGTATAGATTCATCATTGATTGTTTCAAACAAATAAGAATTATTCTTTGTATTACTATTACTACAATTCTTTGTCATTTTTTTTGAAGAATTTGACAATTCCAAGATTACATTTCATATTTATAATATTTTCATTTAATAAACTTCAAAACATTGGACAACAATGAATATATTTATTATTTCAAATATCATATTAAAACCATCGAACCTTAAAAGGATAAAAAAAAAAAAATATTAATTTTTGATAAGGTTTGCTTTTCCCACCATCACAAACCTTCCTTGAAACCTTTGGATTGAAAACACCAAAATTTTTAATAATTTTTTTTTTTTTTAATTACAATTTTTTGATATTTGTCTGAGTTCATGGTAAATCAATCAACTTAGTTAGTTAGAGATATATAACAACAGGATATAAAATATTATTTATCTATATATTGTAGAAAAAATAAAAATAAAAATATAGTATGGATTCTTTAAAAAAATATATTGGTGAAGTTAACACAAAGATATCCAACACATCGGATGCAGACAAAGAAGCTGTTCAAACAATCAAAAATGCAATTCAAGAGTTAGAGGAATTCTTAAGTAATAATGTTTGTGATGAATCGGTCATCAAACAACAACACGAAGATTTACAGAGCATGGTAGAGACAATACTTCCATAATTGCCACCAACACCCAATACTTTTAGATTCAACTCCATAACCAAACTATTTTAATTATTTCAAAATTTAAATTTAATTGAAAATAAATAAACAAAACAATGTATTCTATATTTATAATATAAAAAAAACAAAGAAAAACAAATTAACTTTTTTTCCTTTTTTACCAAAAAGCCTTGATTGTTGTGCACAACCAAAAAAAAACAACTTTAATAATTACATCTTGTTATGAAAAAAAAAGAACAAGGCAAGATACCGAGTGATTGGGAAGAATATCTTGCCAGTATAAAGAAAGCCAATAATGATAGAATTCAAGAGAGAAATAAATTAGATTATAATCCAGAGAATGATAATATTATGTATGTTGTTGTTTGTTGTTTGATAAAAAATATTGTTATGCTATAAAGATCTTTACTGATCGATTGATTGATCGATTATTATTAGCAAAACCTTTGCAAAACAAAAAGATGCATTGGAGACAGAGACATTTGATAATCTATTCGAAGAGTTGGATAAGAAAACTTTCTCCAGAGAGGTGTCTCAGAGTGGATCACGTGAGTTTATCGTTTCAAAGTCTTATCAGTCGTTTTGGAATGAATATAGATTGACAGAGCCAAAGAATCACTACGAGTTGATCGAAGAGAATGAGCCTTGTCATCTCTATTTCGATATCGAATATCAACGTGAATATAATCCACAGCTAGATGGCAGATCTGACAAAGTAATGGAGGTACTCTATTATTACATAATCTTAGAGCTAAAACAGCAACTAAACATCGATAGTGAACACTCCGATGTGCTGGAACTAGACTCGTCTACACCCATCAAATTCTCTAAACATCTAATATGGCATCTTAAACAACATTGTTTTAAAAGTAATGAACATGTTGGAAGATTTATAAAGTAACTATAATATATTGCTATTATTGTATATTTTAGAAAGTTAACTTATTAATACTTTGTTTTGTTGTTGTTTTTCTTCTAGAAATTTTATCTATAGGATTGAAAAAAGAATATCATTGTTGCTGAATCATAATAATAATAAGGATGACGATGACTATGAAGAAAATGATATAGACTATAGTCAATTTGATAAGGATGATTTGGATATTCTGCAGTATCTGTTTGTTTATAATGATAGAGGAGAGAGGATACCCGTTATCGATTGTGGAGTGTATACAAAGAATCGAACGTTTAGGTTGTATCTATCTTCAAAGTACGGAAAGACAGCAAAGTTGGTTCTTGCCAAAAACAACATGTATCCACTGGTCAACAATGAGCAAGACAACCCTGATGAATTCAATAGAGAGGTATTCATGGCAAGTCTCATCACCAATATAGATCAATATTCAAAACCGATATCAGTTGAACTGGATCCAAATATCATTAGTGACAACAACAATCAATCGACAACATCATCAACAATCACCTCAAAGAATATAGATATGAAACAACAATCTGGATATCCAAAGTTAGACAATTACATTCGTCAGTATATCAATAGTAGAGGTGGAAAGAATAAAGGATACCTAAGGTCAATCACAAAAGTAGAGTTGTCCAATGGGACGGTGTTGCTTCGTTACTATGTCGGAGGAAACAGGTACTGTGAGAACATTCAACGTGAACACAAAAGTCAGCATATCTATCTAGAAGCAAATCTCACAAGAAATCTATTGATACAACGCTGCTTTGATGTAGATTGTAAACACTTTAAATCATCAGAACTCGACATATCATCATACCTTTAAAATAACTCATATATATTTGTAATCTTTATTAATTACAACTACTTTAATAATATTATTAAAAACTAAGACTATATTAATATACTGCAAATAATATGCACATTCAATTAATAACAGTCTCTAATAATAACGATCAGTTCATCATCAACTTAACACAGGATAATGAAAATTTCAAAATGTTTTGATGTGGTGATAGTGGTGCTTTGAGTCACCAAAAATTTCTCATCACTGTAAATAATCAAAAATAAAAATAAAAATAAAAATAAATTTTGGACAAAGTTCACATATAATCTATATATATGTTTGTATGTATGTTTTTATAGTTTTATTATATATTTATTTATTTTGATAAAAAGAAAAATGACTTTTTTATTTGCACCTGAATTAGTGATTAATAACGCTACATATAATAATAATGAAATAGCGTTTAGACCATTAAGTATAAATGATTATGATCTTGGTATGAATTAATGAATCAATAGTGAATAGGAAATAACTAACTATAAAAAAAATAAAATGAATACTACGACTACAAATCAATAGGATTTTCAGAGTTATTACAACAACTTACAGTGGCAAAGTTTGATAAAACACAATTTGAACAGAGATTTATGGAGATGAAGAAAGATGGAACTTACTACATTGTAATCGCTGAAGATTTAATAAAGAAAAAGATTATTGCAACCGGTACAATCGCAGTTGAGAAGAAGTTTCTCAGAGACTGTGGAACATGTGGTCATATTGAAGATATAGTCGTAGATTCAACATATCGTGGAAAGAATCTTGGATTAAAGTACTAAACGAACAATAATAATATTATTATTTAGGAAAATATAAATTAACTTTTTTTTTTTAATCTAAAAAAATGAATAGGATTATAGAACAATTAAAACATATCGGAACCAAACTGGGTTGTTACAAATTGATTCTGGATTGTGATGAAAAGAATGTACAATTTTATGAAAAATGCGGATTTCAAAAGAAACAAGTTATGATGGCAATCTATTTACCAAAGTCAAAACTATAAACAATCTTTTTTTTTTTTTTTTTGTTTTCTATTATTAAACTAAATAAATATATCTCTAAATAGGGTGACTAATCTAATTCTTTGATAGTTATTCTTTTAAAACATATATTTATACTATTTTCTTTAAATCTTAGATCGATTTATAAATCATTTTAAAAAAAAAAAAAAGTCAACCAATGGATGAATATTCTAAAATTAGGAAGGTAGATTGAAATAAAATTGAGGTGAATGGTAGACTTTAAAGACAACAAAATCATACCATTTTATCATAATAATCTTTTAAAAAATTTTGAAAATAAAAAAAAAGGTGAAAAAAAAATATCAATCACCAAACCCAAATTTATCCAATTTTTTTTTTTTTTCTTTTTGCACAGTGGATTGATTAAACCTCTCTGCCAACTTCAACTACAAAAAAAATATAAAAAAAAATTAAATGAAAAAATTTCACTAAATTGCTAACAAAAAATCAACTCAAAACATGTTTTGAAAAAAAAATTAATTTTTTTTAATTATTTATTGATAAAGTTGGTGGGCAATAACAAAAGGTCTCCTTCCCTTCACACACACTCCCATCACAATATTTTATTATTTTTATTAATAAAAAAAAAAAAAAACAATTATTATATATATATAAAGAGAAATATTTCTTCTTTTGCTATTGTTTTTTTCTATTCCCTTCTTTAGCTAGCTTTTTTCAAGTATTCTTGTTGTTGTTGTATTATAAAATTTAAAGATATAAAAATAAATAATGTCAAAGCCAAACGTATTAATTTTGGGTGGTGTTGGATTCATCGGTAGAAATTTGGTGCAATTCTTGGTGGAGAAGGATCTCGCCGAATACATCCGTGTTGTAGATAAGGTTTTGCCAGCCACAGCCTTTTTGAATGCCGCTCACCAAGCAGCCTTTGGATCGAACAAGGTCGAATATATGCAAGGTAACCTCACCTCGAATGCCTCGATCGCCAAGGTCTTCACTTTGGACGGTGGTCGTAAGTTCAACTACGTCTTCAACTTGGCCGGTGAGACCAAGTACGGACAGACCGAGGCCGTCTACAACGAGAAGGTCTTTGAGGTCTCTGACAAGTGTGCCACCGAGGCCGCCAAGGTCGGAGTCGACAAATTCGTCGAGGTCTCCACCGCCCAGGTCTACGAAGCCAAGAAGAAGGCCTCGAAAGAGGACGGAAAGACCGACCCATGGACCTTGATCGCCAAATACAAATTGAACGCAGAGAAGAAGTTGAGAGAGATTCCCAACTTGAATTTGGTCATCGTACGTCCATCCGTTGTATATGGTCCAGGTGACATTCTCGGTATCTCACCAAGAATCATCACCGGTGCCGTCTACAAGCACCTCGCCGAGAAGATGCAATTCTTGTGGACCGGTGACTTGAGATACAACACCGTCCACGTCAGAGACGTCTGTAAAGCATTGTGGCACGTTGCCACCACAGCTCCAAAGGGTTCACTTTTCAATCTTTCAGATAAAGGAGATACTGGTAAGTAATAATAATAATAACACATAGAATAATCATTTAGTTTTGCTAACTCAATGTGTTTTGTTTTCCATTTTTCCATTTTTTCTAATTTCAACCACCATTATTATTATTATTATTATTATTATAATTTAGATGCTGAAATGATTAGCAAGATCTTGGAGAAGATCTTCCAAATCAAGACCGGTTTCCTCGGATCGATCGTTTCAAATCTTGCACAACTCAACTTGAAGGGTGTTTGTGAAGAAGCCAATAACAAGCATCTCAAACCATGGTCAGATCTTTGCAAGGACAAGGGAATCCTCAACACTCCACTCACTCCATACATTGACCAAGAACTCCTTTACAACAATCACTTGAGTGTCGACGGTACTGCTATCGAAGCCACCGGATTCAAATACGACTATCCAGAGATCACCGACGCTTTGGTCAGAGAACAAATCGAGTACTTTACCTCACAAAGATTGTTCCCAGCTTTGTAAACTAAATAGCCATATAAAAGAAATTCAAAACAAAACAAAAAAAACAAACACATTTATAAAATTAACTTTTTATTTGTATAACAAAAAAAAAAAAATAGTACTCTTTCTTTTTTATTTCTTTTTAGTTGTTTGGGCAAAAAAAAAAAGAAAAAGCTAACATAAACTTTTTTGTGTTATATTTTTTCTTTTGATTTTTGATCATTAAAATTATGACCAATAAAGTTAAATTAAATTAGTTGGTTTTCTTTTTTGAGGTGATTTATTAATGTATGATGTGTATGTATGTAGTATGTATTTATTTATCAAATCTTTCTATTGGAAACACTGATATATTTAGAGGAACTATAAAAAATAAAAAGTATTAGTAAAAAAATGTTCTGAGATATTTAAGATTGTATAAAAAATATCCATTTCGAGAATATAATATGATAGATGAAATTCTATATATATATTAATAGATAGATAGATGAATTATGAATACATACAGATGCATCTTTGTCTTGAAGGAAACGATGAAGATAGTTTACGAATCTAAAGAAATTGTGATTGGCAACAGAGTTTAGGAATTGCTCAAGTCCCTTTCTTCTTTCTTCTATAAAATCAGCTTCGAAACGACCTTGACCAAACAATGAAGATAAATTGTTTCCTGGCAGTGGGTATAATTCTCCAAATTTAATAGCTTTTGGTTTCTCTGATAGTTTTTGTTTCAAGTGTTCTCTCAAGTTTGCAAACTCTTTGTATCTTCTTCTGACACTGAATTCTCTCTCTGAATACTCTGGGAATGTAGTCTACAATATTATGTTTGATTGTGATTGATTGATTGATTTATAGATTGGTTGATAGATAGATAGAATAAGTAAGTCAGTGGTTGACATTCATAGCCACAACGATAATCAATAACATACTTGAGTTGTCACTTTATAGGTAATATAATCATCTACTCTAAGTGGATCGCTAACAATGATATTTATATATTCAGGCTCTTGATAGTCTCCATCGATTCTCTTTGGTTTCTTGTCGGTACTTGATGCTGTTGATGCCATTGTATTTTATTATAGTCTCTAAATCCCACTCACTATATATCTAAACTAAACTATTCTTATTATTATTATAATAATATTGTTATTATTTTTGTTATTACTTTTAAAAATATATATTTCTTAAAAGTAAATAACTTTTTTTCAATCTAGTTTGACTATTTTAAATAATATATCAAAGATTATAATAATAACAATGTCAATCATTAATTTTGTTTTTTTTTTTTAAGACAAACAAAGCCAGCAAAAAAAAAAAAAAAAAAATATATTTAAATTTTTTGAAAATATCATTCTCACAGGTTTTTTAAAAGTTAGTGTTGAATATTATTATTCTCTTTAGCATTTTTCCTGACTTGTTTGTATAAAACTGTTCATCCAATATTACCATTTTTATTTTTGTTTAAAAAACTTATATTAGTCATTCACTTATATAATCAATAAATAAATGTATATAATATTCAATAATAATAATATCACGCACAGTGTAATGAACAGAACTTCTTAAAAATCAAAGAACATTGAAAAATCCAATGAATACTTGTAATTTTTTTATTTTTTATTTTTAAACACAAATAATGGTGAGAAGATAAAACGTTTTATTTTCTTTAGCATTATTATTATTTGGTGGTGGTAGTGGTGCTGGTTGTAATGTATTACTATTGATATTGTTATGTTAGGTGCAGTGCAACATTCTTAGACATATATTAGATATTCATCATATCATATCAAATCATACTATATACATAATAATAATGGTGAATCATTTTTTTTACACACCATATTTGATTTTGCTTTATTTTTTTTTTCAAAGATAATACTATAAATCAAAGCAAAACACACACCATATTTGATCCAAAAACAAAACAATTGTTTTATTTAATTTCAAAATTAAATACCAAATTTATATATGTTTTGTCTATTTTTGGAAATGAGAGATTTTCAACCATTGATTTTTTTTTAATTTTAATTTTTTTTTTCCCAATGTAATTGTTAAACAATTTCCAAGCATGGAAGATAAGATTACTAGTACCTATAGGTAACCAAATTGAATTGTTGAAAATAAAAAAAATTAAACATACAATTATTCAAAAAGTAAATAATAATTAAATATCACTTTGCATTTGGCAAATACACAAATAATAAAAATGAGTTTTAAATTCTTGGCGAAATTAAATCCACAACAGATACTTAGCAGTGGTGGACGTTCGCATTTGTTCAACCCTTCACAGAGCTCGTTGATCGGCGTAAGAAACTACAGAAGAAAGTCAAATAAAGCAGAGAAAGACATTGAAGATGAATATGTATTTAGAAATGAATCTGTTGTTATTCAACCTGAAAAAAGAAGAGTAAGTAAATTTAGGAATAGTTGACTCATACAGATTATATATTTATGATTAACTGGTGGTTAATATTTAATATCAATTTCTTAGGTAGGAAGACCCAAGAAGTCATCTCCATTTACAACTGTAGCCACAGAGATTCATGAACCAGTTGTCAATGAGAGAGTAGATACTCCTCATACTGTCAAAGAGAATCACAAGAGAGCAAGACGATTTGTTCAGCACTTAAAGACTCAAGGTCAGAAGACAGAGGAGATGGAAAAGCCATTGTACACAATGTTTACAGGTAATACTAAAATCAATTAATATCTTTTATATATTTCTTATATTTAATGTTGTTTTTATATTTGTAGGTAAAGGTTCTCTTACAGATAGTGGCTTCGTCTTTTGAACTCAAAAATCAAACTAACTTATAAAGTTTTAACACAAATGCTTACAGTCAAAGCTTCAAAAGGACAGATAGTGGTTTCTTCTTAAATCAAACTAACTATCTTCTACTTGCTGTATATATTTCAATAAATTTTTATAATTGTATATAATAATAATAAGTCTTTTAATTTTATTTCTATTTTTGATCTAATCGCAATCACCATACATTTTTCTTGTGAAAAATTTGGTTAAGCCCAAAACCGTTTGTGATAAAAAGTATAAAAACTTTAAAAAAAAATCTTCAACTTTCGGATCATATACTCATATTGCCGGCAATATGAGTGCAATTGCAAAAAAAAAAAAACAAAAAAAATCACAAAAAAATTAAACAACCGGTGATCTAGGAGTTGGCCCCTTAATGTTATCATATTTTACTCTTTTTCATTACCTATATTATATTATTATTCTTTATTGTTGTATTTTAATTGTAAAATATAACTAATCAATTAGTTTGATTTCAAAAAATAAACAAAAGAGGTAATTAATTACAGTTCAATTCAAATTAAAGTATTCATTCATTCATTTACTCATTCCAGTTACACCCTCACATAACATATCATCTTCCTCATATAATCCATCCATTCATTGTTCATTTCGGAATCCGGAAATGGGAACTTGTATTTAATAACAATATATCTATTTACAATAAAATTATAAATATAATCGTATCAAATCTCATATATATATAATTTGTTGATTATATTACAATCACACAATACTCGTTGTCATGATAGAACAATTACAATTATGTGTGTGTAGATACCAAGTTAACACACTGAAATTTTATATTATTTGATTTTTTTACCCGCTCACCATTAACTGACAGTTAATTCAATTCTTCTATCACATTTTTTGTAAATTCGGATCGACTATCACCAAAATTATTATTTCAACTATTATTATTATCGCATTCATTCCTTTCGAAATATTACTTTGAAATTTTTAGAATGTTCAAACTCACCAATTTAATTTAAATAATATAATTCGAATTCTATAACTATTTATTTATTATTATTATTTTAAAGTAGTAACAAATATTTTATTTATATTATCCTTTTCAATTTAATTGATTTGAGGTATAGTAGATTTAATAGTGATGAATCTAACCAGTTTATTTTTGCATATGTCCAATTAAATTTAAATTTCATCGATATTTCCCCCACCACATACCACATAACATATCACTCAAAACGAAAGGTTTTTTTTTTTGAAAATTATCACAAAAAATGGAAACAAAAATAAAACAAAAAAAAAACAACTGACTATTATTGCAATAAAAAAATAGTAAAACAGTATCATTCTTTATTTTTCTATCATAACTTTTAAAATAGCAAAAAGAGCACACACACAAATACAAAACACACACACACACACACACAACATTATCACCCCTAATTATTATTCTTGTTGCTTACAAGAGTCAGATAAAAATATTAAAAGTGTGGGGGTAGTACTATAAGATTCTATCAATGAGAGTTGAACAAAATTTATAGTTTTTTTTTTTGCCAAATACCTCTTTATTGAGTAGTAGCTGTTTTAGCAGTCGCACTCACTCATTCAACTCAACCATACATATAAATATTATAAAGATAAAATCAACTACTTATAACAACTATTGTTATTTCATTCTTTTCTTTTAAAAAGAATAATTAACCATATTTTTTAGTTTTTAAAATAACAAAGATAACTAATAATAATAATAATAAATAATTCAAATATCTTCAACCAAGTTTCAAATCAATCAATCAATCATATATCAATTTAATTAAATTTATAGTTCAATTGTATTGTTGTTGTTTTGTAAAATATTCAGATTTTTTTGTAATAATAAAAAAAGATATTTATTTAGATTTGTAATAATAATAATAATAATAATAATAATAGTTATATAAAATTAATATTTATATGTTTTAAGAGATTAAGAAGTATAGGGATTTTTAAGTAAAAATAATAAATAAATAAAATTAATAGATAGTACTTTCGACTTTAAATAGTAATTATATATATATATATTCTGAATTGCTCATATTACCTTGCAAGATATGAGTAGTGCCAATAAGTTTGTCTGTACAACAGATTTTGCAACATCCGATATTGTATTGGGATTCCTGCTATCGATTGGTATTTTCCTTTCCTTTTTACCACAGGTATGAATGTCTTAATTACATTCAAATTATCTTTTTTTTTTAAAGACATCAACTAAATATTTTCTTTATTTTTTACTACTTGTTTCAGATTCTTGTGCTGATTTTCAGAAAGAATGTCGAAGGTCTATCTGTAATTAGTTGTTGGTTCAACTATGCGAATTGTATGGGAACGTTTTTGAACAGTTTGTTTTTGAATTGGTTCGTTTTCGAATGTTGCCACGATTGGATGACCCACTGGGTTTGCTTTGAGAATCTATTGCCAGTCGTACAGATGGCTGTTCCTTTTGTAACTACAGGTTTAATGTAATTATCAGATTATTAGATACTATTATTTAGAAAGGTAGATGTTGGAAATAGAATAACAATATTAACTTAATTATATAATCTATATTATAATAGTTTTGCTTTGTATGTTATTTTCAGACCAAAACTGCCACCTTTATCTGCTATTGCCGATGCAAAGAGTAAGCAGGCTCAGGGAGTGTTGAATGCACCGGCCGATGCTGAAGCACCAGAGAAGCAGCAGGTCAATATAAGTGGCGATAGCTCGCCAAACGGTTCGACAAGTGGATCGTCGTCTGCCAGCAGCAGCGGATCGTCTACACCGTTCTTGCAAAATGAGAATCACGATTCAAAGAAAGGAAAGCGTGAACTCTCACCAGACTCTTTCCTCTTGCAACAGGGTAACAATAAGATCGAGCGATTCTTTATTCGTATGGATTGGTACAGTCAGCCATTCTTCTGGGGTACAAACATAGCAACTGTTATCTTCTTTGGTATTGGTGTTGCACTGTGTTACAGCTACGGTTCAAAGTCTAACGAACTCTCTGGCTATGCATTTGCAATGGGTGTCATGGCAGCGATTCTAGTGTTCTTCCAATGGTTACCACAAATCTACACAACTTGGATCTCCGATGAAATCGGTAGCCTCAGTTTGGTATCTCTCTGTATTCAAGTACCAGGTGCATTGTTAGTTTGTTACTTCCAACTCTCACTATCTCAATCATGGATTACATGGTAAATTGAATGAACTATAGAAAAAAGATAACTTAACTTTCCTTTTTTTTCTTTTGACAAGAGGAAACAAGAAAGAAGAAAGTTGTGATTTTAAAGAAAAGATTATACTAACAAATAGATCACATAATTCTAGGTTCCCATATCTTGCCACAGCAGTCCAGGAAATAGTTTTAATCGTTATCTGTGCCTACTACTTGATAAGAGATCGCAAGAAGAGAAAGGCTGAGGAGGCAGAGAAGAAAGCAAAGGAAGAACAAGAGAAATCCGCTGACTACTATCAAAGCGAACCTCCAAAACCCGAATATGTAATTAATAAATAATTATTTACTTATTATATTATATCTATATTACAACTATTTCTATTTAAGAATTTATCTTTATATATTTTATTTGATCAAAAAATATATATATCAATCAAAACATGATAATTAACCTTTTTTTTTCTTTCATTTTCTTTTCTTTCAAATTTAAATAAAAATATATTTATAGTCAGAAGACAATAAAGATCAACCAAACAATCAAAATGGAAGTATCAACAACGATATAGATATTGATACTAGTATAAATAATCAAGATCAAAATAACAGTAGTAATAATAACAGTAACAGTAATATTAATAATCAATTAACATCCAATAACAGCTATGAAAATAAGAATATTATTTTGGATGGTAGTTCAGCAGCATTGGTTGAAAATGATACTATTTCAACTAATTTTGTTGTTGAGAGTAAAAGTATAGAGTCAGATCCAAAAGAGAATGAAAATTCAGAGTTTCACCGTGACGATCATATAAATGGCACAGACTCTATCGAAATGTTTTCTGTCAGTTCAAGATAAAACTGATCTTAAATATATATATATGTACATTTATACCGATTTCTGTAATTCTAAATTCACACCACAATACATCATATATAGAAAGTATTATATTACATCAACAAATATTCACCGATTAAATCAACAACACCATGTATATAATTTAAAATTTCAAAACATACCTAAATCTCTCTCTTCTAGATTGCAATTCTTGATGATTTTGTTTTTATGTTGGTTCGATTCTCATTCACAAAAACAAACAAACAAAATTGCACACAAAAAACAAAAGGAGGGGAGAAGGAAAAGGTACTTGAAATTATCAAAACAACAACAAACAACAAAATAATTAAAAATAAAATAATAAATAATGGTCGACTATCCAATTTAATAAACGAACTTAAAAAAATCAGAATAATAAAGGTCTATAGACAACAACCACCCTTCACACATATTTAATAATGATAAAATTCGAATCGACTAATTTTGTGCACAATTATTTCCATAAAAGTAAATTAAAATATGAACATTCATGTTTTGTTTTTGTTGTTTTCATTTCATTTTCAAATTTTTCAATTCAATCATAAAGATGGCCAATTGTAATAGGTAGTTCTTCAACTTCTGAACTATTGAGAAGTGATGTTTGTAATTCTTTTTTTTTGATATTCTTTTTTTAGATAGAACCTTGCTTCTGGGCCATACAGCCAATTGTTTAAATTGATACTAAAGTAATCTCAATTCTGATATCCTCTTTTTTTGAAAAACAATCTTGAAACTATCAACTTAATTTAAACTATTCGCACCTTGTATTCATCCACCGATACTTATCCTCAATGTTTTTATTCAGTTTCTGTACTCTCTACTTTTTTAATACTTTAGAATTCCAAACGACACTTTTTAAAACAAAATTAACCTTCATCACCACTCCCTGATAGTTTCATCAAGCACAATTCAGTTGGTGTTTAATAAAGTACAAACTTACTTCAACAGAAAACCAAATTCCAGATATATAATAATATATCATATTTTTTTTTATTTTATTTTTTTCATATTTTTTTTATTATGTTTTTCAAAAAATGTTAAAAATTGTATATTGTCAAATTTATTTATTCTTAATACATTACAATATTATTATTAATCAATCATATTTATAGTAAAGATAGAATATATTTTCTTTTTACATAATTCTTACAAACAAAAAAAGTTTCGAATTCAATTGAATCTAAGATTAGTTAATTTTGGTGTAAAAAATACCCTTTTATTTTATTTTTAAAACAGTGTTGTTCCACACCACCTCTCTTTAAATTTATATATTCAAACTTTTGTTTAAAACCACACTTTCTAATTTCTAAAATTAAAAATATTTAAAACTTTTAAAAAAAAACAAAATACCATTTTATTATTGTAAATATTTATTTATATTTTTGGAATTAATTATTTCCAATTTAATATCCTATTTATATAAAAACTAAAATTTTTTGGAAAAATATTTATATATTCCTATTTTAATAAGATTATCATTGAAGTCTAGTTTGAAAATAATGATAATTAAAAGAGGTGTTTCACCCTAAAAACACTTGTCTTTTAATAATAATAAAACAACTCCCAATATTGGTAAATAAATTAAAAAATCGCAAAAATTCATTGAAAAATGGATAAATTTGGTGGTTTGACTCCACCTTTGACAAGCACGGAATACACTCCCAACTCAAACAGTTCTACACCAACTACACCATCCCATATTTTTACGGGCATTAAAATCACTAGTATCATAGATGAATCTATAGATTTGAATTCCAAAATTGGTGATAGTGCTGCATCATCATCTGCAACAACAACATCTACAAATATTAATAATCGTACTACTACCATATTCCTTCAAGATATCAATAGTATTACCGATAGTACAAGTAGTAGTAGCAGCAGTAGTAGCAGTAGTAGTGCCAGTGCCAACGATAATGACAATGATAATGACAATGTCGATACCAACAACTATATATTCGAAGACAACAATAGTAATAACACTAACAACAACATTATTGATAAATCAGAACCTGGAGTAATCATTGACAACAACAACGACGACGACAAAGAAGAAGACATCAATAATAATAACAACAAAAACAATAACAGTAATAACAATAATGACGAAGAAGAGAATATGGATATATCAATCACATCTTCATCATCTATAAACTGTGATAGTAGTAGTAGTGCTTACCATTTCGAAATGGAGCTAATGGATTCATCGTCTATTTTCTTAACTCCGCCACTTGCATCAACCAATCCAGAGGCAGTAACAGCAACTACAACAACAACTACAATGCCAACTAGAGAGGTAGTAGAATCATCAGCTTCTATGCCTACACCAATGGATTCCTATTCATCTGAAATGCCTAGAAGTGTTACTACTCCTTCGCCATTGCGAATCGACAATATCAACCTATCAAAAGTTTCACCACCCCTCACATCGATACCACCACTACCACCTCAAACACAAACACAAACACAACAACAACCACCCGCAACACTAGACACAATAACAACCAACACTATTCCATTTTCATTTACAACACCAAAAACCAACTATTTAAGTCCAAACACAAACACAAACACAACAACAACAAATCAAAACAAAACCAATAGTATTAATTCACTAGCCAATAGACATAGTAAATCTTCACCTTGTATAAATTTATCTTCATTCCAACCAATGTCACCTTTAAATATGTCAACATCTGATTATAATAATATTAATAGTAATAGTAATAATAATAATAGTATTTATAAAAATAATAATAATCCACCTAACAATAATAATAATAATAGTATTAATAATAGTCCAAGTAGTACTATTAATAATAATTATAATATAACAATAAATAATAATAGTAATAATAATAGTAGTAGTAGTAGTAGTGATTCATCGATTAATAATAATAATAGCGGTGGAAATACAAGAAAGAGACTGTTGAATTTCGAGTTATCACCATGTCTTTCTTCACAGGTCACTATCAATTTCTCAGAGCTCGAGTGTTTCGAGAGTATTGTAACTTCATCGCGTGACGCTTTCTTTCCAACGGTAATCAATTGTTTCAACAAGTTTCTTGGTACAGAGAAGAGAATCACCATCTCTGAGATCAACCCGGGCAACGTCGAGATGAGCACCATTCTCCAATTTCAAAACGGTGAATATGGATGTGCAGGCGAGCGATATCCATCGGGTTCGCTTCAATCGAAACAAGATTCCGCACCATACCTTGAAAACAACACAACGATGCGTATTCCTCTATACTCCCACCAACTCTGTGGAGAGATTCAAATCGAACCCATCTCCCAAATGGAAATGGAATGGTTATTAAAAAGTTTAATTTTAAAGTAAGTAAAAAACTATCCAAATAATCAATTTCAGTTCCAATACTAAAAACAAAACAAAACAAAACAGATTTATTGTAAAGCATACTTTATATGAAGTCGAGAGAAAGATTCATGAAAATCTATTGTATATGATTGTGGAGTTCAGTACATCGACTGCCGAGGATTTCTTTCAGATGATGTCTAAACAGCTATGTTATGTCTTCAAAGCAAAGTTTGCTGGTGTATGTCAACAAGTGTCACCTTCACATGCAGTAACACTTGTTCTATGTGAAAAATCAACTATCTTGGAGAACAGAAGTATTCTATTGAACGATACTCCATGTGGTAAATTATATAGTGAAAAGAAAGTAATGGTTTGGAATGAAAAGTATGTTATTACAAAACAAACATAATAAATAAATATTAACCAACAACTAACATTATCTTTAAAACTATCAATTGATTGTTCTTAGACTTCCAGAGGTATTTCCAAAAGATGATTTCATAACGGATAACAATATAAAGTCATATCTTGGAGTGCCACTTATTGGCCCCATGGGTGGTGCAGTTGGCCATATCTTTATCATGGGAGAATATCCGATCAATACTGGTCTTCTAAGTTCATCGATGCTAGCAGTAATCTCCAATAGAGCTGCATCTGAATTAGAAGGAAGAAAAAGTATGAATCATTGATATATATCATCCAAAACAATTTGAAATTAACCATTATTATTTTATTATACTATTATTTTAGTTAGAGAAGAATTGATTTTGTCAGAGATTATATTGAATCAATTCCCATCATGTATGTTTCTTGTAAATAATCAAGGTGTTATTGTAAGAGAGTTTGGTGCGATCAACCAGATTATGGGGTTCGATTCGACGTGTCTCGGTAAGAATATATCGATGTTTGAGAAGGGAAAGGAAGAGATCTATCAGGCGTTGCATAGTTTGATAAAGAGTGGTACTAAAGATACCGTTGTCAAGGAGATCACTCTCACCAGAATGGATGACAAGGAGTTCTTTACGGAGGTTTCACTTCGCGAGATATTCGATCAGAATGGAATGCCATTGGGTATTATGGTAGTGATTAGAGACATCACCGAGAGTAAGCAGATTCAACACTCTCTGGAGGAGGTGAATCACCAACTATCCTGTAAGAACAAAGAGTTGGTGGAAGCAAGAGATAGAGCGTTGAAAGCGATTCAAATGAAATCTAAATTTCTTGCTACTATTTCACATGAAATAAGAACACCTGTAAGTAACAACAACATACATATTGTTTAAAATTAAGCTGAACAATTGGTATTAATATTAATAATACAACTTAGATGAATGGTGTTATTGGTATGGCAGAGATGCTGTTAACATCAAAGTTAAATCCAGAACAATATGAAATTGCCGATACCATTTACAAATCGGGAGAGTTACTTCTATCGATTACTTCTGATATTTTGGATTTCTCAAAGATTGAAGCATCTAAATTAGAGTTGGAGATGATAGAGTTTGATTTTATTGGGTAAGTTTGTTTAGAAACATGTAAATTTAATTCATGATATTTACTAAAATGTTGACATTGAAATTTAGTTGTATTGAAGGTGTATTTAATACTCTGTCGATATCATTGGATAAGAAGATTGAAATAATCTTGTTATTTGAGAAAGATGTTCCAACAAAGTTGATTGGTGATCCAAATAGACTCAGACAAATCATTTTGAATATTGGACATAACGCTATCAAGTTCACTGATAAGGGTCATGTTTTTGGTCATATCTCTGTGGTGTCTAGAGAGCGTGGAACTGTACAGATATGTGTATCCATTCAAGACACTGGCATTGGTATTGAGCCTGAAAAGAGAGATATGCTCTTTGAACCATTCTCACAGTTGGATAGCTCAACAACCAGGAAGTATGGTGGTTCCGGATTGGGACTGGCGATTTGTTCGCCACTTGCCAAGCTAATGGATGGCGATGTCAGTCTCGACTGGAGTCAACCTGGCAAAGGTTCGATATTCTCAATCAAAGCAATCTTCAAGGAAGTTACGGAAATGCATCTTGCCAATGCAATGGCTCCACCCATGCCAGTCGAGAGCAATCAAACTTCGAATCTCTGTATTCTGGTGGATGACTATCCGTTTGGTGGAAAGATAATGATAAAGAAGATCGAACAACTCAACAATATCAAAGTGCAATTGGTGAAATCGATGCAGTTGGAAGACGCACTCTATATGAAGCAAAGCAATCATTGGACACAGTGTCTCTTTGCCAATCAGTTCTTGACAATGATTATGTTGGTGCATCGTGAGCACAAGGATATCAATAGTTTCATCAAATTGGCACAGGACACCTCAGAGTTCTACCAACATACAAACATCAAAGTGATGTTGGTCACTAGTTTTGCAAATTCAAAGTTGGTACCAAAGGAAAGGAAGTTTATCCTACTCACCAAGCCACTCTCCACCATCAATCTTTCAAAGATACTGAATCAACAGTACTGGGAGAACAACATTGGCTATCAGAATCTGATGCAATACGAGAATGGCAGTAGAAAATCATCAATGGAACTCTTTGATAGATTTAAAGATAATGAATTAAAAATATTATTAGTAGAAGGTAATGTGTAAATTACTCTTTGGATTTGATTTGTAATTGATAATTTACTAATAATTTAAATAATCAAATCTATAGATAATGCTGTAAATAGAAAAGTTATATCTATGCAACTAAAGAAACTTGGATACGATTGTGATGTTGCAGAAGATGGAAATGAAGGATATAATAAATACAAAGAAGGACAATACGATTTAATATTCATGGATTTGACAATGCCAAATTGTGATGGTGCTCAATCGAGTCTTATGATAAGATCTTTCGAACAGATAACAAACAAGCCAAAAGTCATCATTATTGCACTCTCTGCTACTGTACTCGATGGCTCAAAAGATTTTTGTAAATCTATGGGAATGGATGGTAAATAGTTAAATATAATATTCAACCTCGAGATCCTTTATTATATATATACTAACTAATTATATGTAAAATGTAGATTTCATTGTCAAACCATTAAAAATGAAAAGATTAAAACAGGTCTTAGATACCATTCAAGCTGAAAGATCGAAATTGATGAGTGATTCAATTTAGCTATAAATAAAAATAATGATAGTGTTTTATCTTTTTTTTTTTATTATTGTAAATGAACTAAAATAATAAAAAGAAAAAAATTAAAAAAACAAAAAAAAAAAATCTAGTTTCGTTTTTTCATTCATCAAAATTACTTACTATTCCAAACAACTAATGAATAATATTCGATTTTAATAATAATGTTCAGAGTATCAAGTTGTTTACTAAGATCAAAAAAAAATAGTCTTTACACTCAACCTTTGAGAGATCCATCAGAGTTTCCAATCATAAAACAAGATCACTTTAAATTCAATGTGATTCATCAGTCAAAAAAATCGAGTGCTAGAGTAACCAATATTACAACTCCTAATGGAATGTAAGTTTGTTTCTTATTCTTTGTGTTTTTGTTTTATTATTAATAACAACTATTATTGAATATTAGAATAGTATAGAAACACCAAACTTTGTTCCCGTTGCAACGGTTGGATCAATAAAGTTTGTCGATCCACAAACCACTAGAAAACAAGGAACACAGCTAATGTTTGTAAATACCTATCATATGTTGGTGAATGCAGATCTGGATTTAATCGAGAGAGTCGGTGGATTACATAAGTTTATCAACTACAACGGTCCTATCATTACAGACAGTGGTGGTTTCCAAGTATTCAGTATGGGACATCCCGACAGAGATCAATCGATGCCAATCGACGCAGAGTCAACTCCAATCGATGAGAGTGACATTAATGTGAGATCACTAGAGTTGACAAAGCGGGAATTGAAAGGAATGTCTGGAAAACAATATCCGGGTTCGATCGAATCGATCACCGACCAAGGTGTTGCTTTCAAAAGCTATAAAACAGCATCACGAATTCTCTTGACACCAGAGACATCGATTCGCTATCAAAAGCAATTGGGTGCCGATATTATCATTCCGTTCGACGAGCTACCACCCTACCACTTGGATGCACAGCGAGTTCGTGACTCTCTTCATCGTACTCACCACTGGGAAGCACAGTCGCTACTGGCACATCTTGCCGATCCGAGAAAGCAAGCTATCTATGCTGTTATTCACGGAGGTGTCGATATGGAACTGAGAAAGCAGAGCACAGAGTATCTCTCGAGTCTCCCATTCGACGGAATGGCAATCGGTGGATCGATTGGAAAGGATCGTGATGAAATGCATCATCTCTTGAATCAGCTGATGCCGTTGCTGCCCAGAGAGCGACCCAATCATCTACTTGGCATCGGCGACTTGGAATCGATAGAGAGATTGATGCCGTTGGGTATCGATACATTCGACTCTAGTTATCCCACGAGAGCAGCACGTCACGGTGCACTTATCCTACAGGACAACACAAGATTCCTCATTACAAAAAGCGAATACAAAACAAAACACGATGAACCAATCGACAAGACATGCGATTGTCCGACATGCACAAACTACTCTAAAGCCTATATTCATCATCTCTACAAATCAAACGAACAAATATTTTACACACTTGCAACACAACATAATCTTAGAGCAATGGCAAGAATAATGGAAACCTATAGAAACAAAATAAAAGCAAATGAAATATAATCATCGATTAAATATTTATTAAAAAAAATGAAAAAACGACAAATTTTTATGTGTTTCACTTCGTTTTTTTTTTTTAACTATTTTAGGGATGTGTTAAATTACTCATTAGATGATTGATCATTGATTGTAGCGATGAGTGGCTTATATAGATATATAAGTAGATCAACTACATTTTCTAGTTTAAACTTAAAATGTTCAATTACACAATTGTCATTACCTTTTAAATATAGTAGTATTAATAATAGCAATGTTGGTGTTAATAATAATAATATAGTAAATACAAGTAGTTTATTTAATAATAGATATAGTAATAATATAGGTACTTTTAATAATAATAATAATAATAATAATAATAATAGTTTTAACAACACTTATTGTACAAAATCAGATTTCAATAATATAAGAGTAAAAAATAATAAAGATGGTTCGGTATCGATTGATGAACTATTTCACAAAGAACAAAACAGATTTTGGAGAAAGATTAAAGATAGAGTGGAAGAACCTCTGTGGAAAGCCATTCAAGATACAGATTGGGTAAAGCCAACCGATATTCAAACTGCAATCATTCCACATATACTAGATAACAGAAACGTACTGGCATCTTCAAAGACTGGAAATGGAAAGACTGCTGCATATTCAATTCCACTACTACATATTGTCAATACAGTAAAACAAAACATCATAAATAATAATATAAATAAAGAAGATAATAATCAACAACAAAAAGAAGATAAAGAAGTAGATGCAGAAGAAGAAGAAGAGGAAAATGGTCAGGCGGAAGTAGTTATTCAAACAACAACAACAAAATTAAAAATCCCAATTATTAATACAAAAGAGTTGAATCGATTTGATCCAATTGGATTGGTTATTGTTCCAAGTAAAGAGTTGGCCATTCAGGTGACAGAACACATTGAACAACTCTCAAAGTATATGGATGGCATTAGGATTGTAAATATATTCGGTGGAGTCGGTGAGTTCACTCAGGAGAAAAAGATAAAGAGCGGTGTCGATATTTTAGTTGGAACTACAGGTGCCATTCTACAGCAACTCAGTAAAGGTAATCTCAGTCTGCGTCAAGTGCACATGACGGTACTCGATGAATTCGATAAACTCTTCAACTATGGATTCTTCCCGGATGTCAAACAGATATTCGATTCGATGCCACTCATCGCTCATAAAAACAGAAATGGAATGCAAACTGCTTTGTTCTCTGCAACCATCAACTTTGAGAAACACAATGACCTAATAACGCGTTTCTCACCATATCACATCATGGAGAATTTCAACAAAGATCTACAACCACCAAAAGAAGTTCGTCAACACTTCTACCTGATAGATCATCGTAAGAAACGTAGTTTACTTTTATATTTCTTTAGAAGAGGTGGAAAAACATCTTTAAAGGTAAATATTAACTAGTTTATCTAAAGAAACATACAAACTAATATATACTAATTAACTTTTCTATATTTCACTTTTAATAAAAATAGAATTCAAAAGTATTGATATTTGCAAGAACACAACAAAGAGTTGATAATTTAGTTAAATCGTTGGGAGAGGAAGGTATTAAGGCATTACCAATTCATGCTGATATGTCGCTAGCAAAGAGAGTGGAAACGGTACAACAATTCAAAGATGGTAATGAATTCCAGGTGATTGTTGCAACCGATGTTATGGCACGTGGTATCGATATCGAAGATTTGGATGCTGTTGTCAACTTTGACGTTCCTCACGTATCGGAGGACTATGTTCATCGTGTCGGTAGAGTAGGTCGTCAAGGAAAAGAGGGATTCTCACTCAGCTTCGTATCGAAAGAGAAGTTGGTATTTGAAGTTGGTCAGCGTGTCGTTGGACTGAATGAACAACATCTCATTAAGAACATTGAGAAGCTCTTGTCGAAACAGATAAACTACTCAAAGATACCTGGACCATGGAAAGAAGATGATGTTGCTGACGGTAGTGAAGAGGAGGAAGGCCATGTCGATGGTGAAAGTGAACCACTCGTTGATAAGGTTGACGATGAAAAGAGACATCAAGATCGATTGGAAAGAAAGTCGGTACTACAGATACTCCTAAAGAGAAACATGCTGGAGAAGATCGATGGACCTATGACTAGACAAGGACTGCCAAGAGTTAGAATCAATCCCAATGCCAAGATATCGAATCGTATGTTGGCAAAGTTGAAGATCGATAGGAAAGGAGAGATTGTCGAGCTGCCACCACTCACTGACTTTGGTGATGGTAGATACGAAGAAGTTGTCAGCCAATTCGATAAGCAATCGGCAAGATCCAAAGGTGTTGGAATACGTCCAGCCAACAAAAAGGTATTTGCGCCATCAAAGATCATGACAAAGCGACAGGAAAAGAAGAATATCAAAGATAGTATATTTAACTCAAAGTTCAACAACACAAATGATAACAGTGATTTAGATCATCAATAAACAAAATCAATATGTTTTTTAAAAATAACATACATATAACAACGTTGTTTTATTTTTTTATTATTATTCGTTAAAATTGATTAATTAAATAATAATAATTATTATTAATTGATATGTTTATGTAATGGGAATGGATTTGAGAATGGTATGGATTGAGTATTATATATACTCTCATGGGGATTTTTAATTTGTTTGTTGGGTTTAAAAAGGTTTTGTTTCATCCAGATGATGTGGACATTGTGCTTTTGCGCTAGCTCTTCACAGAGAGTTCGCGAATACTTACGCTCCAGTAGAACGGTACCAACTTGTAGTCGTGCAGGATGGTGACGTTGTTTGTGTGGCATCAATCGACGCTCTGTTTCCTGTGGTATCTTTACGCACCACAAACAATAGATATAGGCATACAGTTGGAAGAATGATAGAAGCAGAGCAATACATGAAACTAAAAACATGTTATAGAATCGCCAATTGGTTGTTCCAAGACTGCTAGTATATGATAGATATAAAAGACGTCCACCAATTCCGAAAAGTGTGAGAATAGTCAGGTCTCTGATTCGAGCACCGTTTCCATGTGTAAAACTAACTTTTAGCAATGCTTTGAAACTACTTCCGCAATACAGCTTTTTTCGGACATAACTTGTCAGATCCAATTCCAGTAGAATCAAATGACGACCAAATAATATAGTAAAATTGAAAAGAATAAATAATATGGTTGCTTCATAAAATTCGACATCACCTATTGTTGTTGTTATTAGAAAATATTATTATTAGAAATAAACCAAAGGGATTTTGTCTTAAAATGACATATCTATTGACTATTTACCTATGGTTAAAGTAGCTGTTAAAAGAGCAACAGATAGTGGATCGGTTGCAGTCAACAACTGACTGTACTTTGTAAATTGATTCGGATAGAAAAAGATTGGTAGTGGTCCAAACGCTGGATCGTGTTCGTACTCATTAGCTACTCGATCCTGATTGGCACCACCACCACCGCCACCACCTAACATTTGAGACATCTCCTCTGCATTTTCATAGTCATGTAATTTTTCATATATATCAATCGATGATTTTGCCATTATCTATCTATATCTATTTAAATCAATTAATTATTTTACCAACTACTCTAATTAATTTCATAAATAAAAATGTATTTCCAAAGATAAGACCATCAAAATCTATTGCTGTTGTGTGTGACGTTTTATATTTTAAAAATAAATATTGATGAATTAATGGATTAATGGGTGTCAATTAAAAAGGTGCAAACATTATTTTATTATTTTTTTTGATTGATTGATTGGTTTTTACAAACTTTAAAGCAATTACTATAAAAAATAAAAAATTAATTTAAAAAAATTAAAATTTTACCTTTAAAATAAAGAAAACCCCCTTTGTAAGCATATCTTTTTTCATTTTTTTTTATCATTTATCTGATTCAAATTCAACAAAACGTGGTACTAACACAACCACTAGCAACAATATTTATATTCCTTGACAATAATTATGAGTGGAAGAACAGCAGTACATCACTTTAAGAATCTACTTGATAGATTTAATTTGAGATCAAAAGAATTGGTTGGTCAAGATAAACTTAGCAATAGATACTACAAACACTACTTTGAGGGAAAAGAGAAAAGAACTATAGAGTTTTACGATGGTGTGCCAAATCCTCGTATCATACCGGTACAATGGAGCAGTTGGCTAGGCTTTAGAAGAGATGATGCACCTTCTATACTCGAACTAGAGCAAGAGGAATACAGACAAGAAGCTATCAAAGTCAAATCAAAGAAACTAGAAGAAGAAGACAAGAAACTTAGACTTCAGGAGATATCTGAAAGAGAGTAAGTTTATTTATTAGTTTATTATCAAAAATCCTATCGATTATCATATACTAAATGAATATCATAGATATAATAGATCTCATAAACCACAGAGATAGAATGGTACAGAACCAGTAAATATATGTAAAAATCAATCATCACCCCTAAATAGTTTCACAAATAGTTAAATGATACTTGACTGACTCAGTACAACATTGTAATGCATTATTATCAACGTGGAATCTCGTGAATACAGAGCTTACTTCTTTTTTTTTTTTTTAAGCAATAAAGATAAGATTTATTAAGTTTTAATAGAACATACAAACACAGTGTTGTCTTGTGAATAGTATGACCAAAGATTCTGCAAAGTTCGTCACTGTCAAACAAAAAAAAAACAAAAAAAAAAGATAAAATGTTTGTAGTTTTTTGATCAGAAACCAATCTCGAAGGTGATTGTATGAGAATTTGATATCAAAGCCTAGCCAACCTAGGCAGAGCTCATTAGACGATCAGTGGTTATCATCATCCAAAATCTATTTTGCCAAACACGACAAAAATAAAAAAACTAAATTCGAAAAATAAGCAGCATTTAAAAACGAACGAGTTTTGGAATGAAACTTTAATGATGGGATTATTCCTATAGTCTATTTATTGTTTTATTTAGCTACTGTTGTGTATTGCCGGGTTGGTATTGCTATTAAAAGTTTTGGGCAATACAATTAGCATATTGTTTGTGGCAAAAACTCTTTGAACTTCTACATTTTCTTAATTGTCCGAAACACTCAATGTGATCTGAGCTAACTACTTCCAGGCAAAAGCAAAAAATGAAAGCAGTCAACACCATGACGAATAACAATGTACTTTTATTTATTATCATTCTAAAATACATAAAATAAATATTTATTAATATCTTGTAGAATATAATTGAATTTATTAATTGAAAACTTACATTATAATTTTCAGATAATGTGTGGGTTTGGTTGAATGAAAATTTTGGTGTTGTACTCACCAGCGGGGGTGTTTAATACAATCGATATCTATATAATCTAGACATCTGAAAAGATTGATATAGATATGACAGACATTTAAATTGTTTCTAAAAAAGATTGAAACTTTCTTTTTAGCAATAGTGCTGACTCAAACAGATTGGTATCCATGGTGTCAATATTTTTAAATAGTCTTGCTTTTAGAATGACTGTTTCTATTAATATTCCATCGTCTTTACCACCTACATATGATATATTATTATTTACAAAGAATTTGATGATTCTTTCTCTCTGTTTATAAATCAATTAAAAAAAAAATCATTATTAGAACATACATACATCAATATAATGTACAAAGAATAATCTTACTTACCAATTCAACACTAATCGTATCAATAAAAGTTAATTCTCCAATGAAATGATGAAGTGAATTAGTTAAAAATGGCATTCTTCCTTCACTGTACTGTTTAAAGTCAATGACCAGTCGATATCCATTGTAAATCACTAGAGCAAGACTCAAAAGTGTATCTGATACCAATAATCTAATGAAAGTAATGTTAAGAGGTAGTTATCTTTTCGATTAATATTATTATTCTTATGAAATGAATATTCATTAACTAACTTACGACCCAATAGTTTTAATGTGTTTTGGTACATTAGATCTTTGTGTTTGATCATCACTCTGATCTGTTAAAGTTGCGATTTCATTAAGTAGCAGTATGATGTTCGATGATTCATTGTGATAAATGTTAAAGTTTATTGTATTTTTGACACTATTTAATTGAACCAATTTCTTTCCATCATCGTTACGTTGGTCATGATTATTGTTATTATTCGGATTGTCTCCACTGCTATCACCAACTACATTGCAGTTTGTTTTCATTGTTCAGCATGCTTGAGATCAAGTCAGAGTTGTGTGAATTTGACTTTTCTGAATGAAGAAGTTAACAATATATATATATCTTTAATATCTCTCTAGTTTTAATATTCAGAATTAAAGAATAGTTTTTGAAAACGCCCCTCCTTTGATCATTTCCACCAAATGGAAGGAGTAGAAAAACCAAACTTACTTTTTTTTTTCCTTTTTTTTTTATTTTTTGTATTTCTTTTTAACAATGAATCATAGGAGGTCATTCAGTCAAATTTGATTTAAAACATTCATACATTCATTGAATCTATCTAAGAAAGGAAAAGAATAATAACTGCAATAAAACATCAAAATCAAAAACCACCAGTGGTGGTGGTTGTTGATTGATCTATCTTTATGATCAAGTAGTTCTGGATTGGTGATCGTCATTGATAAGCAATTTTTAAGATCAATGGTCAAATTGGATCATCAAACAATATTGCTGTTTACATTTGTTTTCTATTTTTTTATTTTTATTTTATTGATACTAGTGTGTGTTTGTTGTGTGGGTGGTGTAATTACATTCATTCGTTTAGGTCATAAACTAATAATAATGTTCGCAAAAGTACTTCATCAAAGAATAACAAGGCATGGGTGTCGAACCTATTGGATCACAAAACAAGAGATAAGTTCAGTTCTTGGTGTTAATTCCACAAATACACAAACAAACACCATATTTAAATACAGAGTGTGGATGCCACACATTCAATGATGTTGTGTTTTGGTTGTTAAATATTAAAAAAGAAAAAAAAAACTGTCACAAAAATGACGAAAAACAGTTTTTTTTCAATTAATCAATTTTATTTAGTGAAATGACCTTGGAAGGTGTGTGTGAGAATGACTGATGGATTGATTTAATCTCAAACAATTTTACCACCACAACTCTGACATTTAATCTCTCGACAAGTCAACAACACCTTTTTTATGGTTATTACCATTATTAGTAAGGTTTTTTGTTTTGGTTTTTTTTATTTTTTCTTTTTATTTTTATTTTTTTACTTGTTCCTGTGGTTGTCATGTGAGAGGAGAGAGGTGTTGTGAATGAATTAATTTCCAACCTCAGAGAGTGAGTTCAACAACAACAACAGCCACTGCGGCAACAACAACAACAACAATATAGCAATAAACAAACACCCATCCTTCTTTAGTTCTTCTGTTTGTTTTTGTCTCATATAAGTTGAAATAAAATAGGACTACTATTGTAACACTTTCAATTTGTTTTAGTTTAATAACCAACTAATTTCTTCTGGTTTCAATCAAAAAACATCAAATTTAGCATCCATTTTATCACAAATAACAAAAGATTACAACACCAAAGTAATTACAACAAATAAAAAAAAAACCAACCAACCAACAACTCTTTATTTATTTTAATTTCTTTATTTATTTTTCACTTTTTTTTTGTTTAAACTCAGTAACCAATTACAACCAAATGTTGTTTAGATGTATTTATTAGATATATATACACAATAAATTGATCAACAACAGTTCCATAAAAATAACCTATTCAAACTTTGCACTCATTTCACACTAGTCTAGTATTTGTTTCAAATAAGATTCAACACACAACCACATAGATATAAAAACCCTAATCTCTTTAAATATTTAGTAATACCACTTACCAAACACTACTTTGACAACTTCAATTAATCAAAAAAAAAAAAAAGAAAAGAAAATAGAAATAGAAAAACCATCACTTTTTTTTTGTATAAACTGTAACACTACACAAGTTATAATAGTAACAATTATAATAATAATATTTAGTTAAAATTTAATAGAATTCTATTCAAAAGGTAAGCATCAATATCAAAATAACTTTTTAAAAACAAACATGATTTTTTTTTATTTTATTTTTTTGTAACATTTCGTAATTTGTTTTTTTTTTTTTTGTTGATCCCTCACCAAAAACTAAAAAGCTTTAAAATGAATTAATTAAATTAATCAATTTTTGTTAATTTTTACCACTTTGGGTGTTTTTTTTCTTGCCAAATTCTAAAAAATCTTTCAAAAACCAAAAATTACATCAATAAATCAAAGTTCAATAGTCTAAAATCAAATCCCCATAAAAAAAACCCTCAATCTTTGAAATTAGTGTATTTTTAAAATATTTTGTTCATATTTTTTTCACACAGACCCTAAGAGGGTGCCACATATTTCAATTGTGCTCGGTACCTTTTCAAAAACAAAAGTCCATGCATGATTTGCGGCAAATCATAATTATTCAACTTTTTTTTTTTTTTTTCACCCGTGAAATTTGATCATTTGATTGACAAACTAACCATTTGTATGTATGTTTGACAATGATGATCCAATCAAATCGTTTATTCAAATCTTGTTGATATGAAAATGTAAAAAAAAACAAAAAAAAATGAAAACAAAAGGAAATTCCTTATCGGGACCTAGTTCAAAAAAATAATATACAAAACTACATCACAACAAAACCATGTCACCCCCTTATGACTCCACATGTGTCCTTAAATCAAACCATCTATCTATTTTTTTTGAACATAGTTTTTTTTTTTCATTTTTTTTTAGATTCATATGAACCACCTCAAACTATTTTTATTATATTTCTTTTTTTTTTTTTTTTTTTTTTGAACGATTTGTTCTATCTCCTTGCAAGCAGTGTGGTCCACAAAATCTCCAAATCCAAAACCAACACACCACACTTTGACCCAGAGAGACATGGTCTACGATCGCTCGTTTCTGTTTGTCTCCTTTTACTTTTTTTTTTTTTTGTTTTTTTTTGCCTCTTATTCAATGATAGGCTGATCAACCGTATTATCAGACACCACCCATGATATTATTAATCAACTAATTAATAGTTTGATAAAATTTCTTTTCTCTTTAAAGAAACAATCATACACACCTCTATGCCGCTTTGAGATTATTAAAATAATATTTTGTATTTTTTTTTACCATAGGTGGTTGTGGTGGTGGTGCTGCTTGACTTTGTTTCGATTGACAGATCCAATGGATTGGATTTCGAAACAAACAACTGACAATCTACACCCAATCATCCATTAGTAGTAGTTTAGTTCCCTTCATTCATTTGTTCATTTTATTTATTTATTTATTTATTTGTAATAATAATATTATTAATCTATCAATATCAAACTATATTTATTTATCTCAAAAAAGAGCACAAACCAATTAATTTTTAATTAATTTTCTTATTAATAATATTAGGATTAGAAATAAAAGAAATATATATATAATTCAATTTCAATATCATTTTTTTTTAAGCTGGTTGTTTAGTTTGTTAGATGTCTGATTTAATGAAAATTGGTGGTCTACTCTGTGCAGATCAGAATTCATCATCGTCGACGGATAATAATCGCAATGGCAATCATATTCTAAAGAACAATGGAAAGGATAGTGAAATAGACTTTGATCATCTAAGGATGCTCAGCAACAGTGGTGATGATCCACTATCCAAACACTCTCTAAAGAAGCCACTACCAGCACCCTCTTTAAACAATTCTACTTCTGGTCTATTGTTTGGTAATTCTTTACACTCCTCCTCTGAAAATGATTCAAACCAACCAGAGACATCGCATTCTGGAGGTAGCATCGGTAGTCCATTAAATTCTACAATAATCTCTGTCACCAACTACAGTGACCGCAGCAGCACCACCACCGGAAACAGTAGCACTACCAGTAGTAAAGCCTCTGTATCAACTGCAACCAATGGAACTGGTAGTGGTTATTCTCCATCGTCAATGGCGCCACAACTTTCAATTGGATCTTCATCAGCATCTCCCAATGTATCTAGCACTGCCCCACAAAACAGTTCTACGTCTTCCTCACCCATCACAGGATCAACGTTTTGCCATCCAGATTTAACATCATCACTTCCTCCACTTCCAACCAAGACAAACTCATTAAATACAAAAGATAAAGAGGAGGACCTAAATTTCAGTCAACTCGCCAAGAGTTTTATTAACAATAGTTTTTTAGTAAATAATAATCCCAACAGCAACAACTCAAATCCAAACTCTATTTTAAATACCAACTCAATTTCAAGCTCCAACCTAACTAATAATCATAATAACAACAACAACTCCAACAATACCAACAAAAACAAAGGAACACAAAATGAAATGGTTTTAAATTCAATTATGAATGGAAATTTTTTAGTTTCACCAACTTCTTCACCACCAATTCAAGAGGACAAACAGTCTATGTCTACTAGTAACACAAATAATAGTAATATCAATAGTAATAGTAGTAATAACAGTAATAATACCAATCAAAACGATACAAATGGAAATAATATTTATCAGTTCGTGATGGGAGATGAAGGTGGTTCAAGTGGTGAATTGGATTCAATACCTGCTGGAAACTATGATTCTGATGATGATAGACAGTCACAAAAGCAGAGCCAAAAGTATGGTTCCTCAAACAATGGTGTAGGAGAGCATCCTGTTTCATCACGTAAGCTATGGTCTCAGGAAGAGTGTTGCCAGCTACTAGAGCTGGTCCTTAAACTTGATCCACAATCCTTCAAGTCAAAAGAGTCTGAGAACCGTTGGCGTATGATCGCCAGTGAACTAGGTAGAACCGTCACTTCCACCCGTAAAAAGTATATGCGTTTGATGAATCGTTGGTCATCAAGTACACCAACTCCAAGTTTTTCTTCACAACAAAACAATAATAACACTTCCAACAGTAATAACAGCAACAACAACAATAATTATATTAATAATAGTATACCAGATAGAAATAACAATAATAATAATAGTAATGATAGAAAAAGAAAGGATAGTTTTCAATATGACCAACAAATTCCACATCAACAACAACAGCAACAACAACATCAATATTCACAAAAAGTGGAATTATTACCACAACCATATCCACATCATCACCAGCAATCCCCAGCAATCCAATATCACCGATACAACAGTAATGAAAACACCCCACCATACTATGAAGGGTATCAGCATGGTTACATTGTGAATCAACAACCACCTCCACAAAGATATCCAATAACAACACCCGTTTTGCAACAACCAGTACCTGTATATCAACACCATCCACTCCAGCAACCACAACATCAACAACATCAGCACCAACATCAACAACAACATCAGCACCATCCATCACAGATTCCAATTCACCACACAACACCTACTTATATTCCATTCCAGCATCACTCTTTTCAACACCAACAACAGCAACAACACCAATTTCACCCTGCATCACAACCAGCAATTAAAAGAAATAAAACATCCATACCATCACCTTCAGATCAACCATATTATTTTATACCCAACGAGCCACAAAACCCCAATATTCCACTTCAAATGATGAATTTACAACAATCGATAAATAATCATTATACAACAGAGTCAAATTCATCACCGACACTTTCACCCAACCCACACTCAAGTCCGTCTCAACAATCATCTGGTCAGACATATGGATTCAGAGTGATAAGTGAACAACTTACCAACTCCATTCCCTTTCAACCAAAGAGAAGACCAAAAAAATCGAATGGAAAATCCGATTAACTTATTAATAAACAAACTTAATATTAATTTTTTAATAGAGTCTCAGTGTATCAGTCAAGTATCATTTAGCTTTAAGTAAACTGCTCTATATGATTGATTTATATTTTTTTTAATAAATATTATTTGTTATTCTGCAACCAAATTAATATCTTAAAGATAGTCACTTTTACTAGTCTACCCACAATTTGGTGCTCGCAGAGTCATTTTGTTTAGAACAAAAAAAAAAAAAAAAAAGTGTAAGACAGAGAACTTTTTAGAGTCAAATAGTTTTATTGAAAGAAAAACGGATCAACCACAATGATCATTGTGGCAGAGGTAGACTGAATAATTCTGAAATAATTGAAAACATAAGAAAATTTTTAAAATTTTTTTTCTTTGTCACTTAATGGAACTAAACAAATACATAAAATTAATCATCTTAACAAAGAGCAGTATATTTATTGATTTTAACAATATTATGTGCAATGTGGACCACTTCCACCGCTGTAGCATTTACAACTAATTACATCACCGTATTCATCGATTGTGGCGTAACCTTTAACACACTGACCAAATGCTCCAAGTGCTTTTGGCTGAATTAAAAAACAATTAGAAAATTTTGTTGGTGATTACTGTATAAAAATTTATGTAATTACCATTGAGAAATAAGCTTCATCATAGAATGGGACATAGTTTACTGAAATTTCATTAATATTAGAGAAAGAAACGATGTTGATATTGGTGGTTGATAATGAGTAGAAAGTACCTGATTGAATTCTATAAAAAAATTAGTATAAATTATATAAAAAAGTTCTAAATTAATAGTTACTCGCTACTTCTTGAACCATTAAAAAGTCCACCAATAAAAGAAATTGGGACTTGTTGGAAGTAAATTCCACCTGCATATGACTTGGCAACATTATTCAAAAATATAGATTCAAACAAATTGAGATAGATATTACCTGGGTACGGTGTAGAAATATACTTTTTTTAAAATGAACAGTTAGTTGATTGTCTTTTGTATCAAAAAATAATAAAGTCATAGAAAATTTCTTACAATTGCACCACCTGATTTAGATACAGTTTGGTCTTCAAAGATGGAACTGGTAACGTTGATTTCTAAATCTCTGTAGCTATTGGAAATATAAATCGCACCTCCATTTTGAGCTTGGTTACCTCTGAATACGGTGTTTTGGATGTTTAGATCAGAACAGTAGGCATAAATAGCAGCACCTGATTCATAGACTTCATTGTTAATGAAGAAAGAGTTATTTACTGAAATCAAAGTTGGGAGTTCCATTTGATAAGTTGAATAGATAACGCCACCAGCAACACCAGTGTTGGCCTCGAATTTAGAGTTTTCGATGGTAATATTTCCTCCGTAGATAACAGAACCTACATTGTTGGCATTGTTTCCAGAGAAATATGAATTGGTAATATAGATAATACCATATGGTGAATAGATGACACCACCAGACAATGAAACCTTGTTGTAGGTGAAGACAGAGTTGAGAATGGATGTGTATCCATTGACATAAAAGGCACCACCACTGGTTCCAGCATAGTTAGAGTCGAATGTCGAGTTTGATACAAGGAGGTTCTCACTGAAAACTACACCGGCATTGGCACCTTGAACATTGTTGTTGGTAAAATTAGAATTTTCAATATCGACCGTACCATTAGAGCAATAGATAACTCCACCACCGGTTCTACTGGCATAGATGGCACTATTTTCATTAAAAGTAGAGTTGGAGATGGAAATGTATCCAACATCTGCATTGATGAAACCACCTTGGTAGTTTGCTCTATTTCCATTGGAGCTACTATTATAAACATAGACAGAGGATTCTATCAATATCGATTCATTATGATTAATAATATTGAGGCATCCTCCATTGATAGGGGAATGACATCCAATAAAATCAATACCTTGGAGTACAAAGGTAGTTGGTCCAACTAAAGTAACTTCAAGGAATTGTGACTAAAAAAAAAAGATAATTACAAAAAAAAATCATTGGTTAGTAACTTTAAATTGAAACCCTAGTTGAATATTAAATAGTTACCTCTTTACAATCAATGTATACGTTTCCACCATTGGCCGAGGAAATTAAGATCTCACCAGTGATGTTAAAGTCGCTTACAACACCTGAGCATAGATATGAGGAATCAAATAAGAAGTTTGGAATAGATACAGCAAAGCTACCATAAGAGTCTTTACTCTTAGAGAACTCTTGTAAACATTGAGCAACTGATGGGCATTGACTGATTAGAAAAAAAAAAAAAAATTAAATTACTGATAGAGTTTATTTTTATATAAATCTACATACATTTGATTGTTTGAAGTTTGACAGGATTTAACTCTCATACTTAAAGTACAAACTAGAGTTGAACTATTGGCATTTGCAATTTGATTTTGTACATCTGCATATCTTGGTGGGATATTGATGTGATCGACTGAGTGTGACTCACACAGAGAAATAAACACTAAAAAAGTGATAACTACTATTAATTTATTCATGATAATAAATATTTATGTTTTTAAAGAATAATCATCTTTTAGTGTTTCTCAGATGGATATATAAAGAAAAGATATTTTTAGAAATTATTTAATATCATGATTTATGGTGATAAAATTTAAAATCAAGATACTTTGAGTGGAATCAAGATTTTTTTTTTTGGAGCTCCTCCAACAAATTTTTAGAATTAAAATTGAATCTTCTACATCGTCTGCGCTGAACAAGAATACTGATCATCTTTTTTTAATTAACAAAGACTATTATTTATTAGAAATTAAGAATTTAAAATTTTATCAAGATCTTTCTAGAAAATCAATGATTGGTACTGAATAATTAAAAGTTTTTATTTAAGTTTTTTTTTTTTTTTTTTTTAATAAAAGATATGTTAACAATATTATTGGTGCTTTTTAATATGCTATTATTATTATTATTTCTCTGATAAAAATAGTGAGCCATCAGGTACCAATCCGGCCTCAGATAGTGTTTGATGTAATTCGGTTAGTTGTCTCTTTGGATAGTTGGTTGATAGTATAAAGTTATCGATAGACTCTTCTATTTTGGTGTCTACAAAATCTAAAACCACTTGAATTGTATCGGTTTGATTGAAGTTTCTCTGTACTCTTGAACCATCGACCAGTCTGATTGCCAGTCTTGTGATGTTTGTCTTTGGTTCCACCAAAAAATTTGATTCCTTTGCACGTTTAATCTCTATGAGTCTATTGTGTGCGTTGACACGCTCCTGTTCTTCTCTAAGCAATCTATCTTCTTCCTCCTGTTTCAAGCGTTCCTCTTCTCTTGCTCGTCTCTCTTTTTCTTGATCCTCTCTAAGTGAAATTTCATATGCCTCATCTTGTTCCATTCTAATCATTCTATCTTGTTCTCTTAAATCACTGTGTTTGTGAAAAAAACAAACATAAAAAGTTAGTTTAATAATCATTAGTGAGCAAGCTTATGAGCTTTTAATAATTTCTACATACTGGTCAGCTTTTGCAGCAATAAGAGATGGCTCATAGGTTGAAGCGGAATTTGTGAGAAGATTTATAATGTTTTCAGAGTTCAATGAGGAACCTTGGAAATATTCTAAACGCAATGTCTGAGAACCGTTTGAAATTCCCTGTATATTATTACAACAAACTATTGCCAAGTAGGGAAAGGTCGATGCCTCTAAATTATTCGATATTAACAGTCCATTAGAGTAAGCAACATCACATCCCCATATAATAAAATTCTCATCTATAAATCTAGAGAATGATTCTGTAAAAATAACATCTCTAAATATATAAAGATGATTTGTTAGTTATATATCACTGCAGCTGTCATTTGATTGATGTTTTCAACATACCGACAAAATTGTTGAGCACCTGGATGACTGCCTGAATGTACATAAACAATTAACAGTTTAAATTGTGAACGAGCATACTGTACAGCATCGTTGTATGATGTATTTCTAAACTCTGGATGTTGGCTGCCATACAATCCGTATAAATCAAGTAAAAACCGATTGGTCTCGTCAGTTGGACTTAGAGTTGAGCCATAGACATATCTTGCTACAAATACAGAAAAATAAGATTCGTTTAAGTTAGTAAAGAGTTTTCCTCATAGAGCGTTCTGTTGACAAGAGAGTACACTCTCTGGCGAAATGACGATAATTACTTAAATAATTTATAGTATTATAAAAATAGTTTGAAAGTATAAATGGTTGTGGATTGTGTGGTCTATTGATGTGATTCATGGTTGGTATATAGTAGTGTGATTCTTTGATGTTTGGATTGTAGTTATATTTTGTTCTTAGGGTTCTAATTTTGTTTTTTGAGGGTATTGAGGTTGGAACGTATTGATGATATGTTTGGTAATCGTCTTCGTCTTCGTCGTCTTCAGTTAAATGTCTAATGAGTGCGTATATAGTGAATCCGAGACCAAAACACACAACACCTGAAGCAACAACAACAGTTGATCGATTCGCACCACTTAGTAGAAGAGTAGCAGCACTTGGAATGGACTCTAGTTTCTTTGTGACACCACGAATATTATTCAATAGTCTGATACGATCTACGCTACGCAAACAATGAACAACAGCAACAGGAATGATAGGAACACTTGAATCTACCCAGTATTTCAATGAATGTGATTGATTATTAATCAACGTATTATTATTATTATTGTTGTTGTTGTTGTTATTCACAGCAAGTTTATTATTTAGTAAATCTTGTTTATCTTGTTGTTGTTTGTTGTTGTCTGGTATTAGTGGTTGTTCCTGTTGTAACTCCTCTTCAAGTTGATAATTATTATTGATTCTTTCTGCCACCTCTTAACTTTTCAATTACATACAATAATATGTTTATTGTATTGTAAAAAAATAAAAAAAAATGAAATTTTAATTTTTTGATGAATTTTTATTTAATTAATTATATTAAATTAAATATGTAAAATAAATAGATTTTATATTAAATAATGTAAATATATAAAATCTTTATAAATTTTAATTAATAACAAAAAAAAAATGAAAAGCTTTTTTTTTTTTTTTATAATTTATTTTGTTTTGTTTTATTTATCATTATTATTTTTATTTTTTTGAAATCAAAACAAAATTACGTTTTGTGAATGCAATTCAAAGTATTTATTTATATTTTTATGCTTTGCTAACTTTTTGCTGTTGAGTTTGGTTTTTTTTTAGTTAATTGGTTTTGTTTGGATTGATTTGATGAATTGATTCAATGGATATTAGATTTTTTAAAATCAATGAATTATTAGAGTATCTAATATTAGACTAATGATGTTGATTTTGAGGATGTTGAACTGTTTGATGTTGGTTGATCAGTGAATGATAGACCGAATTGTTTCCAACAATCGACAATACCTTTGACGAGGTTGCTGATAGCATCGTCGTTGTGTACTGGTGAAGGTGTAAGACGGAAACGCTCGGTTCCTTTTGGCACGGTTGGGTAGTTGATTGGTTGCACGTAGATACGATGTTTCTTCATGAGATAGTCTGACATCTTCTTGCAGAGTGCAGAGTCACCTACGATCAATGGAACGATGTGCGATGGCGACTCGAGCAATGGCAGCTTGGCGTCACGCAACGACTGCTTTAGACGATCGGTACGTTCACGATGCATTGCTCTTTCGCGCTCCGACTTTTTCAAGTAGTTCACGGAGGCACGCGCACCTGCAGCAATCGAAGGTGGCAATGAAGTGGTAAAGATAAAACCTGGAGACAACGAACGGATCGTGTCGATAATATGACGATTCGACGCGATGTAACCACCGTACACTCCAAATGCTTTACCTAGTGTTCCAGAGATGATGTCAATACGATGCATAAGGTTGTCACGCTCACAGACACCGGCACCACGAGGTCCGTACAATCCGACGGCGTGCACCTCATCGATAAAGGTGAGTGCTTTGTACTTGTCGGCGAGATCGCAAATCTTTTCGATTGGCGCAATCGTTCCGTCCATGGAGTAGACCGACTCAAAGATAATGAGCTTTGGACGTGCCGGGTCGATCTTCTTGAGAAGCGACTCGAGGTGGTCGACGTCGTTGTGACGGAACACGTACTTTTCGAGACGCGAGTTTCTAATACCCTCGATGAGAGACGCGTGATTCTTGGCATCAGAGAGGATTACACACTCTGGAAGAGCAGCGGCGATCGATGTCACAGCCGAGACATTGGCGACGTAGCACGAACCAAACACCAAGGCATTGTCCTTGTAGTGAAGATCGGCCAACTCACGCTCCAAACGAACGTGTTCCGAGGTTGTTCCAGAGATGTTACGAGTACCTCCGGATCCTGCTCCCATACGACGAATCGAGTTGGTCATTTCATTCAACACCAATTCGTTCTGACCCATACCGAGATAGTCGTTGCTACACCAAACAGCGACCTCACCTTCAGCACCCAATTCCTGATCCAAATCCAACAACTCCTCATCCTCGATCATCTCTATCTCTTGTTTATGAAGAATTTGTGCACCTGAAACTAAACTATTGATATTCTGTTGTGGTTGTTGTTGTTGTTGTAGCAGCTGTTGATCTGAATAATCTACATTTGAGTACTTCTTGGCATATGGGAATTGACCAACTTGTCTTTGGATGGTGGTGAACACACGATATCTTCCTTCTTCCTTGAGATTATCGATGACCTCTTCGAAATTCTCTTGATAGTGGAACGATGCTTGTTTGTTGTTCTGCATTTGATGTTTGCATTGCTCCTTCTCAATCATATCCTTGACGATCTTCTCCTCAATAACAAGTTGACTTTGTTGTGGGTCAATCAAATGTGACAATACTTTCAAACCTTGTTCTCCACCCTTTTATAATTATTTAAATTAAAATTACTATTGATTCTTGGATTTTGAAAATTGATAACAAATAATAATAATAATAACTTACATCTTGTTTAATACCCTCTTCAACAACACCAGCAAATGGACATTTTTCAAAGAAATCCTTTGCATTCTCTGGTGTGAGTGATGTTGGATGAGAAGGAGTGATCTGTTGAACCTGTTGAACGGAACTGGCAACGGTACGACTGGTGTGCAAGAATGGACATACTCTATTCAATACATTCAATGCTTGACCGCTTCTACTACTAATGTTTGAAAACATCTTCTACCCTTTCTTTTATTTTAATTTAGTGATTCTAAACAATATTTTTATTATTACAATGCTAATACTAAATTTCTAATAAAATAAAAACTATTAAATTAATATATTTGTTTGATTTTATTTGAATGAACGATTAATCGTTTTTTATTGTAATCTTGATGGTTTTATATCAGTAGAAATTGATTGTTTTTTATTTATTTTAAATTAATTTAAATATATATCTATTGGTTATTTGATTGCGAGTGTTGTGTGTGCATGAGAGGGTTGATCATTCTGTCTGTGTGGTATATTTTTTCATTTTGTACAAACTAGTTTTTTTTTTGTTCATTCGAAATGTGTAGATTGTTTTATGATTATAAACAAAGTATTCTTTTTGTTGTAGATAGATAGACTTACAGATTTTATGATATATTAAATCAAGATAGAGATTTATATTAATTTTCGTTTTTCGAAAATAAAAAAAGAGAGAACTGTCCACTTGGTTTAATTGATTCGATACTTTTTTAATGATCACTCTGTCAACCCCAGACAGAAAATTCTATCTACTAAAATTTAAAAAAAAAAATGAAAAAAAATGATTTAGATTTATTTAAAATAGAAAAAAATAAAAATCAAATTATATTGTCAATATTTTTTTGTGATACAATGATGCCGTTGACAATCTTGGTTTCTCTTGGTGTCGACATCATCATGTTTTTCTTTTGACGCATAAAAATAGTCATTAGAAATACAACCAAAGTCAGTGATATAAAGATAAAATAATAATCAAAACATTCGTAGTTATTGACTACCAATATAATGATTCCGCATATTATACCTGAAAAGTGACCCTTTTTGTTTAAAATTTAATAGTTAGTTAATTAAATAAGCAAGAAGACCTTTTGAAACTATGTAATTACATACTATAAAACTTGCATTTGGAATAATAATACTTGATAGTAGCAGACTGGAGATGGGTGTGATTAGCCACCGATTGATGCCACTCATGTAGCTTATTAGTACCAGTAAACCAAAACAAACACATGAATATCCAACATATTCTCTGTGTAGAATATCGGAATTAGATACAACCAGATTGCCAATTGCGCCGAGCTGATTGTATATCAAATTCATTAGAATCACTTTTAGTACAACAGTTGTAATTATCAAGATTAATGTATATTTTAAATATGAAGATAGTCCAACCTAATTTAATCAAACTAAACCTATTAATTAAGCATTTTTATTTGAATTACAATTTTAGCAACATACATTTGACTCTAGATATCTCATATTCCATAGTGATACACAATTAAATAGCAAATGAACAAGATTTGCATGTGAAAATGTTGAGGTTATTGCTCTCCAATATTGTTTATTCATCACCACATTCTGATAGCTAAAAGATACCTCTGAAAGATCTATATTATATTGTTGTTGATACAACCACACTAATACATTAATAGCTATAACTGATGATGTCCCAACATTCGAACATATTAAATCAATAACATTAGAGATCATAATTAGTTTGAAAATTGAATTGAAAAAAAAAACAAACACAAACAAAGTAAAAAAATAAAATAAATTAATCATATATTAAAAAAAATGGTGTTTTATTATATCTTTTAGTATCTTGAAACAATGACACCATTAACTATTCTTCTTCTTGATTGAAAAGGATTTAAAGATGATAATATTTCCAATAGATTACCTGATGACGAATTCTGGTAGGTCAATATCATTGTAAGAATTAACACCGAATAAAAGTATAGATCGAAGACTTTAAAGTATGAAGAGGCTGAGATGATTGCACCGGCAACAATTCCAGCCAAGTGACCCTGTGTTATATAACATTGTTTTTTTTTAATAAGTATGATGTAATTTTAATGGTAAAATTAAAGATATTATTACTTACAATAAAATGTGCATTTCGGTTGAAAATCTGGGTAATGATTAATGAATACAATGCAGTTCTAGCAGATGACATTATTCCGTATCGAAAGGTTGAAATGACCAACAGACCAAACAAGACACCAGAATATCCGAGCGACTCAACATCCATCAGTCTTTGACCATTGCCAGATAGTTGCTTTGAGATTATAATTTCAACAACCACGCATGTAATGATTAACATGAATGTGTATTGTAAATATCTGAATGATCCCTCCTGAAAAAAATTTTTTTAAACAAAATACATAATTAGTTGAATGAAATTTAAAAAAAAAAAAATTGAAATAGACTAGAATGATTGATCTTTAAGTATACATTACCGTTTCTTCAATTGATTTCAGGTCAATTAGTGAAACACAATTCAATACTAAATGAATTAGTCCACTGTGTGAAAATATCGAGAGTAGAGTTCTACGGTATTCACCTTTGAGAGCTCGGTTGCAACTGCTGGTAAGATGATATGGTCCTATATCATAGTTGAATTGATATAACCATATCGATATGATGAGCATCATCATAATAGAGGTTCCAGGTGTCAAACTTTGTAACGATTCCAAAACATGAAAACCTGCAAAAATAAGATTAATTTCATTATATAAACTTATGGGGTCCATTTTCAAGAGATAATGTTTTTCTTGTAAAAAAGAGAACTGATTATATTTAAAAAAAAAAAAATTAACGATTAATGTTTAATAAAATTTCAAAAATAAAACATTGATTTTTAATCAAAAGATCTTTTGATCCCTCATTTAGAATTTTCAGATTTTAAAAAATTTACTTAAATCATAATTCCTGAAAAAGTTGTTTAAGTGGATAATTAAATTAAACAATGAATAGTCACTTTAATTTTATTAAAAAGAAATTCATATTCAAAACAAAAAAAAAGATAATAGAATAGTAAATATCTTGTAGTTTAATGCTTAAAGTTTTTAAATAATATTGATAGAACATTTGTTCATGTAAGTGTAAATGATGAGAATCTTTCTCATTACTCCGAAGATATTGGTGATTATTGATATGAAGCCAGTCTTATATTCTTTATGGAAAAGTAGTAGATGGATTCGAATTGAAGACCAAAAATAGATGAGTTTGGAAATTTTACTTCTTTAGTTGTTTCTTACGATTCATTGTGCTTAACAAAGTGCTAAGAAGAAGTTTCCTATTATTGTTTTGAAAATTATTGTTGAGATTCTTATTGCCATTATAGATTTCGAAATTCTTGAAATTTAATTCATCTAAGAATTGAACTGAGGAAGTATTTATATTTGATGTTGACATTTTATTTTTATTGAAAAATGTAGAAAAAAGAATATAATAAAATAATATTATTGTTTTTAATGATTTGAACATTGAGTTTAAACATTTATACCCTTTGAGTTAGAAATGATTGACAAATTCCTTAAGTTTGTACGAAGATAATTTTAATTGTCCAAACTGAGTTTTTGATGATTAACTTTTTTTTTTGTAATGGACAAAAATAAAAATCTGTTCCATATTTTTTTGATAGACTTCAAAAATATTGTGAGTTTGTCAATCATGAAAATTCAATCAAAAGAATCTATCTTTGTCAATTTACAAATAATCAATTATAAGCCAATAATATATAATACTCTATTTATTTTAATCCGCCTACTATTACATTTTTACAATCTTGTGCTCTAATTTAAAAACAATGACGAGTCATTGGGGAAACCACGTTCTGTGAGGAAACTGGCGTATGCAATGAGACATCTATAACTGAATGGATCTACTTCAAGACTTCTGAGGAAATAAGATTCTGCCTTTTCGGTTCTGTCACAACGCACCAAAAATCTGGCATAAAAGAATAAAATTACAGGTCCTTTCGGGTTGGCATCGATAGCTCTCAGGAAATAACGATCGGTGTTGACAACGGCAGGGTCATTCATTGAGAAGCAAACATTGGACATATTCTTACCCTCGCTAGCGCTGAACTCCAAGATCTTACACCAGGTCTGAGCACAGAGCTGCAGTGTTTCCTTGTTGTTTGGATTGGAGATGAGTGCCAACTCGAATCTCTTTCTGGCTTTGTGCAGCAGATGCAGTGCTGTCGAGTGCGAAGTCTCTGCCATCGCCTTTGCATAAAAGAATGTACCCTCTGCATTGGTGACGAGATCGGTATGCTTTACACGCACACTAATCTTTTTCAAATCAGAGTTATTGAATGGTTTATATGGATTCCAAAGCAACTGAGTGGTATCTGCAACCTTTTCAATGGTTCTCTTTCTAAATTTGAGGTGTGTCATATCACGGAATCTTGCAAACAGTAAATGTCTACCGAGAACAACCTTTCCAGATTTCTGACTGATCAAACGATCTTCCAAGAGGTCGCGTAACTTCCAGCCGCTCGGGAGAATCATCGTTGGTTTCTTGCTGACTTGACCTGCATCCATTGAGCTGGCGATATTGAAATTACTTCCACTGGATCCACCATTGAAATTAATTGTATTGTTATAGTTGTGTTGATTGGTGGTTGAACCTGAACCTCCCATACTGCTACTCATACTGTTTCTATTGTTTTGATTATTCTGTACATTTACAACGACCGAAGGAACCTGATAGATATAAAACTTGGAGTACAACTCTTGCGATACCGTTTGCTCCCAGAACTCCTCTGTGTTGAAACCTGGTTTTGTTGATTCACCGAATACCATATTCAAAAAGTTGGTAGTCAGCTGAATGTAGGGTGCACAAAGTGGTTGTTTGAAATTCTTCATTGTGTCACGTAGTCTTCTTCTCAAGTCATTCTTTAGCACTCTGGCAATTGCTTCGATGAGCAATACAAAACCAGCATCTCTATCGTCGACTACCACCAACATATGACCGATCCAACGCATGTTGATACCATGACGATGGAACTGCTCTGGAATGTGTACACCGCCACTGAGAAGATCGCCATTCTCCAACGACTCCTTGATTAAACCTTTGAGACGTGTCGATATTCTGGGTATCAAGTCATTGAGCAGTCTCTGCGTGGCTTCCTTTACTTCGTTGTTGTGTGCCTGTCTGTCTTGGTCGTGTTTCAAGAAACCAGAGAATGCGTCTGAGCACAGCGGTTTCAGATGACTCTTAAGGAACTCGGGTCTGAACAACTGGAAAAGATGACCACCTTGCACTGAGAGATCCGGATAGGTCGGTGGGAAAGTACGACTGAAATCTACAAGATAGAAACGACCGTCGGTACCGATATGTCCTTCTACATCGGTGGCCGAATAGACAAGAGAAGGTGGTTTCTGTGTTCCACCGTAATGTGCCTTTAGATTGAGTGATTGTGAGAGTTGTTTCATGACTTCGAGCGATGGTTCGTGCAGTGCGTGTACAGTCAGACCCATGTCACTGGATCCATAGACAATAGTACTGGCGTCTATTGCCGAAGAAATCGGTAGTACACTCATAGCAATCAAACGATAACCCATGAAATCGACCAGCGCCATCAAGGGAACACACAGTCCATTGATTGGACAATTCAAAGTTGCCATACAACCCTTTAGCTCTTGACCTCCAACCTTGGCGCCTCCCCACTCGCCATATACACCATGAGGCGAACCACCAGCAAATTTGAACAATACATTTCTAACGATATATTTATCACCACCGAGATGACCACCCAGAGACTTTGGTTTGATAGTCTTTTCCTGTAGGAATCGCTCTTCAATGATGATTCTACCGTAGGTCTTTACAATGTGAATGAAATCCTGTGAGATGTGAAGAAGATCCGTACTGATCTCTTGTAGATTATAAAGATTGGTATCCAACGATGGAATATCACGGAACTTGAGAACGACCTCTTGGAATCTATCGTTGAGATCCGATGAGTAGATGCCATCGGATTCCCATTCAGGTTCGGTTGTTGTTGACGGGTGATCGCCAGTGGTATGTGGCACAATGCTTGTTGTTGTTGTGGTGGTGTTGATATCGCTCGATGACATTCTAACGTTGGAAGGTATTGGATGGCTTGCTCCACTACTGGCGATATTAGTGTTACCATGACTATGATGAGAACTGTTTTCATCGTAGGGATTGACGTCCTCTTGGTCGTCGGTTACAAAGTGTTTGTCTTGAAGATTGGTCTTACTAGAGATTGCTTCCTCCATGTCTTCAGCATCCAGATTATAGCTGTTATCCTCTCTGCCACCACCACAAGAAGAGCCAATAATAGATCCAACAACACTATCTGTATCACTATGCTCAATATGTATAGTTGGATTAGAAGCAGCAACAAAGATTGCATTCGACGACAACGATATTCCCGTTAATAATCTTGGTTTCGATTGTGGTTGATCTGCTGGAACAACACCTAAAACATGATTATTAAAACTAGAATTACTACTACTATTGTTACTGCTACTGCTGATAATGTTATTATTATTATTATTATTTGAACTACTACTATTTGAACTATTATCATCATCATTATTGCTATTATTATTATTACTGCTATTACTGCTATTAATATTATTATTATTATTGTTGTTGTTATTGTTTTTATCATTATCAGCATCATCAGGATATTTATAATCGTGTGTTGGTTGACCTAAAATCGATTGATTTGTTCTATTTTCTTTGAGTGGGAATGCCTTTGAGAATGTTGAATCTGTTGGCGAGTTTGATGTTGGTGATGAATTCAAGGCAGTGATACTGGCTATATGCTCTCCAATCAATCCCATACTATGATGATTGATATTGGTGTAGTTGTTTTCAATGACTGGGATCGACTGGCTTGGATTCGGTATGAGAAAAGTGGACAATGGTACGACTTGCCCACTGCTTGTCGATGGCAGACTACCGGTGCTGTAAGATCCGGTTTGGGAGAGCGCCGCTGGACCATGTTGTTGTGGGTTAATCAATGAAGAGGTTGACGAAGATTTAGTTTGATTTAAACGTCGCTCCTCTATAAGCTCTTCGACCATCGATCTTGTCCAGCCTTGTTGTTGCAGTTCCTCACCGAACGCCTGATATCCGTAGGCTTCGTGGAAAGATCGATTAGGGTGTTCGGGAGTACCCGTTGATTTCGGTGATTGTGACGAAACAGACAATGCTTCGAGCTGTGACAACGGTGTCTTGCGATCTGCAAGTGGTGAAGATGATTTCATCAATGATATACCTAACATCATTGGTGATCCATTTGCAATATTTGATTGATTAAGTGTTGCATTTACATTATTACTATTACTGTTATTACTGTTACTGTTATTATTGTTGTTGCTGTTATTGCTGTTGTTGTTGTTAATATTTGATGAACTATTTCTAAGTAATGTTGTAGTATTGGTATCATCTACAACAGTAGTGGAAGTTGTTGTTGTGGTGGTAGTTGTAGTGGTTGTAGTGGTGGTGGTTAGGATTGGTGTTGTTGCAGATGTAGTGATGATTGCAGATGCCCCTGGATTAAGATTTAGTGATGCATTGTTGTTGGCTGCAAAGTTTGTCATTCTCATGCCATTCTGTGGTTTGGGTGGAGGTGTAGTTGGAATTGGAACCTGAAGGATGGCAGCTCTTCTCTTGATGAACTGATCCTGTGTGGTCGGTGGTGTCAGTGGCGATGGACCTTGTTGTACGGTGGGTGACACCATGCTACGAACAGTGCTCTTGTCAATCGATGTCGACGAACTAGATGCACTGCTCTTTACTTTCTTCTTACTCTTTGTAGTACCACCAGAGGTTGTCGATGCATCCGATGAAGATAATCCAAGATTGACGCCTGCACTTGATGAACTCATCATATTACTATTGTTGTTGTTGTTATTATTATTATTGTTGTTGTTGTTACTGTTGTTATTGTTAATGTTACTACTGTTAATATTGTTGATACCACTGATGGAACCGCCAATTGACGGACCCATACTCTGTGTCATCATTATATTGCTAGAGTTACCGGTGGAATTGTTCGACCCACTCGCACCACCACCGGTCATAATCATACCGCCAGACATACTGAGAATACTACCACTACTACTACTGCTACTGTTACTGCTACTGCTGCTCAGATTATTGTAGATCTTTGAGATGATACCAGAAGATTTCTTTTTACCTTCTTTTCCACTGCTGCTGCTGCTGCTATCTTTATGTTCTTTACTGTTTCGGTCTTTTCCACTACCGCCAAGACTACCAGAGGCAGAGTTACTTCCTCCACTCGAACCTTCTTTGTTACTGCTACTACCATTATTGCTATTATTATTATTGTTGTTGTTATCGAGTAGTGCCAGTGAGTTCAAGATACGTCTTGTCATGGTTGAGAATACTTCATCGATGTTCTCACTGGTGAGCGATGAACATTCGATTCCAATTTGTTTGTTCTGGTTACACCAGGCAGCCAACATCTCAGAGCTAACCTGTTTATCTAAATCCGACTTGCATCCCGTCAAGATGATCGGTGTCGTCGGAGCAACGAACCTCTTCACATCGGAATACCACTTGGATATTGCTTTTTCAAATGATTCTTTTGATGATACATCATATGCAATAATAATACCCTGCACACCTCTATATATATATATATATATATATTAAATGATAATGTTTTAATATATATATTGTTGGTTTATAATATAATGATCAACAACCACCAAACTACTTACTTATAAAATGAAGATGTCAAATGTGCAACTTTCTCTTGACCGAATGTATCCCAAATCTGTAATCTAACATTCTTACCGTTGATCTCAACAAATTTTGTTTTCTATACGATGAAAATGATAATAATGATGACGATGATATATTAATATATATATATATATATATATATATGGTGATAGATAATTAAACAATAAGCAATACATACAGCAAAATCTAATTTAACAGTAGGATCATTTAGAAATGAATTCTCTGTATATCTTAATATCATTGAACTCTAGTTTATTGTTATTTATTATCAATCAATTAGTATATATATATTTAGAACAGAATTTGATTAAATTACCTTTCCAACTCCATTTTCACCTATAACAGAGATCTTTAGAGGTTGTTGATGTTTGTCTGCTGACATTTTTTATAGATTCTATAACAACAAAGCTATCTTTTGTTTGTAAAACACTGTGTTGATATATATTTTATAATATAAACTATATTATATTATATTAAATCTATATAAAAAAAAAGATATATAAATCTTTTTTTTAATTTATTATTTTTTTTTATAATATGTTATGATTCTAAATTTATTTTAATTTTTTTAAAAGGTATCTTTTCTAAATATATAAATTATTATGATTTATATTTATAATAAAACTAAATGTATTTATTTTTAAAAAAAAAAAAACAATCAAATTATTTAAATTAATAAATTATTATAATTTGTTTGAAAAAAACTGATTAAACTGTTTTCATTTCGATCACCCAAATTTTAGTGGTCAAAACAAAAAAAAAAAAAAAAAAAGTTGGTGCAAAAAAAAAAAAAAATTAAGAGTTGGAGTGTTTAAATGTGTATTGCGGCATTGGAATAGCGTTTACAAACGACACCACTCTTTAGTTGACTTTCTTCTTGTCTCGGACTACTACTAATTTGCAACCATTTATACTGATTGCGAACATATATTTTCTACAATATGCACTGGTGACACTATTATTCTAGAAGAAGAGTGCAGATTTGATTCTACCATATTCAGCTTAAAACCAATACTCAAAGAAAATAAATAATCTAAATGATATTAACTTGATCAACTAATAAAAGTAGTAATAATAATAATAATAAATTTAGTTGAAGAGCTGATGAGCTTGAAAAATATTAAATATAATAAATCAGGTAATTAGTCAATAAATTATTAAACAGTATTTTAATTAGTTATTATGTTAGTTCTCTTTGAACAAATTCACAATGTTTATTGTAAAATCATAAGATATTGGGGTAGGAATTATGGGAATGGATAGATGATAATTTGTTATTATAGTTGTTTGTTGTTGTAGTAGTTTGTATTGTTATAAGTTGATAAAATGATTACATTGCTTCAAGTCTCTTAACAATCTCTTGGAATGATGGTCTTTGTGATGGATCTTCTGACCAACTATATAATAAGAATGATAAACTGTTAGTCTATATTTAAAGAGTAAATGATGATGATGATGATGATGAATAACTTACCATTCAGTAATTAATCTGGTGAATGGTGCAGAAACGTGAGGTGGTACAATTGGACGTAGTTTATGTTGACCGACGGATATGACGATTTGGAAGGTTGGCATGCCTTGGTATGGATCCTCGCGGGTTACAAGCTCCCAGAGTACAATTGCATAGGAGAAGATATCGGCCTTCTCAGTGTAGGGATCGTTTCTCAGTACTTCTGGAGCGGTCCAGCACGGTGTACCAACCGGTGTCATCGTTGTCTTCTTGTCGAGATGTTGTTTGAACCGAGTCGACAGTCCAAAGTCAGAGATCTTCACACGGAAGTGCTCGTCGACCAAAAGGTTGTGCGACTTGAGATCACGATGGATAATGATGGGATCACAACAATGGAGGTAGTTCATACCCTTGGCGATATCGAGTGCGATCGATTTCATGCGTGGCCAATCGAGCATCACCGATTGGTCGTGCAAAATGCGGTAGAGCGAACCACGCGACATCCACTCCATGACGATCAACACCTCGGGCGGGTTATTACAGGTTCCGAGGAATTGGCAGACATTCGGGTGACGCAGTTGCGACATTATAGCGGCTTCTTGTGCTAGTTCCGTGAGGAACTCCTCGTCGTCGTCCGAGAGCAACTTGGCTTTCTTGATGGCAACGGTAATGCCACGCCAAGTTCCAGTGAAAACCTCTGCACAACTGCCACGACCGATTCTATTCTGAATGACAATCTCACTCATTTCGATCGGTTTAATCTCAAAGAGTGTCTTATAGTCGGCGGTATTGAAAATAAACGGTTGTTGGGCATTCTCACCATTGATATTTCCATCGCCAATCTGTTGATATCCACGACGTTTCTGCCATCGCTGAACAGCAAAGTACACGACCACACCAGTTAAAAACACCGATGCAATACCAGTACCAATTGCAATCAATATAACTCTATCAAATTTATTATTACTTAATGGTTGTGATGGGACTATATATATTAATTGTATAACAAATAATTAGTTATAAAATTGTTCATAATAATAATAATGTTGATCAACAAAAAAAAACTAAACTTACAATAATAAAAACTAAAGTTGGCAGCCAAGTTTGGATATGAAAAGGTGGTACCGGAATCAAAACTGACTTGTAGTGTGACATTGTAGAATCCTTTGATGGTTTGAGGTACGACTGGCGATGAACATGAAACCATGGTGTCGTTGATGTAGGTGGCTTGCGAAGTGAGGTTACCGAATCTACAGACTGGACTACCGGTTTTTATAAAACCAGAGCCAGAAACATAGACAAGAGTGCCACCTCCAGCCGGACCCATCGATGGTGAGATCGAATTCACACGGAAACTGGTTGGTCCATAGAAGAATGTCACGGAAATCGATGACAGACATGTGATCGTCTCATTGTTTGTCGATTGAAACTGGAAGTAATTCGTAGAGCCATAGTTGTAGGTAGTCAACCCATTAGTATATGTCATAATATATGGATCGGAACTAGTAACACAATTAAGACAATCCGATGTATTCTTAACTGGTGGTGTAAATAATCCAAAGATTTCATCTAAAAAAAAAAAAATATAAAATAACCAAAACAATAACAAATAATTTGTTTGTTAGAACGATCGATCATGTTTGTTGTAGTAGTAGTTAGTTGTTAAGTAGTGATTACTTACCGTCTAGCAAAATAACCAATGCAGGGCCAGATGAAATGAAATGACCAAATACCTGTAGTATTGCTTTACGAAGTACGAGTACATCGCTCGATGGCAGTGGATCTTGGAATTGAATCTTGCCTTCGTTCCAGTTGGTGACGTCGTTGCTACAGCTGTAGTTTTGTAGCCAGTGTTCTGATGGATCGACGCAGCTCGAACACATCTGCTGTCCACCAGAGAAATTGAGTGTGAAAAATATGCTTTGCAGAGGTGGAATGTAGTTGTTACCGCCGCCTGGTACTTCGATTGAACCACTCGAACTACTGCTATCGCTGTTGGTGTTGGCAGACAACATACTTCGACCGTGCATGTACTCCAACTCTAAATGCTGTTGTTGCACCATTTGATATAACCTCAGAAGTCGATCGTTATATACTAATCTCTTTTTATTCTTGAAATCATTAAATACATTATCGGATTGTTTATATGTTTCTACATTATTATTATTATTATTACTATTATCATCATTAAAATCAATATTTCTACAATTTTGATTGTTGTTGTTTGTTTTGACGTCTGTACAAAGTTTTGTTGTTTTTGGTTGTGTTGTTGTTGTGGAAATACTATTTATTATTATATTATTATTAAGATTGCTATTATTATTATTATTATTATTTGCTAGTACAATACTATTATTAAATATTATTATAAGAAAACAAAATAATACTATAAATGAAGTTGATTTGTACATTCGTGTTGTTGCTGTTGGTGATGATCGACATCCTGACTTTGATATATGATTGGTTACTCTGTGCAACTGCTGTTGTACAGTTGATAGAGAATGCATAATAATACGCTATGTAATCTATGCATAAATAGTTGCAATCACCAAAATCTCGAATGCTATTATCGAATCGAATCTATCGTATCAAAAAATTCAACACTACACTCGTTACTATTGTTGTTGTGCTAATACTAATAAATACTCCTAAGCTACTTTACTTTATGTAATAAAATATATAAAAAAAAAAAAAAAAGAAGAAATTACAATTGTGTTATTTGATCTTGAGGAAAGATGTTGATTGTCGTTGTTATTGTCGTTGTCGTTGTAGTTGTTTATTGTTATTTGCAAAGATGTTAATAATGATAAAGATGTCAAAAAAAAAAAAAAAAAAAAAGGTAGAGTAGAGGTAAGTTGTTGTGAATGTGGTTGGTTGTTTTGTTAATCGATTGTTTGCTTTGCTTTATATCTATTTATCTAATGTATATTATTAAACTATTTAGGCTACTACTATCAATCTATTTTAGTAAGATGTGTTGTTATTGGTGTATGTGAACACATAAGAAAAATAAATATGCAATACAAAAAAATAATGAAAAAAAAAGATATAAAATTGTGTGTGAATGAGGACCTTTTTTTTGTATTTTTTTTTGTTTCACTATTCTTTGTTTGCAAAGGCTCAAAATCATAGCATGAAAAAAACCCCCCACGACAAAAAAGCTTTTATTTTATCATAAACTTTTCTATTCCCAGTGTCAAAAAAAAAAAAAAAAAAAAATTAAATCAAAATTTAAAGAAATCAAGGTGACCTTTTTTCATTAATATTGAATTATTGCCACCTCTTTGCGATAATATCTTTAATATTGGGAATAAAATAAAATAAAAAGATAATATTGCAAAGTATCTTATTTATTCATTAATTATCTTTTTTAAATTTAATTTTAATTTTGCTTTTTAAAAAATAGAAAAGAATAATAATTAAAATAGAATTAAAACAAAATAATTGTTTTTTCAAGAACAATCATAGATGATCACATGATCTCGAAAATTTATAAATAAATTTAAATTCTTGTGTGTGTGTGTTTAGTTCAACTTTAAAGTTGTTATAATTATTTTTAACCAGGATCGTGTTGTGTCGTTAAGAGATGTGCTAAATATGATTAAGATAGAGGATAAAGATGGAGATTACGTTGTAGGATCGCGTAAAAAATAAAGAATTCAACGCTATGCTATGTATACTTTGAACTGTTAAACCCAATAACAAATAATTATTTGTTTCACAAGACTATTTTTAACTGTACAGTCTGGAGTGAAGAGAAAGACAGAGGAGCAATGCATTGATAAATAAATATAAAAGGAGCAAAACTGAACTGATTTGAAATTGAATACAAATAAAACAAATACAAATACTTATACATATATATAAATATTAAACTTATTATTTATAACTTTAAACAAATATAAAAACAACAACAATGTCATCACAAGATTTAAAGGACCAATTGAAGACTGGAACCACTCTTAAGAGTACCACTACCAACGATAAGTCACAGCCATTGATCGAAAAGGATGTCAAGATTCAAAAGAACAATCATGATCAACTCTTGAAAGAAGTTTCGAATCCACCATCTTTGACTCCAACCACCACCGCCGACAGATCCAATCCAGTCATTGATTCCAGCGCTCATATCAGTGCAAATGGAAGAAACGCTTTATTAAATGATATCAAGAATCATGCAACCACAACCGCTTAAAATATCATCATACATACAAACCTAATACCATATATAATGTATATACTCACCTAAAAAAAAAAACAGTTATATGTAACCCTTTTTATCTATTTAAATAAAGTTTTAAATTCGATCGAAATATAAAATTATAACTTTTTATTTATTAATTGTTGTTGGTGTGGGACATTATTCATTAGAAATTTAAAAAATATAAACAATGAATTTAATAACTTTTATAAAATGAATGAGTTGAAGAGTTAAATTAACACCTATTCAATAGACTTGTTATTCTTGATTGTAAATAATCCAAGTTAATTTGTATCTTTTAATAGCTCTTTAAATTTCACAATGGCAGATAAATAGTTAGTAATGATGTCTCACAAACAGTTCAAACAACAAAGCAACCAAATGTTGTCAATCGTATTAGAGGGTGGCCAAATAAAATTCGATATTTGAGAGAAGTATATATATTGTATAATATTGTTATTACTCTAAAATTAACAAATAAATCATTACATTTTAGATTGATTAGTTCCAGAAGGAGGAGTTGATCTCAAAAGAAGATTTAGAGATGATAAAGACCTGGTCGAAGTGAAATCTAGAATTTGGTTTCGGAATGGAAGAGCGTGGATATTCGAAGTTCCTTCCAGTGAAATTGAATTCTCATCTAATCTACTCACTTGTCTCATTCTACAACATTATATACCAAACCAAGATTTGTTGATGTTACATGGAAGTAGTACTACGATTCTTCAAGAAGGTCGTGCTTGTGCTGAACCGTACCAAGGTTTAAGTCCACCTCGACCCAAGGTTCCAAATCACTTCTCAGGGAATGGACACGGAGCACCATACCCAACGATGGTAATAGAAGCCGCTAAATCTCAATCACTTGCAGTTTTGCATCGTAAGTGTCTCGACTATTTCCTGGACAGAGCAGTTGCTGGAGTGGTTACCGTCGAAAGTACTATCAGGGTTGCAATCAAGATATATCCAAGAGATAACGCTAATTTTGCAATAGTTATTTTATACTATCGGAATGGTGCACCCGCCAATCCAGTGAGGATCATCTCTTGTGGAACTACTCATTTGGATTCGGTCAACGCTGTCCCACATGTCAACGCGATATCTCCACCTGGCTACAGCTGTGAAGGTGTAATGTCTCCATTAGATCCTCCTCCGTTCGTTCCTGTCAATCCCGCCAATCCTCTCAATCTTCAAAATCCATGCAATAAATTGGGGATTCCACTGTATCAACTACAGATTCCTACAGCTGAGCTATTCAATGGTGCCGTTATCCCACTGGATGTCGTTCTACCATCTATTTGCACTGTAGACCTGCATTCCATTCAACAAACTGCTAACAATAAACTTTATTGACGACGAAAAGAGATCGCAATTCCGAAAGTAGTTGGTCGTTCATAAATAAAAATAGGTGTAAATTTAATTTTAGAATTTAAGTTTAATGTAACCATCTTTTACTATGTATCAATCTATCTATCTATCTATTTAAATAAAAGTTTTAAATTCGATCGAAATGTGTATTGTTATTACTATTATTTATTGTTGTCTGTTTGTTTTTATTCTTCTAAATTAATAGATGATTTAAATCTACCGTATAATAGTACTTTCAATTCTTTATGAGCTTCAGCTATTGATTCGAGTTCAGCATTTATCTTTTCAATGTCAGATTCCAATGAGTTTATATATTTCTCTAATAGTTCTTCTGTTTCTTCTTTTGGTGTTTCCATGTATGCCTCACCCATGAGGTATTTGTATTTAATATCTTCATCCTCTGCTAAAAATATGTCGTCTTGAGCGTCTCTTGCTTTTTCTAAATCTTCCTATAATAAATAATTCATTCACATTAAACAAAACAAGATTATTGTTGTTAATACATTTCTATAACTATATTTATTATAATATATTATAGTAGATATATAATATTTACCTCTAAATATTTCTTTTGTTTCAACAATTCGTGCTTTCTATTATTTAAACGACCGAATGTATTAATCATCTTTTGATCTTCATGAGTGACAGAGGTTTCAACCTCATCTTGTTTATCCAACTATTAATTTAATCAAGGTATTTCAAGTAAATATATCAATCTTAATACAATTGTAGTTATTTCAACAAACCATTATCTTTGATGCCATTTTCTTGTCTAATAGATATCGTATCAAGATTAAACTAGTAAGAGTAATAATATGATTCGCGCTTTATCCTTGAACACAATTTTGCAAAACTTTGTTTTTTTTTTCATTTCAGTAAAGCAACATTTTTTTTTTGAACAGGTCAACCAAGAATCTTTTAATTAAATTGTTTGAAGATCTACTTATTAATAATATATATTAAATAACTTATATATATTATTATATGTATTAATAACAATCATAACAATGTCAACACCTATATTAAGTGGACATACTCGATCATCATCAGGTTCATCTCCAAATACAACAGCAACAACAGCCAATAGCAATACAAGTCATTTCGATGTTTCACAATGGGAGAAAAAGAGTAAATTATCAATCGACCAAACATTACTATTAAATAATCTACAGACATTCATTATATCAGAGCGTCCACTACCTCAAAAAGTAATATATAATCTCAAAAATTTAAATTGATATTTTCAGAATGAACATCTTTGTTTACTAACATAAATTCCTATATGCATTGTGATGATAATAGTTAAAACAGCAACAAGAATTGTTAGAACAAAAAAGGTTAAAAGAAGCAGCAGAAGAATCAGAACAACAAGAGAAACAGCAGCAACAACAACAACAAGCGAATGAATCATCGTTGGAAAGTGAAAGTGGTACCACTACTGGCAGTTTGAAGAGTACAACACAACTACCAGATAAAGCAATAGATAGTTTAGCAGATTTCTATGATTGGTTGAAGCTGATTGAGAAAACATCGACACATCTACATCAATATGAATGGTTCTTAGAGACTATAGTAAGCTATGGACAAGGTACTGATGAACTACAAGCACAAGTACAAGATTGTGAAACACTTATCAACAGTATTCAAACCGATTATTTCACACTCACCAAGAAGACATCTCAACTACATGACTCTTGTGAGAAATTCTTTAAAGAAGAAGTAAGTACTTATAAATAATTTGTGAATAATATTCATTTAATTATTAATTAAACTAATATCCTTTTAATGAAATCTTAGCTAAGATTAAGATATATTGTACATACTATACATGAAAAATTGAGATATTACTTGGAGTTGGATCAAAGTACAAAGAAATTCAATAGTTCAAGCTTTACAGTTACCGATCCAAACTTTATGTCTAGTTTAGAGACACTGGAGGATTGTATACAATTCATGAAAAAGAATGTAAATATTGATATTATCATTGATAATATATTTATTTGATCTCGGAAATAATTGGAATATTAATATAATTGTGTTTGTTTGGTTGATAGGTTAATTTCCAAGGTACATCTAAATATGTTTTACAATATACTTTATTATTCCAAAGAGCGTTGGGATTGATTAAGGATTATATATCGGCGTCGTTCAAGATCATAACGAAAGAGATTCTCACATCGATGAAGGATATCGACAGTGATTTCCAGATATCGAATATCAAGTTTCGTGCATTCGCACCAAAACTGCGACCGCTTTGTTTGGAGTTGGAGAAGCGTGCAGTTGGTCAATACGTATCATACATAAGAGATTGTCATTCGATTTACTTTAAGAATCGGAAGCTGATCCTCACACCAATCATCACACTGAAGCTACAGGAACTCACTAAATCACTCTATGACACCACACCCGGAAACACCAACAACGCCAACGTTCCATCGCTCGTTCAGAATCTATGTATCTACATGGTGCAGATATTCGAAAATGAATATCAAATCTATATCGATTTCTTTGATAAACAAACTGCTAACTTTAAGTATGTAACAACAACAATAATAATAATATCATATAACTACTACTATTTGTTGTGGAAAAAACAAACTAACATATATGTGTATTGTAGTGAATTGTTAGATGAATATGCACAACAGTTGTATGATACAGTTAGACCGGTGTATATACATATTCATTCGTTTGAGGAATTGTGTAACTTGGCACATCTGATAAGGAATGAGATATTGGATGATATCATTGAGCAATCGACGCGATATTGTAACGGTCTCAGACTGGCGGTGCAGCGAATGCTACAAGATATTCAAGAGAGACTGTTGTTTTTAATTCAAACATTCATTCGCGATGAAATTAGAACGTTTAGTCCATCGCCGGCAGACATTGACTATCCCAATCACATAACGAAGCTGTCGGCATCGGGTGAAGCCTCACCAAAGTCAATGTACTCTCTGTGGTATCCAACACTAGAAAAGACACTGACATGCCTATCGAAACTCTATCTGGTAGTCGATACCAAGATCTTCGAAGGTCTGGCACAAGAAGCTGTTGAAGCATGTACATATACACTCATAAAAGCAAGTTCATTAATTGCAACAAAACAAGTAAGTTTAAGTAACAATTATAATCTAACTAGCTACTAACTAACTTACTAACTATCTATCTAAATTTATAATAGGATAATCCATTTGCAATAACCGATTCTCAACTATTTCTAATTAAATACTTTATAGTATTACGTGAACAGATTACACCATTCGATATTAACTTTGTAATCATTGAAAAGATTGTAGATTTTCCAAATTTAAAGCGTATGTTTAATTAATTAATAATGTTATACAATTATATTGCTTATAATTATTAATTCTATATCTATCAATAGATGCACTCTCTACAATGTATAATTATGGTTCTTTATTTGCACTTTCTACAAATAATCCAATATACAATGTAATTGCCTCTGCTGCAAACCCAAGAGTTACAAATACCAGTATAGATTCTAAAAAAGTATGACAACAACAATTGTTACTTTATAATATACCAATGAATTATTAAACACTTTAATTGACTGACTGTATTATTATTATTATTAGGATTTAGAAAAAGAATTGAAATTGGTAATTGAATCATTTATTCTTTCAACATCAAACTATACGATCGATCCACTCTTGACCATCCTAACAAAGATTTCAGTCTATCTTAATCAATCAAGTAGAGATAACTCTAATGTTGTTAATAGTTCTTTATCTCAACAACCTTTTGCTGAACCAAGTATGTATTAATATATAAATGTGTATTAATTTTTTAATTTATATTAACTTTTGCAAATTAATTATTATTATTATTATTATAATTATTATTACAAGTGAGAATCAATGAAACTATTAAAGAAGTTGTAAAAAGAATAGAGACATATTTACCAGAGATCATCGCCAGAATGAAAGTATATCTATCGAATATGACACAGAATCTTTTGATGAAGCCGATTCGTACGAATATTGCTGATGGTTTCGACCAGATCAATCAGTATGCCAAGCGATACTACAATGAAGAACAAATTAAATCAATGCAATTGTTGTCCTCTGAAGATTTAAAAACACTACTCGACAAGGTAATACCAATTCAACTGTCAATCAAGACATCGACAAGCGGCAGTAATATCAATTCATCATCGTCGTCATCATTATCACGTTCCTCATCAACATCTTCATTGACCAATGCCCCAACCACTCCACCATTGTCAATCCCTGTTGTTGACGAACCATTACCACATCAATAAAATACTAATTAAAATAAAAACAAATTATTTTTGTTTTTCACAAGTTTTGTCGCACACACCACACAACAACCAAACAAAAAAACAAAACTATCTAGTTTTTATGATAATTCCATTTAAGTAGAAAATACCACACGGTCTGAAAAATTTTTTACAATAATTTTGTATTTTTTCAATGATTTATTTTTTTTTATATTAATTAACCCACCAGTTTATTTTTTCTTGATCAGTTTGATTTCTTGTTTATTAATTACTATTTTTTTTGCATTTTATTTGTTTTAGCATTTTTATATATATGTGTATTGTTTTGTTTTAGATTTCTAGTAGAAATAAATATAAATAATGAGTATTTTACAAAAGATTAAGAATACTATTTCTGGTGGACCATCGAAATCCGATGTCAATTTCGAGAATACCAGAAAGGAATTCAAATATGTTTCGGAATATGTATTTGCCATTCACACATCTTTGCAGAAGCGTGTCAAAAACTTGAAAAGTAATTAATTCAACAAAACATTTTATAAAAACAAAAAAAGAGTTGTCAACAAAGCAAGAGTATATTAATATAGATTCCAATTATTTATTTCTTTTTAGAAACTTTCTTACATATTGATTGTGTTGGTAAAACAATTACAAAGTATTACCACAATGATCATCCACTTGCTGCAAATTGTATTGAAACCAATAAATTGATTGAAAATTCATTTAATAATTGGAATGTATGTAGTTATAAATATTTATTAAAAAAGAGTAAATTAACCTAAAATAATAATAATTGAATCAGGATTCAAATCAACAAAATTATGAAACAATCGGTAGAACTGTTGCAAGAATTAAATCGATAAAGGATTCGATTTCTACACGTGACCAATATCTTATGGATCTGGAGAATTCCGATTCCAAACTTAAATCGCTGCGTGAGAAGCCACCAAAGGATCCATCAAAGTTGCCCGCCGAAGAGAACAATAACAAATTGAAGAAGCAATCTTACCAACAAAAGAACACCAGCGTTATGCAAGAGATATTCCAATTCTTTGAGGAGAAGAACGATATTTTCGATTTGCCATTGATGCAAATTCAAGAGTCACTCTCTAATCTCTTCCAAAACATTCATAACAATCTCTTTGAGTGTTCCGAAGTACTCCAGAAACCACCACCCAAAAACAATCCAGTCTCTAACTATATGTCTGGTATCCAAACAAACTCAACTCTTGAAGTTGATGACTATTCACCACCACCTTCTTCCTCTTCCTATGGCAACAATGCATATCAACCAAATTCAACACCAATGCAATCTCCTGGAAACGCTCAACCAACTCCATCACAAAAGAGAATATCTCCCCCACCTCAACAACCACCACAGCAACAACAACAACAACAACAATTAATGTCACCACCAACTCTCTCAGGACCACCTGTTGATCTTGTCAAACCATATGAACCATTCACCAAAAAGAAACTATTGGTTCATAACGAAGTATTATTCCCAGGACATCAATCGCCAGCACCACCACAGCAACAGACATATAACCAAGCTCCATCACCAACACAACCACAACCTGTAACACTAAAGTCGGCACCCAAGAGTAATAGTTTCAATAACTCTGTGACATCTTCTCAGCAATCATTCCAACAACAACCAGCACAACCACAATCTGTTCCACTAAAGGCTGCACCCAAGAGCAATAGTTTCAACAATTCAACTCCTCAGCCAGCATTACATACTCCAATCGCACCGAATCCCAACACTAATCAGGTTGCAAAGAGTGGAAGTTATCTTAAATCAAACCCAAATTCTCAACCACCTGTACAATCAAATTCATCAGCACCACCTCCAGTACAACAACAACAATCAGGTGGTGTATTACCATCACAAATCAATAAGAATGCAATTAAACCAATCTCTATGGGAATTGTTACAAAGCCTGCTGCATCACAACAACAACCACCAGTTCAACAACAACAACAACAATCTCAACCTAGTATGCCACCAGCCAGTAGACCAAAGAGTGTAATTCAACAACAACCACCACCACAGTTACAAAGACAACCATCAGTTCCACAACAACCAACAGCCACTAAACCATCAGTTAATCTAAATTCTCTTGCTGCTTCAGGTAGCAGATCCAACAGCAAATCCAACTTGTTGCCATCCGCCAACTTTGCGAAACACCGTGAACTCTTTGGACCACACAAAAAATTCAAACTCAATCCAACATTCACTCGTTCGGTCATTGGAACCTTTGATTTCAGCTATGTAGCACCAAACTTACAACCCGATAATTGGTCTGTCATCATGCCAGCACCACCAACCTCTATGAATCAAAATGTTCGTAGTTCCGGTCTCGAGATCTATGATTTCAATAACAATTGGTTGACCAATGGTGAACTGCTCACTACCGACTACCATTATGTATTCCGTGCACTCGTTCCAGCGAGTGTGATGCCACAACATGATACCGGTCGACTTCGTGGTCGTTTCATTATCGAAGCGGATCTCTATCGTATCGACATGGTCGAGACTGACCAATGGGATAGCAGCGTCGAACCTCTCTCACCTGAGGAATTCAACTTTTACACTAGACCTTCCAAGTCTTACACTCTAGACGATCCAATCTTTAATGATTTCATCAATAAGAATAATCTATTCATCCAAGCACCTCAATCGAATGGCGCCTCAAACGAACCAGCAGAAACACCGCTATGTTTTGCCTATCGTGTTAACCTTTTCATCAATGAGAACTTCAAGTATAACTATGAGGAAATCGGATGGAAACCAATTGTCACTACCACTCAGATTGGTAAGGGTGATTGCGGATGTCTGACAATGTTGTACAACGCAATATTGAGACGTTCTGGCATTCCAGCGAGATCGGTCATTGGACGTGGTGGTAACTTTTCGACACCAGAGGGAATCGAAACGCACTGTAAGTCAGAGGTGTGGATTGACAACATCGGATGGATGCCAGTCGATGTCACATGGAATCTACATCTCAAGGATTCACTAGTAACCAAGTACTTTGGTAATGATTGCGGTGAACTCATTGTATTCCACATGGATGAAATTTGTAACATCGAAACTGGTGTATCAACATTCATTCATGAGAGTGCACATATAATGCAAAGCCCACTCTTCTATGCATCTGGAAGTGGTAATTTCGAAGGTGTTAAGAAAAATGATCAATGGACTGTTAAACCAATCAAATAATCTCTTTATTAATTTATTTCTAAAAATCAAAATAAATATTTATACTTTTGTAATTTTAAAATAGTTGATTGTTAATTAAATCTTGGTTGTTTTTATTATAAATAAGAAAAAAAAAGGGATAGAATTCAAAAATATTTGGATTGTTAAAAAATTTATTTAAAGATTATAATATATTCGAAGTGACTGTTAAAGTACATTAAAGTGTTATATTACATTTTTGTGTGTTCCCAATTTCAACGGAATAAATTGCAATTAAAATAATTTTACATTTTTTTATATTTTGGTTTTTTTTTTGTTTGAAATGACCTCTATGTAACCTTGTTTAGGCAATTGAATTTTCATTTTTTTTTTTATGATTCATAATTTTTAATAATACCAATTTGTTGTAAAGAGAGAAAATTACTTTAAATATTATTTAATTTACTATTTGTAGTTTAGTTGTACAAAAAATGTCTTTTGCAAATTTTACAAATAAAGTAAGCTAGCTAATTTTTAAAATAACATGACTTTAGTTTTATTTAACTATATATTAATAATATTACTTTAGATGAGGAGAGCTCTTGGTGGTGGTCCGAATAGAGACACTGATCAATCGTTCGAACAAGCTAGAAAGGAATTCAAACATGAATCGGATCATGTAAACTCGATTTTCGAAGCATTGAAGAAACGTGATAAAAATTTAGCCAGTAACTATTTTATTGACTCAAACATTATATATGTTTAACATTCTTTCTAATATTCAAAATCAATTACTTAATTGCTTAATTTAGAGTTATTTTTGGATCCAGAGAGTTTAAATAAAAAGTTAACTAAACATTTGCCTGATGATCATCCATTGCATCAGTACAGTCATCAGATTGGTGCACAAATTGAGAATGTCTACAACGATTGGATCGATAGCAACAAGCAATACAATGAGAGTGTCAATCGATGCATGAATATGATCAAGAGTATTCGCGACTCTATCACTGCACGTGACAACCTGTTGTTGTCGGTGGAGCAATCCGACCAGCGTATCAAACAGCTTCGCGAGAAGACATCCGCTGATTTCAATAAGCTCAATGCCGAGGAACAGACAAACCGTGCAAAGAAACAAGCATATCTCACCAAGAACTACAATACTCTGCTGGATATTCATCGATTCTTTGAGGAGAAGATCACGCTGTTTGACGATTCACTGATGCGTATTCAACACTCACAGACTGCACTCTTCCAGAGTTTGTATCAAGCATTCGCGAGTTGCGACGGACAGCTTGCACGTCCACCACCCGCCATCAATCCAATCACCGTACTACTACCGGACGGTCCACCAAACACCGAGGACATTCAAGCCGGACCAGAAGGTTCCATAAAGAGTGGAGCTGTCAGTCCACAGAATGGCGGTGGTGGCGGAGGACAACCACAGCGTCCAGCCAGATTAAACAACAATTTATACAACAACAATGCACATCGTCCATCTCCACCACCACCTCCATCCGCACCAACAGGTCCATCTTCATACAATTCACCGCAACCATACCAACCACAACCATCACCTCCACAACAACAGTATCAACCACCACAGCAACAATATCAACCTCCACAACAACAATACCAACCTCCACAACAACAATACCAACCACCACAGCAACAATATCAACCACCACAACAACAATACCAACCACCACAACAACAGTACCAACAACCACCACCACCACCAAGACCACTCTCTCTCAAGAATGTTCCATCCTCGATTCACGATATAGATATTGATAGTTCGCACCATCAACAGATGTACCCGACTCCCTCTCAATATGGTGCACCAACTTCACCACCTTCACATGCAGTAAATCAATATCAGCCACCAGCAAGACCATCACCACCAGCACAATATAAACCACCAGTACCATATCAACCACCACAGCCAGCTGCAAATAATCAATATCAACCTCCACAACCATTCACAGGTCAGAGACCACCATTCAAAAAATAAATAACTTGTTTTAATACCTATGTACAACTTTAATGGGCCTTTTTATCATTTAATAAAATACATAATAAACAAATGGGCAAAGAAAAATAAAAATGAACAAAAATATATAGGTCCAAAACCTTGATTTTGAATCATTATTTTTATGTTATTTTCAATATAAGAATATTCATTACATTAATTTAATTCGAAATATTGAGAAAGGAGTAATATTATATAATGGCTAAAGATTTAAAATTGTGAAAGAGATTCTTTCAATTTAAAAAAGAATTAGATTGAGGGTTATGACCCCACTCAGGTAATTATTCCTTAATAAATGTTAAAAAGAAGAATGTAGGTGAACAAGTTCTTTCATATTTTTTCTTGATTTTTTGCAAATTGTATCATATTTGAATACTTCATTTCCATTGTTGCCTTGGCGAAATCTTACATTAATTAAATATAATAAATTCCTTTTAATTTTATTTTTCAGATATATCTTTTGATTGTTTCTTTTTTTTTTTTTTGAATGTCCAATGAAAAAATAAATTAAAAATAAAAATAAGCGATTTTTTTGATTTGAAAAAAAAAAAAAAACTTTTTTAGATTTAGATTTGCAGGGAAAAAAAACACACATTTTTTGCTCAAAGGTGCACCTTTTCATACAAAATAATTTGATGTACAAAATTATCACAAACTTTGAAAAAAAGATATTTTTAAATTTGTTGAGTGTATCGATTGTTTTTGATTGATTTTTATTTTAATCAATACCTTACCTTTTTATTAATATTTATTACAAATATATAACATATTTACCATCGATTCTCTAATAATATTCATAATAGTTGTAATATGTAAGTTTATTTACCATTTAAATAAAGTATTAAAAAAACAACGCACATAATCTACTATATCGATATTTAGCGTGAATAATACATTATAAATTGTATAAATAGAATATTAAAGCTAAACTCCTTATTATATCTTTATAATATATCATATTGTTTTTATTGTGGTTTATTTAATTGTGATTTATAGATAGTTTTTTTTTTTTTTTTTCACACACTTTAATTCAAATGATAGGTGTGTGGATATTTACAATTGTTTGTCATTTTAAATTTTAAAAGATGAATGGTTTAAACAACCCTATAATTATACGCACCTTATTTAAATATCTGTCTGTTTTTTTGGATAGATGTGGGTGTTGGTTGTTTTTTTCTCCAACAACAAGCAAGAATTAAAAAAAACTATTAAAAAAAAAATCAAACAATAATTATATTGTTTTTTTAATTTATATCATTTTATCTTATATACTATTCTATAAAACATCACCTGCAGCAAATATTACTTTTATTAGTAAAGATATAATTTAATAGATATTTACCAATTTACATGATGGTGTACATTTTTTGATATTTTCAACAACAGCATACACATAGATAGATACAACCTATTATACACATCATTAGTAGTAGTAGTAGTAGTAGTAGTGGCATTAGTAACAACACAACAACGTAAGTGAAGTGCCAATAATAGTTAATTTTAGAGATCATATAAGTGAATACATGTTATCATAATTATTATTATTATTAGTTGTTGTTGTTGTTTTTTTTTATTTTTTTATTGGTGGAAAATATTATGATGTTGTCAAATTTGGAAGTGCATTACGGATTGACCAACACACATGTGATCAATTAAATTAAATTATTTCAGAGTCCAATCTAATCGGAAAGAGCAATATTAGTAAACTTTTATCTTTTTTAATCCAATATTCTCAATTTACTCATAATTCAACCAACCACATGTCCCCATTATAAGATGAATGATGATGATGATAATGATAATACTGATTGAAGAGTACGCATCTTCTATCTCTATATGTACATCAATTGTGGATACCCAACCTCAATATCCACATCATCATCATTATTATTAAAACATTATATATAAACAATAATATACAAAATATTACAACTGCAGTATTTGACATCCCAAAAGCATTTTTTCATTTAAATAAATTAAAACAACAAACAAACAAACAAACATTTGTATTAAATATAAATATAAAATATATTATTTGTATCAATTTCCAATTCACTCGTGTATACATACATATTCACTTTTAATTTATTTAATAGTTTAAAACAACAATCTTTTATTTATTTATCTAAAAATATAATAATAATATCTAAAAAAAACTGTAAAAAAAAATGATGTATAAATCACCATTTACTAATTCTTCTTATTCCAATGAAAAACAACAACAACAACAACAATCAAATGAACAAATTAAAAAATCTAATCAACATAATCATGACAATAACAATAGTATTGGTTTCAGTAGTGGAAATTCATTGGTCCAAAAAAGTAAATCTTATAGTCCCAACCAGTTTAATAGCGGCAACAACAATCAATCACTAGGCTATAATAGTATCAGATCATCCAATAGTTTTGGTGGTGCACTCAGTAATTATTCAACTCCAACTCCAACCAACAACAATCAGAGTATTAATAATAATCATAATATTATCAACAGTAATTACAATACCAACAACAACAACAATCAGAGTATTTCAAAGAAGACATCTCTGACAAACGGATATTATAATAACGATAGTATCAGGAGTAACACCAGTATCAACAGTGTAGATAGTAACAATAACAATTGTTCAAAAAGATATTCCAAACAATTTCAATTGACAAAACAATTATTTATTGAACAATATTGTCAAGATACATCAACAACAACAACTTCATCTTCATCATCATCACCATTGACAACAAAGAATCTACAACAACATCAACTATCATATCAACAACAAACAACAGCAACAGCATCAACAACAGCAACCACAAACAAATCAAATAGAAATTCAACACAATTTGTTCTTCCACAACAATTCCTAACTAAAGAAGAACAAGAGTTACTTGAGGAATTACAATATTACGAATACAACAATTTTTACGATCACTACACAGATATTGACGGTGCAGAAGAGTACTACGGCGAATTAGAAGAAGACGACGAAGAAGACGGATACCGAGAAGAAGTAGACCAAGAAGACGAAGAAGATATGGATGCAATTGAAGTACCCAAGGTTGCAAAGAAAGATGTTGCATTGATCAATGCTAACGCTGAAGAGGGTAGTGTTCACACATTCTCGGAGGAAGAGAAAGTAGCCTACTCTAAATTCATCTCTGAAAGACTTGGTGATCAACAAACCACTCTTTCAGCATATATTCCAATTGATCCATCATCAAATATGTTATTTACAGCTTGTAATGATGGTGTATTATTAAAGTAAGTTTTTGAAAACAAAACAACAATATATATTTATTAATAATCTAATTATTATTCAATGAATTTATTCAGTAAATTGATGGAATCATTATTCCCAAATCAAGTTGATCTAAAAGGATTGGTTATCAAGTTAAAGATGAATCCATTCGAACAGATCGGTAATCAAAATATAGTTATCAAGAATGCAACAAAAGTTGGTTGTATCATTGTGAATATTGGTGCACAAGATCTTGTCAATGCCACTCCATACTTGGTGTTGGGTATCATTTGGCAAATTATCAAAGCCGGTCTCTTGGCAATGGTAAATCAGAATGCCAACGATGAAATCCTTGACATCCTCTTTGAGGAGCAAGAGGAAGATCAACAAATCAAAGAAGGTGAAGATCACAAGACCAAAGAGAAGGAGGAACACTCTGCCGAGCAGATTCTCTTGCGTTGGGTCAACTATCACTTGGAAAAGGCTGGATGTGAACGTAGAATTACCAATTTCAGTGAGGATGTTCAAGATTCAATTATCTATGCCAACTTGTTTGCTCAGTTGGTACCAATTGAATTTTCAACATTGGTTGAACGTGCTCAAAACGAATCGAATCTCTTTGTTAGAGCTGAATTCATTACGAATGCATGTGACAAGCTGGGTGTTAAATGTTTCTTGACTCCATCGGACATTGCTCTTGGACATCCAAAGTTGAATCTTGCACTTGTTGCTTCACTTTTCAACTCTGAAGCTGCCATTGCTGACATGCGTCAGACATTGGAGTTGGAGAGAGCTGACCGTGAACGTTTGGAGCGTGAACGTGTAGAGCGTGATCGTGCGGAGCGTGAACGTAAGGAGCAAGAGAGAGCAGAGCGTGAGCGTTTGGAGAAAGAAAGATTGGAACGTGAGGCAATTGAGCGTGAGCGTGTTGAACGTGAGCGTTTGGAGAGAGAGCGTGAAGATATGGAGAGAGCCGAGCGTGAAAAGGTAGAGCGTGAACGTCTTGAGAAGGAGCGCATGGAGCGTGAGTTGGCGGAGCGCGAGCGTATGGAGAGAGAGCGTGAAGAACGCGAGCGTATGGAAAAAGAGATTGCTGAACGTGAGCGTATGGAGCGTGAGAAAAGTGATCGCGAGGCAAACGAACAAGAACGTCTTGAGAATCTCAAGGAATATCGTATTGCCACCAGAATTCAAAAGACTCTTGCTGAATCACCATCGACCTTTGAGAATATGGGTAAGCTTGTTGGAGATATCACCGAGCTCAAGAGAAATCTCGTTGGTGAGATCCGTAACACTCGTAATCTTCAAACCGAGCTAAGAAGACTGACCAAATCGATCGATCGTGTCTTGGAGAACAAGAAAGAAGGAAAGAAACTCAAGAAGTTGAAAAAGAAGATCAAGCCAGTCAAGGGTGTTGCCAACGGTTTGAATCCAATCAAGATGCGTAACTACCAGAGTTTGTTCTACTACATCCAAAACCAACCACATGTCATGGGTAAGATTTTGTATCTTCTCAGTAGCAGCCAGATCTCCAAGACCAGTCAGAGTTTGTTGCTCTCACTCTACCCCTATGAAGTATCGCCAAGAGAAGAAGATCTCTTCTTGAAATCATTGTCATTCGCCTTGGAATATCAAATCTCTTCGTCCGGCAGCTTGACAGAGTTCATGGCATCGGAATCAGTTCCATTGAACTTGCTCTTTGACTACTTTAGAAAGAAGGGATTGAAGTATCTTCAAGAAGTAATCACACCAGGCATTCTTAGAATTTTGAATCAACCAGATTTAGATCTCAACTTTGATCCAGTCTGGATCCACAAGCAACTTCAACGTGACAAGGAGTTGAAGGAGGGAAAGAAGTCCGATCGTTCAGCCAAGACATTCGATCAATGTCTTGGAGATCCCCAAGTCGCTTCACTACATCAATCGCGTATCTCGCAACTCTTGGAGTTTGGAGCTGACTTCCTCGATCGCATTGTCAAATCGCTCGATCAAATTCCAGTGCAACTTCGTTTCCTCTGTCGTGAGATCTCCGAGAAGGCGGTTTGTAGTTTTGCAAAGAAGTCCGGTGAACACGATCATCAGGTAACCTACTACTTTTTGATCTACAGATTCATTACATCGATTATTGCATCACCAGATCTATTGAATGAATTGGTACTTCTCTCACATCCATTGATTGCACAACAGGCACGTATGAATCTTTCGCTTGTTTCCAGATTGTTGCAATCGGCATTCTCCAACAGAGCTTGGTTGCATCCATATGCAACTCCCAAGATTGCAGCTTGGATTGAGTCACAAAAGGATGTGGCCAACAAATTCTTAGAGTCAGTTACCAACGTTCCAGATCTTGATGAACTCATTCACTACACAGAGTACAACCAAGTTATGGCTGAGAACAACATTAGTTTCTGTACTGTCGTTAATGTCTCAGAAGTGATTTGGTTACACGAAACCATTCTCGACTTTTACTATGATTTGGTTGATGTTGGTACTCTCTCTTACGATCCAAAGACACTGAATGAAATCGCCAAGAAGAACTACTCGATGTCCGAGAAGCGTAGATATCAAATCGGTTCACCCAAACAACATGTCAGTGGTCGTACCGATGCATGGTGGTTGCAATCGTTGTTGGATCAACTGGAATCACCGATTCTCTTGCCAGAACAAGGTGACCGTTCCATTCAACTTACCTTTATCAATAACCATGAAAATGAAACAGTGATGCCACCCGACTTGTTCAAGGAAGCAAAGATCTGGATGATTGAAATCCTCTCAAAGACACCTCCACCCAAGAAGGATGTCAACTCGATTAGGATCCTACTCGACGCCATTCAATTCTGTAAAACCGGTAATAACACCGCTGAGAATATGACACTGATTGCCAAGTGTGACCAGTTGATCGAACGACTAAAGTCGTTCCGTCAGGAGTTGGTCAGCAGTGAACCCGAGGTCTACGATATCTTCTTGTTGGAGGTAGAAAAGGAATTGCAATCGGTCTTGAGAAAGAATAAATTGATGAGATCGGAACTCGATCGTCTCTACAACCTCCTCAAGAAGGTCAGAATCGAAACAACGCCACTCGAGAATCTCGTTAAATTCCAAAACGAACAACTCTCCAAAGCCATTGCAAAGAAGGAGCTTCGTAAGCAACAGTCCAACACCGACTCCAAGGAGAAGCCAATCAAACAAATCCTCTCGGATCTCGTCAAGAAGGGTATGGTTCTGCACTGCGACCTACCGGAATCATCTCACAGCAAGACCAACGTCTACATTAAGCAACTGGGAGGTGGTATCTTTGAGATCGAAGCGAAATTCGGACTCATTTCCAAGACGGTCACTCTCGAGTTGGATCAACTCTTGGAGTACAGTAAGAATCACATTGAAGAGTATCCATTAGAAGGTATTACACTACATGTCAATATGACAATTCATATGTTAATGAAATTATTTAATTTATCTTAAAAAATAATAATAATTAAAAAAAGAAAAAGAAGAAAATAGAAATAAAAATTATTTATTAATTAAAAAAATAACTAACTATAAATATATATATGTTTATATTAAAATAGTAGAAGAGTAGATTGTTGTTTTTATTTGAATAAATTATTAAATCTTGATTTTAAAGTGCTGAGATCATCGATTGCAGGTCTCACATCTAAATAGATTCCAATTGGTTTGTTGGTCTCTGGATCAACCTTTCCTTCATAAAAATCGATAACATATCTAACTTGCTTTCCACATCTATCGACAGTCCAATCATGACGATCGAATGGCAGCTTATAACCTATAAAATTTAAGAATCTTGCTTTTGGACTGAAATCCTTTGCTCTTCCTCTAAATTTAACTAATTTTACATCACAACATTCACTTTTTATCGTTTGTTGTCGTCGTTGTTGTTGTTGTTGTTGTTGTTGTTCGACAAACAATATTAATAAACTGATTGATTTCATTCTCTGAGATCTTAAGATGGTCATTAGTTTGTTACATACTCTTTAAATTCATTTTCCCATTCCATTACATGTTCCCAACACTTTTCATTTACTGTATTATGTATAGCGATGACGACTTTCATATCTTCTTCGTTTGGTTCGTAGTTCTTTCTCTTCATTGCATTGAAAAACATTTGTTGTGAAGGATATTGCCAATTTTCTTTCTCTGTTCTAAAAGTGTCAATAAAAGCAAAAGACAATCTGTATGTTAGCACGTTATCTAATGATCGATCAGTAGTAGATCAACATTCAGTAGCAGCATAGCATATTGATTGGGGTAGGTTACCTTGGAATCGAAGATGTTACACGATCGGTTTCCAACGGTAGTTTTTGATCGGGATGTGGTTTTTGATTCGGTCTATACATGTTATTGGTTGGGTTGATATCGTGTGCAACAGGGCATCCTCCTGCTAATGCATTTTGTTTTGTCTGATCATCCATTATAATCTACTACTCCCAATATATATAATGTAAACTTAAAAACAAGTTATTTGAAAAGACGATTTGATATGAATTCAGAATCGACCATTTTTTGCATTTGTGTTTTTGAATTAAGAAAACAAAAAAATCAAAAAAACTTTTTTTTTTTTTTTTTATTAACCTATTTCAATTTCAGACGAACAGATAATTATGATTATTTCACTTCAAACTTAAAGGTTTAGTTCTTTAATATTTATCAGTAAACTTAACGATATCGGTCATAGTTTTCAATACAACCATATCACACACGATTGATCATAAAAGTGGTTTTTATGGTTACCAGTATGTGTGTTGTGTGTGTGTGTGTGTGTGTTGTATAAATGATTAAAAAAATTATATATATTTATTTTTTGTTGTGGGAATCATATAGAACTTGTTTTGTTACTGATGGGTGGTAGGTATTCATACGGATAGTACATTCATGTGTTTGTTTAAAAAAAAAACAAACAAACAAACAAAACAACAAAGTATTTATAAATAAAGAATGGTGAATTTGATTATTATTTTTGTTTACAACAAACAACACCACCACACCATATATATATTCTAATAGTTAACCAAAATTGATTATCAAAAAAATAATATTTTTAATAAAATATTAACATCCAAAAAATAATATTTAATTTATTGTATAATACCAATATTAAAAGTTTAACTTAATAGTTGAAACTATCAATCAATCAATCAATCAATCCAATCCAAAATAATACAATACAATCCACAACCAATTTAATAAATTATTAAATAAATAAATAAATAATAGTATTAGTAATAATAATATTATAGATAATAATAGTTTTTTTACACATATCAATAATATATTTCTTTTTTTTTGATCAATATTTTTAGTAAAAATAATAATTTCATTGTAAATTTATTTGTTTAAATTTCAATACATATAGTTTATATTTTTAGATATTATTTATTTATAGTTATAATTTTTGTTTTTGTTCAAAAAGAATAGATGTTATTTCTAAAACAACCATTATTATATTGGATAGTTAAAATATAATTTAATTATGAAAAAGTTTCAATACAATATAATACTTTTGGTGATGGGTTTGGTAGTGGTATCTAGTAGTAGTAATTATTTCGTAGAGGGTAGCGATTGGTTCATTCACCAATATCTGCCTGGACTTCAAATGGTGTCACCCGACGATTCAAGTGTAATTAGATATCTGGCGTTTCCAGAGTTACTATTTGATTTCAATTCACCAATTCTTGGATCTCATATGTTGTGTACCAACAACAGACCAAGCCATCACCTACTGGACTTGAGTTTTAGTCCTGGAAATGTACATAAATATTTATTCGATTGTAACATTACAAATCCATTTTTATTATCACGATTTTTTTTAAACGATTTACAGTATGTAATAATAGATCAATGATGTTTATTATAATATATTAATGGAATGAAAATACTAATTATTAAATTGATCTATCTATAAAACTAGTTTACGATTAGATTGGAAAACAAGAGATGAATGTCAATGTTTGTTTCCAAAAACCAATGATACTGATTTGATCACTGGTATTATATTAACAGTGTCAGTAACACCTTTGTAAGTAACTATTTATAAGAACAACATCAAACAAAAGCAACAATATTAATAAAGTTATATTTAGAGGATTCGCAAACGTATATTATTCAATAGATTCATGTACAGCTGAATATGTATTTGGAGAGAAAGCACCAGTTGAAGGTGATACATTTACTCAGCTTATAGTGTTGGATGGCGGACCGCTATTCATGACCGGTACAGTTTACTTGTTTATTGGAATGGCGGTGTTTTGTATACTGGTTGCTTCGTGTATCATTGGTATACTAAGATCCATCTACTACCACAGTGCAAAGTCCGAACACCTAAGCATCGAGCTAACTTCAATGAGTTTAGAATTAGTCACAGAGTTGAATGAAGAAGAGAGACAAAAAGATTTCCTGGCTAAAATTGATGACCTTCTAAAATAAATTAATATATATTTAGAACAAAAAACAAACAGGAATAACTTTTTTGGAATGCAATTCCATTCAATCAATTAATAATGACGTACATCTGATTTTTCATAAACAATTTTTTTGATTTTTTGATTTGTTTTTCAGGTAAAAAACGGAATCAGCCTAAGAATCCCGTTGAATCTTGTGCACGAAACATTACAAAATTCAAATTCAAATTTAAATTTTTAAATTTACAATAACTACAATCTTTACTTATATACCTGTTAGTTAATTATCTCTTATATATAAAATGAATAGTAGCAATATGTTAAAGAATACAATTAGTTTAATCAGTAGATCTACAACAACATTGAACAAAGCAAGTTGTTATAATGGTGCTTTGATGCCAGTGAGATTCGCCAGTTGCTGCGGAGGAAAATCTACTCTTCCACCAGTTGCTGCAGGTGAAATTACTTTGGACGACTTTTTCAAATTGGATCTCAGAGTTGCCAAAGTAGTGCAAGCCGAACATGTTGAAGGTGCTAAAAAGTTGATCAAATTGACATTGGATATTGGACCAAAGAAGAAACCAGTGGTCACCGCTCAACAAACAGGTGAACAATCAACTGAAAACGCAACATCATCAACAACAAATGAATCGACTACTCCTGCTGCTACTACTACTACACAAACAGAAGAAATCGTTGAACGTGATATTAGAACAGTATTCAGTGGTATTAAACAACACTATCAACCAGAACAACTACAAGGAAAGAATGTTATTATGGTTGCAAACTTGGCACCAAAGAAAACCAAATTCGGTGTCTCTGAGGGTATGGTATTGTTTGCAAGCGACGATGAATCAAAACAAGTGTTGGCTTTAAATTGTGACAATGCTCAAGCTGGTTTCAGAGTTTTATAATACTTTTTTAAAAAAAAAGAAAAAAATAAAAATAAATATTTATGTAATTTAAATAACTGTTGTTGTTTTGATTATTTTCATTTTCTCAAAGAAACATTGAAAAACACACATATACACACACATACAATTCAAATATATATATTGTTATTTATAACATGTTTAATATTTTCTATTAATATTATAGTATAGTTTATAATTATAATGACAACAAAAAGAATAAAAGCAATACATAAAGGAAGTTGTAATGGTGATAATGTCTATGTATTAATAGATGCGGATATTCCTACAAAATATAGAGCTAAAATAGAATCACAGAATTTAAACGATATTATAATAAAGATTGAGAAAGTGAATGAAACAAAGAGAAGATCTTGAACTTAAAAGATAGCGAGCAGTGATTTAATTTAATTTGGTTTTTTTTATTTTTTTTTATTTTGCAAAATATTTTCTTTTAGTGTAAGTTCAATCAAATCAGTTTGTTTTTTTTTTCATTCTTTATTCATTAATTAATTAATTAGTTTATCAATCAAGTTTAAAAATGATCAGAAGATTTGCTACTGCTTTGTGGAAGGGAAGTTTGAAGGAAGGTGGAGGTGTTGTTTCAACACAATCAAAGGTTATCAATAATTTGGCATATGGTGTTCCATCTAGATTCGGTGAAGGTAAGTTAATATGATTCAAATTACTATTATTATTATTATTACAAGGTGACTACAAAGCTAATAATAAATATTATATTATTACTGTTTAGGTGTTGTTGAAAATAATACAAACCCAGAGGAATTGATTGCTGCTGCACATGCCGGTTGCTATTCAATGGCGTTGTCCGCTCAATTGGGAACTGTTAATTTGGTACCAAAATCAATCAATACCACCGCTACATTGGAGATGATCAAGGAAGATGCTGGTTGGACTATCAAGCAAATCAACTTGAAGTGTGTTGCCAACGTACCAGGTGCTTCCAAAGACCTCTTCTTGGAGAAAGCCAAACAAGCCAAAGAAGGTTGTCCAGTATCAAAGGTACTCAAATGTCAAATCTCACTCGATGCCTCACTTGAGAATTAATTAAGTTAATCAATTACTCAATGTTATATAAATTAAACAATCAATTATTACAACAAATAATAATAATCTTCGGATTTCATGAATTTTGTTTTATAAAGGCAATGCAATGATAAATATGAATGGTATTTGTAATATAATTAAATTTTAAATTACTCTTTTTATATTTACCAATAATTATGAATTTTATTTCAATAGAGAATGATACTTGTTGTTACTTTTTATCTATTGTTTGTTAAAAATTAAAAGGATTCGCTTAATCAATAATTGGAATATCATAAATCGATTGAAATTAAAGTTGATCATTGTTACCTGCTTATTAATAAATAAATAAAAATATCTAGAAGAATTTCATAGTTTTTTAGTTTTTTTTTTTAAAGTTTTTTTTCTATTTATATTATGTATTTGTATAAAAATGTATTACTAGTAGTTTTGGTTGTATGTTTATCATCATTGATAGATTCAACCAATGTTATAGATGATCTTGTTACTTTCAAACAATGGATGGACGATGAAGGTATCTATTTGAATCCATCACTCGATATTGTAAAGCTTGAAGATTATGGTAGATCTATTATAGCAAATACTTTAATTAAAGTAAATAAAAATTAATACAACTGTTTTTATTTTAAATTAAATTATTAATAATCGTTTGTTTTTGATAAACAATTGATAGGAAGGTGATGTATTGATAAGAGTACCAAGAAATGTAATGATGTCACGTACAGGTATTGAATTACATATCCCAAAAGAGATAAGATCGATCATTGATTCCAATAGAGATGACATTGGTAGTACCGATGGTCAAGCAGTCTACTTGATGTATTCATTACTCAATAAAGACTCCTATTGGCATCAATACACATCGATTCTACCAAAGCAGTTTACAACCTCCATTTACTTTGATCAAGATGAAATGAAGGAACTACAACTTTCGAAACTAAGATATTTCACCGAATCAAGATTATCTGGTATTGAAAGACATTATAATGTTATTTTTAAGAAACTATCTGTAAGTATAGTATAGTTAGTTTATAAACAAACCAAAAACATAGTAGTTACATTATAAACAAACAAACTAATATATATAGTTAACTATTTGAATTATAATAGTCATTAAATGATGAGTTCAAAAAGAAAGAGTATACTTTTGAATTGTTTAAATGGGCATTGAGTTGTATTTGGTCACGTGCATTCAGTTTGAGTAGTGACGACGGTGGTATGGTGCCATTGGCAGATATGTTCAATGCAATCGAAAAGGCAAAGTCAAAGGTAAGACCGGATTCAAGAGCAGATCAATTGATATACTATGCGTCGAAGGATATTGAAAGAGGTGAGCAGGTATTCACACCGTATGGCGTGTACAAAACGATTGGCAACGCTCAGATGTTGATGGATTATGGATTTGCATTTGACGATCCATCCGAAGGTGACACCATTCAACTGACTCTCGATAACTTTAGCGATGACGAGCTTTATATAGATACGAAAATCGATCTATTGGAACAATTGGATATTGTACGTGAATTCAATCTCAAACGAAATCAACTACCTCAGGAGCTTCTCATTTACGCAAGAGTAAAGAATTTAAAGGAGAATGAACTACAATTGGCTAAAGAACACTATCGTAACGATGACAACCGAAACAAACCAGTCAGTCGAAGAAACGAAAAGACAGCACTTCGATACCTTAGTAATTATCTCTCAAGATATCTCGACTCTTATGAAACAACATTATCTGTAAGTTAATAAAAAGTTTAATAAAAAGAAGTACTACTAATATTAATTATTAAAATATAAAAAAAATAGGATGACTTGGAATTATTAGAGAAAAACAAAGAAAAAAAGATAACATTATCCTATAACATGTTGAATATCATAAGAATCAGAAAAGGTGAAAAAGAAATATTGAAACAATTAATTGATTCATTCGACAAAATTAGAGAGCATCTTTAATATAAAGTTTGTTTTGTCGGGAAAATTAATAATTAATTTAAAAATAAAAAACATGTGACACGTGTTCAGAAAAAGCCAAATTTGCATATTCAAAAAGTGATATTATTTGTTTTTAATTATTTTTAAGCAAGAACACACACACTTTAATTATTATTAATGTTTTTTAAAAAAATAAGATAAAATAAAAAAAAACATTACCTAAAAATATATATTATATTACAGTAGTCAAATCAGTCAGTCCATTTTTATAAAAATCAATGGAAGATATTGACAATTGTGTTGTTGATGGAATGACTACATACAATAATAATAATAATAATAATAATAATAATAACAGTAATAATAGTAGTAATAATAATAATAATAATAGTAGTAAATCAAAAGAAAATAGTAAACAATCAAAAGATGATGTATTACAGACATTGAAAACAAGATCACCTTCACCACTGGCAGAGGTTGTCTTTACCAATACAACACCACACAAGAGTCTACTTACTATACCGATACCACTTTCATCATCGATGACACAACTGATAAAAGATGTAAAGTCAAACTTGAGTAAATCAAAGAGAACCAAAAGAAATAAAGATAACCAAAGAAATAGTAATAATAATGACATAGATGATAATGAAGATGATGATGAAGAAGAAGATGATGATGACGATGATTTGGTTACATCGCTATCATCATCACCCAACACACCGTCAGTCATTAGTGACACCGATGAAAATGGTCATTCACATGAAAATCAAGTAGTACCAAACCAAACAGGTGCAACATCCGATTGTCTATCGCCATTCGAGTATGACCATACAACCAACACCAAACATCCACTGATATCACCATTGATATGTTCACCAAAGTTTAAATCAATTATAGATAGCAGTATAGATGAAAATGAATTATCTTCAATATTTAAAATACAACAATTAAATAATAATAGTAGTAATACTAATGGAAGCAACGCTAGTAGTATTAATAGTAATAGTAATAGTAATAGTAATGGAAGTAGTAGTATTAGTAATAGTAGTAGCAATAATAGTAATAGTAATGGTAATAAGTGTAATAATAGTATCAATGGTGTAAATAATAGTGGTATTAGTACACCAATTAAGACCAGTAGTAGCCAAAGTAGTAGTAGTTTATTGAGTGGGAATAGTAATGTAGAGATAATAGAGACAACTCCGATAAGGAGTCGGAATAACAGTTTTTCTGGCAATGGAAGACAAACACCTTCTCGTTTGAATAAAGATAGAAATGCATCTCCAATTCCTTTTGTATTACCAACAACAACAACAACAACAACATCTGCTAATAGTACATCGACAACTGACATTGATACACCAAGTAGTAGTAGTAATATAGATAATAGTAATAGTAGTACAGTTGAATCTAATTCAATAGCGATGGCAATGTCAAAAGTTAGAAAGGATAGATGGTCATTCTCTGCTTATATCACCGATGAAATACATGGTGATTATATGCCAATCAATGTCGATGACACGATGAAGCGTGAACAGGTATACAACTTTGTACATGTACCATGGGAGCTGGAGAAACTTCTATCGTTTGGATTTCTCATTTGTTTAGAAAACTTTCTTTATCTTTTTACATTCCTACCAATACGTATTGTTTTTACATTCTTAAAACTATTAGCATTACCATTTTCAAAAAAGTAAGTAAAACAAAAGACATGGATACAAATCAATTCAAAACAAAACTAAATATTTCTATTTATCAAACTATTATTATAGATACAGATTAACAAATACACAAGTCTATGATATATTTAGAACATTTATATGGATCATTTCATTTGCATTTCTAAATTTGGTAGATTCTTCGATGGTCTATCATCATATCAGAGGTCAAGCTGTGATCAAGCTCTATATTATCTATAATGTGCTGGAGGTTCTCGATAAGTTGTGTTGTTCTTTCGGACAGGATATCTTTGATTCACTCTATTGGATGTCCGTTAGTTTGAGAGGATCGCAAACCAACTCTACAACAACCGGTAGTAGTTCATCATCATCTACCGCCAAATCAACATCTAGTAGCAGCAGCAGCAGTAGTAGTAGTACACCGAGTAAATCAACATCAACTACAGCAACAGTACCACCACCACCATTCAGTTCAAAATTTCAACAGATGGGATCAGGCCAGATACTTGCACCATTCCAACATATCATTGTCTGTACGATCTATGTCTGTCTCCATTCACTCATTCTATTTACACAGGTGATCACATTGAATGTTGCCATCAACTCTTACAACAATTCATTGCTCACACTTATCATGTCCAACAATTTCGTTGAACTAAAAGGTTCGGTATTCAAACGTTTCGAAAAAGAGAATCTATTTCAAATATCATGTAGTGGTAAGTTTTGTTTAATACATCATATCCCAATTCACATCCATATTAAAAACCATTTGCTATTTCTTTTTAGATATCGTTGAAAGATTTCAAATATTTATATACCTGGCAATTATATTCTTTCAGAATCTAAGTGATTTAAATTGGGATTTGAGTGGCGATTTCATTTTGAATATGATTGGTGTTATTGTATCGGTATGGGGATCAGAGGTGATAGTCGATGCTATCAAGCATGCATTCATTACAAAGTTCAATAAGATATCACCGACCATCTACGGAAAGTTTAGAACACACCTCATAGACACCATATTGGATACAAGAAACAAGAGTTTCTCTGAGAGTTCCTGGAGTATCACCAGTGTCATTGGATTTATACCGTTCCCTCTAGCAACAGTGGTGGTACGAATCTTTTATAAATTCATACCGTCCTCTGGTTTATTTGGTGTGCTGGTGGTGATATTGATCTTCCTATGCCTCATTTGCCTGAAGATCATGGTTAAAATCATCATTCTTGGTGAATGTATTCGCTATAAGAGAAAAACAAATTTGGTTTCCATCGTATCACCTGCAACCACCACTGGAACAATAAAAAAGATAAATTAATAAATATCTAAAATAAACTTTTACGTTTAACCCATTCATTTTAAACTCACACTCTATTTAAATTTTAAGTATTTTTGATTAATGCACCAAAAAAGGAAAATCTTTTTATTTAAACTCATTCTTTTTATATTGACATTATTCAAATCGAACTCTTTTTTGTAAATAAATATATAGGATATATCTTTATCATTAAATATATATATATTTTAATTTAAATAATAATATTGTCATGATTATATTTATGTTAGAACAATGGTTTTGAATGTTAAAATTCCAACTTGTTAAAAATTATTGACTATACGGAAAAAAGATAGTATCTTTAATTGTAAGATTGATGACATGGTTAACTACTGTAAATTTCCTACCTGGGTGAATAATGCTCGATAAACTTCTCCGCCAACTGTGTTTGATAATGCGATCATCACTAAGAGTAAAAAGGCAACGATCAACAAGAGCAACGAGTTGAAACAGACTCTTGTTGAATTGGAATCGAAATTCAACAAAGAGAATCTCGAGAAAGAGGCAGAAGATGAAGGATTACCACTTCTGCCTTCATCAGCCACCGCTGCTGCTGCAACTTCAACATCTAAAAACAAAAAGACAACAACATCGTCAAGAAATACAAAGGCAGCAGCAAAGACAAAGACAACAAAGAACAACAAAAAGAATAACAAACAAGATAAAATGGATATAGATGGAAGTGATGATGATGAAAGTGAAGAAGAAGCAGATGATGATGAAGATGATGACGATGAAGATGACAGTCCTCCACCTCCAAAACAATCAAGATCAAAGAAAGCAGCTGCTCCAGCGAAACCAACCACAACCTTTATTTTAAAATAAATATATTCCAAATAAAAATAAAACTTTGTTTATTGATATATATATTTTTAATTAAACTAATTATTGACATGATATGAATAGTTGTTTGATAATTCACAATATAAAATAATTGACATCGAATGGCTAACTGATTTTAATGTTTTGTTGTTTATGTGAACTATTGTTTTGTTTGAAAAAGAAACTCTTCCACTTGGTACTAAGACATAAAAATTAAATTAAATAAAAATTATACAAATTAATTTATTTATTAAAAAAAAAAATTAAAGGATGCTGACTTGATGATCAATTTGTTCTTTTGGAACAGTAACATATAAAACACCATCTTCCATTCTTGCAGAAATCTTTTCAAAACTAACCGGTTCAAAGAATTGAATTTCTTTTTGGAATCTCTTGGTTGATTTTGATTTTGTTGCGTTGTTGCTGGTTGTTGTAGTTGGTTGCTCACTATTGGCTGTGGAGCTTTCTGGTGTAGTTGGGACGACATCCTCTTTGGAGGCAATAATCAAAGTATCCTTTGAGAAAGTAATCTTTACATCGTTCTTTTTGATACCTGGCAACTCGACCTCGACCTCAAACGAATTTCCGGTCTCTTCGACTCTTGTCTTTGGTGAGAAACTGGAAAAAGACTCTTCGGATCTTCCACCACCGAACCAATGGTCGAGTGGTTTACCGTGGTGTCCATGATCACCTCCGGTGTATCTATTGGCCCACCAGAACGAATGTGAATGCATATTGTCTCTATGTTTCTCTTTGAATTCCTCTGCCATTTGTTTCATATTCTCTTTGAATTCTTTTACATCACGTTGGAATTCATGATTATATGCTAAAATTAAAATTAAATTATTAACAACCGAGTTTAAATACATTTTTTTTAAATATTAAATTTATTATTAAAATACATACCTCTATCATATCCACCACGGTGACAGGATAACCATCTTCTAAAGCATCCTCTTTGTAAATTTTGGATACTATTTGGGTTAATAAGTCTTACTCTCATAATTAATGGATTCATTGTTTTGTTTTGTTTGTTTTGAAAAAATTTTTATTTATCTTAGAGAAAAAAATAGAAAATTAAATAGCTATAAAGTAATAAAAATAATATTTATATAAATAATATAGTATATTTTGTTAATTAATTAATGTTTAATTTAGAAAAATTTTCTATTTATAACAACATTAAAATTTAATTTCATCACAATTTGTTTGCAGTTTTTTAAAAACTAATCATTACATTTAATTTTATCTTCAGTGTTGGAGAATTTTTTGATGAGCAACATATATTTCGTTGAAATTTTCATCGAAATAAATTGATCCGAATCGATTCATCAGTATAAGAGTCATTATTATGTATACATAAATGTGTATCTATATCTAATAATTTGTTGGTATCAATCGAAATATCATTCGTACAAAAAAATTAAACAATTTGATTATTGAATTTTCTAAAACAAAACTATTTTCTTTTTAAAAAGTATAGCATAAAGTAATCGTCTATAAAAACTGAAGAATACGATAATAGTTTTATTGTTACTCTACAAATTATTATATTTATTTGGTTGAGTTACTGCACTTGAAAAATAAATTTTACCGTTACAAAAAATTTATATTTTTTTCCAATTTTTTTTTTATCTTTTTTTTTATATCTTTTTCAATATTTTTTTTTATATTGTTTTATTATTATTTTAAAAAGTGATATATAGTGTATTTAAATATTGTTTTATTTTAATATAAGAGAGAAAAATGAATCTAAAAGATCATAGTTCATTTAATAAATTTCTAAGAGATTCTCTTGATCCGATTACAGAGGTGGATCCGTCGACTCTCTCTGAATATATAATTGCATTGTTGACATCATCTGGCAACTCTAAAAAGTCGGCAGATCAGTTGGAGCCGATCTGTGTCAATGCATTGAATGAGTTTCTCGAACAAAACACAAAGGATTTCGTTCAGAAACTTATCGGTCAACTCTATACTATAAATTACTTTGAGAGTGAACACTCTCCGAAACGTGAAAGAGATAGATATAGTAGAGATCGCGAAAGAGACAGAGATAGAGATCGTGAAAGAGACAGAGACAGAGACAGAGAGAGAGACACTCGTGAAAGAGACAGAGACAGAGATAGAGACACTCGTCATAATTATCATTCGAGATCGTCATTGTCGAGATCTCGTTCAAGATCGAGATCACCTACTTCATTGTCAAGATCGCGATCTCGTTCGAGATCACCTGCCTCTAGACAATCGAAAAGAGATCGATCACCACCTCTACAGAGAAGAGAAAGAGATAGAGACGATAGTGATAATGATAGTAGTAGCAACAGTAATAGTAATAATAACAATAAATTTAGAAAAGATACAAGATCACCTCTTAAGCGTAAGAATAACACTGAAGAATACAATAGTAGTAATGGTGGTGGCGGTCACTACGATGGTAACATGCCAAATAAAAAGTATATTCCAATGGTTGGCGGTCAGCCAATGGCAAGACATCCGCGTTTCAACAAGCCATGCAAACACTACGAGTCAACGGGATACTGTAAGCGACCAAACTGTCAGTATATACACGGTGGTGTTGCAGGTCCGATCGGTGGAACTTTCAATGGCAACGGTAGCGGCAATCCAATGATGATCAATGGATATCCTGCCAATATGCTTATGAATGATTTTAACAATGGTGGCGGTGCTGCTGGCGAGAACATCAGTGGCAACGGTAATAGCGCAGGTGGAAACATAGATGAAGCATCGATCATTGGATACGACCCATCGAATCCAATGATGAATTTGGCCAGTGGTGGAATGCCAATCAACCAAGTTGGATACAACCCACAAGCACATCACATGCATCTGAGGCATCAACCACAATCGGTAGGACAACCATTACTACAGCCACCACCACCAAACATGTTTGTAAATCCCAACTTTGGTATGCTTGCCAATCAAAACGATCCATCCAATCTTGGCTATGGACAACCAACAATGTTACAACCAACATATAATAACAATAATAACAGTAACAATAATGGAATAGATTTAGATATGATGATGAATACAAATGGCAATGGTTTAGATGGTAATTTAGATCAGATGATGTTGAGTGGTAATGTCAGTGGTGGTGGTGGTGGAATGAATGATTTCGATATGATGATGAATAACAATAACAACGAAGAACATCACTATCATCTTCGTTCACAGAATCCATCCACCGGTGGTGAAAAGCATAATAAACGAGATAAACATCAACATCAACAAGTAAAGACATCAAGTAGTTGTCCAGAGCCAACTGCTACCGTTTTAATTATCACAAATATTCCGGGACCACAAAACAACGAAGAGGTGATTCGCGAACACTTTTCAAAGTTTGGTGAGATTGTCAAGATTGAAAAGTTGAATGCTGGCCAGTCGTCGGTGGAGTTCTCAAACAACGCTGAAGCGCAGAAAGCAATGAAGTCACCAGAGGCCATCATGAACAACCGGTTCATCAAGTTGTTCTGGCAGCAGTCGTTCAACGGTAAAATGACCAAGTTTGAAGAGAATCAAGAGAAGCAGGCCAAGCGTGAAGAAGAGGAGAAGAAACGTGAACAACAACTACTCAAGATCAAGGAGCAATTGCTACTGAAGAAACTCGAGGACAAGAAGAAGGAGGAAAAGAAGAAGCTGGCCAAAAGCAGAGAAGAACTACGTGCACAACAAATGGAACTACAGAAACAAATGCTATTAAAGTTGGAATCGACCACCGATGACAAGGAGCGCGAAGAGATTAAAGATACCATCAACAAACTCGCTAAATCAATACAAGAGAGTATCAATCAAGATACAATTGCATTGGAACAGAAACAAAAGGAGAAAGAGAAGGAGAAAGAGAAACAACAACAGGATCAATCAATGACATCTACAACCAACAATGAAACAACAACAAATAACTCAACACCGACAACAACAACAACATCAGATACATCAACTTCAGCTTCTTCAAATCTAGAATATTTAACAGCAACTCTCAAGAGTTTGGAATCAGAAGCTAAAAGCCTGGGAATCGAAGTACCAGCGAATCTATTAAACAATAACAATACTATAGTATCACCAGTTTCCACAATCACTACAACAACGAGTAACAATTCACCGAAACCAACATCACCCATCAACAAATCAATTATTAAACCCAGTCCGAATACATTGTACAAGAAACCACCAGCTTCATTCAATTTGAACAAACCGACATTACCATATCCAAAACAAGCAGCGACAGCACTCAAACATAAGAATGCATCTATGGTCATCGACAATCGTACAACCACCATTCTGATATCGGATCCACCAGAGAAATTCAAAAAAGAAGATCTACTTCGATCACTGTTCCCCGATATTCAATCAGTGAAGCACACCGACGATGGTGTTGAAATTAAATTCCAAAAACGTGCATCTGCTGAAAGAGTAAGTAGTAATAATAATAACTAAAAGTATTATCATAATTTTAAAAGTAAATCAATACTAATATAATATTATTACTTACTTTAGGTATTCTTGGTTGCCAAGTCATATAAAGGTTCAGAATTGAAGATCAGTTGGGTCGAACCAAATCAAGAAAAGAAAGAGACTACCGACAGTGCTATGGATGAGAACAATGATAGTTCTGATGATGACGATGATCAATACGATGACGAAGAGGATGACCACACTGAAAAATCTTGGAAACACTGAAACAAACAATATATAATCATAACAAAACAATATTCTTAACCTTTTTTTTTTTTTCTTTTTTTTTAATACTTTTTTGTTTTTTTTTCTGCAAAAAATCAATAATACAAATAAAATTGATTGTTTTAATTAGTTTATCGATCAAATTACTAAAAATATCTTGATCTGCAAAGTAATTTTAATGAGTCACACATTAATGACTATACTGAAATTGCAAAGATCTCAATTAGTTGAGTTGGGGTGACGCACCATTTTCCAAGTTGTCATCAAACATGAAAAATCAATGTTTTTTTTTGAAAAATCTGCCAATATTAAATTTCAATTTAAAGCAACAAGTTTTTTTTTCTTTTAAATTAAATATTTCTAAATTGATATGCCTAGAGAGGTATAAGATAGAGATACAACAACAACAACATAATGGATAAGTATGTAAAAGAAGCAAAGACAATGGTCAAGGGTGCCATCGATAAAAAGAATAGTAGTCCACCATTGAATAGCAGTGGTGAAACAGCTACACCAGGTTCACCGCCACCAACACCACAAAGACTCAATTCGAATCTCTCAAGAAAGGAATTGAAAAAGGTTACCAAAAGAAAAACACTTGTACATCCTGTATTCTATATTAAATTCTTTAAGGGTGTTTTTACTTTTATTCAAGGTACATTTTTAATATTACTTTATAAACTGTTGTTGTTGTTGTTGTTGTTGTTGTAGACAATGTAACTAAATCAATGTATTCTATATGAATGACTCTATTTAGGATCATGGATTGCAATTAGAAATCAAAAGATTATGGCAATGTATCTACAAACCATTAAATTTTTACTGATCGGTATTGCAGCGACCTATTTCATGATGATTATGGCTACCTTCCCAATTAGAGTGATCCTGGCACTCCTTGAGAAGCTTGGATTCCATTATCTCGAGAAAGTAACACATGTAATGTCACCATTCACATTGTTTGAGAAGATTGCATTCTTTATTCCAATGATTTTCATTGGTTTCCTTAGATATGTTCTACCAAGTTTCAATGAGGATGTAAGTTAGAGTCAGTGTTGTTTACACTGCAAAACAATAATTTGAAATAATATTAATAATCATTATTTATTTAGATGTTTTTCTATGTATTAGAAGGTCAAAACAAAGAATTAGCAACATTCCTAAGAAACTCACCGATCGTTAAACAATATCCAATGTCAGAGTTTTTGTGGAGATTCGGAAAGTTGGCAGCATCTGGTGCTATTGTTTATTTGTTATCGCTACTTCCCTATGGTATCGGTACATTCGCGGTGGCAGCATCGCAATTCCTCTACAGCAAAGAGCCACTCGGTAATGGAATGGCATTCGTGCTAGCCGTAGTATCACTTCACCCAGCGATGCACGATATCTCCAAACACATCTTGAAGGCACTGATGGCCTGTTACTCAATGGGTAAGGAACTACTCGAAGTCTACTACTGTCGTGTACCCGACGTCAAACAAGAGGTCTATGTCAACCGTCGTTATTTTGGATGGTTATTCGGATTCTCATTGGCCTGTACTTATATTCTTGCAGTACCATACGTTGGTGTAAGTGTTCAACAAAAACAAAACAAAACAAAACAAGAAATATATATTATTGTACTGTTTTTAACTAATCTATTTCTTTTAAATTTAATTATTTTAAAGGTATCTATCTGGGGTATCACCCAAGGATCTGCAGCAATTCTTCTCCTAAGAATTCTCGAGAGAAATCAATTCAAAGAGGAAAATAATGAAAACGCTACACACCTATTCGGACAAGAATATTGCAAACCAATTAAAGTAGAGTAATATCAACTACTTATTTAATAGTAATATTAATAAAAAAAAATTGAACTTACAAAAAGTTTTGTTTTTAATATTAATCGCAATTACCACGCCCACACACCATATACATTTATTTATGTTTATCATTTTAAATAATGATTTTAGACAATAAAGATGTCTTTTCCAACTTCACCTTATATAAATGAAAACAATAACAATAATAACAATAGTAATAGTAACAGTAATAGTAAATCAATATTTCATCAAAGATCAAATAGTCTACCTGTAACAACATCAACTTTAACAAATAGTAATAGTTTACCTTCTTTTCATAGTTATAATAGTAGTATTATAAATAGTCCGCCCAGTAATAATAGTAGTAGTAGTGGTAACATTGGTGGTAGTGGAGGTAGTTATAGTATTAATAATAATATTGGTCATCTTAGAAGATCATCGTCACAGTTATTTCAACAACATAATTGTGAACCATTCGTATTCGCACAGAGCTTGACATCAGTATGTCTAGATCCAACGGCACCACCAACCAATGAATGGAAACCGGATGAACTAATCATACCACCGGTATCTGCATCGATTCCACAGATATCAACTCACCAATTTCAGTCATACCTCAACAAGATATCTCAAGTCTATAGAATATTTAAAGATAACGAACAAAAAGATTTAATACCAACAAATAAAAAGACATCGGAAGGTAACAAATATATATAATAATCAACCAATTAGCCAATTGTGTCTTTTTTATTAACAATCTATTACTACTTAAAGAAATCATTAGTTTAGATAATATACCGGAATTCTTTTTTAGAAAGGAGTTGAATAAGAGTCAAATATTAGAGTATGCAAACAACGATCCTTCACCTATTATCTTTCAGAAACTGGAGCACTACTCAACTATTATCGAAGAGAATATCGTTGGTAACATTAGAGACAAGTCACAGTCGTTTGTCAGTGCGATGTCCGATCTGAAGCAGTTTCGTTCAGAGTTGAATACACTCTATCATGAACTGATGCATTCGAGGTCGATGCTAAAGAAGGTCGATAACGAGGTGGTAAAGAGTAGCTTGAATATCAGTAGACTTCATCTACAGAAGAATAGAACACAGGATACTCTGGCGCTACTCTCTCTCGTCAACGAAGTGAAACAAGCGCAACCAACACTCCAGCTGCTACTCTCAAAGGGTGACTATGGTGGTGCACTCGACCTGATAGCATCGACACAGTACGCACTCGAGAATGACCTCGTAACCATTGGTGCACTCAAGAATATCGGACCACAACTATCAGAGATGATCAAGCTAATAGAGAAAATGTTGGAATCTGATTTTATAAAGATTGCACTCAATGATCATAACTTTAATATTGATAATAATAATAATAATAATAATAATAATAATAATAATAATAATAATAATAATAATAATAATAATAATAATAGTAATAATAATAATGACAGTGGTATAGATGAATTTAACGATATGATTAGACCAATAGTAGCGAATCTTCTTAGAATTGGAAGAGTTGGTGAAGTTTTAGAAGCGTTTAGAGAGGCTGCAGATGAATCTGTACGAAATTTGTTTAAAACTGTTGTATCTACAGTTACCTTTGAGTTGGATGAAAGTAAAGTCAACAATGGTCAACTTCAACCAATGAAATTCACATGGGAAGAGTGTAAACAGCGACTTGTAAAGCTATCACCTATCGATTCAATACCACTATTCAACCGTGTCAATCAAGAATTCAAAAGAAAGATGATTACCATAAAAAAGATACAATACGAGCTCGGTACCTAATAATATTAGAAGTTGATATTAGCTATTCAAAATATAATAATAACAGTAGTCAAGATATTAATAATTATAATCAACAACAACAACAACAACAACAACAACAACAACAACAACAACAACAACAACAACAAAAAAGTATTCAATCAAATCAAATAGATACAATTAAAGCGATATGTAATAATATATTGATATCTGTAAATGAAACAATGCAAGAGAGACTGGCATCTCTGATAAAAGTTAGATCCGATGTCAACTCCAAGTTGGCACTGCCCGACTTTGTGTCGCTCACACAAAAGATCAATGAGTTTATCGAATTTTCGGAATCAACGCTATCGGTCTCCAAGAAGAAAGCATCGATTCTCAGATCCACTCAGCTCACGCAATCCAAGCAATATCTAGATACTCTTCATAAGAACAGATTGTCATCGCTGTCACTGCTGCTCGAGAATGAGGAATGGGTACCGGTTCAAGTCGTAACAGAGTTCCAAAATATCGTTGATGCACTGGTCGACCAATCTCTTAGTTCAACATCACCAATCATGACTGGCCAGACACTTGACGACGACCAGCAGCTGGTCTCGGCGAATGCTGCCAACCAGTCGATCGTGCAATCGCCAGTCATACCAAACGATATTGGCATCAACGAGATCATTTCTATCAGCGGTGAGAAATTCAAAGTTGGTAACACCTCGCTGATGCTCCTGAAATTCATTAAAGACTATTTGCATTGTGTGGAGGTTCTACCGTCGTTGGTGATCGACTCCATTCCGAAACTGATCGAACTTCTCAATACATTCAATGGAATCACCTACCAGCTAGTGCTGGGTGCCGGTGCCAGACAGACCATGAACATCAAGACAATCAACTCGAAGCATCTCGGACTGACATCACAGTGTCTTAGCTTCCAAATCAAGCTGATTCCACACCTCAAAACCATATTACAACATTCACTCACCTCCAAGAGCCAATATCCACTGCTGAGTGGATTTGACAAGACCATCCAAGATTACTCATCACACAGAGGTGAGATTTTCCTAAAGTTTGTTGCTATCCTAAAAGAACGTTCACTTATACAATTTAAAGCACTTAGTGTAAGTTGTAAAATAATTATTTATAATAATGTATTTATTTATTAATTGTTATTAATTGTTTGATCAATTTAGCAATTGGATTTGAAAAATGATACAATACCTATACCATCACCACCAATTGCAGCACTTCAAAAAGATTTCGCAACACTTCACAAGCTTTTGAATAATCTATTGCCACCAGACCAGATATTCAAGGTATTCACCAATATCTACTATATGTTAAACAACCTATTCATTGAAAACATACCGAAATTGGAGTTGGGACCAAAGTCTGCTCGGCGAAGACTACACAACGATATCTTACATTTCTTGGCATCACTACGTAAGCTACCGAATACAGGTGATCCTGGAACAGCTATTGAAGACTTTTTGCAAGCACATTTCCCAATCTAAGAATAAACATAGAGAGTGAGAAATATTGTATAAAACAACAATAATAAACAACCTGTTTGTAAATATATGTACAACAAAGTAGTGAATCCATAATATTATTTAATTGAACTAATCCTAACTAACTAACTATACAAATGACTTTATAACTTTTATTGATTTGTTTTATCAAAGTCTGGAAAGAAAAACTTTATCTCATTTAAAGCTTCATCATGTGAACCTATAAAAACAACATTTGTTAATGAATTTCAAGATTGAATTAAACAACATTATAGATTTAAAATATACCTGAACCATGAAATCCATTCCATGTATCTGAAAAACCATATTCTCCTCTTAGACAATCTAATTTTCTTGCACTGTTTTCCATTATATAAGTATTTGATTCAATCTAGATTCAACGCATTTCAATAGACTTACTTTTCAGCATGTGTTGGACCTATAAACTCTCTCCAACTCTTTATTGAATCTACTTGTGAATTCTTTTCACTTAGTACCATCGGTATGATTGGACCTCGTGACATGAAACCCACTAATCTTTCATAGAAGAATTTACCTCTGTGATCTGTTTATTATTTTATTTTCTATTATTAATATTCTAATAATACCATTGATAATGAATAACATGTTATTTCTAAACGTATTCATTGATTCGATCACATACCATTGTAGAATTGCTCTGCCTCTGATATTGATAAAACTATTTGTTTTCTATTGACAATGTTAAACTTTGTTTCTATTTTTTGAATGATCGAATCAAGACATTGCGATTGTCTGATTAAAATATCAGGTTTGATTATTGCCAAAGTATATCTACTAATACTGCTACTCATTTATTACAAAAACACACACATTAATTAAAAGAGGTCGTTCGTTTATTTAATTAAATTTTATTATTTTATTATTTTTTGTAGAAAAAAAACAACAAAATTTTCAAACTACTAGTGGACCACTTCAAGTAATGGGGCTCAACACAACACACCAATCTTTTTATTTTCAAAAGTGATTGTTGTTCAAATAAATAAACTTCAACACAATGTAATGAAATTTTAAGATAAGATTTTCAAAGTTTATTGGAAAGAACTTCTCAATCTAGTTCATTGACCCAAAACCTTTCGATTTGAAAATAAAAAAAAAGACTAATCACTTCACAGTGCGCCCAATAATCATTTTTTTTAGACTTTGATAAGTTGGTTTGTTATGTGTATTAACAACCTTCTAACAATTCGTATAAATTGTGACATCGAAAAAAACAACAAGTTGTTATTATTATTGGATGGTTTTATTTTTTTGTTTTTTATTTGTAAAGTGTATTATGACCATATCAAAACCAAGTCTAGACTATTGGTGTTTGGTTTTATTTTCTTTACGATCGATCGCGGATCTCTCTTTTTATAATTTTACCTGTTATTGGTATTAAGTGATGCTCATACCTAAAAGTGAAAAAAAAAAAAAGTAAAAAAAACAAAAAGATAAAAATTCCTTAAGCATATTTCTCATTTTATTAAAAATTTGGACCCATTATAATGGGTGCTGCAAAGAAATTGTTGAGTGATAAAATTTTTGTTATTTTTGATTTTTTCGTTATTTATCCCCCCTATTGATGAGATTTTTATTGTCCAAAAAAAACCAGGATAAATAGAGGAAAACAAAAAAGTTTGCAAACTTTTTTTTTCGTAAAAATTGTGACCAACAAATTTCAAAACAATAAATTCACATCATATATTATCTATCTACCCTTTTATAACTCTTTATTAGTAACAAATTTATTTTTATGATAATTAGTACAGTTTGGTAAGCATTTGTTAAATTATTATTTTTTTGATTAAGCATAGATATATATCACCATCATCATCATCATTTTCATTATCATCATTATCAACATCACAACAGAACAGAATGGACACAATTTTAGTATTGCACACACAGTGTACAGTTTTAGTTAAATACATAAATAGCAAAAAGCTACAACAACAGCAAGAACAACAAGTTAGGATTTTAAATTTTAAATTACTTAAAAGTATTTAGTTTTTTTTTTAAAAAAAATCAAACAGACAATTATTATTCTAACTTCAACAAATAAAGTTGGTTGATTATGATAGCGTGGTGTGTGGGTCTAGAATGAGTTATCAACTCGACACACCCCAATAACCAATACCACTTCACTCTTCATTACCACCCACACGTTAACTCAGCACAAACACTCACATCTGACCAATAGAATAAATAAATAGAATCAAAACAAAGAGACACTGTACAAACCAAGTAAATTCTCAAATAACCACCCACTCTGATGAGCATAAAAAAAAAACCAACAAATAAACCCACTATCATCATTATCCCCCCAACCAAAAACCAGCCCTACAGATATCTGTTTTGCTCATAAAAACAAGAAATTGACAAAAAAAAAAAAAAAAAAAATTTTTTTTTTCAAATATAAATAGAAAATCAACACATACACACTTGATATATATATTTATTTATTTATTTATTTATTTATTAATTACACACATAAAGACATACCACACTGACACACACACACACACACACACCACAGATAGTAACACAGTTTTCTACACATTTTATTCCTACATTATCCAATAGATCATAACAGATATATTTTAATAAATTCTACTGCAACAACAACATTAACAATAACAAACATAAACAGCTGATTATTTTGAAAACTCAATTTATATATATGTATAATTGAGGTATGATGTTAACTACATGATTGACAATATTCATTTCAACATATTAATCTTCAACATGTATAACTATGTGTTATTGCAACAACAAGATATCATTTTAAAATAAATGTAATTCAATTTCAATTAAATTAATTAAATTCACAATAATATTGCAAACATTTACACATATTCAATAGGACGGTTAACTAACCTACATTCTTCATTTTTTTTTTTATTTCAATTTGCAACTTCAAATTATTAGAGTACCAAGAACAGTCTATATTATATTCAGCTAAAGATTTGATTCATTATCCAAATCAAAAAGTTAATATAATTGGAGTAGTAGTAGTGTAGCGGTAGTGCGTTTGGTCGTTGGCGATAATCTACGACAAAAAAATAATAGTAATAATAGCAAATTTTGATTGGTCATACATATAAAATTAAAAAAAAAAAGAGAAAAAGGTTGTAATATCATATTATAATCATTAGTAACTGAACACCCATATAATAATAGAACATAACGAATCATAATCAATTGTAACATTAGAAATTTTCAAGCAGCAACAGCATCAACTTCTACTTTCAAAATTATTTATATATATATATTTTGTTTGTTTGAAGTTCTTCCCCTACTAGTAGTATTTTCAATTCTTTTCTAGATATTATCTCTACCTCTTTGTACAAGTATCAGCAAAAAGCATTACCGAATGTTGGTTGACTATAATATCTATAATATCCCCTTGAAAAGAATTAAAGATCAACCTCGAATTCGCAGGGCAGCTCCAAAACAGACATCAGTATTTTAAACTTTATTATATTAATAGTTTCACCTTGCTACAATAATCAACAACAAAATAATTTAATCATATATATTTCTTTTTTTATTATTATAATTATACTACTTTAATATATATATTTCATATAAAAATTACATAATTTAAAATTTTTATATAACCATGTATTCTAAATCACAGTCATCATCTCCAAAGCCAGTAACTGAATATTCAGGATTGCCATCGTCAATATCGGCCCCATCTCTACTATCTTTACAAAAGTCCACTCAGCCCTTCAAAACCATGAATTCGAATCCCAATAAGCAGTTTAAGCAGCAGCAACAGCAACAATACAATCATAGAAACGACAAGAATCAGAGAAAAACCTTTAATAATAATAGTAGTTGTAACAGTAGTGACGCATCATCAGAAATAATAAGAGCTCAAAACTCTTTATGTATTATTAATAATCAACAACCTTCAACAAATAACAATAGAAACCACTCTAGAAACCTACAACAACAAAAGAAATTTAATAAGAACAGCGTTGATAATCTTTCGAATTTATTAGATAAATCATATATCACTAAGCCAGTCATTGCAAAGACAACAATAACGACACCACCAAAAACATTATCACCTACACACGACACTGCAGCTGGCGCCGCAATTGATGAGGCATCAAAGGAGGCAGCTGAATCCAGTTCTGCAACATCATCCGATGTCGCCGAGGTTGCCAAGAAGCAATCGAGTTCCGCTGCCGAAATTAACCCAATCGTAATGGACGACGAATCCATCAAGTTGTATCTCCCACTTCTTCACGTAACAGCAGAGTTTATTGAGAATCAAATGGATTCAGAGACACCAGAATCCGACGAAGACCCAATCAGCTCATCATTTAACGCGGCATCATCGCCAAATATCTCTGTATTTCAGTATCTACGTAGAATTCTTAAATATACCATGTTTGACGAGGAAATCTTTGTCATCACTGTAATATATCTGGATAGACTCAAAAGACTCAATCCAAAATTCCAATTTAACAACCTCAACATTCACCGCCTTATCATGACATGTGCTCTACTATCGTCAAAGTATCAAAACGAAAAGTCACTGGACAATCGATACTATGCTCAGGTCGGAGGTGTTTCTCTATCTGAAATCAACTTTTTAGAGTTAAAGCTGTTGGCTTTTCTCAATTATAATCTATACATAGACCGCGAAGAGTTTGATAAGTACCTTAAAGTTATCCAAACTGGTGTTGATGAATACCGAAGATCCCAAAGTCCACCTCAGCCAGTCTCCTCACCATCACCACCCCCAACCATTCCCACTTCCACCACACCACCCTTACCTACCAACAACAACAACAATAATAATAGTGGTAATTTATCTTCACAATCAAAACCATTCCGACAAAAGTCAAATTCCTACCAAACGAATGGTCAACAACTCAATAGCTTTGTAAATACTATCAACAAAGCTAAGCCATTCCACCACCCAAATTATAATACCTATCCTCAACCACAACCAATATACTATAACTATCAACCCACCTATCAAAATGTAGAATATCAAAGTTATGTGTCGAACGGCGCGCAACAACCATACCATGTTCAACAACACCCATCATACCCATATCCAGTATATCCCCAACCCACCGTAATGTATCAACAACAAGATTTGACCACACCTCCAAGTGAACCAAACAGTCATGCTTGGAACTATTACTATAGTCAGCCAGTCAGACAACAACCACAAACCTATAATCATGCAAGATACCCACAATACCCAAATTAACCAAACAATCATGATCAAGTCAAATTATAACGAAAAACAATAATAAAAATGTTATAACATCCTCTCCACTCGTATCACCACTAACAAACTATAGTTAGCATTTTAATATCAATTTGCATTCTTTGATTTTATTAATTTGATCTTTCAATTAACAGAACTGAACATTTTATTGATTTGCTCTTTTACTTTGAAATTGTTTTAATGCGGCTGTGTAGTCAATCTCTGGCATGGCACCGGTTGGGGCTGCATCTAGGTCAACGTATTCTCTGATTCCTCTTGGATCAGCAGGAGGAAGAGGTACAGAGGTTCTTTGCTGAGGCACGGCAGATGGGTATGGACGATAACGAACATTTTGTGATGGTGATGGTATCACGCTCGCTTGGTTGGGTGGTCCTCCTACCTGTTGTGGGTATGCACCTCTTCTCATTGGCACGGGCATTGGAAGTGGAAGTCCGCGTCCTCTTACATTGGGACTGCTAAACAGTGGCGATACTGGATAGATCTGACCTCCCATTGCCATTGGTGGTGTCGATGGGATCATAGCTGGTATCATCTGAGGCATGACCATCTGTTGCTCCCAGGTGCCTAGGGTGGGGTTCCAACGTGGTCTAGGTGTCATTCCAGCCATCATACCACGTGGATTCTGGTAGTACAGCAATTGCTGTTGGGTTGGTGGAATCATTCTCCTGGGATCAGAGAAATAATTTAAAAAGAATTGTTCCTCCGTTCCTTTCTTGTGTGAATCCTCTTTAAGTTCCTCGGGGTGCTTAAGATTGATATGTTTCTTGACATACTCGGATCCCTTAAACAATTTGCAACACAAAGAACATCTGTACTTTTCCTCCTCCATTTTAAATGTATTGATTTGAATAAATTCCTCTGCACTCTTTGCAATGGCTTGTGTATATTCATATTGCTCTTGATTATTGATTTTGACGATTTTAGCTTTAATATTATTATCTAAATTAGTTACCCATGTATTTTCTAAATATAAAATAAATTAATATTTCATTCAAATAAATTAATTATCATTTCTTCACTCGCTTACCCTCTGATGGTTTTTGATCAATATCCATGGTTTGGTCTTGTTGTTCATTATTGTTGTTGTTTGATTCATTGGTGATTTCGTCAGACATTTCCTCTGATCTTGGTTTGGGGGCGGTGATTGTGGTTGTATCTTCAGCTCCGATTGGTCTTCTGAGATGTACTGAACCACATTTTCTTTCGATTTCATCTACATCGGCGTACTCCTCTGAACAATAATAACAAAACAAATGGACATAACGCAAATAGTGAATGGTTCTATCGAGTCTGTCCATCTCTGAGAGTGATTCAATCTGATCTGTCCACAAAGGATTGTTTGAAATATCACGATCGACATCCAAATTCTTGGCAATCTCGGTTGCTTGTTTGAGATCCACACTGATTCTCTGTTCTGTCGAAGCAATCTTTGGTGTAATTCTAAACTTTTTCTGTGTATCAATGGGTACCTGTTTATTTATTGTCAAATATAGTTCAAAATCTCTCATCTATAATTGAAATTGACGAAAAAAAATTAATAAATAATCAATAAAAATCTAATGATCATTCTTACCTTGGTACCATTTAATTCTTTTAGAGCTTTCATCGAATACTCGCTGGTTTTAAAGGTAACCCATCCAAGACGGTAGAAGTTCTTATATTTCATTGGTTCAGAAAGTGTGAGTTTGGTGACTACGACTGGCTCTTCTTCAGTGCCAACCTTGTTGAGAACCTCTAGTAAATCATCTTTTGTACAAGTCGGTGATATTGCTTTAATAAATAGTGTCTTGTTGGCTGCTGAAGCAGCAGAGTTATTGGTGTTGTTTGATGATGTTGATGATGATGTTGTTGTTGTAGTAGTTGTACTATCACTAGATGAATTATTGCTATTTGTTTTCTCCTCTCCATCGTGATGATGCTCACTATCGGTGTGTTCATGTTCATTAGTGTCATCATGTTCAATCTCCATGCCTTCACTATTTACCAACTTTTCACTGTCCTTAATATTATCCTTTGCAGTGAGATTGAAATTAAAGTTTTCTAAATAAAATAAAATAAAATAAATATTATTAATACAATAAACGTTTCGATATTATTATTATTATTCATTACCATCATCTAACATTGTAATGAAAGCTGGTACTCTAGTTTTTGCAAACTCCATCTTTTCCAGCTTTTTCTTCTTTAAAAATACAGGATCGTATTTCTCTCGGAACCATTCTTCGGTCTGGTGATCCTTGAAGAATACACGTGCCTGTCTCTTTGAAAACTCTAATTTGTACTCCTCGTATTTCTTTTCGGCATCAGTTGGTGTTATCGAATCATCCTGATAGTCGAGGAACTGTTTATAGGTTTTAAATACTCCGCCTTCGAAAATATCGCCTCTCTTTGGTCTTCTCATACCTGTACTGCCTGTATTCGACTGTTGCTGTTGTTGCGACGATTTACTTGGAGAAAGCGATCTCTCATCGCCTCTTCCATTGTTTCGTGAATTATTCGAACTATTCAACTGTCTACCATTGTAATCATTTGATCTATCATTCCTAATTATTATTAGCAAACAAAATTTATAATATATTAATATATTGACATTGAATAGGTTTGAATATCATGATAATAGTAGTGCTTACCAATCATCTCTTCTTCTTCTATCTCTATAGTTATCTCTTGGAGAGGTATCTCCTCTGGTTCGCTTGTCGGGACCGTTCATCGATGACGGGGAGTGATCACGCTTTCTGTTGCCGCTACCTCCGCTACCACCACCACCACCACGATTGTTGTCCGGTGAGTATCTATTGTCACGTCGGTCACCTCTGGAACGTCTTCTGTATCGATAGTCATGATCGCTATCACTATCTGAACTCTCTCTGCCTGGTCTCAATGGACGACCAAACTCATCGACAGGTTCATCGTCTTCATCCTTATTACCACCACCATTACTTCCATTACCATTATTACTGTTGCTACTACCGCTACTATTATTATTATTATTGATACTATTATTATTACTCTCTTGTTTTGTACCATTGTATCGTGATCTATGATGAGAGTCATCATCATCGTCATCCCATCTTCTTTCCATATCAGTCATTCTCTACTTTAACTAACTAACTAACTACCACACTACTACTACTACTTTTAAACGATTATTTTAATTTATTTAAAAAATGATTATTACTATTATTATGTTTTTTGTTATTTTTTTTGTTTTTTTTTTTTTGTTTTTGCTTTTTTGCTGTTATTGATTTTTTTTAAACTTAAAAAAAAATTTGGTAATAACAAAAAAGATTATTAATATATATTGTTAATGATTTATTGGGGTACTGTAATGATCGAGATCTATTGCTATTTATAAATAACTATAGTTGAATTGTTGTTGTTGTTGTTGTTGTCTGATTGATTATATTAAATATTAATGAAATTTAAAAAGTAAATTTGCAACAAAATGAACTATTATTATTATGTTACAAACAAGTAAGCAACTATGCTAACAAACAAACTAACTATTATACTATTAATAGATAAATAATAAAATAGTTAATTAATTTAACAATTTTACAATGATTGCTTGACTGACTATATTAAAACTATTTAATATATATAATATTTTATTAAGAGCTTTTTCAAAAAAAAAAAAAAAGCAAATATATATAAATATTTATATAATAATAATTAATTAAATTAATTAATAGTAAAGTATTTAATAAATCGGTCAAAGTCTTGTTGAAATTGTTGTTGTTTGGTGTAGTTAAAGTAGGTGATTGTATGAAGATCCTTTGATGAGTGTTTGTTTTTTGAATTTTTTTTTTTCTAAAATTTTTTAACTGCTATTAATTTGAATTCATTTTTAATGAACTTCCAAAGATAACTTCATAATCATTAATCACAACCATTTGTTCTTTTGAATTAATAATAGGATTTCGAATATCTTCATACCTCATAATAACTAAATATCAATGTACTAATTGTAGTTAGAATAATTTGCAAATTTTTCTAATTAAAAAAAAATAAATAAAAAAACTAATTAATCGATCTTGTTTCGTATTTAATAATTATGATTAATCAGATAGTGAAAGTGAAAGTGAAATGAAATGGTCGAATCTATTATTTTTGGTACCACTACCTATATTTATATCAGATCAAGTAGTTAGTGTATTTCACGATACTGATAGACATGAATGGTTACTGATAAATAAATTATCGACTAGATATAGATCTGGTGATCAAGTTGTATTAATGTAAATGTTTTATTATTATTATTATTATTATTATTATGATAAATAATCTAACTTTAGTTCAATCAAAAATAAAAAGAGATCCAAAGAATACAAATAAATATATATGTAGGAAGATTGTTGCAACCGAACATGATACTCATCTATTTCCATTGATACCACTCATTCCCAGAGGTCATTTTATGTATAAATCATCAGCACCAAAAGCAACAACAACAACAACAACATCTTCTTCTTCTTCTTTAGAATCAACAACAAATACAGTGATAGAGAAACAACATTCAAATGTAAATACAGTTGAAACAGAAGCAACATCACATTTATTACCATTCGAACAACAACCGAATATTTCAGTGGCAGGACCATTCCCAATTGGATTTATAGCTGGGAAGGTAATCGGTTCAATTTGGCCTTTGTAAATGTAATATTCAAATAAATCGATGAATGAAAGAATAATTGTAATATTTAATTATTTATTTATAAATGAATCTAATATCAACTTTTGTGCTCTATCACCAGTTTCTATTGCACCGTTAATAGATGAGCTCTCAAATTCAAATGCAGTAGCTTCACCAGCAAAGAATATTTTATTATCAAAATTAATCTAGAAATATATTTATATATGTAATGATTGAAAATCAAATAGTTAGGTTTCTCTAAATAAAACATTTTAATCTTTTATACTTACTTTTGAAATAGTTTCAAATGGATTGAAAGTTGGTTGTTTTAAAACCGATGGATAACTGTAGGCACTCGGCCACTGCTGTATATGATGTGTTAAATAATAAGATTGTGAATCATTACGTTGGAAAACTCTATTCAATTGATCCAAGAACACTTTGATTATGCCCGGTTGACTATTGATTGGTGGTTGCAGTTGGTTGGCAGCATCTACTAATTCACCACCGATGAATCCACATGCCAAATACTGATCTGTATCATCTCGTAGTGGTTTACCATCGAACCAGATCTGAGATATCATACAATCTGCACACACCATACACTGCAACTGTTCAGGCCAAACAGCTTTACTAAATCTAATAAATACTTTTATAGCTTTACCCATTTCAATATTATTAATTGATTTATAAAGTTGATTAACTTGTTCATTATTATTTTTATTATTATTATTATTATTTGCTTTGTTATCAATGAATTGTAATTGTTTTAATTTATCAATAGGTATTGTTATTAATAATCTTTTGCAATAATATTCTTTACTATCTTTAGTAATAATTTTGATTAATGATTCTTTATCTTTGTTCTCAATATTATTATCATTGTAAATAATAGACTGAACATTGCTATTTAATCTTATATCTATGTTTTTTGATAAATGATTTACTAATTGCTTGGTAGATTGTTTAAGTCTAAATGTAGGTGTAGGTGAGCACAGTGCATTTGGTTTAGCAAGTTCACGTCGCAATGAATCTATGCCAAGACGATCGATGCTAGTTCCCCAGATCTTTGCCAACCATGCATCAAAGACACTTAACATTGGCGTGCTTACACCCCTCCAAATTAAATAGTCTTGTAAAGAAAGAGCACTACTAGGCAACTCTGATGCACTTCTATCTAGTACCCCACTATATAGTTCCTTCATAATGCTGAAAACCAACGATAAACCACCATTCGATTTTTTATCATCATCATGATCATTAACAACTATATCGTCGGCATAATGTAATTGATTGGCACGTTCCAAATAGATTGCAAACGAACGAGGTTTATCGAATACCGGTATCAATTGGAATAGTTGTGATTCAATGAGTCTATGGGTGGTTGTATTCACACCGTGAATGAATTCGCCACCCAATTCAACGGGCCAATCTACCATTCCATTGAGCTGAGCGACACGTCCACCTATTCTCTCGGATGACTCTAGCAATACAACTCTTAGTAGTGTACCACTGATCAACAATTGACTTGCTGCATATAGACCAGACAAACCTCCACCAATAATTAAAACATCACTTGTCACTTCATTCATTTTTTTCTTTTAATTAAATTCTGAAACAATAAATTAATTATGTGTTTGTGAATGAATTGACACAAAGATTTTTACATTATCATTTTTCAAAGCAAATTTACAAACCCCTTTATAGCAACATCAACATTTCAAATTGAACTAGTTTTGAATAACTATTTATTCCAACTTATTATTTTTTTAAAAGTTCAGCTTTATGATTAAAGCAAATTTGTCCAAAGTCGAAAAGGAGCACCCAGAATTATAGCTATCAAAAATTAAAAATAAAATAAAAACTTGTATATGTACAATTAAAAATCTAACATGTTTTCTTTTCTTTTTAATTATTATAACACTTTGAAGATATTGGGGATATGTGTCAAGTGTCAAAACTTTCAAAGCTATAGAGACAGATAAACAATGTTGTGTTTTATTAATAAACTCCGACAGATGGTGTCATATAATGTTGAATCAATCAAAATAATGTCAACTTCCCATTATAAAGAAAAATAATGATGTTTTTTTTTTAAATACCATTTACTTTTTAACTTTTTGTGATAGAGATTGAAAAACTCCGAAAAATGATGAAAAATTACAAAATAGGTATCAAAATAATTTTTTGTTTTTTTTTGTGAAGAAAGATTTTTTGAAAAAAAGCAAACGAATTTTCGATTCGCTGTTTCCACCCCCACACATTTCCAAATTTGATCAAATTTGGCTCTGGTGATTGTGAAGGAGGAAAGGGCATAATTAGGATACCAAAATAAAAACAAACAAAAAATCAGCGCAGAAGCACAAAGGAATTTTAATATTTCTTTTCTCATTTTTTTAAATTTATTTTTATTTTTAAACTTTTTGGTTTTCAAAAGACTTAACAAATCTCTCCTATTTATTTATTCATTGTTGTTTGTAACCACCAAATACTTAATTATCTTTAAATTTTTCTTGTTTGATCGATATTCTCTCACACCAAAAAAGATTCACACCACATTTTGATCACAATCAAAGATCAAGAAAAGTCATTTTATTTTTATTTGATTACAATAATCACTTGTTGGTTTTTTTTCACCTCAAAAAAAAAAAAACAAAACAATCAATTATTACCAGTTCATATCTTTCTTTTCAACCCAAAGAAAATCTAGATTTTACAACTTTTTTTTCTTTGCATTTTTCATAACTAAAAAAAAACAATTATTTTAATTAGCTACATTTGTTTTAGTGAAAAACAGTAAACATTAATTAATTTAATTCATTCACCTATCTATCTATTTATTATTAACTTAAATTATATTTATATATTTTCGACAATTTCAAACACATTCGAATCCGTTGTTTGTTCTCAATATAATTTATTGTCTATCTTTTCTTTTTTGCCAAAGCAAAGATTTTCTCTCTCTCTCTCACTCGCACAGCCAACTATAAAAAAACAAGTTTACACACACACACACAATTTTCGAACGAAAAATAATAATTCATCATTTTTAATTTACCATTTTTAGAAATTGGTATAATTGAATTTATTATTTTCCTTTTTGATTAAAGTATTAGTTTATACAGTTAGTCAATTAACTACTTTAAGCTCTTTAACTGTTAACAGTGAATTTATTTATTATTTCTGTATATATTTATATATAACATTTTTTTTTAAAATTTTTAAATACAACTTTTTATTTTTAAATCTATTGAATCTAATAACCAATAGTTAACTATTTATATTTGTATAATAACTCATTTGTATATTTTATTTTATTCAACAAAACAAAAAAGACTTTTAAACATTATTCATCCAATATATTATAATAAATTAACAAGTCACACAACACACACACATTCATATAATATATTTAGTTACAATAACAATACAATAAAATGGTCGGAGTAAATAGTGTTCTTGTTGAGGGTGTTCCAAATATTTTGTCACCACTCAACGATAAACATTTAGTCGATAGAAAAGATTCCATTATTACATTTGAATCAGAGACTACAGAGCCTGGAAACATTATTTATAAAAGAGGACATTTCAAGAATAAAAATAATCTTAAATTAGTTTGTCAAGAGTGGTTACCACCACATCCAAAGTATGTAAACTTTAATTCTGTGTAAATTGATAAAATATTAATAATATTGCTGTTTTTATTATTATTATTATTTTAACTATAAAGGGGTGCTTTAATTATTATCCATGGTTATGGAGATCATGGTCAAACTACATTGGCAGAAGATGCCAGAATTTTTGCAAAGTTAGGTTATGCTGCCTTCATTTTCGATCAACAAGGACATGGTCTGAGTGAAGGACTTCAATGCTACGTCGAGAGTTTCGATGATTTGATGGAAGACTCTATCATCTTTATCGATGACATTCAGCTGAGATTCCCACATCTGAAGCGTTTCATTTATTCATGCTCGATGGGTGGTGCTGTCGGACTTTTGGTGTCACTGAAAAAGCCAGATCTGCTCAATGGTGGATTGATCTTGTTGGCTCCACTCATCAAGTTGGACGACACCATGGTTCCAAACTACTATGTGGTCAGTATTCTCACATTGATCGCCAGTGCATTCCCATCGCTCCCAATCGTACCGGGTGACAATGTTCTCGATCGTAACATCAAAGACCCAAAGAAGCGTGAAGAACACGCCACTCATCCACTGACCTACAAGGGCCGTGCACGTCTTGGTACCGGACTTGCTATCCTAAAGGTAACGTCACATCTCCAATCAAAGTTGGCCGACGTAAAAGTTCCACTGTTCATTGCACATGGATCCGAGGATAAGGTGTCATCCCCAGAGGTTTCAAAAGAACTCTACAAAGCATCGACCAGTTTGGATAAAACTTTAAAGATTTACGAGGGAATGTGGCATGGTCTTACATCTGAACCAGAATGTCAAATTATTTTCGACGACATTATTGGTTGGATGTCAAATAGATTATAAAATAATTAAATAAATAAATTTTAAATATATAATATATAATAATATTAAATTAAATGTCAATTTTAAAAATAGTTTGAGATGCCTGAATTAATTCAATTTTTTTAAAATAATTTTTTTAAAAAAAACGAACGAGTGTAAGTGTTCTGAATTCATAAACAAATTGTATTTTATTATTTTTAGTTTTATAGTCATGGAGGCAACAAATAGTGATAATTCATTGTCTGTCATCCAAAATGTCGAGAGTATTATAGAGGAAATAGAAGTTACAAATCCAAATGTCAACCAAAATATAGAAGTTACACCAACTACAGACGATATTAAAAATGACAGTCTGTCAGAGGATAAAGTTGTTTTAGAGAATGAATCAACAAATATTATAGAGATGAAGGAAGAGAATAAAGAAGTTGAAACTATTTCAACTGAAGAACCTCCAATGGCAGATGTTTCAAATGTTCAAGCTATCGATCTTGAGGTTAAATCAGAGATGACTAATGTTATGGTATTGAAACAAGAGATTAGAGAAGAAGATCACAGCATAAGTGTCAATGTTACGGAGGAAGTTAAATCTACAGAGATCGAAATGACAGATAACAATATTGTTAAAGAAGAAGTCAAATATGAAGAGAAAGAAAAAGAAGATGAAAGTAGTGACAGTGAATCTAGTAGCGAAAGTAGCAGTAGTAGCAGTAGTAGTGAAAGTGAAAGTGAAAGTGAATCTAGTGACGATAATCTTGATGATATCATAGTTAATAAGAATGTCAACAATAATAATAACAACAATAACAATAGAAATAATAATAATAATAATAATAATAAGAGAAAGGTCAATGATGATGGAGAAGATGATTTCGATTCAAAGATATACAAACCAAAGATGCCAGAAGAGAAACCATTAGAGTTGACACTACCACCAAACACTTCTATCAATGTTCTTGGTACACTATCTAGTTTGGTCGATGATATGATCGTTATTAAATCTTTTCCTTCAAGTTCAAGTGCCAAACCAATGGATAGACCTGCCTTGGATATCGACTCAATTGTTTGTTTGGAAGATCGCACTCCCATTGGACGTATCTACGAGGTATTTGGTCAAATCTCAGATCCATACTATTCCGTCAGAGTACCATCCAATATATCAATTGTCATTCCATCTAAACAACCAAAGCAAGCAATCCCAACAGCCGAGACCGACATTGCCAAAGCAGAACCACAAGAAGATTTAACAATCAACCAAACACAAACACAAACACAGGTAGAAACAGTAACAAATGGAGAGGTATCAACTACATCAAATACAACAACAACAACAACAACAACAACAAAATCAGTACCAACAACAAATCAAACACAAGAAAAAAAGATAATTGAAATAGAATTAAAGACACCTATTTATTATGTTAATGTACCGGATCTCTCAAAGTTTGTAGTGCCATCAGCAATCTACACAAAAGGATTCGATGCCTCGAATGAGAATGACGACGAGTTGGAGGAGAATGAAATGGATTTTAGTGACGATGAAAAGGAAAGAGAATTTAAGAATAGAAAGAAGAGAAAGAATACCAAGAGCAAACCACAAAAATCAGATTTAGAATTTATACAAGAGTCATTTGAATATAATCCGCTTCCAAGAAATGGTGTACCTGCTCAGCAACCACCAAGAGGACAACAAAACCAAAGAGGAAGACCTTCATTCATGAAACAACAACCAAGACATAATAATAACAATAATAATAATAATCATCATCAACAACAGCAACAACAACAAATCCCACAAAATCAACAAACATCTTATTTTAAACAATTAAAAGATCTCCAAAATATTAATAATCAACAACAACAACAACAACAGCAACAACCACTGCAACAAATACAACAACAGCAACAACCACTGCAACAGCAACAACCAATGAATTTCCAACCAATTGAATCTATTCAACAAAATGGATTCCAATTACCACAACCACAATCCTATTCATTACCACCAGGATCACAATGAACGTATTGAATAAAAAAATAACATGATTGATAAGTTTCCTATTATCTAAAACAAAAAAACGATAGTAAATATAACCTATAATAGTTTATTTACATAGTTTATTTATTCTGGCTTTTTCTACAATATATTTTCCTTCTTTATAAGTCTGGGTATCTTCATAACTTTTTTCCTATATTTTCAAATTAAAAAATAAATAAAATAAGAAAATGATAGTATGACAAATTTGGAATAGAAATTGATTCCAATATTGTTGAATAAAGATAAAAATTAAAAAATCAATGGATACTTACATATCTCCAACCGATTACTGAAAGACAAGACAGACATATTACATCTCTAACATTATATTCTCCAGAATTAAAAATTCTATCCTCTGGATCACCTAAACAAACATTTACACTATGGAAAAAATAATAAAAATCAATCATTTTAATATAAGAATAGAAATCAATAAAAAACAAATCAAAAATATAAATAAAACATACACTGATGCAAATAAATATGCTTTTCCACTTCTACCTTGAAATTGCTTCATTATTTAAATTAATGTTAACAAAAAGTTTAATATTATTGTTTTATGAGAAAAAAGCAAATTAGTTGGATAAACTTACTTTGGAGATGATTTCTTCTTTATTAGCTATATGACTTTTACATTTGGAACAGCAATATACATTAAGTCCGCCTAGCTGTGTCAGATATAATTTCCCCATGTTGGTCAAAAATAATAAAGTGGCCTTTTAATATTGTATATATATTAAGTTAGAATAAAAAACTATCGGAATCACACAAAGCGAAAAAAAAAGAAATTAAAAAAGTAATAAATAAAATAAAAAAAAAGATTATCGTTCGTGTTGATATCTATATAGAAAGTAATAATATATTATAAAATAAAAATAATTCAAAAGATTACTTTTGTTCAAAAGTAAAAAGTGATAATAAAAGGTCAAAATAGTTTGAAAATTAAATAAAATAAAAACACAAAAACCACCTTTTGTGTTTCTCTCTATATACAATATCTTGTTGTTTGATATATTTCTTTATTGAAATGAAATGATATCACTGTTGGTGCCCGCTGTTTATGTTACTGTTGCTAATAATTATATAATTAAGAATGAAATAAAAATAATGATTAAACAAAAAAAACTACACAAAAATATATATATATAAATATATTAAAAATTGATTATAGTTATCGGTAGATCATTGGATATCTTGATTTAAGATGAAATAAAACCAATGTTTGTTTTTATTTTTTTTAAAAAAAACAAAATAAAACTATAATTTGATATTATTTATATTGAACCTCTTTTAAATAATTATGTACAAACAAAAAATAAAAAAAAATTTAATATTATATCCTGTTACTGAAATGACTAACTATGAGTATATGCTGCAATGATATCTACAATTAAAAGTGGTTCTATTAAAAACAAACCAATAAATATAAATAAATGAGTAATAAGATTTGAAGTTGCAACTTATGACTATTCACAAAAAAACATATAATAACAAAAAGTAAAAAAAAAGTAAATAATAATAATATTTCTTAAGCGTGGTTGGTTTTAATAAAGAAACAATATTAATATTAAAAAATTATTAGCTCCCCCATTTTAATAACAATCAAATTTTCTCAAAATATATAAAAATAAGAAGTTTTGGTAGTTTGATTATTTTGATGAAAATTTTAAATTCCACTGAAATTTCATATTCAAGATATTTAATCTAATTTTAATTTTTTTTGAATAAATAAATAGAAAATCAAAAAAAAATGTAATAAAGATCTAAAAAGATAATTTTATTTTTTTTATCTAATGAAATGATAATATCAATGAAAAAAAACAAAATAATAATATATTATTTAATATCAAAAACAATATAAATATTGTGAAAAATAACCACCAAAAACAAGAAGTTAGTTTCGAAAACAAAAAAAAAAGTTAATTTTATTTAATTAGATAGTTTATATATATGAATTGATAATACATTCGTTAATATTTTATATAATCTATTTATTTATTTATTTATTACTGATAGTAACTGAAATCGATATAGATGAGTAGTAGTAGTAGTAGTAGTGATCAATTAAATGGTGGTATTGGAACCACCAACAGTAGCCGGGGCGACACTCAGAGTGACAACGGTGAACTCTATAGCTCATTCCAATTGGCTGCCAACCACCTTACTCTGCTCTACAAACATAGTTTACAACAACAGAAAAACTCTTATCAAAAAGGTAGAAGAGATGCTATGCAATCCATCTTGAGAATCATTAGACATTCCTCATCTTCTTCTGCTTCTTCTCCAACAACAACAACAACACAACAACAACAACTACAACAACAAAACGATATAATTATCAAACAAATTATTAGATATATTGAGATAGATCAACAACAACAACAACAAAACACAGTAGTACCAACAGCTACAACATCCACATCACCATCTACAACTCAAAATAGTAGTAATAATAATACAATAGCAGTGACAGCAAGAGCTACAACAACTTTGAACAACAATACTTCATGTGAAGAGAATATGACAGACTTGGAAAATCAACAACAACTACAACAACAACAACAACCTCAACATCCCATGTGTAAAAATGAAATTTCACAAAGTAATAATAATTTTATTACTCAAAATGATATAAAGTTTATATTTAATAATAGTAATAGTGGAACATTTGGTGTCAATAATTCCAAAAGTTTATTTGATGTAGAGCTCGATAACAATATGTTTCAATTCGATAATACCAACACTACTCATGCATCACCTTTATTAGCCAATAAATTATCAAATGCCCATAGTCTTATAAATCATAGTGGTACTCATACTCATAGCCACAATCATAGTCATCAAAGTATAGGGGTGAATCGTCTACCCGATAAAATCAATCCAGAGACAACAGCAATCAAGAAAAAGCGATCATCGAATGAATGTAGACAACATATTAATATCAACAGCAGCAGCAGCAGCAGCAGCGGCGGCGGCGGCGGCAATAACAGTAGCAGTAGTAGAAATGCTACTCTATTCTTTGAATCACTGGATCCACGCCAACAATCTATATTTCAAGATTTTATCCTAGGTGATAACAATTCGCTAGATCATTTCACACTTCAACAACAACTACAGAACTCTCATTTTCAATCTGATCATCAACCGGCTACTGCAACCGATGACACACACCAACAACAACAACAACAACAACAATCAACCAACAGAGACACTCATATAAATCAACACGAACATCATCAATATCAACATACAAACTATATTTCAACAGAACAAATATTTAAACGTATACGAATAGATCATTAGTTAATGTGTGTTTTAATTTTTTGTCAACAATATATATATAGTTATAGTTATTTAAAGTACATATATATAGTTCAAAAAATAGGAATGTAAATAAATTAATTAAAGGAAAAACACGAATTATATAATCTTAACTTTAACTTTTACAATTTATTAACAAAGAAAATACAATAAAGAAACATTACATATATATATAATTATCTTTTATTGAGTATGTGATGGACTATCTAATGATACTCTAATTTCATCTTTGATTCTACCAACATATGTTTCGTATTCATCCAACTTTTGTTTGTATTCGATTTCATCTTGTTTGGCACCCTCCAGAAAGTCTTTCTTTTCGAGGTCACTGAGAAGTTTCCACTGACCAGCGGTCTGTTTACCATCCATGTACTTGGCATATCTCTGGAATGCACTGAGAGGACGCTTTGGTGGTTGTAATACTTGCTGATTGCTCTGCTCGGCCTCCTTTGTCATCTCACGTGCACGTCTTTCGTACTCTGACTTCTTGTCTGCCTCCAAGTGATTCCAAAACTTGACGGCTTCACGCATACCACCGCGAGCAACAATGTTCTCCTTTATAAACAAATTGAAAGAGGATACCGGTCTCTTTGGAGTCAATCTCTTCTTGAGTAACTTATCGACCTTCTCCTCCAATTTCTTTTGTTTCTCCTCCAACTTTAATTGCTTTCTTTCTTCTCTCAGTTTTCTACGTTGCTCTTTCTCGTTGGTTGGATTGGAACTCGAAAGGATGTTATCGATAACACTTGAATTGTTGGTCGAGGTGGCAGTAGTACTACCTGCAGCGGACTTTGTTACAAAACTCGCAATAGAGTATCTTTGTACAACATTGAAATTAGTTCCACTCACTAAAATAGATCTGGAAAAACTGTTTCCAAATCCAAGCTTTAAAGTTTTATACATAGTTTATATAAATATAATAATTTATTTGTTAGTATACAATTAATTGACTGAAAAAAATATAAAAATAATAATTTATCTTCACTTGGAGGTCTGACCTTAGCAATCATTTTATAATAATAAAAAATTAAAAAAAAATCCAAATTAAAAAATTAATAAAATCCAAAGTGAAGTGTGGGGATTAATCATGGTGAACTTAAATAATTTTTATATGGGGTTAGCATTATCCATTTTTTTTTCTATTTTTATTTTTGATTTAATTTTAGATAGGTCAATATCACTAAAGACTCTTTACTTTTACCATAAAATTCTCTATAATTTCACCTTCGTTCACTGGCAGTCCGTCGAAATGCAATCTTACTGCAGATGCCAACTCATCTTTAGTTGAATTATGTTTGGTTTTTAATCTATAGTGTTTTTTATATCTCTTGAGCGCAGAGACGTCGAGCTATAATGTGAAACAACAAGCATTGTACGAATTAGTATCATTCGAATGTTTAGGTTGCTACTATAGTAGTAAAACATTGTGTACTACTTCACACTTACTCTTTGGATGACATCTTTTTGTGATGATGATATTGGAGAAAGTAAATCGTCGTCATCCTCTTTCTTTCTGTATATGCAGGCTTTGGAGTGTTTTCTTTTTCCGCCACACTTTGAACAAGCACCCTTGCTGATGGTCATCATCTGCTGTTGTTGTGTCGTGGTGAAAGCGCCAAACGCACTGTTGTTTCCGTTTCCAATGTGAACTCCACTGCCGTTGATGCTGTTACCGTTGGAATAATGGACCATATTTACTGGCATGCTTGGTGTCGATGATTTTCTCTTTGTACCATTACTACCAATTACATTGGCATTATTATTTGAAATCAAAATATTGTTGTTGGCGTGTAATATCTTTGTATCCATTTTATTATTATTATCGTGTTGATTTTAAAACGATTATCTTTTTTTTTTCTTTTAGTATATTTGAGTGAAGAGTTGATTTCCGGGAAAAACAAGAAGAGGAAATATTCAAAAAATAAAAAATCTATATATATATAAATTCGAACTAGTTTTGGTTTGTTTGGAAAAAAATTGATTGGTTGATTTTGATTTTACTATTATATATAAATTAGATTATATATATTTAAAGGATTTGAATTTGGTTGATTTAGTTAGATTGTAAAAAAAAGAAACTAAATAGTAATTAAATATTAAAGAAGTTAAATAAAAAGTTAGTAATCGTGAGTAGTAGAGGTGTGATGATAAGATTAGAAGTATATAAAAAAAACACAAAAAGAGAGACAGATAACCAAGTTACAAATTTTGAAAAAAAATAAAATAAAAAAACAAAACTCTATACTCTTATTCCTGTTTGTTTTTGTTTACTCCTTCTCCACGCTATCTGAAAGGGTAATAGATTAATTTATAGAAATCTAATATAATAAATATAAATAATTTAATTTCTATTTATATATTTTTTAAAAAAATATTTTTTATTAATTTCGAACACTACAAAAAAAATAACACTATAATTAACAACAATTTAATTTTAATATAATTATTTGTCTATCTATTATTCTTCTGTCTCAAGTGAGTTCTCTCTCCACCACCTAAGCATGCACACTCCAATCTATTATGTGTAACAAAACAAAAAAATAAATAATTTGAAAACAGATATTTACTCGTTGAATTTGTATTTTATTTAACAATATTACAACTTTGTGGATTGTTGTTGTTGTTGTTGTTGTTGTTGTTGTTGTTGTTGTTGTTGTTTATTATTTAAATAATTGTCTACTTATAAATTAAACTAGTATCATCAAACAACTTTATATTTAAATTAATGTTTAATTTAATCAATAGTTCACAATATATTGATAAGATGTGATATATTTATGTGTGAAGTGATACCATTGAATGGTATGATATTATATATTATCAACTCACTTCCTCATGCTCCTCTCCTCATTTTCTTCCTCTCTCTCCACCTAATTATTTTTCAAATATAAAATCTCACTCTCTCACTATTTTTAATTTAAACTGTTTGATGATAATAACTAAACAAACACTTTCATAGTAGTAAAAACAACAATGTATAATAAACATAAACAATTAATGAGTATGTGGGTTTAAAAAATATATATTTTTATAATAAAAAAAAGTGTGATAGTGGGTGGGAAATAAAAAAGGGTGGGGGTTAAAATATATTTGTTTTGTTTGTCTAATTATATTTATAACCTTAAGGTTACGAAACACACGCAAAAGCCACACCTTGCTCTTTCTTCTACTCTAAGCCAAATGTGTAGTGGCAATTGATTGTTTTTTTTTTGAACAAAACACTAACTTTCTAATGCTAATGACAATTAATTGCAGAAATCCAATCAAATTATGAATGTAAAGCTAGTTTAACATTGATTTGTTAACACTACAGATACGGTTAAAAAAAACAATCATTTTGTTTGTGTGATGTAGATATAAATAACATGAAAATACTTATTTTAAAATTGAGAAACATCCGTTATGCAATGTTTGTGAAGAGTTGTGTTTCTATTAGGATTTTATGATTTCAAATTAAATTTATACATACCCTGATAGGCTTTATATGTGTTTTATTCTACTATTTGCTATGAGAATGAATTTATAACTATTGTTATTTGATTGGTTGGTTGGTGCTATTTATGCTTATATATTTTGAAATGACAAAAGCTGAAGTTTAATTATAAATAATAGTTATTTTTTTGATTGTTATAATTGTTATTAACAGAATAGATAATTAATGTTCAGTTAGGAATACGATGTAGTTGACGAATAGCAACAGCTGAGCAAAGAGAGTGAGGTTGTTGTAATTGTATTATTGATGAAAGAGATAAAGAAGAGAACCATTCGCGCAATTTGAATACACAAATGATCAACTGTCTTTGATTGATTGGGTAGTTGGTTGGTTGTTTTGGAGTAAAAGTGGAGAAGACTGTTTCCTTTTTGTAGTCACTTTTGTTGTTTAGTGGATGTTCTCAAAAAAAATCGTGCGTGAGAGTGTCTCTCGTGTTTTTTGATTTTTTTTTATTTTTTTTTTAATTCTCAAATATAAAATTTTTAAATTGAGTTGAAAAGTTCATTTCTTTTTATTGTTTAAACAACTTTGAACCTTGTCCTGGTACACACGGTAGTGTGGTGCCAAAAAACAAAAATACGAAATTGAATTATTTTTTTGATTTGTTTGTTTTTAATTTTTTTATTTTGTATTTTTTTTTTTTTTTTTTTTTTCTTATTTTTTTCCACCATCACTGATAGACACTTGTTGATGATGTTTTTTTAAAACTTACCGGAGAGATATTTATCGGTAAACTAATTGGGTGGCATGAAAACAAATGATTACACACCACGCTCTTGATTGTCTCAATTTTTTTTAGTTTCATGGTATTGAAGTATCAACAAATAATTAGAAATGGGAAGTTGCTGTTTAGTTTGTTTTAAATAGATCTTTTTAATTACCCTTAACAAAAATAATGGAGAGTCAATTATCAGTCCGACTTACCGGTGGAACCAAAGTTACTTTTCTTTATTCTTTTCTTTTACTTCTTTACCCATTATCATAGAATCAATTAATTAATAATAGAGTGTTGTCATGTTTAGAGAATGATATTTAGATGTACAACACACAACTTTTCTTTTTTGTTTTTTTTTTTTTTTTTTCTATTTTCTGTCTTTTGTTTTTGTAAATGAATCAAACATATATCATTAAACATCAAAAGTCATTGATTAACATTAATAACTTTTCTAACTTTCTACTTTCTATCCATCTCCACTCAAAACAAATAGATAGTACTTGTTATAAATAATTTGTTATTATTGTATAGTGTCATCAATAAGATTCGATCTAAAATAATGATGTTATTTACTTGATTGATGCTGATACTGTTGCACTCTTTTAAGAAGGCAAAGTACCTTTCAGATAATCTAGATGCTAGATCCAATCATATGTAACACAAATCCAATATAATAAAAAGTTTTGGTGTGTTGAAATATGACCACCATGCAAAGAAAAAATATTTCAAAAAAAAGGTGTATGATGTCAAATTTTGTGGTTCAAGGTTGACCACTTACTTTTAGAAAGCGCAGATGACAATCCGTCAGTGGTGATAAACTTTTCACAATAAAAACTTTTTTTTTTTTGTTTTTTTTGTCCATTTTTGGTTATTTCTGTTTATTAATTAAAAATAATCATGATGAAGTGAAGTTAACCACTACTTTTTTTGTCGCGAAATTAAAAAAACAGTGCGTAAAAATGCATATCATCTGCTTTGATTATTAACTTTTGATTAATATAATTAAAATAATCATTCATTTATGTTAAAATCAATATGTTTGCTAAATTAAATTAAGATGGTTCGATGAACGGCAGTGTATTTTATATAAAGAGTAATCAATACCAAATGTAAAACATTAGTTTATTGGACAAACAACCCAACAAATAATCAAAAACTAAACAAATACAATCTTATTTATTTACATTGTACATATTTACATTCACACACTCAGCTTCTTCATTTTATTTATTCTTGTACATATAAAATTTTATCAAATAATAATAACTTCTCTAATAGGAACTATTAATATTGTTTTCAACTGAGCTTACATCCCAAGTTTAGAGGTATTTATTAAAATTCGAGGAATAATGAAGCTCTCTCTTTTTTTTTTTTTTTTACTTATTTCTCTCATATCTATCCCTATCTTCTCTCTCTTCCTCTCTTTTGTAACTCTATTATTTCTCTAATTGTATCTCTTTATTTTTTTTGAAGTGTGAAGTTGTGTGTTTTAGATAATTAGAGAAAAATAGTAAGATAGCGTGGTTGGAACTAAATGAATAGATTAAAAATTATTAATTAATAAAATGCAATCACATCTTTCAAAGATGTCACACTTCACACACTAAAAAACACTTTTATTTATTTGTTTTTGCAAATCAAGAACATATAATAATAATAATATTTTTATTCACCACTCCAATTCAAAAAATTAAAAAACATTAGATTAAAAAATCCAAAAAGAGTGATATATTTAATTAAAAAGATAGTATTGTGTACAAATAAAAAAATGAAGTTGTTGTTGTTGTTGTTGATTATTGTGATATCATATCACCGGTCACTGTGTAGATTTGATTATTTTCATCATTAGTATATGTGTGTATGTATGTTTTTGTATTTTAAAATTTAGTATGATTTTGTTTCTATACACTCACACACAACACTAAATCACTCACTCTCTCAATTTCTCTCTCTGTCTATCTATTCTCAGACAAACATAAAGTTAGACAATCAGTATATTTTGTTTGAAAGCAGATTTTATTGATGCTTTCATAATCTATGTTTATAATGTGTGTTGGTGATAAGATATACAAAGACACATACTTCATATATAAGAGGTGGAGGAATTCGATGTAGTGGTAGCGAGTTTGGGTGTGGAGTTGGTGGTATAATAAAATAAAAATTGAATAGGTAAATTCCAAAAAAGATGTTTTTGGTATCTGCTTGTTAGAGATCAGAATTATTATTGCAATAATTCGAGGTTTGGATCAACATCAACAACAAATATACCAACAACTGAATATAAATCAAGATCGTGTTGGTGTGGTTATCAATTTTTTTTTTAAACTCTATATATCTATTAATCGATTTATTTAAATAAATGGTTAATTCCAAAAACTTACCTCCTATACACTACATTCCACTTTACATTGTTTCCAAATAATACACACAACCACCACTCATAAGCAATCCATTCTGTCCTCAACTTCACACTTCTAATCTTTACCATTTAATAATATCATTCAACTTCAAATATTCATTATTATAAACTTTATCTATTTATTTATTTATTTATTTTTGTTGTATTCTTAAATATAGTTTTTAAAAATTTATTAGATTAGTACTAATTAATAGAAATAAATTTAAAATTTTTAGTTTTAAAAAAAAATAATTAAGAACTTATATTTTATTTGTAAATAGAACTTTAAAAAAAAAAAAGATAAATCTTTTTAAAAAGTAAGAATTCATTCCATTCCTTTTCAATCATTTCAAAGCAAACTACAAATATGCCCATGTATCCATAAAGGTTAGATATTTTCTATCTTTTTTAATTGTAATTTATCCATTCAGCCCATTGATATTAAAGTTTTTATATTTTTACTTATATATATATATATATATATATTAGCCAATCATCACTTGAATAGATCAATCATTCTTCTTTTACCTTGTATTGATATTTTTGGTTGTTGTTATTGTTTTGTTTGTTTTTAAAAAAATCAAGAATTACCAATGATCATAGAGTTGTTAATAAATTTCATCAATCTTGTTATTTGTGAATGTATATACCCAAACATAGAGTATTATATCTTATTTTGTGATAGTTGTTTTTATTGTTATTTGTTTAATCTTTAACTCAATGTTAACTTTCCCACATACAGCTATTTTAAAATGTTAATAGTAGTAAAAATGATAGAACGTACACATCATCACATCTCTTTTATCTTTGAAAGCAGATGAAGGGTGAGTGTATTTTTTCAAATTTGGAACAAACAATATTGTTATTCTTCAACTGTGTGAAACCATCAAATTAATAATAATTATTGTTGTAAGATAATATTAAAAATATTTCACTCTATGATTAGAATATTTTTTTTTATTTAATTATTTTTAAATGACAACCTTTTAAATCCAAATGGTATTAATCATTTTCAATTTAGATCTATTTGTTTTAATTTGAAACCAAACAGGTAATTTTATTTTTGTAACCCTCTGAAACCAGTCATAAAAATCAAACAACAAATTTTCATCTAAAATTCCCACATTCTTACTTTAAAATAAATCAATACTACCACTACCATAAGAGACGACTATCAGTCACCAACACACACCAATCTTTTACCAAACAACGTCAATTTGACTCTTTCTATCAATTGGTAAAATCTCGGTTTCATAAAAGGTAATTATCATTCATATTTCGATTGTCGTTGAATCATCAATTTATTACTACACTCTCCAAACAACAAGACGAATATTTTGATTAAAAAAACAATATGAACCACTTGGATTGTATGAATGATTTTTAATATTCCAACAGTTTACAGACTTTTTCTAAATAATCAGTGTTATTACAAAATATTTATAAAGATTTAATATGTGTCTGTTTAAAAAATAATATTGTGGTTGTTTAATTTTATTTTTTTTAAAAAACTAATTTATATAAGTGAGTAGATTCCAAATCCTATCGGTATCTCTCTCTTGTTTAAAGAGTCGAATCACACTAGCACCAACAACATACATCATTTAAACTTTTCATCTCTGAATAGTAAATGATATCTCCTCGTTTCTCATAAGATTTCACAAAACTAATATAATTCATAAAATTCCAAAAATAATTTGACTCTTGTTTCAACCCATCAATCATATTTTTAATTAATAAACCCCCACTTTGCAACATATTTCTATTTTGGCACACCACGCACTCACAATATCAATCAAACAAACACTCATTCTTGATATCTTTTTAATTTGTTTAATTCTTTCATATTTTTAAAAAAGTGTGTTTATTGATTGTATATCATCACTCTTTCTACCTTAAGCTTAAGTTGATATTTAATTGTTTTTTAAAGTAATAAACATATAAAATATTTATAAAATATATTTGAATTGAAAACAATATTAATACACAACACACACCCTGTTGCAAGTTATTATTTATTCCAATGCCCTAAACAACAACAAATAATTATTATTACACGTACTTTATTTTTTAATATTATTTGATAAATCTACTCCAATCTCTCATATAAAAGTATTTGAAAGATTATAATAATTATTATTACTTTCCAACACACATATACACACACAAATAAACATTAACACACACTTTCAATAACAAACTATATAGAATAAATATATTTAGTGTTTGTCTTTAATAATATATTTACCTAATATGTCAATTCCAATTTAAAATCAAACTCACTATCTTTTCGATTCAAATGATTTGTTGTGTTGTTATTGTCAGTACCGTTTAAATTGGAATTGAATACAAAAACAACACTAAACCACTACAACCAAAAGAAAAATTATCTTAGGTTGGATATCGTTGGTTGGTTATGTTCTTTTAAATTATTTCTTCAAGTTCTTTCCTATCCCATACAAACACTACACTTTTCATGCACAAATCCACCTGCCACTCCATATAAATAGATAATATTATCTCTACTGTTATCAACGAACTTAATAATAATCATATTTGTTGTTAATAATGCACTCACTTTTATCATTTGTTGACATTGTTACTCTCACTTTATTATCTATCTTTTAATTTCTTGATTTTAATATTATTCTCAACTCTTTCTTTTACATTCCTTCCTTTCCTTATCTTTCTTCCTCATCTTCTCAATAACCCATCATGTTGATATGGTTGCAGTCGACTGCTCTTACAAAGACCTAAACCACTCAGTCAAACGAACACCATTCATTCATCTCACTTTATTTCACTCTTGATATCTTTTCAAACAACAACAACACATCCAACAGCAATATAAACAGCTACAGCATCAACTACCAAAACCTATATGAACCACAAACAACACAATTTAATCCAAAACATTAACCACCACATTAAGCAGGTAGACCTTCCTCTCTACTCTTTCTACCTTAAAAAAAAAAACAAACAAAACAAACAAAAAAAAAACAAACAACAAAAAAATCTCCATATAAATATCATCCCAAACACTCAAACATAGTTAACTATATAATAATCAAATCCAAAAACAAAAATTTCAATTCATTTCACCTATATAGTTCCAAAACCTACTTTATATACTTGCAAAATAATATTTAATTTTTATTTGTTAAAACAAAACAACCATAATCAAAAAATACCTTTCCATCTACTCAGTCTACTGATACACACCAACCATATTTTATTACTATTTTTTAATTAATTATTAAATAGTTTAACCTTTCCCACTACAAATCAATTCCAACCGAAAAACAAAACAAATATATTTGGACCATATTTGTATTCCATTTACCTCGCCACCTTGTTGTTTTTTTTGTTTCTATCTTTTTCCAAAACCTATTTCTATTGTATTTTAGTTTTATAGCTCTAGTTTAAATTAATATTAATAGTTAATTTTTTATATAGTTATTCAATTATAATTATTATTTACACTAGCGTCCAAAAATGAGTTCAACACAATCACTTGATTCAATATTTGAAATTCTTCAAATGGACCCACCAAAATATACTCCAATAATCCCAAAGAGAGATACCAAGGATAATAATCTTTTAGATGTATTATGTACTGTTATTAATAGATTAATCACAAATGGAGATAAAGTATGTATAAAAAAATTAATATAAAAAGTAAAAAAAACACATATTAATTTTAATAATAAAATAGATTAAAAACGATCGTAGAGAATTCTATCCACCAAATAGAAAGCCACCAACAATTGGTATCGATGCATATTTAGCACGTTTATTAAAGTACTCTCCATGTAGCAAAGAATGCTTTGTCATGAGTTTAGTCTACATCGACCGATTCCTTACACAATGTGATCTTATTATTAACTCTATGAATATTCATCGTATTGTAATAACAAGTTTGCTTATTAGCACCAAATATCTGGATGATATATTCTATAACAATGAATTCTATAGCCAAGTCGGTGGTATCTCGCTGCCCGAGATGAACAAACTCGAAGTATGTTTCCTCTCGATGATGGACTACACCGTAAATTGCTCACTCGATGAGTTTGAAAAGTATTCCCGTGAAGTCGACAAAGTCAAGCGTAGATTCGAAGAGCAATCGAGCAATATAATTCCAGTACCACAACTCCAGAATCCATTGATTCCCGCCCAACAACATTGTCCACCAAAACAATCACAACAATCACCGGTTGCTGTCGTACCCAACTTGGCAACCAATAATCTTCATCAATCTTGTAATTCTAACGCACCAACACAGTCTTCCAACGGCAACAACACCAACAACAATTCGATCATCTACTCCACCGCCACCTATTCATCCAACTCGCATACTGTACCACAAAGCAGTAGCAGCAGCAGCAGCAACAACACAAAGATATATATAAACACACAACCAATGGTGCGTCCACCATTTGTAAATAATCTACCAACCACCACCGCCAACAACAACTCTTTTGTAAATTCTACCATCAACACTGCTACTGCCTCTGCAACCGTGGTCAACAAGAACACCGCTGTACTGCCAACCACCAACACAATTCCAATCACCACGAGAAGAAGAGGAAGTTGTGACCACAACGCATCACTCAATACAAAGGATAAATCTTACACAACAGGCTGGGTAGCCTAAATTCAAATATTTTTTAAACATAATTATAGTTTTAATAATAATAATAATTAAATTCAAACCAAACTTTATATACAACTTTGATTTGAAAGAAACAATAATAATAGAAAAATATGAAAAACAAAACTTTAACAAACCAAACAACCCAAACTTGAAACGATTTCTGAATAAGAACATCTTATCGAGACCGACAAAAGATACCTAATCATATAAACTTAACAGGTATTATTATTTTGTTTTAACAAAAAAAAAAAAAACTTTAAAAAAATAAAAAATAAATGTAATATTTTTTTTTTTAGATAAATCTTTCATCAGATTATTTTAAAATTAGTATCTATATAAACAAATAAATGAAAAACTAGTACTTTTTTTGGAATTTATTAACTATTTATTAACTTTTTTATTTTTTTATCTATCTCTATATCTCTATTGTATTCTTTTCCCTATCTATAAATAACACAGTTCATTTATCTTGAGATTGACAAACCAATTCCAAATTTAAAGTCGTTTGTGAAATAATTCAAGGTTGAGCAAAATGAGATTCTGAAAGATGGTGTTAATTTCTCCTCGTACATTCCGACGACGGTACCTTCAGTGTCGGCACGAATCTTAAATACTTGTTGAGTGAAACCATAACGTAATCCCACGCTGAGCTTCGAAGCGAGACCGGTTTGACCGAGCATCATTTGTAATTCGGTGGCCAATTCGGCATTGGCCTTCTTGAATGAGTAGGTCATTGCAGCCTGTGCATAGTTGTTGGCTGTGAAGACATAGCTGTTTGGACCACGGTTATAACGAACTCCCAATGTATACATAAATAATCTTTGAGCTGGTGAACGTGTGATTTCAAGACCACCTGCCCATCTCTTAGTAATCGATCTGATATATCCAGCTGCGAATGTATTGTTTGCATCATATTTCACTACTATATTCTGAGTTGGATGTTTATGTTCGATTTCACCTCCAAGATAAGTTTGGAAATCTTTATTAATCTATATGTATAATTTAATAAATATTAATAAAGTGTTATAAATAATATATAAAAAAAAAAAAAAAAAAGTAAACTTACGTTGACAGTACCACTAATAAACATTCTACCACCCAATGTAGCAGTAATAAAACGACCGAAAACTTTACCATCACTATCAACTTTACCGATGGCAGTTGGTGGGTTCTAATAGTAATAATAATATTAATGTGATCGGGATGATCCGATCATAATAAAAGTTGTTAGTTATTGATGATAGATCTATCTTGTTTCAAATATGATCTGATAAATAGTTACCGTTTCATCACTAAAGACTGTAGTCAATGCATATTTGGGTGTTTCTTCTGATTGACCCATATGGAAAGCATGAGAGAATTGGAATTGGTTTGATGACATTCCAGATACCTCACATTTGAATCCATCGAATGCGTCTTGAGGTGACAACACCTCAGAGGCAATACGATTGATATCTTCGAATTTACCTGGGTATGGTAACTTTGAAACACGTTTGATTGCACCACCTTCAACTGCAGGTGTATTATCGTTTGTTGCTACGCTTGCCATTGTTTATTATATATATATAAATCTATGTATTGTTGCTACTGCTACTGCTACTACTGTTGTTGTTGATCCAAACTATTCTAGTTAATAACTAAACTAACTAGATTGATATTGTAATAACACTGTTTATAATATTATAATGACCTGTAATAGTTTAGGTTATTATTATTTTAGAGTTCTAGTTATTATTTAATAAAAAAGCACTATAAATATATAAAAAATATATATGAATGAATGAACCTCTTTATTATTCCTCTGACTAAACTTGTAGCACACAATGATGACCTCTTATTGACGAATCTGGTGTGTAGTCTTTTTTCATCAAAAAACTCCAGTGACATTAAAAATTTTTTTTTTTATTTTTCATTTTCAAAAGAACTTCGGTATTTCATAACAAACATCTCTCTTATTTTTTCGTTGTTTATTCAAAACAAACATGATTGATTTATTATTTATTCTTTGATTAATTATTTAAAAGGTTTTTTTTTTTTTTTTTATACTGGCTCATAGTATAGTTAGTTCATTTAGATTTGTGAATCCCAAGAGTTACTCAAGTTCAGTGCAGCGGCAATGATCGAAACCATTGCGGTAGTCTTGGGGAAGTTACCCCAAATCTCTTTGGTCTCCAAATTGATGTCTTGACTGATTAAACCAAGCGATGTACAATCGTTGAGTATATTCTCAAACATCTCTCTTGCCTCTTGCTTTCTACCCAACTTGGCAATCGTAATGAGGAACATGATGGTCTGAGCTACCTTGGCATTGTTTGGATTGGCTGCGTGAATATCCATGATGTAATTGCCTTTACGAAGAGTGGTTTCAATCTTTTGCACGGTGTTCTTGAATATTTCATCTTCGTACGCCGAGAAGCCACAATCTGCAAGTGTCAAGAGATATGGATCCACGCTGTTGCCTCCCCAGAAGGTAGTAAAGCAATTGTGCTCCTTGTTAACACAATTCTCCATGATTTCGTGCTTGATTTTCTCGGCGGCCTCCTTCCAAAAGATAGAACGATCCGCCAACTTTAGTGCATTGGCAATCTTACTCAAACGGTCACAACCAGCCCAGCACATAACACTCGAATAGGTAAATATCTTACCGTCCTCTACACAACCATCACCGTATGGACCACTATCTGGTTTGTTATAGTTTGTGTAAGCTTGAATACCAAGTCCTTCAAGTCTCTTGAATAGGCTATATTAAAATAAATTTCATTATTAATAAGATAAATAAATTAGTATTTGTTGTTGCTATTCATTTTCAGATACATACTTTATATCACCAGGTTTTTGTAAACGTTGATCAAAGAACATTTGAATACTCGAGAGAATCAAATGACCGTAAACATCATTCTGAACCAGTTTATAATCACGTGTACCGATCTTCACTGGTCCCAAACCTCTGTAGCCTGCCAATCTGTACATTGACTTTTCATACAATTTTGTTTCTAGAGATATACCGTAAACTGGTTGTAAGAATCCTCCATTCTCTTGCGATCCAGCAACAATATTTGAGAGATAGGTAAGGAAATCCTCCATCATCTTTGTATTACCAAGTTTATTAAAAGTATGGATAATGTAAGCAGTATCTCTAATCCAACAAAATCTATAGATAAAATACCTAGTTAGTAATTAATGATCTAATAGCTTCAACTATTAATGATTTTTTTACCTAAGATCATATCCTTCTTTGGTAGCAGACTCTGGAATGGATGTGGTGATCGACGCAATGATAGCACCTGACTCTTCAAATTGGCACAGTTTAACAGTTATACACGCTCTTAACACTTGTGTTTGCCATTCAATAGGAATCTAATAATAATAATATGGTTTTTAATAGCTATGTAAATGACATCTATTAGTAATTTATACTTACAGCCAAACTCTTTGTATATTCATGCCAATACTCAATAGTTTTATCGAGATAGGTGGTTGTCATCTCTGAAAGTGATTCTCTCAAACTTTCATCTGCCATAAACACAAAGTATAGAGTCTCATCGATCTCAAAGAGGACTTCATCTACGATGTAGGAGATAGGTGCATTGGTAGTCAATCTCATTACCATGGATGGTAACAAGTATCTTATATGGTTAGTACCTCTTGTTTTCTCTGGAGATCCCCATCCATATCTTTTAAAATTAAAAAAATATTAATATTAATACATATTAATTAATTACATTATAAAATATAAATTGAAATAATTAATTACCCAAAAGTTGGTCTTAATCTAACTTTGATTCTACAACTACCAACTGGTTTGATGATACGAATCAACATGGATGGACGGTATGGTCTGCCAAACATGTTGAATCTCGGTGCAAAGTCGATGATCTCTACATATCCTCCACTATTATTGTATAATTTTGTAGTAAGAATAGCAGTATTCTTTACATATGATTGTTCACTGAATGCAAAATTTTCAATCACAACATCGTAAAATCCTAATTATTTATTGGAATTTAAGTTAATATATTTAAAACAATTTAATATATTTAGTTTGAAATCAAATTTTTGTTTTTTATTTTTATTATTTGGTTATTAACTTACCTATATCATTTGTCTTTCTAACTAAGGAACAAAAAATAGGATCAGCATCGAAACGAGGAATACAACACCATTTAATATTTGATTTTTTGTCAATCAATGCACCAAATGCACAATTTCCAATCAATGCCAAATCTAAATTGTTGGATTGATCAGTTTGCTTTTCTATTGGCAAAGGTTGTGTCGATGAAGATGTTCCATCTTCGTTTAAAACAATAGATGGATTAGACATATTTTAAAATTAAAGATTAAAATAAAATTATTTTGTCAAGTATTATATTATCTATTCAACCAAAAATAAATATAAATTATTTGTTATCTTATTAATAAAAATAAAAATTTAAAAATAATAATATTGATAATTTGTTTTATGTAATAAAATAAAAAGTGTTCAAAAGAATAAAATTAAATTATATTATTGTCATCTACCCCCTTTATGGTCAATGATAAAAAAATGGTAATAATCTGAATAAAAAAGAGATTGATGGTGTGAAAATAAAAATGAATTAACGAAAAACAAATAGAATTCACATAATGTGAAGTGAAAATGAAATAATATTAAAAAAACAATATTATTATTAAATTTTAAATTAATTTAAAATTAAATTTTATTAATTTATTAACTTTGATCAAAAATATTATTTAACTTTCGAGGACAAAGAAGAGGATACTAAGCTTTAGGCTACTTCTTGACTTTTGTTGGATTTAAATGATTAGTTTTGTTATTATTATAATATAATGTAAATCTGTATGTTCAATGTTAAATCAGTTTATTTATTTTCATTTAGTAAATTTTCGAAGAAAAACTTGTTATTTCCTTCGGCATCATTGGGAAGGTTGTACATTGGTTGTTGATACATTGGTGGTGTTGTTGTTGTTGTTGTGGTAGCCGTTGATTGATTATATAATGTAGAATTTAATTGTTGTTGTTGCGACATCATATAATAGTAATAGTTATTATTCATTTCCAATTGTTGTTGTTGTTGTTGTTGAACATCTAAAGATTGATGCATTTGTTGTTGAAGTGAAATTGAACTATAGTCAAATGGTATAGATGGTATTGGTGGATTATAATTGAAAATATTGTTTGGTTCATTGATAGTACTACTTCCTACGATAGGAATTGCACTGCTTTTGGATAATGAAATATTACTTTTCTGTTGGATTGGCAATGATAATAATGACGATTGATCTTGAGGAACTTGAAGTGTAGTCTGTTGTTGTTGTTGTTGTTGTTGTTGTTGTTGTTGTTGTTGTTGTTGTTGTTGTTGTTGTTGTTGTTGATGTTGTTGTTGTTGTTGTTGTTGTATTGGTAATGGCTGTTGTGGAACAGCAGGAATCAAAGCTGGTTGCGAAATATTATTAAGATTGAAATTGGGGTCTATTAGATTTGGTGTGATAGCGGTGGAAAAGTCTTGGTTGGGTGGCGAAGCTGGTGATGGATATGGCATTGGATATCCATTTGAGAAGAAAGGCACTGATGGCATACTGGAGAGAAGCATTGGTGATGAGAATGGCGGTGTGTAGATTGCTTGGTTGCTGTAGTACAATGGAGACGATGGCAGACTCGACGAGAGACCGTAGTAACCGTTTGAGTTTTTTAAATCTCTATTTGAACTCTTGGATGGACTTTGATCAGAAGCAATCTCCGGTGAGGTTGGTGATCTTGGTGGTGTTATATATGGTGAGAATCTTCTAGAGTTGGAAGTCATACAATGATTATTATTATTATGATAATTTTGGTTATTGTTATTATTTGATGCAGCATGAAATCTTGGTTCTGGTCCGAAAAGACTATGATAAAACACCAGCATTGGGATCAATAAAGCTCTGTCTTGTGGTACTTTGTTGAGCTTGTATCTTCCAAGATAATTGATGATATCTTTGGTTGACATGGAAGTAACGTCTAATAGTTCGGCTCTTGGACGAGCGTCGCTGAAAGTGAATATATGACGAAGTAGACGCTCTATTAATTTTGGTTTGGTTCCTTTCTTGGATGCCCCCCACCCTGGTAAGGATAAATATTAAATCCGATGCCTTCAGTGTGTGTAAAAATTTAAGACTGATAGTTTTAATATATTCATCATTCTTAGTATATATTGGAACATTATTATTATTGTTATTATTATTGTTTTTATTAGTATTTAAATTGTTATTGTTTGGAATATTATTAGGATTATTATTGCTATTATTATTATTTTGATTATTTGATAAATTTTGGTTATTATTATTTGGATTATTATTGGTAGTATTATTATTTGTTCCATAAATACTATTACTGGAAAACAAATTAGATAAATAAATTAAAGTAGGTGATGACATTGTAGAAGGGGGCGATTGACTATTTGAGTTTGGAGTGGATGGAGGGGAATCGGATGGTGGTGATGGATTATTGTTATTTATACTATTGATAGGTGAATTTAATATTTTAGACTTTACAAATTGATTACAACAAGATGAGCATAGGTGAATACTATCTGGTATTGAATCAGATAGTGAAAAACAATTTTTTAAATAAACTTTGTTTTCTTCACCGAGTTTGGTGGGAGCAGGTTTGGTTTCGTTAACAAAAATTTGATATTCACAAATATAACATGTTACAAAAAGGTCTTCCATGGTTATAAAAAATATTTAGATATTATAAAATAAAAATTTATATAATAATAATAATAATAATATTTAGTAGTTTTACAAGTATAGTGATATAATAAGTAGTTTTATATATATAAATACATCAATTGGAATATTAAATACTAGTATTTATACTGATATACTACAAAATTTTGTCGGATATGTTATATATAAAAATATATTTAACAGAAAACCAAGTGTTGTGGGGTGTCTAATAGTATACCAAGTGTTTGATATTATTCATTGATTTGTTTTTAAACTCTCAAAATTACTTAATTCCTATGCTGTTGATGGTATTTAAAAATAAAAAATAAACCGTGTTAGAAGTTGATCATACGATTAAAAATAATAGAGTCACCATCCAAATACAACTACAATACTCTCTTTATATTTTTACTACTATATGTCTGTCCAACTGAAAACCAAACAATAGGTTTTAAAATTCCACACTAACTAGCTGAGTGGTATTGGTATTTTGATTAAGGTGGTGAATTTTAAAGGTGGTAAGTTGTTTTAAGAATGAAAAGTGATACTGTGAAAATTGAAATGGTATTTTTGAAACAATAAGTTGATGTGTCTGTGGATGATGTTGATGTGTGATGATGATGATGAAGATGATGATGTTGATGAGTTGTACTTGTACTATAGTGAAAGATGTAATATTTGATGATTGTTGTTGAGATAGAGACAATTATGATTTGGTATGATCTGTTGTTTCTACTTTGAAATTTTATCAGTTATTATAAAAACTTTAGTTTTGAATTTGCAGAAAATAGAGTGGTGATGTTTGTTTATATGTTCTTTTTTTAAATTAGATGTCAGATTACTGGAATACCATTTTATAGTATTAATAAGCATCTTTTTTTGAAAGTTGTTTGTCATTATATTCGGCTAACTATGTTTAACTACTACTATTATTATATTGTGGAATGGTAAACCTACTAAGTTATTAGAAGGAATCATCCGTTGGGTTTGAAAGATAGATGAGCTTCGGTGAGGAGAATCCAAGTGTGTTGCAGAAAAACCCTTTTCCTATCAGATATTACTATATCAGGAATATACTCCAACAGATCAAACAATAGATCTACATAAACATACTTTTAAAGTAAACTTTCCGCTCTTAAGATATAGATGGCATTGGTCCTATTAAAAAAAAATAGATCAGATTTAAGAAGAAATATAAAGGAGAAAGTGTTATGTAATAAATATAACTCATCCAAGAGGTATAATAAAATATTATAAAAATAGAACCATCAATGGGTGAAAATACACTGAAAATTTTAATAACAATTGCTGACTTGTGTTTGTAATAAAAAAATAATAATTTAAACTATAATTTTTGTGGGTATGAAGGGAATGATTAAAAGTAAGTTGTTGCGTTGTCATAGGTATCCTTTGTGGGCTATCCTTATAAGTCACACATTCACACATACCTTGAAGTATTGATGAAGAACATTGACAAATTTAGACATAATGATAGATTGGTTGCAGTTTATATTGATTGAAAAATATATGACTGTAAATCATTTTTGGAAATCAATAAAAACATTGCAAAAATGAAGGAGAAAAATAAAGTTTAAACTGGAGTGCACATGTATCATTTCCAGGGAGTTTAAAAATATTAAATCTAATAAAGGATCTAATATGAAGAGCAAAAAACAAACAAACAAAAACAAAGAGTGACCATAGAAAATATTTGTTTTGTCAGTGGTAAGTAAGGTTGATAAACTTTAAACATAGAATGTTGGAAAATGTTTGAGAGGTTGTTGTTTGGTTGGTCGTGAGGCTATTTTAAGGGCACACATCCCCGATTATAATTTACATCATAGAATAAATTAACACACTCACCTCCACAACATCAACTTTATCATGGTGATTGGTGGTAAAAACATTATGTTGCTGTCCACTTTATGTTTAGGTTTAAGGGTTAAGTGTGATTTGAGTGTTGGATTGTGATGTGTGTGTGTTGAATATAGTTGTTTAGAGCTGTGAGTGCGTTTGTTAATTATTTGATTGTGAGGAATTTTTAGAGAGACTTTGAAAATCTTTTAGTTTTTTTTTGTTTTTTTTTTATTGATGAATTTTTTTTTGATTTTGATTAAAATTTAAAAAATTCTCCTAAAAAATAGCAACTTGACATGTTGTTTGTGTCCACAAACTTTTTTTTTTTATCAAAAACAAATCAAAATATCATTATTTTGCTCTGAAGAGGTGTTACATCCCCAAAAACTATTGACTCAAACAAATACTTTAGTTTTTTAGGTCTCCAAGTAACTTTCTCCCCAAAGATAGTTTGAATTCAAAAGTAGTGATCAATAAAAATAAAAGATTTTATTTGAATCATTCCAATGGGTGGTTAATAATAATTTGACTTTTCCACAAATTTGTTGCAAAAATTAATTATGATATAACAATTTATACTATAAATGGATGTATTTATGGTTATTGGGGAAAAAAAAACCATCTAAAAATAGCTTGGGTGGTTTGAAAACTTCTCATCCCCCATTACTCGACAAGATTTTTATTATTTTGATCATCAAACCATTCATTTCAAAAAATTAAAAAAAAAAAAAACAAAACTCATCAAAACTCTTCATTGTGATAAGAGATTTAAACCAGGAAAGAGATTTTTGCAACATCATCATTTTATTGATTGTGTGGTGGTGATGGTTTTATTTTGTTTGATTTAATAATAATGATTTAGCTCAGAAAAATCTTGCTTGTAAATCCTCTATTGACATTCTGAGATTTTCAATTGGGTCACCAGATTCTTGTCTTGCCATCTCTACAACCATGATCAATTGTTTGACAGTGATAGGCTGTCCAGTGAAACATTTCTTTGTTGCCAAATCTACATCTTGGGGTGAGAACGCTTCCAATTCAAGCAATACTTTTTTGAATTCCTCTGGTTTAGTTATTGAGGGTACCTGCATGGATGTGGCGAAGCACTCATCCAAACCCAAGTCTCTGATGGCTTCTGGGTTGGAAGTGGTGGCCAAGATCAACAGCTTACGACCCTTTGGTGGTGTTCTCTTGAGCAAAACAGTTAATGTTTGAAGAATGGTATTGGAGAATCTTGGTCCGATTGGAACAAACTCAATGAGTCTCTCAATATCATCAACAATAATACAACTCATTGGTGATTTATAAGAATCTTCAAAGATCTATAGAGATAAAAAAAGTTAGTGTTTAAGTTTCAATGTATACATTATGTGTGTGTATAATAAATAATTTATATACCTTTGTAATTTTAGATGCTTTAGCAATCTCTGTGAAACCAACCAAGTCATCTGGTGAAATGATACGAATGTATGGGAATCCAGAAGTTGAGGCAAGTGTTGTGGCCAACGATGATTTACCGGAACCTGGTTTTCCAGGCAACAAAATCGAAACCAATGGAGTTCTATTTGAGTTTTTAACTTGTTCAATAAAGGTTTGACCTGATTGTTGAATCTTCTCAAAGGCAGGACCGTAGTTGATGATACCGTTGATAGCGTAGTTATTAAAGAGTTCTTCGTCGACACCAAAGGCTGGCTTGATATCGCCCAATGCACGTTCGAAATCACTGGCATTAACATGGAGTTGGTCGAGCTTCAACTCTACATTCTTGATATTCTTTGTGTCTACTTGTCTCGAGAAGGCATAGGAGGTGGCAGCCTTGACGACACCCTCGATTTCGGCACCAGAGTAATTCTTGGTGTTGGCAGCCAAGTGCTTCAGGTTGACATCGGGTGCCATCAATTTGTTGGCAGTCATCTTGGCAGTGTGAATCTTGAAGATTTGGACACGACCCTCTTCGTTGGGGAGTGAGATCTCAACGTGAACTTCAAGACGACCGGGTCTGAGCAAAGCTTCGTCGATCATATCCTTACGATTGGTCATACCAATCACCAAAATATTATTCAAAGACTCGACACCTTCGATCTTTGCCAACAGCTGATTGACAATCGAATCGTTTACACCGGCATCACCTGTCTTTGTACCTCTAGTCTTACAAATCGAATCGATTTCATCGAAAATAATAATATGTAATTGTGAATCCTCTCCTTTTTGTTTGTATTCAATCTCTGCATCCTAAAATTAGAATTTAACAAAAAAAGAGAAAAGTTAATTTAACACAAACTAAATATTATTCCAACACCAACTTACTTTGAATAGATTTCTAATGTTTTCTTCTGGTTGACCGACGTATCTTCCAAGAACTTCTGGACCAGAGACAATCTTTGGTTCACGACCATTCAACATCTTTGAGATTTGACGTGCAATCAAAGTCTTACCGGTACCTGGTGGACCGTGTAACAAGATACCCTTGACGTGTTGGACACCGAGTTTTGCAACGATAGCGGGTGGGAAGATTCTCGATGCGAAAGCACGACGGAAGATGTCACGGAACTCTGCGTCTAAACCACCGATTCCCATGTTTTCGAAATCCCACTCCTGTTTGAATACCGGGATGCTTGTCAATGGACCGTTCGATTCGATATCGATCGATGCACCGTCGGCTTTGACCAAGATTACCTGTGTAGTGGTCAACAACAGACCTTGATGAGCCTCACCGGAATCCGGTGTCAACTGTACCTTTGAAACGGTAAGCACAAAGTTGCTCTGTGAGTAGTTGATGAACAATGATTGACCCTCCATGAAATACTGACTGTCGTAGTCACGTGAGATCTGCAGAGCAATCAATTTCGCATCTAATCTCGGTCCCTTCTTACCAGCGGTGAGATAGTCAATCTTGAATGTAATCGATGAAGCGACGGTTGGTTCTGGCTCGAATGCCTTAACACTGATTTCTTCCTTGAGACCAAACTGTAACCAAATTTGTCTTTGTGCTTTTGATAGACCAATTGTACCTACTGCAACATCTGGTGATTCACTAACAATATCAAAAATAATAATAGCAAACCAATCGATTAGTTAATAAAATCGTATAACAATAATAAATCTATATATATATATATATCTTATATACTATTACATACGATGCAGATAAAACATAGTTTTCATTGATTGTAACATAGTTTGTATTCTCACGATTACCAGTTGGTTGTAGAATCTGTCTGAAATCCTTTGGATTCATAAAAACACGATTGGAGAATGCAGCAGAATCATTTGGTACAGATTCAACCTTTAATCTTATACTTCTATTTGCCATTATTATATTTATAAATATAATATCTATATAATGTTAACTTGTGTTTATTTAATGTGTAGTATGTGATATAAATAATCGATTATTGAAATAAAAATAGCACAATGTTGTATAATAATAATATAATAATAAATAATACAATAATAAAATAACTTTTCTTCTAATAGTAGTATCTAATATGAAATAAATAAATAATATTTATATATATATCTATATATTTAATTTATAGAATTAATGTTTTTAAAAAGAGATAAAGATAATTCTATTTATTAAAAAAAACTCTAATTAATTTTCTCCCCCCATCTTCTTTTTTTGCAAAAAATCATTAAAAAGTTTGAATAATTTTTTATGAAGTTGCCAACTCAAACCAACTCAAACACTGGTGACTCATTTTCGTTGTCCTACAGTTTTAAAATTTATATAAAACTATAGTTTTTTTTTAGTTTAATAATAAATAATTTAATTTTTTTTTATTTTATTCTTTTAATTTTTTTATTGATCAGACGACTGCAGATATCCTTTGTCGATATTTGGATTTTCAGGAACTGAATATTCTTCTTTTGGCAAGGTAGATGGTAACTTTTTATTTATTTCATGATTTCTAACAACTTCTTTATTTACATTTTCATTATTTTTATTATTATTATTTTCTAAATTACAATTGTTTTGATTTATTTTATTATCTTTATCATTATTATTATTTTCAATAACATCAATATTATCATTATTATTATTTTGATTGTAGTTATCTTTTTTTATTTTATTTATACAATCAAAGTTGAAATACTTTTTACTATTAATATCATCATTTCCATTGGAATTAATATTATCTAATCTATTGTTGTTTTGATCTATATTGTTATTATATTGGTAATTTTTATTTTGATCTAATTTATCATGTAAATTTTCGTTGGGTTGAAAAGGGGTGACACACTTTGATTGTACAGAAATATTAATCATCAGAATTAATATTTGGAAAACCAGATATAAAAGTTTTACAATTCTTTTATGGTAATATTCCATTCTATAATTATCTATATATGAGTAGAGTATAAAAATTTCTAGCTTCAATTTTTTAAAATAAAATATTTGTATAAAAAGATATATTCTATATTGAATGTAAACTTGTATTATTTCTTTACAATAATTAGTATATTAAGAATATATTTTATATATATTATTTTGTTTTAAATATTATAATTATTAATATTTTTATTTATTTATATAGTAAAAAATAAAGTAGTTGTAGAAGTAGTTTATTCCAAAAAATAGAAAATCAAATAATTTATATAAATTCATTTTAAAAATCACAATAAATTTGTGAAATTAAACTCACACCAGATCTTTTAATATTTATATGTCTCAGCATGCTCCAATATATGTAGACAGATCCTGCACCTCCATATAAATCTAGTATTGAATGTTGTTATTTACAATTGATATTTCCATCAATTATTTGACTTTTGATATTTTTTTTAAATCAAGATGGGTTAACTTTTAATATGGGTGTTCGACATCATACTATTTAACAAGAATATTCATACTTGGTTTCAAAATATTAAAAGGAATACAAATCCTATTTCATTAAATTTAATAATAACAAGTGTTATTATAACAATTTCTTTTACAAACAAATCATAACAAAACCGATGGTTAACATTAAAATATACATTAATAATACAGAATAGAAGAATATAAGTACAAATATTTTCATTCTATTTGTGACGATCGAAATCAAGAATAAGTGATATCAATTAGAATAAATTCAACTTTATTTTATAATAAAATAATTTTCTCTCAATTTTTCATTAGATATTTTAATTTGTTATTTTATTTGAATGGCTCATTTGTTTGTCTAAATAATAAAAAAAAAGATATATATATATAGAGTTTGGAATATAGATGTAAAATAATAAATAATTTTTATTTTTTCAAGTGCAATTGTTGTAAAAGTTGTATTGATCTGAAAAAATTTATCTATTGAAAAGTTGAATGTTGTTTGAAATAAAATAAAACGAGAAAACTGGTTTATATTACAAGAGGAAAAATAAAACAAAATGATTGTATTGTTATTGTTGGTTACGGAATTCTTTTTTCTATTCTTTTTGTTTACTTTTTTGGTCTAGTGTATAGATGTTTGAGACATTAGATTACTCTGGTAATTATTTAGTGATGATGGTGTTGAAAAAAAACTGGATGATTGATTGTTGTTATTAAAATTGATTGATTTGTTGGCGGATGATGATGATGATGATTGGTTGTTGTTTCTATTTTTGAATTCATTTAAAAGCTCTGGATATTTGTAGTTGCAAATGTCGACTGGTGTTTCACCGTCGACGTCAGTCGAACTTGGATCAGCACCATATTGTAGCAATAACTGTAAAATCTCACGAGAACCTATGGAAGCCGCCAGATGCAATGGTGTTTCACCATCTTCGTTGGTACTGCCATAGAGTGAACTGTCTTCCAGTGATAAATCGAAACCTCCGAGCTCTTGGATCTTTACCTTTTGGTTGTACTCCAAACGTTTGGAGTATTCCAAAAGTAAACGGGTGGTGTCGAGGTTCTCCTCACGAACACTGTTGTGAAGACATGAATCTCCATTGTCGTCAGTGGCGTAGATGTTGGCCCCGACCGAGAGCAACAAAGCCAAGATGGCAGTGGAAACTCCCGAGGCAGTCTTGATGGCGGCGGCCATATGCAATGGAGTGACTCCATCGATATCGGCGGCATGCACGTTGGCACCTGCGCTAATGAGAAGTTTGGCAATTTCGAGATTCGAGTGGGCAACTGCCAAGTGAATTGGCGCGATACCTTGGTAGTTTGGCATATTGATGGCGGCTCCAAAGGAGAGTAACAACTTGATCATGCTCATGGCATTGAAGATACAAGCCCAATGTAATGGGGTGTTTCCGTATTTATCTTGGACGTTCAAGACGGGCAGGTTCTCGGCAATCATCTGACGTGCTTCCTCTGCTGGGATGATATCGCTAAAGGTGGCAACGTAATGGAGAATCGAGTATCCACGGACATCGAGACTGTAGTTGGTATTTGGGAAACGTGAGGTTGGTGCTTGATTTCTCATGGCCATCGAGTTGGAAGGCAGCGAGGAATCGCCAGCTCCACGGATGACAAACTGGGCAGAGAAAGTTGTGGAAAAGTCGAGACCAAATGCAGACTTTGGCAAAGTGAGCTCTGGAAGAACTTGGTTGGCTGCGTTGATGACAGAATCATCTTCGTAGGTGTATGGTGCAGACGACGACGACCAGTGCGATGGCGAGTTGGAAACACGAACCGATACGACACCAGGAGCGTGTTCCGGTGAGTAGCAAAGGAGTGTTCCGGCAGAGTGGTACTCTGGTGTGACTTCTACACTGTCGAAACGTACACGTGTAGCTGGTGTATCTACGAAATTGGCACCGAGAATGGCAACTCTGGTACCTCCACAGGCTGGTCCTCCGAGTGGGATGGCTTCGCTGACTTGTGGCAGATCGACGTTGGCGATGTGCTTGATTTGGGTGGAGTGGGATACCAAGCAGATTGGATTGGAGTTGATAGAATCAATCACTTCGAAATCGTTTGGGTTGGTCTCTGGATCAGAGCCATAACGACGAAGATCGAATCTAAAACAGAACAATGTTTCACCTTGTTGGTGTGAGGTGACGAGGATCTTTAATTTCTTAAAGGCAACAACTTTGGTACTTCCGACTTGGATTGGCTTGTTTCCAGTCATAAAGGTTGGCTCCTCTTGGAAATTGTTACATCTCACAAGAGCAGCATGAATATAATAACTTCCATCCAACATCTTTGAATCGGCATTAAACATAACAGAGGGTGCGGGTTTGATATTTCTCTTGTAGACAGCTTTTTCGGGAGGTTGCTCTACTATTTTCAATTCTACTTTTCTATAAATTATTGATTGCAATTGTTTGTAATTAATTGTTAAATTAGCAATTGTAAAGAAATAAAAATAATTGTTGAATGTTAGTTTAAATGGGTTGATTGGTTGTTGTTGGATGGTTGTTGTTTTTTCAAACTCAAGAAATTATTAAAAGAAGAGGAAGGAGGGAACGGAAAGTTATTGAGAATCAATTGTGACTTAGGAAAAACAACAAATTTTTTTAAAAAATTTTAAAAAAATAAAAAAGTATTGTTATAAATATTAGAGAAGCTGATAAGAGTAAATGTCAAGAAATAATTCCAGTAATTTGAGAATTTGGCAGGAAATCCAATTTGAAATTTTGTTGAATTAACTAAAATGTCACTCCACACACGCAATTTCTATTGTTTTCGGTTTTGCCACAAAACAATTATATCGATTGATGAGTGTATTGTTGTTTAGATGTGATACTGGTTGGAATAATAAAAAAAAAAAATATTGATTGGAAAAATTAAATAAAAATATAACCAACCAATATTGTTAACGAATACAATAAAAATATAGTGATTATAGAATTTGAGAAATAAAATGGAATATATAATAATAATAATATTTTGTGATTTGTTTGAAAAAACAAAAAGATAGAAATGATTTGCTACTTACTTTTGTGGGTCTGGGAGTGGGTATGAAAAATCTAAAACTGGTTGTTGATATGCTGATGCGAGGGAACACAGGTTTGCCCGCAGTTCATAAACTTCGTATATTGAGTGGAATGGGATTTGAGCGATTTGGGCCAGTTGTAGTGATTGTAGCTTTGGGAATGACTCAAAGAGAGAGATGAGCGATGACTCGTCGATCTGTAGCAGACATCTCAAGGCGGTCGCCAAGTAGTATTCGTCTGGTTTCAGGTCGAGTGTTTCGCAAATCTGTTGGTTGGCAATCGAAAATCCGAGACCGTGTTGGTTGATCTCCTGGTGGAGGTGAAGTAGCGACTCGACTCTGCTAGTGGCAAACAGTTGTTGCAGCTTCTGGAGGATGACCAAGTAGTTGTGAGTGCGTTGTTGTTGATCCTGCTCGACGGGCGAGAAGGGAGCGATCGGGAAGATCGAGGTGAGAGCATCGGTGAGCTTGGTGATGTGATCTTCGGTGAGGTGCAGTGTCAGTACCTCGAAGAACAAGAAGAGCTGGGCGAGACGACCCAGTGCATCGACGTGTTCCAGGGGAATACGAAGAGAAGTGGCGATAGTGTGTACGCGTTGCAAGTCCGACTGGTCGACTTGACCACGGATCTGTGAGAGCAGTACCGAGAGGAGCGAGTCGACTTGCTCATCGGTGGCACGGTCTAGCAGTGCCATCAGACTGAAAATCGCTTGTTGTCCCTGTCTTGCATCGCCATCGAATCCAATATCATCGCTACCACCACGTTGCTGTACAAAGGTGGCAGCTGGTTTCTGTACGAAAGAGTTCAATGTCTTCAAATGAACTGGACCCAAGTATTGAAATATATTCAAGAATCTTGATAGCTGGTGTTTTTGTGGTTCTTCCATTTGTTGATTGCTGTTGTTATTGATGCTGTTTATTGCGTTGCTGTTAATCCAACTAAAATGACGAATTTTGATTTGCTAAACTAATTCTTTTACTTTCTATTTCTGTAAACTGTTGTTATCAATTAAATATGTTTATGTTATTAATATTAAACTATATAGTAGTATAGTAATTATTCTATCTAAACTTTCTTTAACTGCTAAAAAAAAAAAAAACTAATTCCAAATTATTTCTTAATTTCAAAAATTTTCAAATTTTTTTTTTGCTGTTGAACAATTAAGTTTGATTATTGTTTAGATAAATGTAAATATTACTTTACTTACTTTATATCTGTTAATTAAAAGTGTAGTTCTAGTTATTATAAATATATATGTGAGTGTAAAACTAATAAATAAATAAATATGTACAAAATTAATAATTATTATTATAATTTGTTTTTATTTTATAAAAATTAGATTATGTTATGTTATTTTGATTATTGTTATTACTGCTATAATTATAAATGTAAATCATTCAATAATTTCTAAATAAATATAGATATCTATGTTTATTTTATAATTATTGTTATTATATTTATTGTTTTTGGTTTTTTGGGGGGAGGGTGTGATAGGATGAATGATGTTTTTGAAAAAAGTTTTTGTTAAGTAGTTTTTTTTTTTTTTTCAATCAATTCAGTCTTTTTTTTTTAATAATTTTTTCAAATTTATTTTCAAATTTTTTGTGAGGGTCATTCTTAACAATGATTCACTTAAAACCATCATTCTTGCTCTTCACGATTTTATTTTATTCTTGAAATTTTCTAAAGTCGATTGGATATTTGATGCAAAAATATAGAATTTTTTTATTTATTTCTATGATTTTATATTACTATTAAAAAATAAAATAGAAAGTTCATGCACTTTTGAACAGGCTTAGAAGCTTTCTTATTTTTATCGTGTTGTTAATTTTAAACCATTGTGATTTCTATTGAAGATCTTGGAATAGACAGAGAAGAAGAGGAAAGTCCTTCCTTTCTCTTTAGATACCAATTTTAAAATTTTTTTTTCTTTTCTTTCTTTCTTTTTTTTTTTTTGCAATAAATGTAATGTTGCTTTAACCAACAAATGAAAAATTAAAATTTTAATAATTAAATTTATTTATTTTAATTAGTCGTGATCTACAATATCAAAATTATCATTATCATTAATTATTATTATTATTTATTATTATTATTATTATTAACATTTTCTTCTATTTCCAACATTCTAATGAGGTGATTGATTCTGTACTTGTTTCTATCCCTCTCTTGTCTTAATGATTCAATTTCCTTCAATGCCTATATTATATTATCACAATACAAAAATAAATAAATAAAATAGTATGAGCAAAACATTGAATTCTATTTATATATTTTGAATAGTCTTACTCTTTTGTGTTCATCTAAAGATACTAAATCGGTATTGTTATTGGATGATGCTCTATTATTATCTATACACGGTAGCATGATAAGTAATACTGTGTTTACAACTTTTTTTTAATCAAATTATATGACTTACTTAGAATTTGATCTTCAAGTAATGCTACCTTACTTGCAAGATCTTGGCATAGTTTCTCAGCAATAGATGCACGTTCTTCAAAGCTAGCAATATCCATTATTTAATATGCAAACAACAAATAAATAAATAATTAAAATTTTGTAGATTAAAAAAAAAATAAAAAACTTTTGATTCAAGGTTGTTGTTTTCGTGCAACAACAATTTGCAAAGATAAGATCACTTGTTTAAATTATTTAATTTAATCGATTGGGAATGTTATCGTCACAATCACGAATTAGTAGAGTGTTGCTTGTGAACTAATATTATCATGTTCACATATGTCATATATTAAGTAAAAAAAAAAAAAAAAACAAACTATAATACTATTTTTAATTTAGATAGACAACAAGATAAAAGAATCTCTATGATACCTTAAATGATGATTAAATAGTACTAACACTGAAGTTTGAGCCCGCCAATTTAAAGTAGAATCGAACATCAAAAAAATAAAAAAAAAATAAAAAAAAGATTTAAAAAAAAGTTTTTTTTCAGGTGACACATAAATAATAATTGATTTTTATTGTTGTATTATATTATAATTAAAATAAATAGTTTAATAAACTAGATAAATATAAAAATGGAAGGGTAAGTTAGCAGTCTAATAAACTAGTTTAGTTTGTTATTTTTGTTGTTTTTTTTTTTTTTTTTTGATCAATCATAAATGATCGTCAGAGTTGATAATTAATATGCAGAATCATGATTATATAATATTGTTGTAGTGGTGGAAGAAACGAAATCTTAAATTGGTTGAACGATACTCTCCAATTGAAATATACAAAGATCGAACAGACTGCAACTGGTGCTGCACATTGCCAGCTGATGGACGTTCTCTTCCCTGGAAAGCTACCACTCTCCAAGGTCAACTACAATGCAAAGTACGACTACGAATATATAAAGAATTTCAACTTGCTACAGGAGACCTTTGTCAAGTTGGGTGTCGAGAAGTATCAGGGTGCCATGGATGTCGATCGTATGGTAACGGGACGTCCACAGGCCAACCTGGATTTCTGTCAGTGGATGAAGAAGTTCTTTGATCTCCACTACAACGGCGAACCCTACAATGCGTTGGAGCGTCGTGTCATGGCCCGTTGCAACTACGAAGGTGACAAGCCGTTGTTGGCCGCGCTCGGTCCCAACGCACCAAAAGCACCACTCAAAACCGGCACTACTACCGCTGGTGCCGCCACCTCAAAGTCGGCTGCTGCCAAGCCAGTCGCCGCAGCCGCCAAACCAACAACTTCCACTTCATTAAAACCAACTGCCACCTCTGTAAAACCAACTGAAACCAAACCAACTACAACAACAACAACTAAACCAACCACTAATAAACCAACAGTTTTCAAACCAACACCTTTAGCAAAACCAACAGCGACAGCAACAACAACAGCAGCAGCAGTACCAACAAGTTCACCAGCAGTAGTACCACAAACTACAGTTACAACGGTTGTCGAAACCGTTAAAGTTGTCGACCCAACACTACTCAAGGAGTTGGAGGAGAAGCGTGAGGAGACCGAAAAGTTGAAGGAGGAGATCGCCAACTTAAAGATCACCATCGAGGACATTGAGAAGGATCGTGATTTCTTCTATGAGAAGCTGAGAGCTGTCGAACTTTACTGTCAAGCCAACGAAACACACGAAGGTGCATCAGAGATTATCAAGCACATATTGGGTGTCCTCTACAAGACTGACGAGACCGCAGCAGACGAGGAACAACCACAAGAAGAAGAGGAACAACCAGCTGAAGAAGAGATCATCGAAGAGGAAGAAGAGATTATAGAGGAGGAACCAATCGCCGATGAAGATAATTTAAATTATGATGATGAACCATTGTTGGATGACGAACCAGAGGAATTTTAAAAAATAAAATAATAACATCAAAAAAAAAATCAAACAAACAAACATTATAATAATAATAATATTGTTATATCAATTAATATTTATTCCAGCTTTAATATTTGTGAATATAGATTGTTCAATTCCATATTTCGAAAAAAAGTTAAATCGACAAGGGAATCACTAATCAGTATTCCATTTCAAAAAATAACAACTAAGAATCAATTGCAATTTGTATCTTTGCTTTTTTTTTTTTTTGTTAACACTCCGATATCGATAGCGAAGAAAAATAAGCTATTTAATAAATTGGTGCAAGGTGAAACATGCGTGTCAAAAAAAAAAGTACATTAAAAAATCTGATTTTTAGTTTGTTTGAGCCAAAATAATATAGTTAGTTTATTAATTCATTAAATTCAATTCAATTATATTATTATATATTTGTATATTATTTATTTAACAAGAAAAATAAAATGCCTTATATCGATTTGGAAATGGATGATGGTTTAGTATGTGATGCTTATTATGCATTGCCAGAGGGTGATCTAGGAGGAAAGAAAGCACCTGCCGTTTTATTCTTTATGGATGCTATTGGATTGCGTCCATACCTAGAGGAGATGGCCAACCGTATTGCCAAGCAAGGTTACTTTGTTTTGCAACCAAACCTATACTACCGATCGGGAAGAGCACCACTTATTCCAAACTTGTCAGACTTTTTGAGCGCACCAGAGAAGCGTCCACTTCTCTTCCAACAACTCCAACCAATCATGTCTGCCTTCACACCGGCAGCGATCCACGCCGACACACCAAAGTACTTGAAGTTCATCGACAGTCAGGAGTGCGTCGAAAGCGGATCGGCCGTCGGTATCACCGGTTACTGCATGGGTGGAACCAACGCCACTAGAATTGCCTCAAGTTTCCCAGAGAGATTTGCAGCACTCGGATCGTGGCATGCCGGTAGATTGGTCACTGACGCCGAGAACAGCGTTCATCTTGGTCTTGGATCGTTGAAGGCTGAATGTTACTTTGGTCACGCCGATAACGATGCCAACATGACACCAGAGCAAATCAAAACTTTAGAACAAACTCTTGACGCCCATCATATTAAATACACCTCGATCAAGTATGAGAACGCTCCTCATGGTTACACAATGAAAGACACACCAATGTATCAAGAAGCTGCTACAGAGGCTCATTGGAGTGCTTTATTAAGTCTTTTCAATAGAACTCTCAAGAAATAATTATAAACTCTTTAATTATTAATAAATATAAATTGGAAACGAACGATTCTTCATAATATTTTTCAGATATTGAATTCATTATTTACAAATATGATTAAAAAAACTTTGATCGCATAATCACTTTTTTTTTTGATCATGATCTCTGTTTTTTTTTTTTTTTTTTATAATCATTCTTTTTTTTCATTGTTCTTACAATATATATATATTAAATTAATAAAATGTCAGGTGTTTTCAGAGGTATTCATACACTCAAGACCAACTGCTATCGTTGGTTGAGAACTGAACCAGCATTCTTTGTATCTGTTGTCTTTTCTGGTATATGTAGGTGTTGTTCTTTACTCGATCGAGAAAGATTAAGACTATAAAAACACGAATAAAGCAATGATATTACAATTCAATCATTTAAGAGTGTATCAAGAGAGCACTATTAGTTCGAGCATTCTACAGGTTAAAGATTAATCTTTAATCAACAAAAACTAGAAGATACAGTATACCGTATTTGACGATCATTACATTAGATATCAATGAAACATACTATAATACAATAACAACAATAATAATAATAATAATAATAATAATAATAGCAACAAACCTATAATTCAATCAAAGATATAGTTATTAATCATTTATTATAATTAATTTAGTTATTGCTATGCCACCAGTTGCTCTTTGTTTACGTGAGAAGTTTTCAACAAGAAAGCCAAGAAAGGATGTTAGTATGTATTCGAATATATGATCACTTATAAATGTTATATTATAATATAATGTTGATATTAATTACATTTTGTATTTTAGATTATATGATTGCCAACCCAGTCTATTAATTTAACCAGTTCGATCGACAATAATATAAATTACAAAGATATATAAATATATATTTAAATATGTTATAATAAATAATCAAAATAATAATAATAATTACAGTTAAATAGCTTAGTTGGTATGAATAGCGGTGTTTGTTGTTTTAATTAAAACAATATTTAATATATATATATTTATTTATTTAAAATTATCTATGATGTATAAATCAATAGAACCAATATTGTAATGTACCGTTTATTTAATGTTTCTTGTGATGATCACCTTTTTGTTTCTTTTCTTTCTCTTCTTTGAGTACTGGTTGTCCCATTGTACCACGATGTAATCTTGTGATCACGTTACCGTTGATGGTACTATCAATGATCTCATTGATATCCGATGGTTGTGCGTAACCGTACCAATGACCGGCTGGGAAGACCAACACGTTACCGGCATACTTGTGTCCACCGACATGAGTGGAAGCGTAAACCTTGATCTCGTTGGAGAGTCCACGACGTTCGATCTCTTCTTTCAACTGATCAACCAAAATCGGTCCACAATAACCACAACGTTCATCTTTTAATTTGTGTGCACAAACAAATATATATTTGCCCTTTACTTTGTAAATTAGTAACGTTTTTGTTTGTTTTACTGCTAAAAGTATATATAGTAAATAGCTTTTTAACTTACAGTAATATTCTCGATTTTAATATGCGATGGGAATGAATCATCGTTGTCGGTAATCGATTTGTTCTTTGAGAAGTAGTCCAAGAGTGATTCGAGTTGTGGTGCATCGACGTCTACGAGTTTCACCATCTCTGGGAACAACAAAAAGTCAGTGTTTTGCGAGGTCGATTCCATGTCGATACCGTTGAAGATCGATGGCTCCAACTGAGTACGAGAGTGCTTCTTGATTGGATCGGCCAAAGTCATAAGCTGTTCAGAGGATTCGAACCATTTAGATGGCCACTTGTCAGCTGCAATGCCACTGCAAATAAAGTAGTGTCTGCTGTACTCGTGAATCGAGTTGGCTGGTGACTTTCTATCGGCGTCGGTCATCTCTGGTCTACAGAATCCACATTTCTTATTGAGATCTTCAATATCACCAATTACATCAATATTGTTATTGTTGTTGTTATTATTATTGTTATTAACATTGTCAGTTGTTGTAGTAGTTGTTGTTGGTGTTGTTGTCGCTGTTGTCGAGGTAATGGGTGGAGTAGAAGGAGCGTCACTTGGTGAAGCAGCAGAGTCGTAGGAACTGACTTTTTTGTCTGGTGACTCTTGGCTTGGCTCGGCACTGAATTCACTCAATGATTTATCAGTATTCGATTGTGAACTGATATAACGATAGGCGATGGCAACAACTGCGGCCGATAGACCTACACAAGACAATGTTAGCAATTTGATACTTGGTTTCATGATATTGTTTTGTTTTATTGGTTTGTTTGTTTGTTTTAACTGTATCTTTTGTTTTTTTTTTTGTTTGTTTTGTTATATATATCAATTATTACTTATAAATAGCTAGCTTTTTGAATAAATACTACACTTACTATGATGTTTATTTAAATAGCTATTGAATAATAATGTTTTATTATTTTTATTTGTACTAAATTGGTTTATATATCTATATTTATTATTGCTTGAAAGTGATGTTATTGATGAAAACACTGGCAACTTCTGATTAATTCTTAACTTATTATGGGTAATAAATGAAGCCTTAATTTGGTTAATGAAAATTATTTTGCTCATTTTTTTTTTGTTGAATCAGCATGCACCCACTTGTTTTTGATCCTTTCGATTCTATTATTTTTTTGAGCAATACAACCTAATTATGATAATAATGCGAATTTCATATTACTGTCGAAAAGTTTAATCAAAAAAAAAAAAAAAACAATTGTTTAAAATTTCTTAATACATTGTGTCTTAAACTAAAGTCATCAAACTAACATTGACATTCTGACCAAATTCTAAAGACATTTTCCATTCAAAGAATATCAATTACATCATGATTTGCTATGCATAGTCAAATATAAACAGTAGAACACCTATTAAATATTAGTAAGGACAAAACAAACAAAAATCAATAAAAACCAAAAGTTATAGATTATATAAGTTAATTATCAGTTTGTTTCTACGCGAAAGAATATGAGTGTTAGCAGTTTACTGTAAAGATTGATCAATCTAATTCGAAATTCAAAGAACCATAGAGTTAGAAAACAATAAAGAATAGTTTTAATTCAAGACTTTGGGCAGCTCAATAAGATGCTGTGGTAATAGATTTCGTTTAGTTACTTTTATTCACATTTCTGATTTGATTTCATCTCTTGATTGTAAATATATTCATAGATCGGACTAAGAACATTTGGTATATACTTTCCGCTACGTGGTTGTAGTTGTTGCTGAAGCGCTATCTTTCTTCTTTGATATGTTTCTATTACATTTTCAGAATCGTAATCCAGGAGAGTTGGCGCGATTAAAGTGTTTGCCACTAGTGAATCTAATAACTCTTCTTGTTGTTCATCATCTAATGATAGATCACTATCAGATTGTTCAAACACCATGGTGAGAGATGTGAGCTTGTTGGTTAGAAGCAACAACTGTTTATCATCATTCAATGGTATTTTGTATCGAATTTCACTACGATGATGACTATTATCAATATACCCTACGCTGTATAATATATTGAGGTGCTTAACTGTTGAAGATTCATTTTGAAGGAGGTATTCAAGTGCATCGAACGAGAGAGCAGGTCGGAATGTAAAGTTGGTAAGCTTGTTCTGAGTAGTCAGGTAGTTTACCAAGTGGTTTGTTGTATCCAAGTCATCATCTCCCAGATTATTAGACATTATTTTGAGTGAAAGTGTTTCGAGGTTGACAAGATTGGAAAGCAATTCAAAGAAATAACCAGTGTTGTTTCCAATCCAATCCGGTACAAACGAGGTGTCATAACAGAGATATGGAGAATCGATAGTCAATGAGGTGAGTGTATCGAATTGCGGTGACAACAAATATTCAAAGAATAAAGAATCTTGAGTTTCCACATTCCGGTTAATATATGCATTAACAGGGTCATTTCCCATATCAATGGTTAAACTTTTGAGACACCGCTTTGGTGCAAGATCCATCAATAGTAATTGTCCATACCTTTTGGCCACTTCCAGATCCTTTTTAATCCTCTGCTTTTCTTGCCCACTACTTTGAACCGCAAAATTAAATGATTTAGGGCTACAGCTGACTTTCAAGAATGTTGGTTCTGCATTGGACTCCGAAATGATGTCGTAAGCTAGGAAAGATGAATTGCATTGAATTCGTTTGATATTCTTAAAATATGATTGAATAACAGTGGTATATTCTCTTCCAAAGCCGATCATTTCATAGTCAGTGTCATAAATTATTATTTCTTCAAAGTTATTGTTTGTTATCAATTGTTTTTGTTGTTGTTGTTGATTATAAAAAGCGGTGTGTTTTATTAGTTGATATAATCTACTACAATTAATTATAAGAGAATGCTGCTGTTGTAAAGAAAGCTTGGTTGCATGAAAGAATGTTTTGCAAACAAGTGAAATTGATAACAATTCTTTCCATGGGCTATAAAAATCATCATTAAATGGAAATTGTGGAATAGCAAGTCTGTAATCATTATTGATATAATCAATGATCTTGTGAGCAAGCAAAATGCTTAGTCCTGCCATTGTTGTTGTTGTTGCTATGAAAGTGAATGATGAATAAATCTTTCAATGAGATCTTTCAATGAAATTAACAAATAATAAAAGTAAGACAATAGTAGATGTGCAACTAGAGATTAACTATTTCGAAATATGATCTTATATATTAATAAATATGATCATTTTTACAACAAAATAATAAATTGAAACCAATTTTTTTTAAACTGGTGCAAATAAAAAAAAGTCCCACTAAATTTGGATTTGGAATTATACTAATCTTTTATTTTAAATAGTTAAACTATTTAACTAGTTATTTAAAACTTTCAATTTACTTAAGAACTTATATTATAAGCCCAAACTTGGAAAGTATTACAAAATTTTTATCAGTATTCAAATTTTATCACCAAAAATGATCCAACTATATTGTTGTAATGTTAATTTTTTATTTTAAAGAAGAGTGAGGGCATTTCAAATTCATTTATTATTTGTATCAGAGAGGATGAATTGTTTACTATAGAATGGTTTTGTATTTTAAGAATATATCTATGAAGTCGTATTCTAGGTATTTGGTCCTCATAAAATAGTTAACTAATTTAAATATTTAATGATAAGGAATTGCATGTTTGAAATATAATAAATAATGAAGTTATTTTTTTTATTTTTTTACTTTTGTTTTTTATCTAAAATGTGGAAATTGGTTATTATTATTACTGTTATTATTAAAGTTATTAAAACTACTTGGATCCATTAATGGTGTAATTTGTGGACCATTTACCATTTGTACTAATTGCCTTGCCGGCAGTGAGTCGAAACCTAAATCAGCTAACCACTCTTTCATCTTGAAGAATAGTTCATTCTTGACTGGTCTCCATCGCTTTACGTCTTGCCAGGTGGAGATGATCGAAGCACCATATCTAACCAAGATATGGTTGGTACCTCGGATCTCTACGAAATTCAAAGATAGATCGTTCTTCCATTTCTCGGGTTGTGCTTTCATCCACTTGTCGATCTTGGCCTCGAGGATATAGAGCTTCTCGACTGGTGTCATAAAGTTAATGAGTAGATCGACACCTATCCAAACCTCTTCAGATCTCTGATGATTTTCAATCTTTCTGGCGGTCAACAAGTTCTGGTTGGGTACGTAGACTGCCTTACCATCTAGACTCTTGAAAGAAGTGAAAAGAATACCGATACGATCGACAAACAATACCTCTTCATTAATTGCTATCTTGTCACCCACCTCAAATGGACGAACAAAGAAGATTAAAATGAGTGATTCGAAAATATTACGTAGTGTTGTACCAAATGCAAAGGACAATGCTAAAATCGTTGTGGACAAAGGAACCAAGAATGCACTGATATCCACGCCATACAAAGAAAGAACAAAGAGGAACATGAGAATCCAGAAAATGAAATTGATAATATCATTGATGACTTGACCGATGTCCTCGTGGTCTCTGAGTCGATACTCTAGTGTTTTTCTTGAACGAACCACTCTCATTACCCAATTGACAATGTCGTCTCTCGAGATTTTTTCGTCGTTCAACGAGCCAAATGTATTGAATGCTTTGTCAAGATGTTTGGGTTTGACGTAGGCATTGAGGTCGTCCTTTACCAGATAGTCTTTGCCACGTCCTGCATTCTTGATGATTTGCTTGGCAATCTTTTTCGATTCCTTCTGAGTGAATTCACTGGCACGTGCTTGTAGCTTGCCACTCAGGTTGTTTCTCGTCTTTAATGTCTCGATCCACTGTGCAACACTTATTTGTTTCTTCCTTTTCAAACTTGCTGATACCGACTGACCAAGTGTCTTTGCCTTTCTTGTCGACATTTGTTCGAGTAGCTCCTCGTTCAACAACGACGCCTTTAGAGATGAATAGAATGCCTTTCTGTTGGTTTTAGCGGCGAGAATCTTTACGAGAGCAACACGACCACAATAAAAGAGAGCGACAAAAATGATAGCCTTCAGAGTGTTGTAATATTTCTGAAAGTCGTCGCGAACATACGATGGAGGCTGAAGCATTGGCTCCGCAGTGAAAAATAAAACTACCGCCCATACCAGTACGCTCAGTGGGAATATAATACCATTGACATAATAATACACGTGCTGCTGTAGATACAGTGTAGTTTGGAACAACGAAAAAAATCCACCGACTACCCAACTCGACACCAGATAAGCCAATATAAATACATCCAAGTACAATCCCCACCACAATATATGTCTATCTAAAATCTGAACATGATCCCAAAATATATAAACAACAACACCTTGATTAAAAATTTAATAAATGAATGAATTAGTAAATAAAATAAATTGGAAATCTAAAAAAACATATTATTTTAAACTTACAAACACCAGTTATAATTAATAATATAGCAAGAATTATAATTACTCTTGCTTTATAACTTGATAATAAATTCTTTAGTTTCTTCTTTTTCTTTTTGTCTCGGATAGATTCATCTTCGTCATCGCTGGGAGGAGGATCACCAGGATCCAAAGAAGATTCATGTTCATTTAATATTACAACTTGTAGCTCTTGTACTCTTGATAATGGTGAAATAAATTTAGTTTGTTGTTGTTGTTGTGGTACAGACAATGAATTATTATTATTGTTATTATTATTATTATTACTATTATTATTATTACTATTATTATTACTATTATTACTAAAAGTTACCATATCAACTCCATCTTTATCAAAATTTGGTTGATTTGTACTAGTATCATTATTATTATTATTTCTATTCAAGTCACTTATTAAATTAGTACGGCTTGTTGCCATACTTGAACCATTGTTGTTGTTACTATTATTATAGATACTATTATTGGCACCTACCACTTCATTACTGCGAATATCACCTGGTGAAGTCTGATGATGCTCGAGAATTGGTGTCTGATACTTTAGAAGCTCTGGGTCAGACTTAGTCAAATTATTCTCTCGATTGATAATCTTTGACATTGATTCTCTTTCTTCGTCCTCTGAATTTTCTTTTCCAACTCTAATGCTTTATTTCCAATTATCCGATATCAAAGTTAATCCAAAAAGATAAAATAAATATTTTGATTGGCGACGAACAAGGAAAAAAGAATAAAACCCCGAGTTTTGTTGGAACGTAAAAAAAATGATAATAAAAATAAAAACAAGTTTAAATGTCAATAGTCGAATTTAAAAATGTAAACAATTTTAATCTATTTTTTAAAAATAAAAAAGATAAAAAGACAGATAGATAGTTAAGAAGATATAGATTAGACTACATTATTTGTTAAATTGAAAGATTTTTATAAATACTTCTTTCATTGAACAAACAAACAAACAAACAAATTAACAAATAAATAAATATTCTCTACTACTATCTATAATCTTTTTATCTTTTATCATCTATAGATTATTGAATGAAAAAGAACATACCATAATCTATATCGTCATCATCGTTATTGTTATTGTTATTACTATCTTGAATATTATTGTTTTTAGGTGATGACACTTTATCTTTTTTCTTTCCAAACACCATTTTTTGTTTTTATTTATAAACTAACTAATAATACTCCTACTGCAACTATATCTATTATATATATAATTCATGAACAATGATTTTAACTTTAACTATATTCAAACTTTAGTTTTCTGTTTATCTATTAAATTTTAATATTTTTGATTCTAAGTAAATTATACTTTCAATTATATTACTTTATGATTACTATTACTTATTCTTACTACTACTGTCTGCAATAAAAAAAAATAAAATAAAAAAATGAATGATAAAATCTTTTTTCCTTTGCCAACATTCCACCCCACATGTATATTTTTAATCTTATCACACTTTGGTGATTTTCGTTTTAATTTTAACTGTTTTATTTGAAATCTCAAAAAATAAATTTGTTTTTTTTTTTTTTTTGTTTTTTGGACTCATTTTTTTTTCACAAAAATAGATTTGTAAACCAACTAAAAAAAAGGTTGAACACGATTTGAAAGTGTTTTGTTTTATAGTAGTATTGGTTTATTAAAAATCATACATTGAAAAAAAGTAATATTAATTTGCTGTTTCTGTTTTACTTTTTGTTGAAGGTGTTTGGTGTTAGGTGTTGGTGTGTTTTGAAAGTGTAAAAAAAATAAAAGATTGTATTTTTGTTATTTTTTTGTTTGTTTTTTTGGTGGAACTCTTATCTGTCCATCATCATACTCTTTCTCTTGACTGGTTGGTTTTCCAATGATGACGATGATGACGATGATGAAGATGGTGAACCAACGTTGTTGTTTGGCGACAAGAAATGACGTGGCGACAGCATGGAGAGCGACGGTAGTTGTTTGGGTGATGTTGGTGTCGTGTTTCCAGAGAGTGGTGGCGAGGTCTGAGATGACAAATTCAATCGGGGTAATGAAGAGGCTGAAGAGTTGAGCGATGTTGGTGTAGAGGAGCTTGAGTTTGATAATGGTGGTGTGGTTGAACGCCACGACATTGGTTGTTGTTGTTGTTGGTGAAAGTGAAGTGAGTGCTGTTGAAGATGTGGTAATGTTGAGTTGGATGTTGGTGAAGAAAGTGATGAGAGTGACGACGATGAAGATGAAGGTGATATGGTTGGTGGTGAAGATGATGGTGACGACGATGAAGATGGATGATCTATTGATGTGTGGTGATGACCGACACCGTTGGCAGATGAAGATGCAACAACAGGACCAACATAATTAGTAAATGAAAAACTATTGTTATTCTTACTGTTTGTAATTGATGAAATATTGTTGTTGCTATGTTGACGATTATTATTATTATTGTTGTTGTTGTTGTTGAAGTTATGTTGTTGATGTAAATGGTGATGTTGCGAGTTAAGTGATGAATTCATAGAGTTGATAGCGTTAGTGATAGATGCACCGATTGAACTGATTGATGAAGATGCACCGTTAATAACATTGTTACTAGATGAATTCATGAATTTCTGTTGTTGTTGATTTGATGATTTAGATGAGGATGATGAAGATGAAGATGAGGATGAGGGTGGAACTGGCAACAACTCTTCAGAGTTATTGTTATTTGATGATGAAGAGTCATCTTTACAGAGGATGGACGAGAGTGTGTTACTTCCCATGGTTGCCAGTGTCGAAAGGAATGTGAGTGGCTCAAGGTCACTGTTGGTAGGTGAGGTTGGTGTGGATTTGACAGAGTCGAGTGTTTTGAGTGGCGCAATTCTCTGGGTGACTGGCGACACTGGTGTGCTGGAGGTCAGCATTGATCTTGACGAGGTTGATGAATGTGAGATGAGTGACGGCTCAGAAGTGGAGGTCGATAGTGTTGCCGACGAAACAGAGAGACTGTTATTTGAGGATCTTCTCTTCTTGGCCGAGTTACCGTTGGTTCCATTCATGATGTCTCCAATATTGTTGGTAAAAGTAGCATGTTGTTGGGTACCGTTGCTGTTACTTGCGTTGTTGTTGTAGAGACTTGGTGAAGACGATGGAGTTGGATTGATCAATGTAGGTATGGAATGTGAAGAAGAGATGAGGTTCGATGTGGAGTGACGTGGTGATAGCATGTGGATGAGATGGTGATGTTGTGATTGGTTGTGCATTGTGGGGAGTGTCATACCCGACGGAAGATGATGTCCATGTGTGAGAATAGATTGTGAACTGGAGGACAACGACATTGCCGGTGCAAGAATTGGTGAGTTTGATGAGGAATGATTCAAAAACACAGGTGATGGTTGTGATGAAGATGGTTGTGATTGACTACTGTTGTTGCTATTGGTTTGATTGTTGTTATTTTGATTGTCAAGTATTGCAGATTGCAAAGGTAATGGTGGTAGAATTGCACTGACCGATGGATTTTTATGGAGAACTGAAATGGTGGCTGATGAATTGTTTAGGTTGAGCGATGCCGTTGAGTTTGCCAAACTGGAGGATGGTGTGTATTTCGGTGAGTCACCGCTTGAGTCTTGGTCGGGATCTCCGTCGGACTCACCCTCAGAGTCACCACCCTGATACTCATTGTTATCGATCATATCGTCTTCGGCGCCATCCGCATCGTTCTGGGCAAACACTTCGCTTCCAGTGGCCAAATAGGCTTGGGGCTGTTTCAGTGGCTGCTCGCCCAGTGGCACGAGTTCGGCGCGCAACGACTTCTTTGGAATCTTTGTGATGGCCTTGACTGGAATCACCGATTTACTGATGAGCACTACCTGGTCGTAGTTCTTCTCACACAGCTGGAAGATCAGCGGGAACAGCGGTGCACGTTGTGATTTTCCGGTGACTTCTACTTTGAGATCGAATGTGAGTTCGCCACTTTCGTTTTGGTCCAGCTCTTTCCAACCACACTGTGAACGTATCGAAAGACAAACAGAGAATTTTGCACACTTTGCAGTGATCTTTAGAATGAGAGCGTTATCTGGTATACCATTGCCATGTTCGACAATTGACAAATAGACTTTACGTCCATTGTGTTTAACAATACGATTCTCAAGTGTAACTTTAAGGTAGTATCCTTTGAGAATGGTTGTCATATTGTTTTAAAAAATGAAAAAAAGTTAATTAATAATGAATAATATTAATTAAATTTAAAGGAAATTGATTGGTTGGTTGGTTGATTTGTTGTTGTTGTTGTTGGAGGAAGTATTTCAATAAAAAATAATATTATTAAAAAAACAATATAACAATGATATTTGCTTTGTTAGTTGTTTTTTTTTTTTAAAGAAATGACTGTTGTTGTTGTTGTTATTGGTGAGGTTGTGGTGAGCTACAGAAGTCCGAAGATGAAATCGATCTTCTGTTGAATCAAAAATATATTAAAAAATGAAAGAAAAGAAGAGGGTCTGGTTGTTTGTTTGTTGAAATATTATTTTTGAAATGGCTGCAGAGTTGAACTATTTGAGATGAGGCGATTGAACACTCAGCTCTGAAGAATTAGAGCACTTCTTATTCTTGCAAGAGGGGGCACCAACAACTATGGACAGTCTGAAGTGACTATAATCAGTGATTGATTAGTGAGTACACTTTAAAGATGTCAATTTAGCAGCACTAAATATTTCAATAAAATAGGGAATAGATAGATAAAAAAAAAGGATAATAATATATTTTTGTTAATACGAATAAAAAGTATAGTTAAAGTATTAATGAAATATGATTAGAAAATGAAAAATAAAATATGCATAGATTAGAATGATCTTGGAAGGGGCACAAAAAGGTATGAATATAATTAAACTTTAGAGAGTGTTTCTGTTGATGGGGCTGTGTGTTGTATCTTTGTTGTTTAATGATTTGCTTAAGGCAACTGTTAAAAAAAAAAAATTGGAGGTCAAATCAATTTTGATTTAATTTGTGATTTAGTGAAACATCAGTGGGGTGTTTGATTAGCCAATGTGTGAATGGAGCTATTTTGATTGTTGAAAAAAATTGGATGTACAAAAAAGGCTTTTTTTTTTTTTTTTTTTTTTTTTTGACAATGATTTTGTTTTAAATAATTTGATGGAAGACGGTTTTAGATGATCAAATTTTTTCAGAAATAGCACACACATATTTTATAGAGGTGAAAAAAGAACTAAAAGAAATGACTCTTACCTTTTTTTTTTTTTTCAAAAAAAAAAAATATATTTTTAATAATATTTACGAAAACAATAGTTGTTCAAGAACAAACTGATCTTTGTGTTTCAAAATATCACTACTAATATTCTTTCTCTTTGTTTTGGTTTTTTCTTTAAAAAAAAATATATAATTATAATTTAAATGATACTGGTTTGTTGTTGATTGAATATTGTTGATGATTTAAACCTTAATTATTGTTATTGAGTTTAATAGTTGTTGTTGTTGTTTTATTATTATTTTTACTTTATGTGGAGATTGTTATAAAGAGAGAAAGCAAATGGAAATGACAATGGGAAGTGCTTTATGATTCTTAATTGTTGATTGATTTGATTATTTGATTCTAATTATTATTAAATGTTTTCTGAATAAATCTGAGATAATACTGCTGCAAATTATGATTTCTCACTCTTTCCTTTCCTTCTTCAAATTTTTAAAATAAATGGTTATTGTTGTTATTGTTGTTGGTTATTTATTTTTTCTGGCGGTCAGTGTGAGTGGTGTTTGATGAAGGTATATATTAAATGTTGTTGTTGAAAATGGTTGAAAATGAGAGTTTATTGTAGGTGTTGACCTGAAGTGGTTAGAAATTAATTGCTTTAAATTTAATTGGGGTGGTGATGGTGTGTGGTTGAGTGATGATGGTGTGTTTGTGAATTTGGATTTGATGATATTGGTTTAGTTGAGATTTGAGAACTACTGGTATTATATAGTCGATGACTGCTAATACCTATATTTTCTAAAAAATATAGGTTGTTATAATATGAAATTGGGAAAAAAATAAAAAAATGTGAATATATATAGTTATATATATATTTGGAGAGCCTGATAATTATTATTGGTCTATTTGAAAAAGGTGGCAAACTGTAGTGTAATTGAATTACTACTGTTTGAATAACTGGTTATTTATTCAATATTATGATTATTTGATACTAATACTGATTGTGATTGTGTGTTGTTGTTGTGGTTATTTTGTTTTAATTATTTTTTTTTGTTATCTAATGTTATTTTTCTTTAAAAAAAATGATAATTATTGTTTTAAATAATGAAATGTACGGGATAAACCAATCAAATATAATAATTTATAATATTTTGTTTTGTTTTTTTTTTTGTTTTTCTCTGCTTTTGATCTATGACTGCACTGCTAAAGCTTATAATAGCAATGTTAAGGTATGTTATTAATCGCTTAAGATATATATTATATTATTGTTATTAATTTACTATATTTTATTATTGTTATATATTTATATAGTATTTATTATTATTTAGTTGATTGGCACCGTGAAGAAAAAAACTAATTAATTTTTGTGTTTTTTTGTCAATAGCACACACACAATCACTAAAAAACAAAATCTTTTTTTACACAAAAAAAAAAAAAAAAAAAAAAAAAAAAAACACAAAAAAAAAAGAGGGCAAAAAAACTCACATTATATCATTCAGAAACGAGATTTTCTTTTGAAATTTTGCTTAAATTTTGGGTTTTTATAGAATTTCGCAATAATTTTTTTTTTTGAGAATTTCTTCTTGGTGGTGTGATGATCAGAGTGACCACACACGAATCAACACTAAATTTAATAATTATTTTTTCAAAATTTAAAGAATCTCTTAATTTTTTTTAAGTTCTTTTTTTTTTAAATTTTTTATTTATTTTTCAATCATGTTTTTTTGCTTCTTATTATTTGAATCAATTTTATGCAAAGCAAATGATCATTGCAATCTCAATGGTTAAGATCATTTTTATTTTAAAATCTTTTCAAACAATTTGTCGACTGGGAGGTGACCATTGCAAATTAATTCCATTCTGGGTCATTGTCCCCTTTACTTATACCATATTTGAATTTCAGATAATATAAAATAGAAAACTATATATCTTTATTGTTATTTTGATTTGTGGATGTTAGTACCCAAAGTTTCACAGTAACTCACCTCCCCAACACCAAATCCACAAACTTCACTAGTGGACCTCTGAGAGTCATATTCAATCAACATTTGCACAACGATTTTACAAATTGGTAAATAAAGAAAACATTTATTTCATTGACATTCTTATAAAGTTATAATTGATCGTATAAAGTTATAAAGTTATGATTTCACATAAAAAATTAAATATGATTGATATGATTGATTGTTTTTATTCTTTTTTTTTATTTATTTACTTTTACTTTATTTTAAATCTTCTTCACCACTAATCGTCGACATGTGTTTCCATTCACCATTCATATTACATTTCCACAGACAAACATTTCCATCATCACCTGAGCTTGCTAAAATTGTACCTGTGATGTTCCATTCTACTCTCCACACCTCTGACTTGTGAATGGAGCTACAAAGCACCTCTTTCATCTCTAACTTTGATTTGTCGTTGGTCAACTTCCAAATACGAACGTTGTGATCTTTCGATGCTGTCGCTATAAGGTGGTAGGTTCTTCCCATGTTTGGAGCCCAGCAGATGTCGTGGATGGCGCGATTCGACTCGACATCCGGGGTGCCAGATGCACCGGACCCGCTGGTCTGTGTGATTCCACTCAGTGACGATGCGGGATTGAACGAAACCGTTGGGGTTGAAGTGGTGGTCGACGAGTAGACTGTGTCCATCAACACCCACTTTCGATTGGCTTCATTGTATTCCCAGATCTTTATAAATGGATCGTTCGATCCGAGTGCAATCATCTGCTTGTCGAATGTATTTGGATTCCAACTGATGCAGTTGGAGCTACCCTTTTGCGACTCGAACTCCTCGACCAACGACCACTGCGACAAATTCATAATATCCATTGCCTCGTAGATACGAATGTATCCGTCGCACGAGCAAGTTGCCAGTCTCAATCCGAATGCCTTTGGTGCAAACTTTATGTCGGTAACAGAGTCACGTGAGTCTACCAAGGTTGCTTTGAGTTGCCAACGTTTCACCTGTCTCTCATCCTCGCCTTCCTCCCAGATACAAACGGTTCTATCAAAAGAGCACGATGCCAAAACCTGTCCATACTCTGGATGTGCCCATGCAACCTTCCACACCGAGCCAGAATGTGATTTCCACTCTGCAGACATCACCCACTTACCATTTTCATTCAAATCCCACACTTTAATTTTCTGATCCGAAGAGCAAGTTGCCAAACGCTTGCCATAAAAGTCATAACTAACATCATGAATCAAATCATCATGTTGAGTTGGGAATCTATGAAATACTCTCTAAATTATTTATTATATAATCATTAATGAATGAAAACAAACAACTTTAATGTTTTTAATATTAATATTTACCATTATTATAATTTATTTATCTATCTATCTATATAAATATATATATGTATAATCTATAAAGTTCAATCTAATTAAGATATATTTATTTTATTAGTTATAAATAAAAATATAGCTTTAATTAAAATTAAAAAAAAAAAAGACAATATCAATAATTTTTGTAACGTTTTTAAAAATAATGATGGTGTGTGATCACATTGCTCATTATTGATGCGCTTTGAATTTAAAAATCAAAAAAAAAAAAAAAAAAAAAAAAATCGACTTGCATTAATTGTTTTTTTTTTTTGATTTGAAACAAAGTTAGTTCGTATATATCCTCTTTTTTATTAATTATTAGCTTGTTAACTCAGATTGATACTTTGTAACAAAGCGGAAATGATGTTACAAAAGGGCACATTGAGATGTGCTTCATCACTCTTTGGCAAAGTTGCACAGCCAATGACAGCAACCAGATCTTTCATTACAGATTTCAACAACGCCAACATCAACAACAACCTATATAACAAATTCAATAAACAAACAACTTTTAAATCAATATCTTCTCAACCAAGTAATATACATTCATCATCATCATCGAATAATTCACCATTGTTTTGTAATACAAATGATATTTTCAATTTGTTTCCATTAAATTATAAACGTATGTATGATACAGCTTTTTGTTTGATTCTTTTTATTAATATTGTTATAAATTTGTTAATTTAGCATTAGAGTTTTATCAAAAGAAACAACAAGAAGAACAAATTAAAGTTAACAGATATGATATAAATAGTATTGTATTCAACGACGAAATGATGATTGATAACGGAGTTAAGGAGGAACAAGTACATGAATCAATTGAAATGTCTAGTATTATCAAAAAGAGAAAGTTAAAGATGACCAAACACAAACAAAGAAAGCTTAGAAAGAGAATGAGATCATTAAAGAAGAGACTTGGAAAGATTTAAATTATCGATCCACAAATTATTATAACTATAATTACAACGAAATCAAACAACGTACAACAACAAACCAACAACAACAAACAACAATTCAATCGAATTTCTCACAACTATAAATCTAAACACTCAACTTTTATTTTAAAAATAATAATAAAAAAGATATTATAATATTTTTTCTACCAAAAGAACAAAAAAAAAAAAAAAGAAAATATTTATTTAAATTTAAATATAAAAGAGGAGAGACAGAAGAAGAGAGTATTAAATAGTATATACAAATGAAAAACAAAAAGATGATTGATATCTAATTATTGATATTCAGAGGTGAGCTTTTCTGGAGGTGATTCAATGATTGAATCGATACTCTGGTGATATGACTGAATTGATTCGATTAATAAGTAAAAATGTTCGATGATTTTACGACGAGTTTCTTCGTTCTCTTTGATGGCAGTCTCAAGTTCTTGCTCATTAGCTTGTATTTGAAGATCTATTTCATCACAACGTTCTTTGATCTCTTGCTTCTCACGTAACAGTGTCTGAGTTTCATTTTCAACCTCCATCATTGTGCTATTCCACTGTTCCTTGTGATTCTTAAATCTTTGTTGAATTGATGCCAATGTATCACTCTGACTTGAACAATTCTTTTCTAATCTCTTTATTTTGTTTTGTTTTGATTTATAAAAGTTAATAAAATTTTAAATATCTATATATATATTAATCGATACATACAGTAATTACACCTTCTAAATCTTTTAATGATTTCTGTTGATCTGTATACTTTTTTTGTAAATCCTTTAAGATTTGTCTAACTTTTTTATATTTCTGGTGTTCGTCTGTTGCTTTCTCTACCAATGACAATGTCTTTGACATATCCTGTTGATTTTTAAATAATTAGCATTTTTTTTTAATCTTTTAAACTATAATTATTGCTCTTACCTTTTTCATCTTATCAACTCTATTGTATTTAAATTGTATCTTTTTAATTTCATCATCTAATCTTGTAATCTCTTCTCTTTCCATAATAATATTGTTTTCCATATTTTCCAACATCTTTTTTTTTTTTTTTTTGTTATATATTAGTTATTTGTTACGAAATGATATATAATATTGTTAACTAATAATTACTCTTTTAACTTTATCAGGTGATCTAACAATCATTGGATCGATATTTGAAATTTCCTGAGAGATTGATGAAATTGAAAAGTTGTATTGTTCGATCTTTGTGAGGAGTTCCTGATTAACGGTATCCAATTGCTCGTAGGCTGCCTTGGTATCGTTGTACTCCTTAACGAGTGTCTCGAGCTGTGATTCTGAATGGTGAAGCTCGTCCCTCAGGTCAGAGACCTCCTTGTCGAGGATTGCCTTCTTTTCCAAGACCTGTTCATATTCGTCGGCAACATGAATTGCTTCCTCCTTGACAATGCCATGCTTTGTAATGGTATCATCTACTTCCTTTGACATCTCCATGTGAATATTAATCTTTTGGTCTCTGTAAATAAAGAAATTGATCAGTGCACTCAATGCTTTCTTGGTTCTCTGATACTCTGGTCTATAGATATCACGTGTTCCAAAGTCATTTGCACCAATTGATTTCATAAATCTAATTCTATAGTAATCATTATAATTGTATCAAATTAATTAAAATTAGAATTTCATTAAATTTCTACCTTTTAAATAGAATAGTATTATATAAAAGTACTTACAATGATCTAATGAATGCAACCTCTCCTATTGATTCATCGTGAAGCTCTGGATAGGCCAACATATTACATCTATGAAAATTTATTTGACGACTTTCTTCTGAACTGAATTGAGTGGCCTCATGAAGTAATCTCTCGTATACTCTTTTCATTGTCTCAGGTTGTGGTTTCGTTAAATCGTCATCTGAAAAAGTACCTCCAACGATGATACCGATTTGCTCTTTAATCTCTGCATTTGTTCTCATTCCAAAACTATATTTCTCCATTTTTCAGTTATATATATTTGAATAAAATAGTAACAAATGTGATATAATAGTATACAATAATTGTTAAGAAATTTAAAAGTTTAATTAATAATTGTTTGAAAAAAAAAAAAAAAAAGGCGGGAAAGTATTTCAAAAATTCAAATATTTGAATAACTTTAAAATTTTTAATGTTTATGTTTTAAATATAATGAAATAATTTATTTATTTAATTTGTTTGCTTGTTTGTTTATTATTGTTTTGTTTTGGTTGATTAATGATTGTTGCTTAAATGAATGCGTTGATATGATTCTTAACTTCGGTTCTTGATCTTGACTTGGCAGTGTTTCTTGCAGAGACTCTTGTCTTTTGAGATTTAGTCAATTGTTTCTTTACTCTATTAGCAATTCTAACTTGTTGTTCACGCTTTCTCTCTGCTTCGAGTGCCTCTTCATCTAGAATCACATCTTCTTCGACAACAGGCTCGGCTTGAACATTCTCGAGAACGTTCATCTCATCGATAAACTCTTTTCTCAATACGATCGGTGCTGGTTCGTACTCATTCACATCCGAAAACTTAAAATTTCTATTATTATTAACGAGACCTTTCATATTCTTTGTTATCTCTTTAACTCCATCATCTTTCTTTTTCATTTGACCATTATCTACTTTTTCATCTTCTTCCTCTTCTTCATCTACATCTTCGTCATCCTCTTCATCGTCATCTTCTTCGTCCTCTTCCTCTTCTTCGTCATCATCTTCATCTTCATTATCTTTGTTATCTTTTGATTCATTTTCATTTGTTGTTGAAGTTTGTTCATCACCACTATTCTCTTCATTTTCATCATCGTCATCTTGTTCTTTTGTCAACTTTAATTAATGATAAAGTTATTATTATTAATATTATAACTCCTCTTATTGTTAAAATATAAAAAGTTAAATGTAACTTACATCATCCATATCTTTTTGTAAATCTTTGGTGAAACCACTTGCAGAGATGAGTACGTCGAGGTTGTAAAGTGATTGCTTGTAATCAGAGAACTTTGGATATTGCTCACCGATAAAGTTGAATCTCTTTTCAAAGTATGATCTAATACAGTTGACATCTCTGTCAAAGTAGTACTCTGCATTAAGATGTGAAGTCGATACCATCTGTGGGAAATCGATCAAAGTAATCTCCTCGTCGTCACTAATCATAATATTGAATTCATTGAAATCACCGTGAATCAATCCGTAGTTGGCCAAACGAACGATCAAATTCATTAGATCACTATATACTTTTCTTGGATGTCTTAATTCAACAATTTGTGTTCTAAATAAATAAATAAAAATGATTATTATTATTATTATTATTATTAGTAAATAAATATGTTATATATCTTCTTTTCTTTAAGGTGTCGACTTACAAGGGATAACCTTTGACACGAGTCATAACAATACAATGACGATTGCAATCGATTGGTTGTGGTACTGGGAATCCATTGTCATAGAGTGCTTTCATGTAGGCAAACTCTTTCAATGCCGATAGACGAGATAGATACAACCATGAAGCAGACTTTCTATGTTGGAGATAGTCACGATTGTTCTTGATAGTCTTGAATGATACTCTACCCAATCTATGTAACTTTAGAATCATCTCTTCATTCTTATCATTTGCAACAACATAGATATCTAAAAATATATTAATAAATATTATATTTCATTTAGTAAATTAATTATCTTTATCACTTTTTATGTTTTGTTTGTGTTATTTACCAGATTCTTTTCCAACACCAATTTGATTTCCAACGAATGAAATGATATCACGTGATACTAATGCTTTCAATCCAAGATAATCATATCCTAAATATGTTAATTTATAACCATCATCTAATAATAATAATAATAATAATAATAATAATAATAAGAATTTGTAAGAATGAATGAAATTGAATTAAAATTGAGTTGTTATAAACAAACATACACTTTCTAGCGTCATGGAATAATAATTTAAATTTATGAATATTATTGATTGATTTCTTTCCACCACCATATCTAAGATTGGCGATATTGCAAATCAATGAAACAGGTACGTATTCATGATTCTTCATACCCATCTCGACGGCAACGAGTGTACGCCAATCATCTTTAGATAAATATCTAATTGCTTTACAATCTAACTTCATACTATTATGATTATTATTGTATTCTTCTTTTACAATTAATAAATTTAATAATAACAAAATTTTATAAAAAACGAAGAAATTTTTCACACTCGTTTTTTTATTTATTTATTTTTATTTTTTTCATTTTTTATTCATTTATTATTTTTGATTGTAATAATAAAGATAATTTAAATTAATAAATTATAATCAATAAATTTATTGATCAACAAAAATAAAAATAAAAATAAATAAATTAAAATTAAATTTTGATGATATATTTAGATGTGTGTGTTTGTAATCTGATTGAATTAACACATTAAATAAATAAATTGATTTTTATATAGTTTATTTTAATCAGTTGTTATCTTTTATCATTTATTTTATTTTCTTATTATCAATGGAAACTGTTTAAAAAAAAAGTATTAAAAAAAAAATAATATAGATATTAAAGTGAAATAATAATAATTATTCTAACCTTTTTAATATGAATTTTAAACTATTCTATGATGAATAAAGAATATATTTTTCAACAATTTTTATTCTTAATATTATTAGTTTTTACTAGTTCTGTAATATCATTAAAACCATGTGGTCATGAAGTAAGTATTTCAAATTAATTGATTTTGGTAGAAACAATAATAATTAAAACAATATCTTAGCATTTTTTAAGCTTTGTAACACATTTCAATATAAAACCGGTTCTACATTATATTGGTGAGAATAATAATACCAATTTCGAAAAATCACCGAATGCCAGTTCATGGGATCCGAATTGGATAGAGTCTATGGGTGGTATCGATTATCCCGATAGTCAGAATCGTTCAGGATTCTTTCCTATCAAATTCATGCCACGACAGAATGTGTTTTATTGTGCTCTGCCATATAACGACTTGGATCAATGGGGTCGAAAGATTTCTTCGATTCATATCCCGTGGGCAGATGAAATCGATTTGAATGACCACCGAGATTCGATCATACAACACCGCTGGATTCGTGTTGCCACCCACGAAGTCGAGGGATATTGTCAATTGGAAGATGTAGGACCTGGTGGTAGCGATGATTTCGACTATGTTTTCGGACCTGCACATGCAATACCTGAGTATGAACACGGTGGAATTGGAATTTCACCAGCTCTTGCCCAAGTGCTAGGTATGCTAAATCATATAAAATCAAGAGACATGGTTATGTGGTCATTTGTCGATGAACATCATGTTCCAAATGGTCCTTGGATATTTAAAAAAGAGAAAAAAGAAAAACTTTTAAGAACCAAAAGAAAATATTAAATAATTTATAAAATAAATAATTAAAATGTATAATGTAAAAAAACCATTCTTATTTCTTTAATAATCAATTAAGATTATTTGATTTCTTTTTTGTTGTAACTTGATCACATCTCTGGTAAAAGTTGATCGACAACCAATAAGGCGACATAGAACTTCCAAAAATCAAAAAAAAAACAAAATCAATTTTTTTGTTGCAACATTTTTTTTTTGTTTGGTTTTGTTGTTTTTTTTTGTTTTTTTTTGAACAAGCAATTGATGAAGATGAATAAGGAAGTGGAGTCTAGGTTTTTTTATCTTTTTTTAAAAAAGCGAAAATTTATAGCTGGGATTTAAATGTGACCGCCATCTTTAGTTGATAGTTATTTTTTTCTTTTTAGTTTTTTTTTTAATTTTTTTCAATTCTTTTTTTTTTTTAATTTTTTTTTTTGGGATCTGTTCTCTATCCAACCTTCTGTTGATCAGAGCTGACTCCACTCATTTTAACTTTATCATCGTTTGTTTTATTTCTTCACTTTCGTTGTATCACTTTCATCTTTTTCCAACATTTTTTATTTGTTGTTTTTTCCAAATTAATTATTACCGCCTCTATTTAAATTTATTTAAATAGAGTTCTACTTTTTGTTTCTAAAAATCCAATAACGAACAAAAAAAATTAATTAACAACAACCAACCAATTCTAAAAAAAAAGAAAGTATTTCCAACAAATCTCAACAAACAATGTCAACTGTTTCAAAGCGTCAAAACGCTAACACCAATAGCGTCAGCAACTCTGATGTTGATTTCAGCTCCAACCTTACCGATAAGCAACGTAAGGAGCTAGAGGACCTCAAGAAGCCAGCCAAAGCCAATGAATTCGGTGGTGCCATCGGAACTCCATTGCTTACATTTGGTTTGCCAATCTTGGTCTACTGGTTGTGGGCATCGCTCGAGTTTAACCAAGGTTACCCATTGCGTCCAGAGGAATTGAGCGTCGCCGGATTCCAAAAGTTCTTTGTTGACCTCTACTACCTCGTCATCTCTTATGCCTACCCAACCAAGGAAGCCGCCGTTATCTACTTTGCCTGGTTCTTCTTCCAAGCATTCTTGCAACACTTTGTCCCAGGAAAAGCCACCCTCGGTAGTCCCCTCCCAGGTGGTAAGCGTTTGCCATACGTTCTCAACGGTTGGGCTTCATGGTGGATCACCATGATTGCCGTTCCAGCCGGTGCCTACTTTGGATTGTACAAAGCAACCATCCTCTACGACCACTACGCCCCAATGTTGACCGTCGTCAACATCTGGTCGTTCGTCTTTACCATCCTCTTGAAGATCCACGCCAAGATCAAGGATGAGGAAGAGCGTATGTCTGGTTACTTCTTCTACGATTTCTGGATGGGATTTGCCCGTAATCCACGTATTGGTTCATTCGATCTCAAGTTGTTCTGTGAAGCTCGTCCAGGTTTGATCCTCTGGGTCTTGTTCAACTTCTCCATTGCCGCCAAGCAATACGAGCAATTCGGATTCATCCCAATTTCAACCATCATGGTTTCCGCCTTCCACGCCTGGTACATCGCTGACTACTACTACCACGAAGAAGCTATCCTCACCACCATGGACATTATCACTGAGAAGTTTGGTTACATGTTGGTCTATGGTGATCTCGCCTGGGTTCCATTCACCTACTGCTTCCAAACCTACTACATCTTGAAGCACACCGATGCCGCCGGTAAGCCAATCCAAATCACCAACGAGTACGCTCTCCTCGTATTGGCCATCTTCTCTGTCGGTTTCTACTTGTTCCGTTGGGTCAACTCACAAAAGCACGCTTTCCGTCGTAATCCAGAGAATCCAATCTGGGGTAAGCGTCCAGAGTTTATCGCCACCAAGCGTGGTACCAAGTTGTTGGTATCCGGTTTCTGGGGTATCTGCCGTCATCTCAACTACACTGGTGATATCATCATCTCATGGGCCTGGTGTTTGCCATGTGGTTTCGACTCAATCGTTCCATACTTCTACGGTATCTACTTTACCACTCTTGATTTCCATCGTTGCCACCGTGATCATCGTGCATGCCTTGAGAAGTACGGAGATGACTGGAAGGAGTATTGCCGTCGTGTACCATACGTATTCATCCCATACATCTTCTAAATTGATTGACCATAATAAAATATATAATACAATAACAAATTGTTTGTTCATATCATATAAAAAAAAAAATTATGTTTCTTTAAATTTATTCGACATTGACTAATGAATTGGTGAAACAGTGATGACAATAAGAGAATTGACAAGAATAAAAACAGATTGAATTCATACAAAAAGTTATTCAAAGATCATTAATATAATAATATGAATAATTCAATACATTAACATTTTCATTCATTTTTTTAATAAATTACACTATTTAAAACTTTGTAATATAATTAAATATTTGTTTAAAAATAAATAAAGATAATTAACATTTTTTTTTATTATTGTGATTAATTTGCCAATATCAATGGTAGTTTGAGTGGTACTACATCTAGCTATTTAAGGATCTGATCATCATATTCTCCACAATCAATTGCTTTGCTTCAAATGGCTCAAGGATGTCAAAAAGGTCTTCAATTTTGGCTATATCGTCAATTTGAGACAGTTCTTTTTCGATTGTGGATTCAAGAAGTGCAGGTTTTTGACTTGGAACATCAAAAAAAAAGGGTTGATTTCATTTGCCTTTCCTGTAAATGACACACCTGTTCTCTTTTCAACATACATTTGCATCAGGCGATAAGCTTCTGATGGATATGCAGCACTTAGTGATAGGATCTGTCCTGGAGGTGATAACCATCTGAAGTTCCAAAGATTACTAAGATTGGTCAGTATGTGGAGTACTGGATTTGTGGAATAATGGTTAGCACATAGGAGCTGAGAGTTGGCCTGATTAATACTGGTATTTGAGAAAGCTCCACCCATAGGGTCTTTCTTCAACTCAATGACAAACACCATATTGCTTCGGACTGCATCTAATGCGTCATTGGTGGAGAGAGTGCCTACAATATCTGACGTACCTTTAAATCCAACAGCCAATGGAAGACGAGATGTGAGGAATTGTTGGATTTTTGATACATCTTGAAATTTGACTTCTGGAACTGCGGACTGAAAATTTAGTTTGAAATACTGAAGGCATGCATCAATCTGTTGTTGTTCAGTCTGATAGGTCCATTCGTAGCCGGAAATTGTATCTGCGAAAGGACGACCAAAATCGGCTTTTGCATCAACGATGTCGATACCCAAACGTCTTTGAGTATTAACCCAAGCATCTGTGCTAACTCTGGACATCGAAACCGTCTCAAACGGATTTAGATCTTTGAGGTGATCTTGAATCATCTCAAAATGCTTGTCTATATTTTGTGAGATAGACTTAAAAGCATCATCCATCATCTTGACTTGTTTTTCTGATATGGCTTGGATTATTATAATTCTAAAATGTACATTCATTAAATCTATATTCCTTGTACCAAAACTATTCCCAAAGTAATTCCTAATCTTATATCAAAGTTGTAAGTATTATATTTATATGTTTATATGTATATTATAATATGATATTCTTACCAATGTAAAATAACAAAGAGTAAAGATAGATGCAAGGAACTATATAGGTGTATTTTATTGAAAGAGGGTAATAATGTATGTAAGTGTGTATGTATGTGTGTATATGTATGTATGTAGATTAAGTAAACTTATTACCATTGGTGGTATCGACTACAGTGGTAGGTGCAGTGGCAATCATCTTGGTAAGATAATCATCAAGAATAGTATTATCAGGAGGATTGGCAACTTTTGATCTGTTCCATGAATCGACAATGAATGCAGCCTCGTTTATGTCACGCTTGAGAAGGTCTCTGCATTGTTGCTTCAAAGGATCGGTAAGATTGCTCGCGAAAATGGCATCAAGCGCATTACTTACTATAAGTATAGAGAAAGATTAAACTTGTAAGTAACGAGCATTGTACTGTGAGAGTGAAAGTATGCCAACAAACATACAAGACATCTTGGAGGTATTAATTGATTATTATTATTATTATTATTATAGAGATAACAAGAGTAATATATATATATATATATATAACGACACTAGTACTTGGATATCTGTTCGAGTGTTGTAAAATTCTGACTGAATGTTTGTTTTTTTGTTTGGTTCTTGTATATATATATTTAAAAAATGATGACAGACATCTCATCTACCAGCATCCTTTTATTTAAATTATTAAAAAAGGATTACTTAGGATTTGAAATTAAGATTTATTTTACTGTAGTATTATAAATTATAAATCAATTCTCATAAATACAAGAACAACATTGATATAGCAACAACAATACCACACACAAGTCCCACAGTGAACCTCTTTCATCACCATTACCATCACAAATTAAGATTAAGGAAGAGCCAACCATATCTGGCTATGAAGTCGACAAACCAGCAGCATGTCTTTGTAACCAAGTTATAGCCCAGGTTTCATCACATATCAAAAAAGTTGGCAATTTTTAGGATACAACTATCTCAATTGAATATCCTAAAGGAGTCAGTTGTACATCTTGTCATATGGTCTGCTCTACTTATTTTAGAATTAAAGGTCCATCAACTATTTCGGGAGTTTTCTTATATTTTTGAAATCCTGCTTGTTTAATTAAATTCTTCGAGCAAGAATTCCAATAGTCATAAATGGTTTGAAGAGATGGGTAAAAGAGAATATACGTATGTTTATTTTAATATCATAACTATTCTTTATAATTTCTAATTCTTTTTATTAATAGGTATAGTCAATGTTGACGGATTAACTCCAAAGTCACCCAATTCAAAATCTAAAACATCAACCAAGACAAAGTCAATAGAGATCTCCAATTCTAAGACCACTACCAAAAGCGCAACTGGGAGTAAAATTGTATTCTTTATATTGACCAACTGGGTTTAAAATTAGTTTAAAGAATAATAAAAAAAAAAATAATAAAAAAAGTAAAAAATAAAAAAATTTGATCATAAACTATTGACGACTCTGATCTTCAAAAGAAAAATCACAAAAACAAGTAAAAGATGTCTAATACAGATAAACAACAATTCAAAGCGTGGTGGCAGACCGAAAGTAAATTTAATATGAGACTGATCCACTATAAATTTTGATGAGAGACCTGCCACAGTTCATTTGGTTTAAAATATTTTGCAACACAAAAAAAAAAAAATGGTAAGTGAATATTGCGTCATAAAAAGATTTTTTTGAAGATTTTTTTTTCCCCCACACTACTTTTTTTTTTTTTTTCCTTTATTATTTATTATTTTATATTTTTATTTTTTTATTTTTGTTTTTTATTTATTATTATTATTTTTTTTTCATATATTTTCATTTTGATTTTTATAAAAAAAAAACTATCAATTTTTGATTATTAATTTTATACTAATTTGGGAAAATGAATAAAGAATTCACAGAAAAGAAAATCCACTTTCCCTGAAAGACTAAATTGCTATGAAACTAGAACCACATTGACTAAAAGAAGATCCAAGTCAAAACAAGTAGTATCTTCAGTTGTTCCATCTGTAGCACCAACTCCAGTTATCGCACCAACTCAGGATGTTCTACCCCCCATCGCACCGGTTGCACAGTCTCCAATCATTACTGCCCCACAACCAACTACAGGTATTATAATACCTAGCCCAATACCAGTTATCGATCAGTCCCCAGTCGATACTTCAAATATAGTTCCAACAACACCGTCTCCAATCAATGCTCCTGCAGCTCCAGTGGTTCCTTGTCCTCGCAGAGAAATAATATGGGTGGATGCTGATGATAAGAGAATCATTCCAGACCAGTCTCTTGAGGTTGTAGTCTTTGGTCTCCCAGTATCTCAAACTCCCATGGTCCATCACTTGAAAAAAGTAGAATTATCGTATTATTCTTGCCCAAATATCTATTCTCCGCAATATCCGGTCCAACTGCACCCAGCACGTGCTCTGGCAGAATCTTCCATATCAACAAATCATATACACAATGTAGATGAGAGCAACATGGACGACCGACAGTTCAACTCAGTAGCAGTAACAGTTCCATCCATCAAATGTAATCAAAGTAAAGATCCACACAGATTGATGAGCACATCGATGAATATCGTCAAAAATACCAATATCGGGAATGAAGTTCGTATTACAACAGAGGATTTAGTGCTTCAACATAAGAGATTAATGTTGGACCAGTTTCTATTCCTGGCTGAAAACAGAATCAATGACAGACTAGGGGTACGTGGCGGAAAATGCGTTAAAAATCTGGATATTGGAACTGTGGAGTTTGGAGTGTTGGTGGCACACTTTAACAAGCATCAAACAGGTAAGTAATTATTTTTTTATTTGTTTTTTTATACGTGTACACATTATATTTAACCAAATTAAATACTATCAGATACAAACATGAAGATGACCAACAAAAAAGTAAAATATAGTATTGGATATCAAGATGTCCAAACTCCAACTACTAAGTTTGATTTTTCTAGGTATAAATCAAATTCGAATATGAATGAAGAACTCTTTAAGCTACCACCATTATACACCGATGGATGGCACCAGAATGTATTTGCAAGGACATCTGTTTCAAGTAAAGATATAATCAATTCAAAGATAGATTGTGTGTCTTTTGTATACAATCATTATACTTGGATGGTCACTTGTAATTTCAAATACCGTAATTGGAAATGTGATGCTGCCTGCGTTCGTGGCGCTGAACCACCAAAAAAGACCTTGGTTGTGGATCATTTAACTGGTTGAATGACTAGTACTCATTTATAAACTTTTTTTATCAATCTTTATAATAAACTTCCATACAATTTTTTCACTTTTTTTTGCAGTTGTGTAAAAATGTTTTCAAAACAAAACTGGCTCCCAACAACTTTCGCCTGCGCATTAATTTTAAAAAAAAAGTAAAAATTAAAAATTAGTGGGGTTAATGTGATCAGAGTGGTTTTTTTAATTTTATTCGATTTATGGATACAAGCAAGAGCCAGTTTTGTTTTGTGGAGAATCTAAAAATTTGGTGTCAAGAATATTCGTATAAATAATTGTATTTTTTTTTTATTTTATTTAATTTTAGTTTTGATTTTATTTAATTTTTAGTTTTTTTTTTGCTTTCGGTTCAACAACACAATTTTTTATTTAGTTTTACTTATTTTTATATTCATAGTGAAATAAATGGAACAAGATCATGTATTTAATTTTACAGGAATTACAATCTCTGTTGGGCGTAGTGATGAAACGGATAATGTAGTGAGACCCCAAGGTTCATTTAATAGGTTTTTCATTGATATAGTTAATAGTGACAATATCACCAATAATAAAGATAGAGCACATATAAAAGAATATAAATCATTAAAGGATACAGATTCAAAAAAAAATAGAATAATGACATTGATAAATATTATTTTATCGTTGTTTACTATTTTTAAAGTTAGTAATGAAGAGTTTTTTGCAGAAGTAAATAGCAACACAAAATATCAAGACCTTTTGTATGGTAAAGACAATCGTGTTCAGATAAAAGTAATAGTTGAAGAGGAACATATCATTAGAACAACAATCTCATCGAAATGCCTTGGAATTTCATATGGACAGTCTCTACTCAGCAACAATATTCTCAAACCTACTTCAGATAAATTGGTATCAACAAACAGTATTAGGAATGCGTCAGCTTTTTCAGAATGTACGTTAATGCAATCAATTGTGAATGTAGGTTACACTTCAGTGGGTTCTTTGGAAGTTGACAATCCAATTTTCTTTCCTATCTCTCCCTGGCAAAGATCTTCGAGCAATGCTGGTGATTTTACCAATGGAGACATATCAAAACATGTTGAGACAATTGCACACTCAGTATCTAATGATCGTATTGGCGAAAGATTTTATCAACTCCTACTGGATTTTAGAAAACAATTTTTACCCAGAAATTCAGTTTTTTCGAGCATTTGTCTAAATGTGGAACATGTCATCAAATATATGTTTCAATTGTCTTTCACAATTTTTTTTATGGATTCAAAAAAACATGGTGTTTTTGACAATTCTAATGATACTGAGAATATCAATCAGCTAAAGAATAGTAAAAAGATTTTTGAATCTGAATACTTCAAAAGCTTTTTGCAAAAGGTTAAAAATATGGGCATCTTCAAGATATCATCTGATGGAACACCCAAAGTTAATGAAGGGTTGTTTGGAATTGGCATAGTCCCATTGTTTCTTGCAAATTTACCCTCACAGTCATGCTCTTCGATTCTTATGTTAGGGATTGGTTTTGGAAAAGAATCAAATACTGCCAAATTTCTTTCTTCTGTAATAGAACAAATTAATTCTATTAAAGAAGTTACATTCAATTTTGCAAATGATGTTGTTACAATTCCCATCAAATTTTTTTCCTCAATCGATCTAAAAATGGCTCAAAATCTCGCAAGAGACAAATCAGATTATAACGGTGAATCACCTTGCCCATGTTGTAAGAAATCAGCCGATTATTTCAAAGCCGCGCTTTTGGAAACACAGATTAATGATGCTAAATGTGTAAATTGTAGAGATGAGGAAAATAATCTTTTTCCAGGTATAAAATGCGAACACACTGGTGAAGCCAATTGTAATTAATGTAACTTGAAGGAAAAAACAATTTATAATTTGGTATTAATTATTTTTATATAGGTGCGAACAATAGTAGAAATCTCGTGGACATATTACTTATTAAAGCAATTTTTATTATTTGTAGTCTTCATTGTAAGCTTATCATAGATCAATTGTATTTCTATAAAAAATTGACTTAATATTTAATTATTTTACTAGGTAAACAAAGAATAACAGAAAAGTTGTTGAAATCAACTTTTTCTATTCATACACATCTCACTGCCTACATTTTGGAAGCATTTCAATCAATTCCAGAGCTTAAAAGTATAAATCCCAAAGCAAATTTGTTTTCTCAAAGTCAATATATATATGTTGATGAGGTTGGAATGCTCACCGGTGGTGAATGTGATGCAATCTTCAAATATTTACCGGGAATTCTTTCAGAGTTTGACAAAACCGAAGAAGCTAAGATTGTGAAACAATTTCATAAGAATAAGCTTGGCGATCTACCAATTGGCGAAAGTCTATCATTGGTATTCAAGGAAGCATCGAAAGTCTTTAATAAACTGGATTCAACAAGTCAAGAGATTAAAGAGATGACAGACAATGAAATAGTTTCAATTCAAACGTTGTGCAATCAATTTTTAACACTGTTTGTCGATCTCTTTGGAGTTAGAGAGATGACTTATTACACTCACATACTATTACATATTGCGCGGTATTTGCGCATATGCAAGAAACATGGACTAAGTTTAACAATGATCAACAATGAAGGTTTCGAGTCAAATTGGAAAAGATTTTTGGGTTTCTATGGAAACAACAACAAAGGCAATGATTCATTGATTCAATTAATGAATACCCACTATTATGTTCCTATTCTCACTATTAGACTCTTTGTAATGAGTTTAAACTTTGGGTTTAACGATGCAAGATCTTTGCGAGGTGAGCACATTCGACACACCATTAGTTTGCATGATGGATTTTATACAAATGTATATTCTCAAATTCTTGATATAATAAAGGTGAAGGCAGAGAAAGATAAAAAAATTTTATCTGATGCTCAGCTTGTTGATGATGAATATACAGGTCTATTCGGAATACAAAATGAACAAAGTATATCAATAGAGAAACTTAACAAAATACTACAAACATGTAAGTTATAAAAAAATCGAAATGAAATTTAAACTAATTATTTTTTTAAGATTTAGAGAAAATTTTTGTTGGAACACTTCAACCAATCTTCGAGATTAGTTCTTTTGAATTATCTGACATTCCAAAGCCTATTGCCATTGGTGACAAAATACAACTTATTATTTTGTCCCAAAGTGCAGCCAAGATTAATCAACAGCTTAAACTCCTCATTGTCCCATCGGAGTTCTGTTCAATGAAAACACCAATGTTTTTCTATATTTGCCAGCCCAATGGTAATGTGAAATCATATTTAAAGAGAACTTTAAGTACAGATTTACTTGAAAATCATCCACCTGATTTTTTTAAATTTTTCAGCACGATCGAATTCAAAGATGTACAAATCTATTTCAACTCTCCAATATTTATCTCCTTTTTATTAAGTTATATTCTACAGAAATCAACTATAGTAATCAACGACAACAACAACATTAATAATATTAATAACAATAATAATAGTAATAATAGTATACATCAACTTATTTTAGATAATATAATAAAAATAATTACAGTAATATATAAGAAAAACCACAGATCTGAGAAGAATAATAAGAATATTAAAACGGTACCAAAAAGATTAATACGAATAGCAGAAAAAATCAAATATCATGTGGAAACTCGCAATCCCGATTTTAAACCAATTTGTGATGAAATCAGAGACATGGTTACAACTGGTTCAGAGTTGTACGATGAACGTAAGATGAAGCAAGCAATTCCAACATACTCAGAATCAACTGAAGATATAGATCGTAAATTAGATCTTATCAAAAATAAATCTGAAAGATCAGTTGGAGTTTTAACAGATATCACAATTGAATTGTCGAAAAAGAGGAGTAAAAGCGAGGTGGACGAAGTTGAATTAAGTAAATTCATGAAAAGGCATAAGAAAGATAATGCGATCACTACATTTGTCATGACCACAAGACAAAACATAGGTTCTCCTCCCGTAGTTACAACTTCTTCCAGCTCAACATTCAGTACCACACTAAACTTAAAGGAATTTATCGAAAATTTTTTTGACAGTCAAAATTCAACTCAAGACTCTTGATATCCTCGCTGCAATGGATCATGATTTCTACGATGTATTAAAATAAATCTAATTTTATAACTTTTAATATAAAGTAATACAATTAATAAAACGAAGTCACGTTGAATATAATTTTTAAATTTATTGATAGAGAGTTTTCATCTCGGTTGTTAACAAGATATGATTTTTATATATATTAATTTTCAAATAATTAATTATACAGATATGATATCTCCATTCCTCTGCTTCTTCATTGCTATCAAAAAAACCATACTCTAAAAGACCATTCTGACTTTGTCTTTTTAAATCGATTTTGTTGTTCTGCTCCCATTGAGTTGGTAGACCATTTTTGAGATCATCTAAAATTTCATTATTGTCTATAGAATGGAAACATTCTTCAATATTTCCACCAAGTCGAGGCAAAATAGGAATATTGGTTGTTGTGTGGTTGTAATGATGACGAAAGATGAAAAATCCATCATTAAAGTCTTTAGGGATCATTTGGGTACCATAATAGTGATGATTAAAATAATGAAGGAGCTGAGTACGCTCTAATGATGTAATCGTATATGGATTAAAAGCTGTGTGAGGAGTCTTATATTTAGCACCTTGACCATGAGCTAATTCATTGGATGCACAGTAGTATGCAGCCAAATTAGTTGATAGATCTAATCTGATTGTTTCAAACAATGGTCTGATGGCATAGAAATGGTCTTCACGCACTCCTTCTTGGTTTAGCGGCATTGGGTCCAATTCTACTAGGTCCACTAATGTCGGGTATGCATGAATTGGGTCCAATTCTACTAATGTCGGGTATGCGTCAATTGGGTCCACCTGTGTTAGATCCACAGCTAGTACTGGGTCTATTTGCATAGGGTCCAACTCTACTATGTCCACTAATGTAAAGTCTACATCTATTGGGTCCACCTGTGTTAGGTCCACTACTCCATGTATTGGGTTCACTACTAGTGTCTCCTCAGGCATTGGCAAAGGACCGTTGATTCTGGTGGCTAACTTATAAATTTCATCTACAACAAAATAATCATTAAATAATTTTTTATTTGGGGACACTGTTCTTTTTAAAACTGAATTATTATTATCCTTATATTATTAAAATAAATAATATTAATAAATAATTTTAAAAATAAATTTAAAAAAAAAAAAAAATACAAAAAAAAAAAAAATTAAAAAAAAAATTAAAAAAAAATCTTTTTTAAAAAAAAAAAAACAAAGAAGTTTTTCTGACACAAATTTTGCTTACCATTTTCGATTTTTTTATTTTCTGGGATTTATTTTTTTTTGAGTTGCAAAAAATCTGTCTCCCCTTTTTGATCTTTTGAGTGCCATATTAAATTTACTTTCGGTTGTTTAAGACCTGCCACCACGCTTTGAATAGATCTACCATTTCTATTATTAAATAAAATAATAAACAATCTAGATCAAGTCTTAGATATTATCAGTTTCAGTTTAGTTTGTAAAAGATTGTTTGATCATCGAAATAAATATCTTTGTTTCAACAATGAAACATTTACAAGTTCAAGTAGTTTCGATATTTATAAAAACTTTACATTGAATTCATATAAAGAGTTATTTCAAAGAACTATCGATCAAAATATAAATAGGAAGCATCTTGTACTTATTGTGGATCCATTGACTCACAATACAATCAAAGATTACTTTGTTGCTCTTCAGAAATTTAAACCAAATACAGTGGAGATGATTAGAACTCATGGTATCTATCAATTATATTCTAATATAATAATCAATTTATTAATTGTTATCAATTCATTTAGATTTCAATGATGAGCACATTCGAATGATGAGTAATACTAATGTTAATTCAATCAGTGTCCTAGTTTGCACTAGATTTCAAAACAATATTAGAATGCCATCGAATATCAAAGAAATCCATTCTGTACTACATATAAAAGAATCAAGGTTGCCACTGGAGTTGGAATCTTTAGAGTGTGGCATTAATAATCCAATCGATGTATCATTACTACCACGAACACTAAAAGTATTAAATATAGTTGGATGTGGATCAATTGATGTCGGATCACTCCCACCCAAACTTGAAGAGTTCAAACATACCCTGATGGGTTTAATAGATCGCCCATTGACAAACAACGAAGCAACACAGATGCCATCAACTCTAAAGATTGCTTCATTCTCCACTTTCTATTTACCAAGAATAAAACATCTGACATCGATACACACACTTCTAGTTTCTATCCCTATTAACAATTCTATTAGAATAGGTGATATTCCAGAGAGTGTCACTCATTTGACATTGTGCAATAATCCTAGTTCACCAACAAACATCTGCAGAGAAATGTTACCTTCCAGAATCAAACATATCAGTATCATTGGTAAATTCTCATTTGAAGCTCAGATATCATCAGATTATAGAAATACATTCTCAACACTTCAACATTTAGAAACATTGGATCTATCTTTGATTTCATTGGTAGATAATCATATATTTGGACCACTTCCAAAAAGTTTAATCAATATCTCACTTCCTTCAGTTCCCAAATTCCAATTCGATGAACTTATAAAAAGTTGTAATCAATTACCAAATTTAAAGTTTGTCGATTATGGTTCATTCAATAATGGTAACCAACGATTAAACAACACATCGATCAAATCAATCAAATTGAATTGGTTAACCAATTTAACAGATCAGTCAATACCTACATCAGTGGAAATCATAGATTTCAAAGATTATCAATTAAAAGTAGAACAAAATATTTGGCCACCTTCAATTCAATCGATATCAATCAACACTGCATTCATAGATGCCAATGATAACTTGATGAACATTCCATCAAGCATCAAAAACATTACAATCACCAATGAACAATTTACATTTAACATCAGAAGATTGGATCAACAATTCATATTATTATATGCTAATAATTTATTGAAAATCGACTCTGCAATTCTTAATATTAATTGTTTAACAAATTATATAAAGAATGCCATTAAATAAAAGAGTGAATTTATTTGAACCTATTATAATATTATAAGATTTATACAACTGATCTATATATACATTCTCCAGACAGCATAATATGAATCTACAAGTATTCAAATAGATTAATAATATAATTTCCAACACATCTTTGTTAAGTATTCTACATTATTGAACAAGGACCTGATCCACCTTTCTCAATGATAACAGGAGGTTTGTTCAATGCTTCAGTGGTCAGTCTCATTTGTTCTTGCATATTTCTTTGAAACTCGGCAGTCTGTTCCATCTGTTTCTGATTCATATCCAAAATTTGATTCATCATTCTTGCAGTACTCTCTTTACTCTCTAATCTTTGCTGCGTTAAATCAGCTTCCAATTTCAGAGTTTTCTCACCCAACTTCTTGTTGTTCTCTTTCTCCAATTCGATTTGCTTGGTTAGCTTGATCATAAGTAGTTCCATCTCTTTCACTTTCTTGTCATAATCCTTGACTTCAACAGTTGTAACATCTTTTTGTTCAATAAAGTTTCTTGGTAAAGATTCAAGGAAACAGTTTAGAGAATCCAATGTTTCTTTATCTTCAACCAAAACATTATCTTCATCGTACAGCTCGGACATGTGTTTGACAATGAGAGTTCTCAGCGGTTGTTTCTCTACCATTTGAATACAAGCTTGAAGATTGGCAGGTGAACTCAACAAATGTTGATGTACTTGTTTGGTTACTTTGTTGATAATTAAACCATATTCAAATTCAACAGTAATTGACTTTAAAATACTATTTAATGTTTCAACATCTTGAAGTCGCACTCTACCTGACTCTAAAGTAACTACAAACACAATAACATAATTGCCATTCTTTAACAGTTTCAATTTGTTAATAAACATTCAGGATAATCAATATTTTCATAATAATATTAAGTACCTTTTTAAGTGATGATTCGATTTGTTTGGCAGCTTCATTTCTCTTTATTGGATCTGCTAAACCTGGAGGAATAATATTAATTAGATTAGTTTTTTTAATAATTTTTTAATATATAATATATTTTTAAATACATACCTGGAGAATCAATAATAAGATTGTTTCCATCTTGATGAGATTCTGAAAAAGTTGTCAATCCAGTTCCTACACTCACACCAGATTTAAATACTGTTTTCCTCAATTTAGCATTACAGAGTGTACTTTTTCCACTGCCTTTGTAAATAAATTAATTTCTAAAAATAGTTTATTTGGTTTGAATAAAATGTAATAAATACCTGGGTTACCATAGAAAGAAAAAATAGTTCCAAAAGTCATGATAATGCTTATGATGTATTTATAAAATGTGTATAATTAGTTTACAAATGTGAATAGTCTTGGTAAATGAATATATGGTATGTTGTGGTGAACATCTTGATATTTATATGCGGCACTGAAATTAAAAATCAAAGTTTATCCTAAAATAAACTTTGATTTTTAAGTTTATTTTATAAAAAAACATTAGAATTTGCTAAATATGAATAAAAATTTTAAGTTTTTTTTTTACTGTGCGGATAGCGTGCGTGGTTTGTTTGAGTGTGGAGCATATGATTTAAAGTTTGAATGATGAGTCTTGAAAATATATTCAAGTCAACTTAAATCTTCGTTTTACAGAGCTTCGCCTCTGTTTGCTTTGTAGCTTGCGGATCTACAGCTGACGATATTGTAGAGCCACTGAGAACTTTCTCCTTCATAAGTTCAACCAACTAACTTCACATTAGCTAGTTGTAACAGCTCTTAGAAGTTGTTGGCTACGTTTGCAGTTGATTCATTAGGTATAAAATTTCAAAATTAATGATTTAGTTAAATGTTATCTATCAAATAAACAAAACTTATCACAATTATAGAAAAGTTATCTTTTAAATATACTTTAATATCTTAAAGAATTACTTCAGAAATAATAAAAAAAAAAAAACTAAAAATCTTAGATATTTATAATAAAATTTTTTTTTTACTAAAACATAACAGGTACGTTTTATAAAACAAGCAAGAAGTGAAAATATCTATCATTTGAAAGTAAAAATGTCTCATTCAGATAACAAGATAGCTACAGATAATTATCAATTTATAAATCTATCATTTCTATTATTAAATAAAATAATAAACAATCTAGATCAAATCTTAGATATAATCAGTTTCAGTTTAGTTTGTAAAAGATGGTTTGATAATAGAGATAAATATCTTTGTTTCAACAATGAAACATTAATGAATTCAAGAGATATAAAAGTTGACAAACACTTTACATTGAATTCATACAAAGAGTTATTTCAGCGATCATTTGATCAAAATATAAATAGGAAACATCTTTTAGTACTTATTACACCGGATGATGAAATACTAGATTACATTCGTTTTCTTAAGCAGAGTAAACCATATACAGTTGAGATTGTTCAAACTAATGGTATGTTTATCTACTCTATAACCATATTACATCCATTTATTAATTAATATCAATTAATTTAGAGCTCAATGATGAGATTATTCAAAGGAAATGTTATGCCAATGTAAATAATCTGTCTTTGGCAAACTTTAGTAGATTTAGAAACAACATTAAACTTCCATCGAATATCAAAGAAATCATCTCCATTTTCGAGTTTAACGAATCGTTCTTGCCATTGGAATTGGAGTCTTTACAGTGTAGCATCAATAATACAATCAACATATCATTATTACCACGAACACTAAAAGTACTGAAGATATCTGGATATGGAACAAGAGGAATTGATGTCAGATCACTTCCACCCAACCTTGAAGAGTTTGAATCTTGCGTAGTTGGACTCTTTGATAAGACAATTACCGGAAACGATACACATCAGATGCCATCAACTCTAAAGAGAGTTTCATTATTATCCGACGATTTACCAAGTATAAAACGTCTGACATCGATACACACACTTCTAATTAATGTCTCTATTACCGGATTTATTAGAATCGGTGATATTCCAGAGAGTGTCACTGATTTATCATTGACCAATTATAGTATGCCATTAAACATCTGCAGAGAAATGTTACCTTCCAACATCAAACATATCAGTATCATTGGTAAATTCTCATTTAGAGCTCAGATATCATCAGATTATAGATATACATTCTCAACACTTCAACATTTAGAAACATTGGATCTATCTAGGGTTTCATTGAGCAATAATGATAAAATTGGACCACTTCCAACAAGTTTAATCAATATCTCACTTCCTTCAACTCCCAATTTCAAATACGATGAACTCATAAGCAGTTGTAATCAATTACCAAATTTAAAGTTTGTCGATTATGGTTCGTTCAATAATGATAATGACCAACGATTAAACAACACATCGATCAAATCAATCAAATTGAATCGATCAACGAAATTAACAGATCAGTCAATACCTACATCAGTGGAAATCATAGATTTCAATGATTATCGATTAAAAGTAGAACAAAATATTTGGCCACCTTCAATATCATCGATATCAATCGACACTGCATTCATAGATGCCAATGATAACCTGATGAACATTCCATCAAGCATTAAAAACATTACAATCACCAATGAACAATTTACATTTAACATCAGAAGATTAGATCAACAATTCATATTATTATTTGGAAATAATTTATTGAATATCAACTCTGCAATTCTGAATATTAATTGTTTAACAAATTATTTAAAAAAATACAATAAATAAAGAACTAGATTCAATATTTTTTTACAAAATTATTATTAAGATTTTATTTAAATCTGTACTTTTGAATATATTGTTTACTTGTAGTTGTATTAATTTGGGTATTAAGGTTGTCCAGAAAGATAATTAATGAATAGAGATGAAATACTGGATACAATTGCAGCATTGAATTTGTCACTGGATTGACCGAAAATGAGATAAAAATTATCATAAATCTTTCGAACAGAGAGATCTACTCTATTTTTGCTTGTAAAACAAAAGTTGGTTACTGATTGAAGCGTGTCAAACCTTAATACATGTTGGACCATTACAAAAGGAATTGTCAGTGATTTTGCAGAGTTTGGAAGTAAGAAACTTGATAATGGTTTATCGCTTATAAAGTTTAGTATCTCGACTTCTTCAACAGAGTCTGGAATTTTGAAATCCATTTGATCGATGGGTTCGTTGTTTTGAAAAATGACTTTCTTCACTGACGATGGAATCACCTTTGCAACAATATTTTTCAAAGCAAAATATCCAATATTTAATGTTTCCACACCAAATGGAATATCTCTCATAAATGATGCATGTTTGTAAAATTGTAGTTTCAACTCCTTGATCTTTAGATTGTCAAGTGATTCATTTTTGGCTCCATTTACGCATAGTCTTTCGAAATTGTAACGTGATCGATCTTTGAATATTTCATCAATATCATATTCGGTATGATGTATATCGAGATATCTGATTGAAGGAGATATCGATGAGGTGAGAATACATGAAGTAGAAATATTTAAGTTTGTAAGAGAAACTGGTAGATCTGCCAAGTTTACTGAGATACCTAGAGAATAGCTATCACTTTGAGAGAGTCTTAGCGTTGTGAGATTGTCAAGTGATTTAATGAATGGCATCCATGATAAAGGAGACTCCAAAGTGCAAAGTGATTTTGGTAACACTCCATCTGATATCGCACTGTTACCATAGCATTTAAGAACCCTAAGATTTGGAGGAAGACTACCAACTTGGAGTGTTTCACTAAAATCTAATCCCAATTCTAAAAATGTTAGAGATGCTGGTAATACATTAGGTTCAATTGGTTGATTGAAGCATTCTCCAAATTTCAGTTTCTTTAATGTATTTGAAAGTACACCTGGTTCTATAGCTTGATTAAAACTGGAATACCATTTGAATTTAAGTTTCTTTAAATTTGGTGGAAGATAACCTGCGAACAACTCTTCATCTAAATCATCATTAAATGTTATCGATGTCAAATTCACAGGTAATACTCTTGATAAGCTTGTAATTCCTTTTAGAGTGGACACATTTGAATTGGATACCACTCGATAGATTTCCTTTAAATATTTATTATTATATTGTTCGCATATATTAACTTTAGTGATATTTGGTTTCAATCTATTTATTTTTACTTCAGGACTGCTATCTATTTAAAAATAATGATCATATAGAGTTAAATTATTTAAGTTTTTTTGTGTATACTTTTATTAACAACTTACATGGATTTACTGAATAGTCTGTTTGATAAAAATATCTACCATATGTCAGTGTACAATTACTCTTTTGATTGAGTGATTCCAGTATTGATGTTTGATATGATTTTAATGTAAATAAACACTTTATATTATATATCGGTGGTTCTTGTGGGTCTGAATCAATACAAGTGTGATCATCACCAATATCTTGACAAAGATTGATATTTAAAGAATCTGTATTAAAAAATAGATATTTATCTCTTTCACTGAACAATCTTTTACAAACTAAACTGCAGCATATTCTATCTATGTTATCAAGATAATTAACTATCTTTGACAACAATAAATGTGATAGTTTAACAAACATTGAAGAATAATAATTATATTCAATAATATACTAATAAAATGTAAAAAAAAAAAGATCAAAACAAAATGATTTAAAATATGTTATTTGCATGGTGATCATTTTATTTGTTTGTTTTTGTGGGTATACATTATTAGAATTGATTTATTTTGATTTTTTTATTTTTAAAAATTTATTACATGTTTAATGAAAGTTTTATTTTGTTTCTTTTGATGACTTGTTTGCAAAGTAAAAGATGTGTAGTACAGATAATAAAGATAAACAGCAATTCATAAATCTACCATTTATATTATTAAATAAAATAATAAACAATTTAGATGAAAGTATAGATAGAATCAGTTTCAGTTTAGTTTGTAAAAGATGGTTTGATAATCGTAATAAATATCTTTGTTTCAACAATGAAACATTTATGAGTTCAAGTTCTTTCGATATTTATAAAAACTTTACATTGAATTCATATAAAGAGTTATTTCAACTATCAATCAATCAAAGTATAAATAAAAAACATCTTGTACTTATTGTTGAGAAAGATGAAATACAAGAGTACATTGTTTTTCTGAAGCTTTTTAAAATTAGACCAAATTCAGTCGAGATTGTTCAAACTAGTGGTATGTAGATAATTAAAAACATAGTCATATTAAAAAGTTATTAATTTATATCAATTAATTTAGAGATTAATGATGAACTTATTCAGATGATAAGTAAATCCAATGCAAATTCGTTATGTTTGGCAAACTATTGTGATTTTCAAAACAACATTAAACTTCCATCGAATATCAAAGAAATAATCTCTATTTTCCAGTTTAACGAATCGTTCTTGCCATTGGAATTGGAATCTTTAGATTGTAGCGTCAATAATCCAATCAATGTATCGTTATTACCACGAACACTAAAAGTTCTGGAGATTTATGGATATGGATGTAGAGGAATTGAAGTCGGATCACTCCCACCCAACCTTGAAGAGTTTGATTACAACGCCATGGGGATCTTTAACATATTTATCGGCAACGATACACATCAGATGCCATCAACTCTAAAGAGAGTTTCAATACACACCAACGATTTACCAAGAATAAAACATCTGACATCGATACACACACTTCGAATTACTGTCTCTACACTCGGCTTGGTTTTGATTAGAGTCGGTGATATTCCAGAGAGTGTCACTCATTTGACTTTGTGCAATTTTTATAAAACAATAAACATTTGTAGAGAAATGTTACCTTCCAACATCAAGCATATCAGTGTGGTTGGTAAATTCTCATTTAAAGCTCAGATATCATCGGTTTATACAAATACATTCTCAACACTTCAACATTTAGAAACATTGGATCTATCTAGGGTTTCATTGAGCAATAATGATAAAATTGGACCACTTCCAACAAGTTTAATCAGTATCTCAATTCCTGTAAACAGAAATTTTCAATTCGATGATATTATAAACAGTTGTAATCATTTACCAAATTTAAAGTTTATCGATTATGGTTCGTTCAATAATGATGGTAACCAACGATTAAACAACACATCGATCAAATCAATCAAATTGAATCGATCAACGAAATTAACAGATCAGTCAATACCTGCATCAGTGGAAATAATAGATTTCAATGATTTTCGATTAAAAGTAGAACAAAATGTTTGGCCACCTTCAATTCAATCGATATCAATCGACACTGCATTCATAGATGCCAATGATAACTTGATGAACATTCCATCAAGCATTAAAAACATTACAATCACCAATGAACAATTTACATTTAACATCAGAAGATTAGATCAACAATTCATATTATTATATGCTAATAATATATTGAATATCGACTCTGCAATTCTGAATATTAATTGTTTAACAAATTATTTAAAAAATGCAATTAAATAAAAGAGTGAATTTATTTGAACTTATTATAAGATTTATACAACTGATATATATATATACATTATCTAGACAGCATAATATGAATCTAAAAGTATTCAAATAGATTAATAATATAATTTCCAACACATCTTTGTTAAGTATTCTACATTATTGAACAAGGACCTGATCCACCTTTCTCAATGATAACAGGAGGTTTGTTCAATGCTTCAGTGGTCAGTCTCATTTGTTCTTGCATATTTCTTTGAAACTCGGCAGTCTGCTCTATCTGTTTCTGATTCATATCCAAAATTTGATTCATCATTCTTTCAGTACTCTCTTTACTCTCTAATCTTTGCTGCGTTAAATCAGCTTCCAATTTCAGAGTTTTCTCACCCAACTTCTTGTTGTTCTCTTTCTCCAATTCTATTTGCTCGGTTAACTTGGTCATAAGTAGTTCCATCTCTTTCACTTTCTTGTCATAATCCTTGACTTCAACAGTTGTAACATCTTTTTGTTCAATAAAGTTTCTTGGTAAAGATTCAAGGAAACCGTTTAGAGAATCCAATGTTTCTTTATCCTCAACCAAAACATTATCTTCATCGTACAGCTCGGACATGTGTTTGACAATGAGAGTTCTCAGCGGTTGTTTCTCTACCATTTGAATACAAGCTTGAAGATTGGCAGGTGAACTCAACAAATGTTGATGTACTTGTTTGGTTACTTTGTTGATAATTAAACCATATTCAAATTCAACAGTAATTGCCTTTAAAATACTATTTAATGTTTCAACATCTTGAAGTCGCACTCTACCTGACTCTAAAGTAACTACAAACACAATAACATAATTGCCATTCTTTAACAGTTTCAATTTGTTAATAAACCTTCAGGATAATCAATATTATCAATAATATTAAGTACCTTTTTAAGTGATGATTCGATTTGTTTGGCAGCTTCATTTCTCTTTATTGGATCTGCTAAACCTGGAGGAATAATATTAATTAGATAAGTTTTTTTTTAATATTTTTTTAATATATAATATATTTTTAAATACATACCTGGAGAATCAATGATAAGATTGTTTCCATCTTGATGTGATTCTGAAAAAGTTGTCAATCCAGTTCCTACACTCACACCAGATTTAAATACTGTTTTCCTCAATTTAGCATTACAGAGTGTACTTTTTCCACTGCCTTTAGTTTGTAATAATAAATTTGTAAATAAATTAATTTCTAAAAATAGTTTATTTCGTTTGAATACCAAATAATAAATACCTGGGTTACCATAGAAAGAAAAAATAGTTCCAAAAGTCATGATAATGTTTATTATGTATTTATAAAATGTGTATAATTTGTTTACAAATGTGAATAGTCTTGGTAAATAAATATATGGTATGTTGTGGTGAACATCTTGATATTTATATGCGGCACTGAAATTAAAAATCAAAGTTTATAAAAAAAAAAACTAAAATTTTAAAAAAAACATTATTGGAATTTGCTGTTTGTGAATAAAAATTTTAAGTTTTTTTTTGCTGATATCGTGAGTGGTTTGTTTGATGGTTTTTTTCTTTATGGTGATTGGGTTTTTGAGATTAACTGTCACATCCATGGGAGGAAGATCAACTGGTTTTGGAGCAAGTTTATTTATTGTGTTGTTGTTGTTGTTGGTGGAAATTTTCATATAGTTTTGTTACAAATTCTCCAATATTAACATCTTTATTTATTTTATGATATTCTGTAATTTGATCTTTTATATATAAAGTTTAAGACTAATGTATATAGTACTGTGAATGTGAGTGATAAGAATAATGAATGTATTGCAGACGTGCAGGTTTATTTATAGGTTGTTGTTGCGGTTGGTGGATCTATCTGGATCTGTGACTAGATATAGTATCTAAATTAATTTAAAAAAAAATATATAAATGAAATAACAGGATAGAATGATAAAAATGATACAGCAAATAACAAAAAGTGATATGATATACTTTTTTTACTACGATTCAACAAAATTTAGGTTTCAAAAAAAAAAAAAAAAAAGTATTTTACTGGCGATATTAAATTAATATGATGGAAAAAGGATAAAATAAAGAAAAAACTGCTGTGATATAATTAGTCTTATCTATTGACATATCTATAATGGTATGAGCATCTCTTATAAAAGATTCTGCATCCAAAACCAGTTGATCTTCCTCCCATGGATGTGATAGTTAATCTCAAAAACCTCTCACACTTTCCGTTGTTGTGTTTTAGTGTGGAGCATATTATTTAAAGTTTGAATGCCGAGTCTTGAAATATTTTTGTATTCAAAGTCAAAATTAATCGATTGAAATTTGCTTGACTCTAGTGATAACAATGACTACTTATTGTAATAACAATAAAAAAATAAAAAAAATGTTTAACGAAATAGGATTTATTATTAACATTTGACGAACAACGAAATAGGTTTTTGTAAATTGTTGAAGAAATAATGAAGATGTTATTCTTTTTGATGTTTAATTCTTTGTGTCTCAGTTTTGTATTACTACTATTTTATTCTTTTTATATAAATATTTATTTGCTATAATAACTCCACCTAAAAATGAAATTACAAAGAGTGCATATAAAAGATAAATATCAATTTTATATTGAATGTGTGTGTGTTTAAAAAAAAGAGATACACCATTTTTTATAAAAAAAAAAAAGTTCAATTTAATTTAATTTTTAGCATCCCATCAGTTAACTGATTCATTTAAGTTCACTTGTATTATTCATTTTTTTTATAACTTAAAAATGAATAAAGATTATAGAAAATATTTATTAAGTCGATTACTTAGTTCATCTTATTTAAAAAATATCATATTTGACAATATATCTTTAATACATAATCAGTTATCGTTAGACGTTGTAATAGGAGGAGAGTTTGAGAAGAGATGTTCATTGCTAGAGATGCTAAGATATGGTAGATCCGATCTATTCTTGGATTACTTTCCGTGCGTTGAACAACCTATGCTCGATGGTGTCACCGAAGGTAGTCTCAACAAGATGTTCTTGTTCGCTTTGAATCTCGGTAACTACAGAGTATTAAAGTTCCTTTTCAACAAATACAAAGAAGAGTACAATCGACAATTTTCAGGAAGATGTCAGTCTTCGATTAGTATCTTGGATTGGGGAGTGATCACACCGAATGCCGTGAAACGATTTGCAATTGAATCGAGCAATACTCTGTTTGACCTATTCATTAGTCTCTTGGATAAACCAATTCCCCAATCCATCGTCTATGAATTACTCGAAGGATTACTTGTATCAAAGAGACTTGATCGTATAGAAATAGTAAAGAAACATTACAACAGTCAATACCTTCAATTCATATTCGAACACTATTATAATGATATTTGTAAATTTATAAATAATAGCAAAGATAACAATAATAACGATAATAATAATAATAACAATAGAAATGTCAACCGTTTGGATAATTATATTCGTTGGTTTGGCGATTTGAAAAACGATTCAATATACAGAGTGAGTGTTGAACATGGATGGAGTTACCACTTGACTTCTGCCTTGGCGATTGGAGATCTAGTCATCTTGGAACCTCTTCTCGGCATGTTAAGAGATAGACCAGAATTGTTCACACAAACACGTTTTTCTGAGGCAGCTGCTCATGGTAGTGTGGTTATCGAGAGATTGCTACTTGTTAATCCCGAGATATTTAAGAATCGACTGGTTTACCTAAAGGCAATACAACTCGACCGATTGGATTCATACATCTACCTTGTTCAAAACAATATTACTCACGGTGAAATCGATAACAATCTTAGATTTTCACTTTCTCAAGGCACATCACTTGGAATTGTACATTTCATTTTGGACAATAACGACTTTTCAAATCTTACAACAACAATTTATTTTTTTTCAAACATCCATCGTGATATCATTAGCCAAGTTTTAATAGAGAAGCTTATCTCTAAAGGACTTAAAATGAGCAGAATGGAATTATTTCAATCAGTAATTTCATCAATGAATATTAAATTATTGGATTACATTGAAAAATTAGATCAATTTCCGAATGTTATTGGAAATATTAATTATAATGAACTGTTGGTCTATTGTTATAGAGCAGGTAATCTGTATGCAGCACAAAGATACCTTCAGTTTGTTAATCCTGAAACTCCATTCATGCCATCACACGAATATAATATGAAGAGCAAACCTTCAGAATCTCAACTTCAAATTATCGATGGACATAATATACACTTGGAAATCTTTAGACTTATCGTAGAATCAAATATTGCGATCTCATTGGCATTGGATAAACTAATGATAGAAACCAGTTTAAAATATGACTACAGATATAACTTTCGACTCGATTATATTCATCCAAACAGTATTACCTTTATTAAAGAGGTAATAACTATCCTAATAAGGAATAGAGTGTTGCCAATAGATCAACTACTTCAACTGGTCAACCAATGCACGATTTTGGAACTCCCTCTCGAAATATTCATTTTATTATTTTCAACACAACCTGACATTAATCATACCATTGGACATTGGGCACTTTCATTCAGTAGATTAGTTCGATATGGTAGATTAGACGTAGCTGAGTATCTTTACAATAGAAACAAAGATTTTATAAAACACTTTGAAATGTTTGTTGTTATAAAGCGTAGTGCTCATTGGTTATCATCGATCATAAAGTTGAAACCAATGTCAATCGATTACCAGGCCATTGTCAATGGATTCTTGAATTTCGGTGACTCTCAGATCGTGGTCTTTTATCAAATCATGGAACATCTCTTGGCCACCGTATATCATAGAGGCTTTCCAACAGAAAAGATAAACAATATCACCAACCTAACAACTAATAATCAATATAAAACAATCCTCTATGCAATCGAAAAGAATCTATTTCATGAAGAAAAGTTAAAATCTATATATTTAATTGCTAGAATGTATGGACATATACATATTATCAAAAAATTGAAAGATATAGTTAAATGCTCAAAGCACATTGGGTAAGTTTAAGGATAAGAAAAATTAAAATAGAATTTTTCCTTTTGTAAATTTGTAATTTTCGAAAAAAAAAACATTTTTTTATTTGTTTCAAACATGATTGATTTTGAATCCTTTAAAGTAAAGGTTGTTATAGTAATTTGATTCGAACTCTATGCTTTAGTGGATCTTCCATCTACGTTGAACATCCATTTCTTTTCTTCCTCAGTAGGTGGCTTTGGTGGGTTCTGCTTTTGATCTTCTTCCACAGCTGATATAACCTTGTCAACTGATGGAATTTGACGAACTCTATCAATATAAGAATAAACATTGGGGAATTCCTCATGCTTCAATTCAGGAATTAATTTAATGTATTTTGCCCATGGATAAATTGCCTATTTTTAAATTAATAAATGAATAAAAAGAAGAAAATAATATTTTTAATATTCATACCATATCAGCAATAGTATAAGTATCACCAACAACAAACTTGTTACTAGCCAATTGTTTTTCTAAAACCAAGAAGAGTCTAGTTGTTTCGTTAAGGAATCTTTGAATAGCATACTCATGCTTTTCTCCAGCGCTAAAATATTAAACAATTAATTTTTACAAATAATTTTTTAAATTACAAAAAAAACATTTATACTTACTAATGAGAGAAGTGATAGAATTGACCGAAATTAGGTCCCAATCCTGCCATTTGCCAAAATACCCAATTCATAACTTCAGTATGACCTTTGAGATCTGTATTTTGATTTGGAAGGTATTTTCCATTTCCATAACGAGTTGCCAAGTATTGCAAAATGTTACCTGATTCAAAGATGGAAACACCTACTGAGTGATCAACTAAGGCTGGTAATTTACTGTTTGGATTGAGCTTTTTGAAAGTTTCAGTATATTGTTCTCCAGCTCTGATGTTGACTTTATGAAATATAAATGGAATATTCATTTCTTCAAGAGCAAGAGTAATCTTGTGGACATTTGGTGATCCAGTTCCATAGAGTTCAATGCTTGGTGTAGATTCCATGATTAATATAAAAATTTAATTTTATTTTGGTTAATATTTAAATTGTTTTGTATTTATTATTTTCCAAAACTAGAGCTATTTATATTAAATGGATTATGTAGTTCCAAAAAAAATATTTTGGTGGTTGAATAAAAAAAAAAAAGGTGGTAAATTTCAAAGTGGGGTCTAAAATAGACAAGAACATTTTTTGGTATTACTCAATCAAACAAGTCTTCATCGAATCAGCTTCTCGAAGCTTTTTGATTTAATTAAACTATTAGCAAATGCTTTGTGAATTGGTATATAACTTAATTGGGTGATCAGATTTTTGAAATTACATTTATTTAGTATAATCATTATGATTTCAAAAGGAATCGATAAAACATCAGAATAATTTTAAATTAATTTGAAGTGACACTTCTTCCTGAACAAATTTAGATTTGATTCTCTCTAGTTATTATTTTTATTTTTATAATAACAGACACCAAATTGTTTTTTTTAAAAAACCAATTAAAAAATGTAAATAATAATGATATCAACAAAAATCAGAAAGAAGCAAAAAATGTGAGGAATCTTTATTTTTGTCTGACTACTAAAATTAATAATAATAATGGGGGAATTGTTCGACTTGCAGATTATTTAGCAGAGAAATATCTTTTTGAATTTCATCTAAATTTCAAATTTAGGAAGAATAAAGAATACTTGAAAAACAACTATTTTTTTGTTCACAAAACAAAGATACTGATGTTTTAGTTTAAAATAGAATATATATTTTGTACAAAACAAACAAAGATACAAATAAAATACAGTAATAAATTATTTACTTTGAAAACCCATTGTTAACCCATTAATGGGTTTGATTTGATTTGACATCGATCCAAAGTGTGTGCAAAAAAAAAAAAAAAAAAAAAAAAAAACAAATAAATCTTATTTTTTTTTCATTGATTTTTATTTTAATTAATTTTATACCATCGATTATTATATTAATATATTTTTTAGATTAATGATATGTATTCATTTAATAAATCAAAGGTCTATGACTTTGATATCTATTCATACTTTAACGATTACAATGAAATTTCACAACAACAATACAATGCAAATCGTTTGAAAAATAAGCTAAACGGTGAACAAAAACCAACACCTACAACCATCATTAATAATAGTAATAATATAAATAATATAAACAATATTACAAGTGTTATTAATAAAATATCAATAAATAATCATAAAGAAGAGAAAGAAGATGAACAAGAATATGATGATGATGAAGTTGAAGTTGGAGATGAGGATGAAGTGGAAGATTATGAAACATCAGAAGAATCAGACGATGATGATGATGATTATGAATTGATAAATGATTCATCCGATGATTCAAATAAAGATTTAGATGAGAATAATCAAATAATATTAAAGAATAAAAAACAAATAAAGAAGAATAAAAAGTCTTTATTTAAGAAACCTATAGATTTTGGTTGTTATACAAATACAAATATAAATACAAATATTAATGGAAAGAGTAATAGTAATAATGTAAATAGTAATAATAATAATAATATATCATATGTAAATAATAATAGCAATAATATATCTTATGTAAATAACAATAGTAATAATAATAATAATCATTTTAATAACGAAAAGAATAAAGATAATTATATATCATCATATGCATTAAGTGATACCGATGTATCGATCGATGGCTCTGATTTAATAGATAATTATGTGCAGGAGGATTCGAATGCTACCAACAGGAATCTACATAGTGCATCACCTTTTAAACCTATACCTGTTGGTAGTAACAACTCAATTCACAGCGGTAATGGTGCTTCCAGTGCTGGTTCCATTCACATTCAATCACAACTACATAGATATACTTCTGTTGGTAAGCATTTAAAAAGAGAATAAATAGAAATGAATTAGATTGATTATCAATCAGTATTAACATATCATTCAATCTCTTATTATTATTATTAGTAACTAAACAAATGAATTGGAATGATGAATTTCAAACACTGTTGGCAATGGAAGATACCGAATTAAAATTTAGAAAACTATCACACTTGGCAAGAGATTTTGTATATGCTGCAAAAATATATGTATGTACATAGATAGAAAGATAGATAGGCTAGGAATCATTTTGATTAATTATTTATTATTATTATTATTATAGGCTACAATTATTATAAATGAATTATGTTTACCTTTTGAACAAAAGAGTTTGAGACCTGTGGATATGGGTGGTTTTGCAGGTGGTTTAAAGTATTATTGTCAGGGAATTCTATTCAAATTTGCTATGGATTCAATGTTGAATGAAGATTGTTGGATGTACGGTGGACCTGTTCCAAGAGATGACTATGCTTCTAAATCTGCATCGAACGAACTTAAAGGATTGATTTCATATTATATGGCTCAAGTTAATGGTCTTCATTATCCATTGGTATGTTTAAATTTAATTTGGAATTTGAATGACTGTTTTAAATACTTACTAATGATTACTATAATTATTATTATTCTTTCATAATAGATTGCTTTAATTGATTATAAAGGATTTAGATTAATTGCATTGTCATTGTTACCAATCAATTCCGATACGATAAGATATGGATCGAGCGATAGTGGTTCGATTGTTCATGATTCCATAGTGGATTTGAGTCAGAAGATGGCGGAAGCCGGAAAGAGAATCAATTTGAAACCTCATTTGGTGGGCAGTGTCGAAGAACATTCCAAGGTGTTGCCTAGTCCAGGCGACTTGGAAGCGCATCTCGGTAATGACAACCGTTACTACGTTATCGACTTTAGTAGGACATTCCCACCGGAAGCATTGGTGAAACGTGACGATGTCAACAAACGTAGTATCTTTTACAATTTGTTACGACCAGAGTTTGTTGCCAAGTGGGAGCGTCCACTTTGTAGCGATGCTTTCACTGGCTGGCAACGACTGGACGCCGAGAAACAAGAGCACAATGCCGAGGTGGAAGATGCAACTCAACATCTACTCACTGTAATCATTCCGCAGTTGTCGCTAAAGTTGGATCGTGAATACAAAGGAACGTCATTGTTTAGTGCAAATCCAGTGGTGCCTGGCGAGGAACCATCGAATTTCGATGAAATCAAAACACAGTTTGCAACAAAGTTCCTCCCAATCATCCAGAAACGTTTCGAAGGAATTACCAATATCCAAACACACGCACAGCAACAAGTCACCGCGGAGATTAATAATACCAATCTTATGGAGAGTATAGAATCAACCAGTTCAATGGCGATCCCAGAGTTGCCAGTCAAGAAACTTACTCGTTCACTCAACACTGTCAAGAATGAAACACCTCGATATCTGCTTATGATCATAGAGGAGATGCACAGACTCGGTATCAACCTTCGACACATGGGAAGACTGCGATCGCATTCCATCTCGAATCGACTGCGTGATCTGTTGCTACTCGAGATGGCAGCACGTTCCATTAAGTGTATTATCAAAGAGGATATGAGACTAAAGATGAAAGAGGTTCATGGATTGTCAGAAGAACCATTCAAAGAGGTTGTTATCACTATATTCAATAAGGTGCTCGACTTTAAATCCGATATATGGACGAGAATCAGACAAACTATATCAAGTAAATTCTATATGGCATTCTCCTATCGTAATCCAGACAGTCCGGATCAACAGATTGAGGAATCACAAGAGGAAACATGGATGGAGAGAATCAACCCAAAGAATCTGTTTGAACGACTGCAGCTTCTCACTGGAATCACTCTGTCTCCTATTGCTCAGTATGAGTTCTCACGCGATCCGCATATGTTCCAGTTTGTCGATTCCGATATCATTGAAATCTACTCGAATGTAAAGCATATGAATATCGTGGATTATGCAGAGGGAATGGCACTATCGATGGCAGCACAAAACAAAAAGGGACGTGAACGTCTGAGGTTACTAAAGATGGCGACTTCCAAGTTCCAATCGTCACTGAAATCCAACCCGGAAAACTTTGATTGTATTTGTCAGCTTGGCAGAACATTGGTAGTCCAGGCCGACTCTATCACTTCGGTCACCGGTGGTTTTGGTAAGAATCAATATATCAAGACACTGGAGGAAGCTGCTCTAAAGTTCAAGGATGCCATACAGATATCTCCGACTTACTCACCTGCATACTATGAACTGGCACATGTCTACATCCTCATAGCGCAACACTTCCACTCCGTTCCATTCAAGTGTCAGCGATACTACAAGATGGCAGCGGATGAATTTGAAATGGCACTAAAGTATGAACATCCCGAGAAGCAGTCGGATCTCTTTGCCTCGGTGTTGGACAGTGCTCGTAATCTCTTTGATCGTGGTCTCGAAGGTTGGTCTACCTACATCATTGGAGTGACGCTGATATGTCTCGGACTGGAACGATTCAATCCCAAAGATGCATCGGTCAAACTACTACTTGGAAAGTCATACATCTACCGGCCATTCTACGATTTCGAAGAAGAGAAAGAAAGAAACAATTTCTACATTGAAGCGGCAACTAAATTCCAACAGGCACTACTACTTTCAAACTCTGTCAAATCTGAAATCCTAGAGATTGGAAGAGACATTTGGTTGAGATCAAAAGTTGGAAATAGAAAACTCTACTATCCTGCTACCTATATATTCAGGCTACTAGTAAGAGGAAAATATTTCCAAGATAACAAAGCATATTCAATGTATTTAGATTCATTATTTGAAATTATAAGAGTAAGTTTAAACTATCAAGTATTTTATAAGAATTATAAATTATTTACTTTTATTAATTTTTTATAGATTGATACAAGTTTAGAAAATCCTTTTATTATCGAATTAAAGGAATTGTTGGAATTGTTGATTAGTATTGACAATCAATATTGTAAAGATAAGATTGATTCTGCAATAACTAATCAACAACAAGAGTTGTGTGATTTCTTAAAGGTGGCATCTATATCTACGGTTGTGATGAATAGACTTAGGGAAAAGTCGGTTGGTTTGAAAAAGGTAAATTTGATGATGACTTCCATTGGAAATCAAACATTGTCATCGATTGCCGGTGTATTTCAAAGCATGGAGGATCTGAATCTTTCCAACTGTCCGTTGTTGACTGACGATGGTATATCAGAGTTTCTCACCAATCATGGTAAACCACTGACGACACTCAACCTCTCAATGACACTGATCAGCTCGAAATCAATCACCATTATTTCAAACTTTTGTCAACTCATTCATAGTCTTGATATCCAGAACTGTCCGATGGTAACCACCGAGAATCTACGTCAACTCGCTCAAATTCCAAAGTTGAAGAAGATCGATATCTCCAAGTGTAAGGTGACCAATGAGGTGGTGGCACTTTTGTTTGCACACAATATCCAGGAGCTATCGATTCGCAATGAAAATAGAATCAGCGATGAAGCACTGGTGACGTTTAGTTGCTCACAACTCCGTGTCTTGGATCTCAGTTCTTGCTCCAAGATTTCCGACCAGACGTTCATACAACTACCGCAATGCCCACAACTGGAATCACTTATTCTCGAAGCGTGTTACAATATTACTGATGCCGCAGCTCTCAACATCTCACAAAAGATGCCGTCGCTCAGAAAGATATCACTCAAGAGCTGTAAATTCATAACAGACACTGGAATTATCAATATTGTCCAACGATGTAGTAAGATCGAAGATATGAAACTGTCACGTTGCCATTCACTCTCTGATGTGGCAGTGGAAGCGATTTCCACTCAACTCTCTGGAGTGCTAGAGAGAATTGACTTGTCGATGTGTCCACAACTCTCTGTGGAATCATTGATAACACTTCTTCAACTCTGTACGAAACTGACAGCTATCAATCTATCGGAAAATCCAAAGGTGAACAATGAGATTGTCAGTATCATTAGTAACCAATTCCCAGGAGTTATACATCTAAGATTGGATTCGTGTACAAAGATTACCGACATCGATGGAACCCTGGAACTTTCAACTCCGTCACTCCAAACACTCTCCATCAAGAAATCTCAAATCAGTCACCAAAGTTTCCTGAATATAACTGCATCGCTTCTCAACCTGACATCACTCTCTGTCAAGTCGTGTCTGCAGCTGACAGACCTCTCATTCTCATCGATAGGATTCCTCACCCAACTTGAATACCTGGACATCAGTGACAACTATCGGCTGTTGGACAACTCTATGCAATCGATATGCAAATCTCTACACCGTCTGAAGCATCTGGATATCTCCCAATGTCTCAGATTATCGACCAAGGCATTCTTTATGATTGGTAAACATCTGACAAAGCTGGAAGAACTCTTGATGGTTGGCTGTGCAAGTTTGAACGACACTGCAGTACTTTACTTTGCAGAGAATCTCTTCATGTTGCGACATATCGATATTAGCGCATGTACTCTCATCACTGACAAGTCAATCTATGCACTTGCCCACAACCAACTGTACCTCGAGAAACTGTTCCTTCGTGACTGCATGAATATCACTCAATCCGCCATAGACTTTGTTCGTGACAAGTGCAATTTGTTCCGTCTGACACGTCTGTCGCTACACTCTCTACCGTTGATGGGTGAACTCAAGATGTATCCAAACGAACTGATTCTCAAACCAATTAAATACTCAGAGTCATCGGGTAATGAATGGCGACAGAAATCACAGAAACAAAACGAGAAAGCCATCGAAAATAAGATTAAACAACAGCTACGTGCACAGAAAGCCTTGGAGATGGAACAACAACATCTGCAACAAGAACAACAGCAAAAGGAACAACAGGAACTAGAGAAGAAGAAGCGCCTATTAGAATTACAGAAACAAAGAGAAGCAATGAAACCAAAGTACGAACCATTCACAAGCGTTCGTGAGTACAAAACACTTGTGAAAGGTGACCGCAAAGGTTTAGATCCACAGAACCTAGAGAAATACTTGTCACCACAGGAATTCGAAGCGGTATTTGGAATGAATCAAGAACAATATGAAAAATTATCAAAATGGAAAAAAGATGATAAGAAGAAATTATTACATTTATTTTAAATCATTTTGAAACAACAAGTCAAGTTGTTTGCTTTTTTTAATAAAAGTTCATATTGTTAAAAAAATGTAAACACAATACCTAAATAAGATAGACTGACGATTGACTAATTGAATGATAAATGAAATGATTGATATATTTAACTAAATTTAACTTTATAAATAACTATAAATTTACAATAAAATTAGCATATTATTCAATTCATTATTTAAATAATAAAGTATATTAACAAATAAATTATTACTTATAAAATTTACAGAAACAAATAAAAAATGATTTTTGGTTCAATGAAATCACTCTCCAACGGAACTATCTTGTCTTCAGTCGAGAACTCTCACAGCGTGGGAATCAATACCGGTGGTTCACAATCTTCAAACAACATTGCATGCTTTGGTAATGGTGGTTGGGATAACGACTTCAACAATGGTTGCGGTGACTTCAATAATGGTTGTGGTTCAAACAGATTCGATAGAGGTTGTGGATCCTTCAATAGATGGGGTAACAATTGTTAAACCGTGACTAGTCATCTATCCATTCAATTGTGAAAATTAATTCAAAATAATTACCACAAAATGATAACTTTGATAAAAGAATAAATAACAAATACTTTAATTATTATTATTATTAAACTACTTTAATTAATTAATTGAATATTGAATATTGAATGTGACTGTTTAATAGCTATTTTTTTCATCACCAAAATTTCATACCATGTAAAGTATGTGTCATTGAAATCAAACATCATTTTTAAAAAAATAAAAGATCATTAGAACTGAGATTCTTCGTTTTTATACATTTTTTTTTTGTCATTGATTTTTTATAATCATATTTTATTTTATTTTTTTTAATTAACTGATCAGTCAATAAAGATAGTTGTATTTTGCATTATATATATATTAGATAGATAAGAGATACAATGACTTCTTTATTAAAATATAGATCATATGTACAGAAATATTTAAATAACAACAATCATCGTTGTAATCAACAACAATCAACATTATCCACTTTAATCAAATGTTACAATAGCACCCACAGTAATAATAATAACAATAACAACAACAATAATATATATAGTAAACAACAACAACAACAACCACAATTTGTTATTAATAATAGTTTTACATCATCATTTTCACTATCTAATTTTAATAATAGATATAATCACCAACAAAACAATGATTCATTGCTAAAGAGATACTTTAGTTCACAGCAATCAAACAACGAATTACCTAAAGACGAAAAGAAGAATGAAAATGAGTCCGAAAAGAAACTAGACGATCAACCAAAGGAAAACGAAAATAAAGATAATAACAAGGAACAAGAAAATAAAGAAAAAGAAAAGGAAAAAGAGAAAGAAAAGGAGAAAGAGAAAGAGAAAGAAAAGGAGAAAGAAAAAGAAAAGGAGAAAGAAAAAGAAAAAGAAAAAGAAGAGAAAAAGAAAGAAAAAGATAGAAATGATGCTAAAGATGGTAGTGATCTCACAAGTAATTCATTGTTTAATGTCTTGAGTATGTAATCAACAACTATAGTTTATTTTAAGATCTTGTTTGACGACAATAAATGATTCTTACTTATTTTTTAATAAATGAATAGAGATTTCAGGTATTGTATCAGCTATTTTGATTGGTGCAGGATTGGCAATCAACAATCTTGGAGATAAAGGATATATAGATTATCATACATTCCGATCGGTACTGTTGCCATCGGGTACTATCTACAAGATTTTGATTCAATCGAACGTTGCCTACATCTATGTAAAGACATCGGAAGGATTGCGTGTATATAAAATCAACGTGCCAAACGTCGATGATTTCCAGAGAAAGTTGGAGCAAGATCAAGTGGATCTGGGCGTCGAGTTGGGCGACCAAATATTTGCCAGCTACGTCAAGGAGAACCGAATCGTAAAGGAGATACTAGCGGTGCTCCCCACTGTATTCTTTATCGCTGCGATCACCTATTTCTCGAGAAACCTGGGTGGAACACTCGGTAAAGGTCCTGGCGGTATCTTTGGCAAGTCGAAGGTGACTCGTGGTCAGTCGACAACCACCTTTAAGGACGTCGCCGGTATGGACGAAGCCAAAGAGGAGATCATGGAGTTTGTATCGTTCCTAAAGAATCCACAAAAGTACAAACGTCTCGGTGCCAAGATCCCAAAGGGTGCCATCTTGGTCGGTCCACCCGGTACCGGTAAGACGCTCATCGCCAAGGCGACAGCCGGTGAGTCGGGCGTTCCTTTCTTTACAATCTCGGGTTCCGACTTTATTGAGATGTTTGTTGGTGTTGGTCCATCGCGTGTTCGTGATCTCTTCAAGGAGGCACGTGAGAATGCACCGTGTATCGTCTTTATCGATGAGATTGACGCCGTTGGAAGATCTCGTTCGCGTGGTGGATTCCACAATGACGAGCGTGAAAACACTCTGAATCAGCTGTTGGTGGAGATGGATGGTTTCGGTTCGACCGAAGGTGTCGTTGTATTCGCCGGTACCAACAGACCGGATGTTCTCGACTCTGCTTTGTTGCGTCCAGGTCGTTTCGATCGTACCATCTACATTGGCGAGCCCGACATCAAGGGACGTAAAGATATCTTCATGGTGCATCTAAAGAACATCAAAATCGACGGCGACATGGAAGATCTCGCCAAAAAGTTGGCTACTCTCACCCCGGGATTCAGTGGTGCCGACATCTCCAACGTCTGTAACGAAGGTGCTTTGATTGCCGCACGTAAGAACGCATTGAAAGCGAATTTCAAGCACTTTGAGGAGGCCATCGAACGTGTGTTGGTCGGTCTCGAAAGAAAGAACCGTGTGCTCTCCAAGGATGAGAGAAATATCGTTGCACACCACGAAGCCGGACACGCCATTGTCGGTTGGTTCCTCGAGCACACCGACCCGCTGTTGAAGGTGTCGATCGTGCCAAGAGGAATGGGAACATTGGGATTCGCACAATACCAACCAAAGGACCAGTATCTCTACACTCGTGAGCAGCTAGAGGATCGTATTTGTGTGACTCTGGGTGGACGTGTCGCCGAGTCGATCATCTTTGGCCGAATTTCAACGGGTGCACAAGACGATCTCGAAAAGGTGACCAACATCGCATCGTCAAAGGTTGTTCATTTCGGAATGAATGAGCGTGTCGGTGTCATCTCGTTCAAGAAGGAGAATAGCGACATCACCGTTGAGAAACCATACAGTGAAGCGACCGCCAGAATGATGGACGAAGAGATTAGAAAGATCGTTATGAATGCTTACGATCGTACTCACAAGCTGCTTATGGAGAAGAAAGATGAACTCCTAAAGGTTGCCAACGTACTATTGGAGAAAGAGGTTCTACTTAGAGACGATCTTCGTGAACTTCTCGGTCCAAGACCTTATGGTGAACAAACAACATGGGCTGAACTTACAGGTGAAGTTGAACCAGCGAAATCAACCGCATCATCTACAATCGAATCAACAACAAACAACACATCAACCACTGAAACCAACACACCAATCGAATCTTCAACAACAAACAACGAACAACAACAAAAATCCGATAACACTGAAACAAAATCAACTCAATAAATTATAATTAAATTAAATATATATAAATTTAAATACAATATACTTTAGCAAAATTATTCTAAATATTTTAAAATCAGTAAATTTATGTATGAAATTTATGTATTAATCAAAAGATATAATTATGAATTATTTATTCTTTTATTACAAAAAGAAAGATTATTTATAAAAATAAATAAGATTGATTAAAAAAAATGAAAATAAATAAAATTTAAATAAAAGATCTAAAAATAATCATCTATTATCATATATGTTTAGTAAATTTAAATAAATAGAATATAAAAAGGTTATTTAAAGAATAAAATTCATATGACACAAATATTTACAATCTTATTATTTAAAATTTACAAAATAGGATTTTTATAGATCTAAGCAAATATCTAATATGAAAAGAAATTAAAATTAAAATCTTTGAATTTTTTTTTGAGTTTCCCAATTTTTTATTTTAAAAAAATCGTTCAAAAGGGGTGAACATGCCTCGAAATTACAATAAAAAGAAGAATAACACCCTTTCAAAAGCTCTCTTTTTTAAACCAATTGTTTTTATTTTAGTTTCTCTTTTTTTTTTTTTTAATTACAGTTTTATAAATATATACACATACATTGTAATAAAAGAAATAGATAACCAAAAATATATATATTTATAGCACTTTAAAGCAAAGATTAATTTAAAATAGATATAAGTTTAAATAGATAAAAAGTAATATTATTAATTTTTTAACTCTTGTTTATTGTTTTTGGTCATATTCTTGTTTTTTTTTCTTTATTCTTTCAGTCAACATAGTCAGAATCTTTGTGAAACAAAAAAAAAGAAAAAAGATTGTACAATAGCAATAGGATATGAAAACACAAATTTATCTTCGAAATAAGATTTAATTGATTAGTTTAGGTTTTACTTTACTTTACATTCTTCATTCATTCATTCATTCATTAATTAAATATATTTGCTTAATAAAAATTGAATAATAATAATAAATAATGTATAATTAGATATATAATATAAAATGAAATAAGGTGAATCATTGAAATTCCCTGAAATAAAAGATGCGTCTTTTTGTCGAAACAATGCATTGTTTAAGTTAAGCACACACTCGATCCAACACCTTCACAGTCATTCGCTCTCATCTTTTTTATTTTTTGCAAAAGAATTTTGCAATTTTTTTTAATACACCACACGTCAAGCTTGATGTATTCTGTGACCCTGTCGAAATCACAATTTAATTTTGTATTAGGTGACAACAACACGCACCACTCTCACTCTAACATCATCATAAACTCATACACAACACAATTTCATTAAAAACAAAAAAAGAGTGAGTTTTATAAAATTAGTTTTTACTTTATTCATTGTTGTGTGAATGTGTGTGTGTGTGTTGTTATTGTGTTGTCATCTTTATGACTACACCACCACTATGGAAAAATAAAATAAATTTAATTAAAAAAATTAAAAAAAAACAAAAACTAAAAAAGTTACACACTCTGTTATTATTGGTTGGTTGTGTTTGTGTGTTAGCTCACAGAGTTGCTTGCTTGGTAGTGTGTGGTGTTGGATTTTCATTTCAGTTATACCCAGGAAAGTGTGTTGGTCAGTCATTATCTCATTTCCCAAAATTCTTAATTATCTTTATCTAACCATCGTTGCACTTCGACTACAACTAATAATAATAATAATTAAATATTTTTTCAAGAGTAGTTTTTCAGTTCTTTTTATTTTATTTTTTTAGCTATTGTTGTTGCTGTTGTGTGTTGTGCTGTGTTGTGTTGTTTGTAGTAACAGTTAATTAATATAAGCAAATACAAAGATAATTATCTTGTTATTTCTAGCTTTTCATAACCATTTCTATTCCCATTTCCATTCTTTTCTTTTAATTTCATATCTATTTATTTCATTTTAATTGCTTTGAACCATATAAATAATTCATAGGTTTGATTTAAGAGATCAAATTTACTTTTTTTGTTTTTGTTTTTTTTAAATAGCTTCTCCTTTTCAAAACAGCAATAATATCAACTAGTATCATTGTTAAAATTTAAAAAGGAAAAAAAAAGATATTTCATCGTTTTTTCTTCACTCTATCTAATAATATATATTGTAACATTAAAGCAATTTTAAAACCATTAATTCAATTTTAATAGTTGACCTGGTAGCAAACAAATACACATTATCATAGTAGTTGTAAATTTTAAAAAACAAACAAACAGTATTAAAATATTATCATTGATTCTTTAAGTGTTAGTAGAATATTTTTATAATTATTATAATAATTTGTTCTTTTAAATTTATTCTTAGTTTTTGTTTTTTATTTTATTTTGTTTTTTTATTTATAAGTTCATCTGGTCGAAATTCAAATTACTTATTTATTTTATTTTTTCAAATTAAACTAGAGTTTCAGTGCACTCCATAACCAACCAAGAAGTAGTACCAACATCCTGTTCAATTCAATTTTGCATTGTAATATCAAGAGTAGTTATTTTTAACAGATAAACAAAGATACAGCTGTTTTTTTTAACCAAACTCAACTCTATCGATCAACAACAACAACAGCAACTTCACTTTTAGTTAAAAGTTTATATCACTCGAAATAATCAAATATACAATGAGTCATCTCGAAAACGATCCATCTCTAAAGTCTTATGCCGACATCCACGGAGAATGGGAACATCGTGAAATTTCAATTTTTGGTGCAGTAAAGAGTTTCATTTCACAGTTGGGTATTGGTCAAGAACTAACAAAGTATGTCGACATCTATACAAACAAAATCATCACCATTATCACACCTATTGATTTGCTAACCAATATTTTATTTTTTTGGATGAAACAGAGTTAGTATGCCTTCAATTTTTTTAATGCCCTATTCAATTCTTGAACTTGCTGCCTCAAGATATTTGAAATATTTCCACTTATTATCTGGGTATGTAATTTATAAAAGTTTTAAGTACTTTGAATATCTTACTAATTAAACTTAAATATTTAAAGAGCTTTATATGAAACAGATCCATCAAGAAGAATGGCAATTGTCATTCAATATTTCTTGTCGTGTATTAGAGATGGAAATGTACGTAGTTTTAGATAAATATTTATATATATTTTAAAAAAGGTTTATTAATTCTCTATCTATTCAACAATAATAATATAAATTTATATAGTTCACAAAGAAGCCATATAATGCTTTGTTGGGTGAGAATCACCAATGTTTTGTTAGATACCCAGCCTATGAAGGTGAGGGAACCACTACAGCAAGATTCATTGCTGAACAAGTCTCTCATCACCCACCCTTATCAGCATTCCACATTTCAACAACCGACGGTATTGCCATGGATTGCAATGTTCAATTCTCTGCAAAGTTTCACATGAACTCTGTTTCTATAGTAACTGCAGGTTCAATTATCATTACAATTCCAGTTAGAGATGGTGACAAGACTATCAACGAATCTTATATAATCGACAAGGGTCTTCCAGATGCCCTCGTCAAAAATGTTATTTTTGGTACAAGATCAATCAATTGGACAGACTCTGTCGATATCATGTGTCAAACATCAAACACCTCTGCCACCTTGCACTTTGACAAGAACGAATTCGTAAAGGGTGACATCTATGTCTACAACGAGGAGGCACAAGAGGAGGAACATCACGCTTATCTAAATGGTTACCTCTGTGGTGTTGTAAATATAGATTATCTCGAAGGAGAGAAAATGGTAAACATCAATAACTAGTTACATCAAAATAATAATAATGATATTAACAATGTTTTTATTTATTGTTATTACTACAGAAAAAATCCAAAAAGAAACATTCTAAATCACGTAAACATCACTATAATCCAACAGATACTGTTTTAATTGATACAGAGAAGTTAGAAGCAAATCAAACACAGTATCCAAGAACAAACGACCCAATGTCATCGTTGAACATCTGGAAGGGCGTAACCAAACATATTATTGATGGTGATATGGCCGCTTCCGATGTTGCAAAGAAAGAGATTGAAGATGAACAAAGAAAGAGATTGAGAGCAACTAAAGAAGATGAAAAGAAAGATAGAGTTTACTTCCGATTCGATGATTCCCTTGAAAGATGGGTATTTAAAGGGTTCCCCACTCCAAACTAAACATCATACTACTATATCGTGTTTTTTTTCAATTTCAAGAATGTATGATTATCCAGACAATAATCATTTCTTTTTTTATTGTTATTTAGAAATTGGAAAAAGGATTTATAATTTTATATATATAAATACACATTTTTCAAACCAACCAACCAACTCTCTCTCGCAGACTAGTCTTTTTTTTAGTATAACCACATTCAAACAAAAAATTACCTTTTTTTTTTTTTTATATTCTATTTTTTGGTATTTTTTGTTTAACAAATAAAAATGAAATATTTGTATGTACATAAAATTTCAAAGATATTTGTTATATATTTTAGTGAGTATTATAATCGTTCAAATATATTTTCTCTATCTTTTTCAAACATGATGATATCTGAATAAGAGTAATCACACACCCAAGAAAGTCAGGACATCAATGGATGGAGAGGATTAGACCTCATCCTCGGTATTGGTGATTTTGTAAAAATTGTTTTTGTTTTGTTTTTTTTTTTTTTTGGATTTTTTGAGCGACGAATTTTGGTGAGAAAACTACTGGTAAAGCTTAAAAAAAAAAAAACTCCATACAAAAAAACACATATTATCATAGTAATTATTAGATAGTAGACAAAAGTATTAACTATAATAATAGTAGATAAATATATAAAGATAACTATTTTATAATATATTTTGTTAATAATCTTTGTTATCATATATTAAAAAATATTTTTATATATATATATTTTTTTTGTCGTCAGTTATCACTCACAAAACAACGTACAATATAAAATTTTTTTTTTTTTTTTATAAAAAAAGAATAACAAAACAAAAAGTTGTACTATCAACTAAAGATCCTTTCTTTCTCTCTCTCTATCTGATAATATATCCCACACAATATTGACTTGACAGTAATACAAATAGATAGATTAATTATTATTACAAACACAATATTTCTTTTTAAATATTATTATTGTTATTGATATTGATAGTAATAATAATATATAAATTCTATCTATTTCTTTTTTTGTCCAAGTATACTTGTCTTGTTCTCTCACAGTTTGTGTCACACAATAAATTTTATTGTTAAGTTTTTTTTTTTTTTAAAAAAAACAATAATAATAATAATATTCCCTTTAAAACCTCCACCTTTGTTCCAAAGTACACCAAGTTGGACAACAATAGAGGAATAAATAAAATATTTATATTATAATATAGTAAAGGTTGAAGTTAAAACTACTTTAAATATTATAAATTTTATTTATTTATTTTTTGTTTGTTTAACCAGTTTACCTACCTATTATATATATATATTTTTATATTTATAACATTTATATATATATATTTCACTTTTCACACTTACACCACAATTGATAGACAAATCAAAACTTCACATATATAATAAAATTATTATAAATGGACTCTTTTCATATAATTGAGCTTATAGGCTCAGGTTCCTACGGGTATGTATTCATCATTAATATAAATATAGAACAGTCTTTCACACACAACATTATGACTGACCGTCAGATTATTCATTATAATAATGATTACAGCAAAGTATACAAAGCCATAAGTCTAATGACAAATAAATTGGTTGCACTTAAAGTGATATCCATCATGAACACTGAAAATGGTGTGCCAGTAGAAGTTAAATACCTAAGCAAACTGAGAGAATGCAAAAATATAGTTCAACTAACAGATCATTTCTATACAAATGGTAAGTACACATTAGCTATTAAATTATCGGAATCAATCAACCATTAAAATACACTTTTACTAACTGATTCCTCCTAGATGATAAGCTTGTATTGGTGTTTGAATATATAGAATATGATCTGTGGAAGTTTATATCGCCAAAGAAGAACTTCTTACCACTGACATGTACCAAGTTTTTTATAGAGCAATTGCTGAGGGGTCTCGAGGAGTGTCATAGCAAACGCATAATGCATCTAGATATAAAGCCATCGAATCTGCTGATCGACAACCGATTCAATCTGAAACTGGCAGACTTTGGATTCACTACGTGCTTTGACAATCCACAACTGACCAACCAGGTGATCTCGCTGTTCTACCGGCCACCAGAGCTGCTCATGGGTGTCAAAGAGTACGGCCCCGAAGTCGACATATGGAGCGTCGGCTGCATCATGGCAGAGATGCTCTGTGGAAACTACCTGTTTGCCGGCACCAACGAGGACAATCAGCTCGACCTGATATTCCGCACGTTTGGAACGCCCACCGAGACGATATGGCCGGGCGTTCGATCGATACCGGGATTCCAGCCGTATAAGCGTCGTCGGTACGCGCAGCGAAACATCAAAGACAACCGAAGAATCAGTTCCTACTCAGAGGTTACACTGGATCTACTGTCCAAGATGTTGACACTCGACCCAAAACGACGTATCTCATGCAAGGATGCACTGAGTCACACCTGGTTCAAAGAGTATCCATGCGCACTTCCACCCACACCATCCATCACACAGTCGCTCATTCAGCGACCACCTAAAATCTCAAAGATCAACTCGCCTCTACCCAACTCCAAACGAATCATAGCTCATCAATATTATTTAAATCATCAAATTGCACAACCATCGAATCAACAACAAACAACACAACAACCAATTCAACAAACAGTTCAACAGCAACAACCAATACAACAACAACAGCAAATTAATAAGAATAGTGTTCAATTTCTAACAAATAACAATAGTAATAATAATAATAATAATTCGAATATTGTCATTATAAATAGTAATAACAACAACAACAACAATCAAAGCAATAATAATTCAATTAATTTAGATCAAAGTAATCAAACTTCACCCAGTGATAACAATCAATCACCATGTACCGAACCATCGAGTAGTAGCAGTGGTAGCTCTTACTACTCTGATTCTTCATCTTCGCCAGTTAGCAGCTTCAACTCTGACTACTCATCACCTTTGCTCTACACCACCAAACGTAAACTGATAGCATACCAACCACCTTTACAACAACAACAAGATTATAAGAGATCTCGGTCTTATCAACCACTATTGTATCATACAATGATAGGAGGTACGGAAGCAAATCCTATTGTAATAGAATAGAATAGAATATAATAGATTTAATAGATTAGAATATATAATATAGAATAAATTCTTTTTTTTTTTCTTTTTATAATCATTTATCATTTATATATATAAAAAAAAAAGAAAAAGAAAAAGTACAAAAGATAAACATATATATATTTTATATCTAACTATTTATATATATATATGTAAAGTTGATTTATTTCAAATCTAAACAAAATCTATATTAACTATTATAGGTTGACTACTAAATTTATTTATTTATTTTTTTTTTATGTACTTATTTATTTACTTATTTACTTTTATTAATAACAGTCATTTGTATAGGGTATTACTCTTTGTACTAATGTTATAGCTTCTGGATTACCATATACTTCTTCGAATATTACAATTTCATTTTCACCATTCATTAACCAATCGGTAGGTACATGATAATATTGTTGACTTGGTTCACCGCAACCTAATTGACACATGCTTGGACTGTAACCTCCCTGGTATGTACATGGATTACAACCATAAGCAAGAGCCAACCAATAACGACCAATATTGTAACCATTAACGAATATCATTCCTTTTGTCATACTATGTTTTTGATTAAAAAAAAAATAATATATTATGTTAGATAAATCAAACACCTTGTCATCTTATAGTTTATAGTTAGTTACATACCCAAGCATATCTAATGCCAATGACATATTCGATGACAATTCCAAGTTAAAGTTAAATTTATACCAGGTTAGAGGTGGGTTGCCGGTAACATTAGTCCATTGAACAGATCCAGAGTGATTTGGATTGTAGAGTTGGAGTGTTTCACCTTGAACAAAAGGTTTCATTGACCATCCATTCGATGAGATATCGACAGAGTCAAGAGTGACAGGCTCAAAGATACCAGCTACTGTTGCTTCCATGTGTTCAGCATAGTTGACCAATCCAACCTTGGTATGTAACACTTGCAGAGTATGACCACCTACACCAATGGTAGAGTTCAAAGTGATATTGGTTGGACCTCTTCCAGTGGCAATGTATTGATTATCAACGAAAACATGTACCATATCAGAGATGTTGGGAAGTGAGAGTTGTGCACCTACTCTGTTCACTTCGATCTTGGTTACATACCAGAGATAGTCGGTTTGGTCGCGTGTCAATGAAAGTTGTTCCATCGGTGTTTCTGAGTAGTTGGTAAATGTCAAATCGAAACTCTCTGACCATTGACCGATGTTTTCAAATGATTTGATTGGTGTGAATTGTTTGGGAACGGGTGAGCCAATTGGTGTTGCGGATGTGTCAAAGATCGATACGTTGTTGTAAAGTAGTTGAACTGACCATGGTTGAACTTTAAAGGTAATGCCATTCCATTGGACGGTTTGAACACCGGTTGCACCAAAGTTGGCAAGGAAAGAGAATGATTCACCGGTCTCCACAGAGTAGAAATGTGAGATTTCAACATTCTCACCCAATAGAATTGGTTTTGGTGGGTTCATTGAGAGGATGATATGCTCATAGGCATGAATGATAGTATGGAATTCAAGACTCTGACTGTATTTCGGTTCGTATGGATATCCATATTCATCGATGGCACCGTCATAGTCGTACGATGTCGTAATGAAAGGACCACCTGTCCAACGACCAAAAGTGGTTCCACCGAACCACATGTAGTAGTTCATCATTGAACCACCGTAGGCAATCCATCTGGCAACAGAGTACAACACATCCTGAACTGGTCTATGTGGAACACCTCCTTCCCAATTCTGGAACCAACCTGGCCAGTTCTCAGTCCAGAATGCCGGTTGATTTGGATAGGCTGTCCAGTGTACGTCAATCCAATCGTGACAGTAGAAACCATTGCAAGTATTAATGACAGTGGCAATGTCATCCTGAGAGCACATGATCCAGGGAATACCAATGTCGAGTGAGTTGGCAAATTGAGCAGCCCACAACGCATACTTGGTTCCACTGGCACCATAGGCAGCCTCCAACCAACCATACTCATTCTCGACTTGTGCCAAAATAATGGGACCACCGTTCGATGCATAATATGGTCTGAGATAGTTGACAATGTAGGTCATCCAGTTACTCATTTGATCCATGAACGGCTGGTTGTAGTCTCTGAAAACGATTCCATCGATTTCCTTCAACCAGAAAGGGAAACCACCGTAGTTCCATTCAGCACACACATAGGGACCAAAACGAACGGTGACATACAGACCTAGCTCTGCGCAGATATCAAGGAAAGCAGTGACATTTGCATTGCCTTCAAAGTTGTAGGTTCCAGGAGTTGGTTCGTGTAAATTCCAGAAAGTATAGGTTTCAATTAGATCGATACCGGCTGCCTTGGTTGCCTCTAGGACTGGTCGCCACATCGATGGTGTAGCACGTGGATAGTGAATCGATGCACTGAGCAACAACTTTCTCTCGCCATTGATTATCAAAGATCTGTGATCATAGCTAACATTCAGAGGTACTCCAAATTTAGCAGCGACAGTCTCCACACTATCAAGAGATTTAGCATCAACTACAAAACAACCAGCCACAAATATAAGTAATAACAAATAATAATAATAATTATTTTTATACATATTTTTTATCTGTTATTTGTAAAGATTTTTTTTTAAACTAAAACTGTATTTTACAAATTTTTAATGTTTCAATTGTTGCAACATTACATTTTAATCAAAAACAATTGATAATTTAAAAAGATATTTTTAAAAAAGGTAAGAAATCATGAAACAATATAAAAATTTAAAATCAATGTCGGTTATTTGTTTGTGGAGAAACTTTAATGATTTTTGGCCAATTATATTGTCCCGAATTTCATCGGAATTTTTTAATCATTTTTTTTTTTTAAATAAAAACCAGTTCGATAAAAACTGAACATCAAAAATTAAAGATACATATAAAAATTTCATTTATTTTAACACCAAAGAGGTTATACTGAAAATATTTTTATATTTTTTTTTTGATATGGTATGTGTCTTATAAGTATTATTCAAAAAAACAATAATTAATTTAAAAAACAAACTACAGTTGTGTGTTTTTTATTTCCCACCAAAATTAATTAAATTAATCATATGAAAAAAAGAAATGAATACAGAGGTTAATAAGCTCAATAAGGAGATGGTGAGATCTTCATATATTTCGTTTTTTTTTAACTTTAATTTATTAAAATATGTCAAAAATAGTTTCTAACCAAAACGATAACCATTTACTAGTAAAATTACCATTTATATTGTTAGCAAAAATAATAAAAGAGCTTGATGATAATCTTGATATCATTTGTTTCAGTTTAGTTTGTAAGAGATGGTTTGATAATCGTCATAGTTATCTCTCGTTCAATTGCAAAGACTTGATGCAATTAAATAGAGATTGCTTAAATAATGAAAGAGACTTTACTCTTAATTCCTATAGAGATATATTTCATCGATCTCTTGACCATAAATCAAACTGCACTTTAGTAATCACCTCCAACAATGAGATTCAACAAGCTAAATCATTTTTATTATGTTATGATTATATTCTAACTATTGGTATGTATTTTCATTCATATTTAAAATTTATTTTTATTAACTTCATATTTAAATTTTAAATTTAGAAAATGATATTCCAGAGTCAATTATAAATATTTATTTCACAACTTGGGAGATCGATGCAAACTTTATTGAAAAACTCAGTCAATCGAATGTTTATTGTATAAATTTAACGCAATCACAACATTGTCCAATTGAATCTGAATTCAATAGCATTAGATTTCCATCCAACATCAAAGAGATCCATTTATTCTGTCCTTTCAAACCAAATTTACTACCTCCAGAATTGGAAAAGTTGGAAATTCAAACATTTTCATTTAGCTTTGATGTGTCTCTTTTACCTCGGTCTTTAAAGTCACTAAAGTTTGTAGGTAGTCAGGTATCGATTGATTTAGAAGCATTACCACCATTTCTCGAGGATCTGTCATATAGTATCCCAAACACAGAAGAACCAGAGACCAAGCGGTATCCATCTAGTTTGAAGGTTCTCGATGTAACTGTTTTCCAAGTAAAGGATTTCCAATATCTGACAGCACTTCACACTCTCAATCTCTGTGTCAACGATAGTGCCTCCGTTGATTTCCAATGTGGTATTCCAGAGAGTGTCACTCATTTAACTATATCTAGTGCCTACTCTATAACCATTCGCAGAGAAAATCTCCCACCCAACCTAAAGTATTTAAAGTTGAGAGATAAAGTGACATTTGACCAATACACTTTTTCACAATTGGAACAATTGGAAACTTTGGATATCTCTGGTTTGTTGACAGACATTGGCACCAATTTCCAACCATTGCCCTCCAAAATCAAGAAACTTTGTCTTCCAAACTATTTTTTCAAAATGACCAATTGCAAGATTCTACCTAGATCATTGGAGTATTTGGATGTTGGTGGGGCGTATTTGTCAATCAAGGGAGCTCCAAAAGATTCACTCAAAACACTATGTATTGGACAATATACAGATATATCACATTCAAGAATTCCTAAATCAGTAGAAACAATAGATTTCAAAGAACGTCATTTAATGATGCCTCCAGATATGTGGCCACCATCAGTTAAATCGATATTGGTCACCTCAAAATCCGAAGGTAATAATCATTTGAAATTTCTAAACATCCCAAAGTCAATAACATCAATCACAATCAGACAAACACAAGGACTTGGAATGAAATTCTTGGTCAGAAGACTATCAGATCAATCTTTTTTATTGCTAGGAATCAATGAGTTTTTCCTCAAAGCAACATTCCTAAATACTAAAAATTATGAAAATTATTTCTATGGAAAATAAAAATAGAGGAAGAAACATATTTTAAATTCCCAAAAAGAAAGGATCTTGATTGTTTTAAACAAATTCGATTTTGCACAAATTTTTCAAAACCGTCCACAGTGTATTATTATTTTTTAGTGTTTGTTTAATGTCGATCATCAATGCTCTAAAAACACTATTCACAACTTCAAATCAAGTAAAAGTCAATAATAATAATCAACAAGTAAATCTAAATAATCATTTATTTATAAATCTACCATTTATATTGTTAAATAGAATTGTAAAGCAGTTGGACAATGATATAGATATCATTTGTTTTAGTTTAGTTTGTAAGAGATGGTTTGATAATCGTCATAAGTATCTGACATTCAACTGTGAGAACTTTGTACTATCAAATAGTGTCACTTTTGATACGAATAGCTTCTTCACATTGAGATCATTCAAAGATATATATTATGATTCATTCGATCGAAAAACAGATTACACTCTCATAGTCAATAGCTTTTCACCTATTTATGAGATTAACAGATATAGTTGTAGCATGGATATAGGTATATTATCATAATTAAATAACTATATATAATACTTTTCTTAACAAACAAACAAACATTCATTTACAAATCAATAGATAGTTTTCAAGTGCTTGATGAAATACCACTACATTTTAACAAATTAATTATAGCAACAGAGGTCAGTCAGTTCTTTAGTGATTGTCAAAAATGGTTGACAAAAATAGCTAAATCGAATATCACCTCAATAGAGATTACTTCTACAACCCAGAGCATTCAATGTCCGTACCCATCGAGCATCAAGGAGATAATAACTGAATCTCAAATCAATGTAGATATGTTACCGATTGGATTGGAAAGGTTGAAAGTTAGAGTATTGTCAAGTAAAGATATACCTTTGTTACCTCGATCTCTTAAATATCTATGTATCAATACAGAAGCGTCTCTACCAATCGATATCGATTCACTTCCGCCCAATCTTGAAGAGCTTCACCTACTCAAAGGCAGTTTCCATCTCTTGGAGACAAGACAACTTCCATCGACTCTTAAGATCGTCAGTATACCATCGAACCTATTGAAAAGCATCCATAGCCAATCACCAATACACACACTCACTTTGACAGTCATTAGGAATTTTCGGTTTCAAGTTGGCGATATTCCAGAGAGCGTTACTCAGCTGACGATCGAGTGCAGACACTCGTATCTCACAATCTGCCGAGCAATGATTCCTTCCGCTGTTAAATATCTAAATCTACAGGGTTTTGTCGAGTTCCAAAAAGAACCGTTGGCTTCACTTGAATATTTGGAAACGCTACATCTCAATGTATCAGCGTTGTATGAACACACAGTAGCCAAGTTTCCACCGAATCTCAAGAGCCTATTCCTACCATACCACATAATGAAATACAGTCAAAACCAATTGGTATTTCCTGAGGGGTTAGAGTTTTTGCAAACAAGTAGTGCAAATAGCGAGATCAAAGGATTAGAAAAAACAAGACTCAAAACCATCCATCTACGGAATTCTTCAATACTATCAGTAACGAAATTACCAAATTCACTCGAAACAATCATAGCTGGTACGATTCCACAGAATTGTTGGCCACCAACCGTAAAGCGGATAGAGCTGAATGTCTCTGATTTCTGTGATATACAGAATATTACAATGATTCCGAAATCGATTACAACAGTCAATATCTGTTTCAATGGGAGAGCCAACGAATTAAGAAGATTATCAGATAGATCGTTTTTAGTGATTGGTGATAACAAAGCATCTATAATTCAATTGAAATATTTTATTAGATATTTATTTTTGTGTATGTCATTGTCTGGTTAGAAGATAATCAATTAATAAATATAATAATATGTCTAGAAGTAATTTATATGAGTAAAAAACCTTATATAGAATGTCATGACATCATCTATTAATAATAAAAATGTTTGATTTATTTTATATTTTTTTATTTTCCAACACGATAATCTGGTCCGCAAACTTAAGTATTTTATTTTATTTTAATTCTCAAAATGAATATAAATATTCATTATAATAATTTAGTATATACAATTGATAAAGTTCCTATTGGTGTAGAGTACACTTGTTGAGAAAAAAAAATAATTAAAAATATTTTATATCACCATCCAAATTCTATTATTATTTTTTTCAGACCCAAATGATGATTTGGATAGAACTCACTGTCTAAATAAAAATATTTATTTTTTTGAACCCAGCAGTAAGTTCATTTTTTATTACTTATATATTGAACATCTTAAATTTTATTGTTTGTGTCTTTTGTAAAGATACTGAAGAAACTCCAGCACTTTTTCAAAACAAGACTAAAACCATCCTCAGAGAATACTTCAACATTTCAATAAAAAGTAGAAAAACATTATTTAAATAAAAAAGATTTTTTAACAAATTTATTTATTATCTGTAAATTAATCATCTTTTTAGAGAAGTTTCAATATCAAAAATAAAGGCAAACATTCAAATGACTTTTGTTAAAATAGTGTGGTTCCTACTTTATTTTTTTTTTTTTTTATAAATAGGAGGCCTCTATTTACAATTATGTAAATTATTTTATTTTAATTCTCAAAATGAATATAAATATTCATTACAACCATTCTGTTTTTGTACTAGATAATGTTCCCACTGGAGTGGAGTATAATTGGTTAAAGTATAAAATAATTAAAAAGATTCTTCCTCATCATATTTCAAATTCGGTTATCGAATTTACAGACCAAGGTGGTAAACTCTTAAATGGATATCAAGTTATCACCGATAGAACTAAACACATTTATATTAGAGAGCCCAGTGGTATGTTTAGAACTCTTTTATTTTAATTTTATTCTTAGTTTTAAACATTTACAATATAATAGTTAGGATCTATTGGGACGATTCGGATGATGATCCAGTTCTTATTGCCGACCAAGGTATAGATTCTTTGAAAATCAAAGATTCTCTAAAGTTGGTTTCTTTCGATTTAAAAAGAAAGAACGATGTATCTGGAAAAGTAGTATTGAGTCCTTATATAGCTGGAAGTTATACACTCATCAATTATGAAAAAAAAAATGTAGGTAATTTAATTTAAAAATCTAGATTAATTTTGCATTAATAAAATCAGTTTTTTTCTAGATAAATATGATTTAAAAAGCTTTTCTAAGTTTTTCCTCAATTTAATATTTTAAACCAACATCAATAGTTGCATTGGTTTTTTTCTTTAACTTAATAATCAATAAAATATTGTTTAAAAATTCTTATATTTTTACTTTTAGTATTGAATTTAAAAAATAACAATTTTGTGTTCCTGAATGCGCATGAATATTTCACCCTCAATATTGTATCATATATTTATATAATCAAATTATACTCTAGATATATAACTAATAGTTTAATTTTTTTAAAAAAGAATTATTTAATATATATATAATGAATTTATTGTTAATTGTTTGATACACTTAAAAAAAATGAAAATTCAATTGAAAAAAATCTTTGTTTTTATATAATTTTTGGCCTGGGAACTTGAGGTTCACAGAAAAACATTAAATTTATTCAAACAGATAAAGTTGACCAGGTTAGATAATCATTGGGTTAGCTTAATAATTTGAGTTCAATACTAATGAATATCAGCCGTAATCTATATAAGTCGTCATTACAAATAATATTAAGTAGTAAGTGGCATTCACTGAACAAAAAATTTTATAACAATATTTAAAAAAAATTAAAAAAATCTGAAACAGGCTTTTTGTTTTTTTATTATTTTTTTTCATTTAATTAATATATTTTGTTTACATTTTTACTATCAATAGTAGTAAATAATAATAATAGAAATAGAAATTTAGTTAAAGTTGTTTTGTCTTTGTTAACAAACAAAAAAAAAAAAAGAGTATATTTATTAATTATTTTGTTTTTTATTAAAAAGTAGAATAAGAAGCAATTGCATTTTCTAGATAGAATTCAAAAGATTCACTATGATTCCAAGTCAAATAGTGACTGGAGCAGCGAATCCAAATCCAAATACATTCTCATGTACACATCTCAATGATGAGATCTATTTTGCATATTCATCTGGTAGAAACGTCTACATCCTAAGAGGTGGTTCGCTCAACGTACTACAAGTATTGACCGGTCACAAACAAGATGTAAACTGTGTTGTATTTCGTACTGGTGATTCTTTACTATTAACTGCATCATCAAAAGAGATTTATCTATATAAAAGAATTGTAAATATATATATATATATACAAAACATACAAACAAACAATACATACATCAATACAATATTAATATAAAACTATTGTTATTATTATTATTATTATTTATTAGGATAATAATAAATGGGAAAGATTATTGGTAATACCTAATCTATTTGATATAAATACAATATGTTGGTTGAGCGCAACTAGTTTTATAGTGGGTGGAGAGTTTCTGGCGATTTGGAAGTTGGAATTCGAACAGATCATGAAGAGTTACTCGTTGCAAAAGTTACAGGATCAACAGCATCAATCTACTAGCTATACCACTAGAAGTGCTAACGATGCAATGCGTGTCGATGCTCGTGAGCAAAAGCTATTTAGAAAGCAGGCCTATGTTACATGGCGAGCGGACTGTTCGCAACCGATCTACTATGTGGCGGCTGCACCGGACGGTTCGATGTTTGCCACCGCCGGAAAGTGTGACCGTATGCTCAAGGTCTGGTATATCCAGCCAAAGATAAAAACGCGTGCATCCGACGAAGAATCTGCAGCGGCAGTCGCAGCAGCAGCAGCAGCCGCCGCAGCCAATGCAGCGCTCCACGCACAGCCAGTTCGCACCAAAGGATTCTTCAAAGATGAATTCAACAAGTTGACCAGTAAAGAACCTAAATACACATTAAAGAAATCGACTGCAGTTGAAATGGATGATGATCAACAACAGCAACAACAGCAACAACCAACTATTCAAATGAATGCTAGTATATCTTCACCATTGATATCTTCACCAATGATTGGAGGTGGCGTTGGTAGTTTAGCAAGCAAAAAGACTAAGAAAATAGAGAGTGATTCCTATGGATTTATTTATCTTCCGCATCCACGTGCAATCTCTTGGATATCGTGGCGTGTAAGAGCGAGTGCCGCTTCTCATCATCATATACTACTAACCAACTGCAAGGACGGAGTCATCAGACTCTGGCAACAGTCATTACAACAGTCTCGTAGACTGCAGTTCAACGTATCCAATATTATTCCAGCAGGTGCCGAAACTGTAGATTGGATATTTTCACTATCTCCACAAAGAGATATAAATAATAATAACAATAGCAATAGCAATAGCAATAATAGTAATGGTAGTAATCAAGAGAGTGGAACAAGTAAAACAGATAATAATAATAATGTAGACGGTCATAACGATATCGATAATGTTGAACTGAGTAATATGAAAACACCTATCATGTTGAGACAGAAAGCGATCGCTCAGTTGGCCAAGTCGAAACCGGTTGTCGATTGGATATTGGGAATCAAAGCTGATGGAACACTGGTTCTTTGGAAGTTGAGAACCGATAATTCATCGAGTAAACAGACATCGTCTATTTCACTATCCATTAAAGCACAGATTCTATCACCACAAGAAGTTGGACCCAACAGAATCTTTGCATTATACCAACCAAATTCAATCACTGACAACACTCCTTCCACCATTACCATCTGTGTCAATTCTGTATCCGGTGCCATATCCTGTAGAAAATTCTTTATTCAAAATCAAAATCAAACTCAAATGTAAATATAATCATTTATATATGTATTAACAATTGAAATGTTTAAATAATTAATATTCATGTTTATAATTGTTATAGCACCAATACGTCACATACATCAAGATGTTTTGGACATAAATCAACGATAAAGAAACTTAGTGTTTCAAATTCATCACCATATTTATCATCGATCGATCGAAACAATAGTATTATATTGTGGCATAGTTGGTCGGATTCCAGTAGAATACAGTGTCCTTATCGTTTGATAGATGCAGGATCGGTTGGTGGCAATGTTAATTCTCTGGCTTGGTCACCGACACACAATTACTTGTTCAGTGCAAGTAAAGAAGGTATTCTCGTCTACCAGATGGATAGTCACGAGCATAATCATCGTTTGTTAAAGCTGCCGATTGGTGTCATCGATCAGTCTAGCTTTGAGGGTGCCGACGATTGGATCGAAGAGGTACATGTCATCGAACCACAGAAACACGTATATCCAAAGGAAATGTTGCCACTGCACCAATATTTCATTGTTGGACTCAGTAAAGATGGTCATCGTATCTATGTTTGGGGTGTTTCCATTGAAAAGTCAACACTTCAACAACAGCGTAACCTTGATCAACAGTTGAATGGTGTCATTCCAATATCCACTTCCAATGGACATGTTGCCAACACCAATCCAACTGCTGCTGTTGCTGCTGCCACTACTGCTACAACTGCTACAACCAATGCCAATACGAATGTCGCTACTACTAGTACACCTGCTTCAGTACTTTCCGCTTCAACCAAAGAATGGAACAAGGATTTGTATTCTTCGGCTACTGTCATTCCAGCCAGTCAGGGTGGTTTACTTCAACACTCGACATCCTCATCTACACCACCATCGCTGATCTCATCGAAACTACTTGCTGTCAAAGAGTTGGATAGTGAATCTCGTATCTCTTGTATCTGTGCAGCACCAAAAGGTATCTCCAATGGTATATCAACGAAATCACTCTACGAAGGAATGTTACCAGATCAATCAGCAACACCAACCGCCACCACCACCTCTGAAACTGCCAATAGCGATACTTTCTCATCGTCATCGACCAAATCAAAGTTCTCTTTTGAAAATATATTATCTCATCCCATTTGTATTACCGGTAGTATCAGTGGTAATATTACTGTTTGGTCTTTGACTCCACACACCAATCCAGAGGATACTTCCACAGCTGATTCTCTCAATCCAATATGGCGTCTAACTGAAACCTGTAGTTATTCAGCGTATCAGCATCCAGTGGTAGCTGTTAAACCAGCGTATTTCGGTCGCTTTGCTTCGACTCCATTCACCACTTCACCCAACCCCGAGATTCACATCTGGGAGCTTGAATCCAACACACCCAAACTTCAACTGGAGGAAACCATAAAGTTGGGAGATCATTCCGAGCAGTCTGGTTCCATTTCCACTGTTGTTTCACCAAATATCAATTCGACAATGGAGATTCCAAACGATGAAGATTCCACCGGTAATCAATGTTGTTTCAGCTTCACCTATTTCGAAGACGGTGCAGCTAGTCTTGCCGTTGGATTCGGCAGTCAGATTCGCGTACTCAGAAAGCCAGTCGATAGAACCATTGGATCGTACAAGAGCTCATGGATTGAGACTCACCGTTATACCGACTTGACTTCGCCAGCTCAGAACATAGAGTGGGGCAAAGACTTGGAGTTGTTTGTTACCAGTGGCAATCAGATGTTGGTCTTCACCAAATGGATGCGTCCAAATCAGAACCTAATTTCACTTCTCGATGGTACCAATTCCAATCTGGAAACAACATACCACCAACACTCGATTTTGAATCGTTCACTCTCCTATTACCACCCAAAGTTGCTCACAGAGTATATGATGGCCGGTAAATTTGAAAAGGTTGAAAAGATTCTGAAATATATATCGGCATATCTCATTAATCGCTTCCCGATCGACGACGATGACTTACCCGAATTCCCAACACATCCAATCCATCTGCCATATATGAAGTTGGAGGAGTTGATCTCCGACGACATGGTGGAAACGACCGACAAGAAAGCAGGAACAGAAGACGATATCGATGCGATCAACAGTAAATACTTTGCACGTGACAACGATAGCGATGAAGAAGATCAATTCACGATGAAAGACGACACCAATATCTTTACAAAGAAACAAGCGGCTCAGTTGAACGAAATCCTATCGCACGTTAAATTGGCTGGTTTGTTGAATAGCGAGCAAATCCAATTGTTGGCACTTGCCGATACCTATGGACAAATCGGTGAGATGCGTGGTGGTCTCGACGAGAATGGATCGAGATTCCTTTTGGTGGTAAAGATCTTCCAGTTCTTGAGACGTTCGCTCAATCCTCAGGAGCGTCCCACCTCGCTTTCCGCCACCGATCTGCTCTGGGCACTTCATTCCGAGGCACAGGAAACTATTCTTCAAAATTGTTTCCCATCCGAACCACTCTGGGAGGATCTCAAACAACTTGGTGCTGGTCTGTGGATCAAGTCACCAAACACCTTGCGTACCACCATTGAGAAGCTTGCCAAGACAACCTACTTGATCAACAAAGAGCCAAGTGATTGTGCACTCTACTATATCGCATTGAATAAGCGTGGATCCCTCATTGCACTACACAAAGCCTCCAAGAATGTCAAGCACGTAGAGTTCCTCTCTCAGGATTTCACTCAACAAAAGTGTATCAATTCTGCCGCGAAAAGCGCTTTCCTCTTGCAGTCCAAGCATAAATACGATTTGGCAGCATCGATGTTCTTGTTGGCCGGTGATTTGAAACAGGCGATCAACTTGATTCTTCAGGTCAAAGGTGACTTCCAACTTGCCTATGTGATTGCCCGTCTCTTTGAAGGTGACGGTGGAGCAACATCACAAATGATTCTCCAGGATCACGTCATTCCACACGCCAAAAAGACAGATGACCGTTGTCTTCTCTCCATTGCCAATTGGCTCAGCAAGAAATATGAAGATTCACTCAAAGTACTGTTGCCATCGACCATCATCGATGATACTCGCAAAAAGTTGGACGAACACCAAACACATTCACCTGCTATCTCTCTTAATAGTTCACGTTCATCGCTAACACACACCACCAGTCCAAAACCAATGAGTAACGTACCGTCACAAACGAAATCGATGAACAACAACGACATCTCTGCACATCTCAAAGTGTCAGAGATGGGTCCTTCCGTATTATATTTCTTTAGATTCCTAAAGAATCATGTACTTCTCAAACAGGTCTCTGACGAGAAGAAAAAGGATGCACCGTTCCTCAGAAGCAGTACTTACTCCTATCTAAACAGCGGTTGTTCCTATTTGGCACTGGAGAATATCGAAGATCTCGAAGCAACACATCCTACATTGGTTGCTCCGACCATCATCGACGAATCACCGAAACTCGAGGAACAAAACACACCAAAGCCAATGACAGCCGACGATCTTGGTTTGGATTTCGGTGGTACCTCTACATCAAGAGTATCAAACGATCTTGGTTTGGATTTCGGTGGTGGATCTACTTCTAGTTCCTATTTCAATACATCGTCAAACTATGATATGGGATTAGACTTTGGAACGACCTCTAGTTCCTACGTGAAATCCAATGATATGGGTCTTGACTTTGGTGCTCCAACCTCTAGTTCCAACTATTCCTCTTCAAATTATGATATGGGATTGGATTTCGGATCGACCTCCAACTCCTATGTCAAGTCGAACGATATGGGTCTTGACTTTGGTGCTCCACCTACAACCACCGCCAGTTCCTACATGGGATTGGACTTTGGTGAACCAACCGTGCCGACTCCAAACATCGTTGTCAACGACCAAGAGTTGCTGTCATCGCGAAAGTTGATGAAGCACGACCGTGAGAAGATCTCACTCTATCCGATGATCGACATTGAATTGAAAGCCAAGATTGTCCTACAGCTTCTGATACACGATATCGTAGCATTCATCGAATCAAACACATGGAAGGAGAATCAATCGATATTCGACCATAATCTAAACCTTCTCTCTGAGAAATACCGACTTGACCGAACATTGATAATCGATCGACTTATTCACTATTGCTCGAATCGTCAGTACTATAAGCAAGTCGTACATCTCACTTCTTTGATTGGAAAGAATCCAAATCATTTCTTGGATACCACTTGTCACAACATTTTGAAATCGATATTCAAAACCAGTGATTACATTCAAAGTCAACAACAATCGGAATACTTGATCAAGTTATCATTAGAGTTATATTCATGTCTAGAAGATATTCAACAAACTAGTGTAGTTATATTCACAATATATGTATGTATTTAATTTATAAATTATTAAAAATAGTACTATCTTTCTAACAAATATTTTATTTTATTTAGATTATGTTATTCTTATCAAGTTGGGGTAGATCAAGATTCGATATATTAATTTTAATTTTCCAAGAAAAAGGATTACCTGAATTAATAGCAAATGTTCGAAAGTTAAAGAATCAATACAGTGATAATCCAATCATGGATGAAAATGATGAGGAAGAAGATGATGAAGATGATGATCTCTATAAAGATAAACAGAAATTAGCTGAAGAATTATTGGTAATATTAAAATATAATAATAATTTATTTACAAATAATCTAATTATTTTAATTTTAAAATCTATAGGTTAAGAAATGTTTACAAAAGATATTTGATTTATTCTGTTTAAGAAAATTCAAAAAGATGTATGATTTAATTATTAATACTTTAGAGTATCATCAAGTCTATGATATCATTCATCAGAGAATTCATTATTGGTTTGTTTCCATTCAGAACAAATTCCTCACCGCTCCACATCAGATCTTTGAACTCTTCTACAAGAAACCAAACCAAGAAGCTGGTCCTAACCTCTTGAAGTTGGTCAAGAAATTCAGAGATTTCAACACTGAAAATCATGTCGAACTTTGGAGTTCGATGGTCAAGGACAATGAGTTGCTAGAGCTACTCTCGTTCAAGCTGATACCAGAGGATCAACGTTCAAGCGATGCAATGAAGCAATCTGGACAAGCTGCAAGTGGAAAGCGTATCAAGTATGAAGACGTCGTTGAACTCTACAAGGACAGTGATTTACTACAATCATTCTGTGTGGATACCAGTGCACCAGAGATTCAGGTGGTTGCCGTTGCCACCACCAGAGGAATACGTGAGATCGATCTCAAGCAATCACATGAATCATCGCGTGACGACTTTGATATGGATTCGGTTGGTGGTGCCGACACCTTCCTCTCACCAACCATGACAAAGAAGCTGCGTATCTCCTCCAAGTCAATCTCGACTCTCAAATTCAAAAACAAATCTGGTGTCTTTAAGAACCCATTCTCCAACTCTAAGCAGGTCGATCACAATATCATTGTACAGTGTCTAGAGTCTCATCCGGATTCGCCATACTATCTCTCTGGAGGTATCGATGGAAGTGTTTGTTTGTGGCAGTTTGGAATACCAGAGGCATTGGCTGCCTATCAACTCCCGACTAAACCAAGAATTGTAAAGTGTAAATTTAATCAAAGTGGTTCCAAGTTTGGTGCATGTGATATGGCCGGTAACATTATGTTGTGGCAATTCTCTGCACAGGAGAATACACTCAATCCTTTCTACACACTACAGGCACACTCGAAACAGTGTTTGGATTTCACATTCTTGAATGCCGGTAGTCTGTTGGCAACAGCAGGTATCTCTGTCGATTCAAAGAAGGACGTTTGTCTTTGGGATGTCTTGTTACCACCACACAAATCTCTGGTAGCGTCTTACATCGATCAAGAGAGTGGAGCATCCTCGATAACCTACTCGCCAAAGAACCAAACCGTTATTGTCGGTGGTAAGAAGGGTTCGCTCACCATCTACGATATCCGTACCAACAAGACACTCGATAACTTTAAAGGTCATTCTTTGAATACTAAATCGTTAGCACTCGACCCAACCGAAGACTTTGTTGTATCGGGTTCAAGCGACGGAAACATAAAGACATGGTCACTTCCCTCGATGACCTGTCTCGACACCATAGAAGATGCACACAAAAAACAAACATTTGTTGGTCCCACAAGTGTATTCAAGAGTTTAGTTAGTACATATGGTGTTATTCAAGTTAAAATTGAAAATAACAATTTATATTCTTGTGGTGCAGATGGTAGATTAACAAAGAGAAAATATTTATATAAAAAATAAATAAATTGTTTTATTATTAATAGATCTTTTTTTTTATTTTATTTTATTTCATTTGTTATAATTAATTTTATACTTTCATAATTACAATATTATAATTATTTATTATTAACAAAAAAAAAAATAAAGATATAGTTTCTAAAAATGACTTCTTGTGTAGATAACTATACTATTTATTTAAATTCATCGGATTCTATTCATTCACCTGGTTCTATAGGTGGGAGGACATGTCCTTTGATTCTAATCGATCCACCTTTGGACATTTATCGATTTGAGCAAGCAGGACTTAGAATCTTTCTTGATGTAAATTGGCTTAATCAGAATGTTGCAATATCAACTATGACTATCAAATCATCTAAAGGAACTCAAACTCTTTCAAATGTAATGGCTAATCTAACTTTTGATAATAATAATCATATGTACACTCTTGTTATTAACCACAGACTAAATAAATAAATAAAAAAAAACTTTGTTAAAATACAACAACACCAATGTTTTATCAATTTTAAAAAATAAAAAAGTCATTTTATTTTATTGGTCAGAACTTTCACACCTATTTCATATATCTACTTAAAAATGAACAGATTTTTAACCCATTTTTAATATAAATTATTTAAATTATATTAAATTATTCTTATTGATACTAATTAAAATGAACATTAACCTTTTAACAAATGAATCTTTTATTAATCTTATTACTCTCACATAAGATACAATTATATTCTTATCTTATATTAAATAATAATGAATGAAACTATACCAATGGATGTCTATGGAACAGGATCGCCAAATGTGCATAAGGTTCTCTTTGCTTTAGAGGAGATGAACATTCCACATGTATTTCACCAAATCAACATTAAGAAAGGTGAACAATATAGTGAAAAGATAAAAAAAATAAATCCAAATTGTAAGGTTCCTGTGATTGTAGACCACTCTGTACCAGGTGATATTGTGGTCTTTGAATCCGGTAACATATTGCAGTACTTGGCAACTCGTTACGGTAATGGTCGATACCTTCCCAGTCAAATCAAGGATATAAAAGGTCATACAGAAGTAATGAATTGGTTATTCTGGCAAATGGCTAATCTCGGACCAATCTTTGGACAATTCTACCACTTCTTTTTCTAGTAAGTTAAATTCTGTTTTTTCCAAATATTATCTCTTTTCTAACTTTATACTTTTTTACAGCTCGGTTGAAAAGCATCCCTATTCATTCCAAAGATACTTGAATGAATTAACTAGATTACTTTATATCATTGAAGATCGTTTAGAAAACAACGAGTTTATTGTTGGAAATGAATATACTGTTGCAGATATGGTATATAAATCTATTTTTTTTATATTTTTTAAAAAAAAACTAAAATCCACATATTAATACATCTTTTTTATGATAGGCAATATTTCCCTGGGTCAGATATATTCCAGGCATTCCAGATATTAACTCTCAGGAATTCCCTAGAATCATGAAATACATTGATATCATGAAAACAATTCCATCGGTCCAAAAGGTACTCTTTGTCATCGAAGAGGAACATAAAGCCAATCCACCAAGCTTGCCAACCGATGAGGAACGTGCATGGATGTTTGGACAAGATGGTAGAAAGAAGTCATCAAATTAGATTAAAAAAATTTAAATTTGAATACATATTTTACAAATAAATTCTATTATCTACAAGTAAAAGTTTTATTTTATTTTTTTAATGCTTTTTCACCATTTTTGGCTGTATTAATACATGTGCCTGAAGACATATAGTTTATTAGTGGATTTGTAGTTCTTCCGGATGAACTTTTATGTATATCATGAACTGTTTTTTCGCTTTTTTTAAAGATTGTTTTAAATATTAATAACAAATCTAGATTTGTTACATGTGATCATCGATTTTTATAACTTACCCTTTAACTGGAATTGAATGATCTACATTCCAATTTTTAGACATATGCTTGGTATCAGTAACAACAACACCGGAGCCTGGTGTTGAGTGAATCAGATATTCATTACCTTGGTTGGTCTTTACTGTAACACCATGATGATCTGCTAAATGAAAAGATCCTTCTTTTGGTCTAGTGACATAATTGGCGCTAGTTACAATTTCATTCTTGTAACTCATTTTATAGGAGAATATATATCTAGAGATAATTTAATAATAAATAATTTCAAAATAACTAAACTATAATATTTAGTTCTTTTTATACAAAATTTTATATCAAACTTGTACAGAAAAGTTATGAAAACTTAAAAATTTGCTTTTTTTGTTTTTTAATTTTTTGTGTTTGATGATACAATAATATATTAATAAAAACAATCAAACTAAAGATTATTTATCCTTGTAAATGTCGATCGCTAAGTGAAATCCTGATGGCTCTAGCTTTATATATTCTATTATTTAAAGTATTAGCAGCAATGAGTGCTTGGTCGTGGTTATTATATTCGCAAAAACCGTAACCTTTACTTCTGCCTGTCATCTTGTCAAAAACTGTTCTAAACCAAACAACGTTGCCTGCTTCTGAAAGAATCTCAACGATTTCCTCTTCCAATGTATCAAATGGGAGATTACCAACTTGAATAAATTTGTTGTTTTAATGTGTTAACATGTCAGATGATTTAAGTTTGAACCAATCAGTATGTACTTCTATTAATAAAAACTAAATACATACTAAATATAGTCGAAGTCATATTATTATTTTTACAGGGTTATAAAGATAAGATAAAAAAAGAATCAATAAAAGAATAATAAAAGATTTTTTACAAATTTTTAAAAACATTCTTAATAAAATCTATTTTTTGTTTTACTTAATAGAGAATGAAAATCTTAATAGCAGTTGATAAATTTAAAGACTGTATAAGTTCAAAAGATATAGGTAATGCTATATCTAATTCAATAGATAAATCTTTAAATAAAGATTTGATTACCACTTCTGTCTTGGGTATTAGTGATGGTGGTGAAGGATTTTTAGAATCTTTGATTTCACCTTTGAATTTAACTGTACAACATTTAAATGTAACAGGTAACTCTTCAAACAAATCTAAAATTTATAGAACTTAATTATTTATATTATTTCAATTAGGTCCATTGTGTAATGAAATAACATCGAAATATGCTTATAATGCCGAGAAGAAGATTGCTGTTGTCGAGATGGCACTCGCTTCAGGGCTGGAGTTGGTGGAACGATCACTTCGAAATCCATTGAATACAACTACAAGAGGTACTGGTGAGTTGATTGCACATGCCATTCATGTCAATGGCTGTAAACATATCGTGATTGGTGCTGGTGGTTCTGCTACGAATGACGGTGGTCTTGGTGCATTGGTTGCACTTGGCATTCAAGTTACATTGAACGATGATAGCCAGCCTAGATATATTGTAGGCAGACATCTCGCCAATGTAAAATCCATTGTTTTACCACAACAAGTCAGAGAGAAACTGAAAGATGTTCATTTTGAATTCTGTACAGATGTCACTACACCTTTTGTAGGTGAGAGAGGTGCTACTCATACATTTGCCAAACAAAAGGGTGCCAGTGTACAGGATAGAGAAACATTGGAGCAAGGTATGATAAACGTTGCTAATCTTTTGACTGTTGACATTCGCCATCGTGAAGGAACAGGAGCAGCCGGTGGGTTAGCAGGTGGATTCGTTTCACTACTTGGTGCAACCATAAGTAAAGGAATGGATTACGTTTGTAAACTGATTCAATTGGATCAGCATATTAAGGATAGCGATATAATCATCACTGGAGAAGGTTGTTTTGATTCAACTTCTTTGGCGGGAAAAGCCGTAACAAAAGTTTGTATTCAGATATATATTTAAATCAAATTATTAACAATTTTTTTTATAATTTTAGATATTAGATTTAGGTGATCAATATAATAAATCTATTATCATTATTTGTGGTTGTTTAGGAGATCAAGAGGAAGTAAAAAAAGAAGTCGATACCAAATGGAAATGTATAAAGAGTATATGTGATTTACAATCGAGATATGGCAATGAAGCATCTATGAATAAAACAAGAGAATGTATAGATAGATTAATAGATTCAGAGATACTTCCGATGATCCTATTAAATAAAAAATAAAATTGTTAATATTATATTATTCTGTTGACATGTTGTTTATTGTTTATTGTTCAGTTATATATTGTAGATATATTGAAGAAGATTAGAATCATCAACAATGGAAGAATTTATATTTTGACCATTGGTGTTAAATAGCAAAAAAGTATGATCAGACAATCGTCTTGCTTGAAATATGGTATATCGGTGCTGAATTGTGATCGATGTGATTGTTTTTGGAATGTTTTGTAAATGATCATTGGCATGAATAAAAGGAACGCTGATAGAAATCGATTTAATAGATGTTGGCCATTGATCTGGTGTAACTAACACTCTAAAGTCTCGGAAATCTATATTTTCAACAGAGTTGGGTATAGATCCAGAGGTTAGCGTTAAATTGCCATAGAATCTGATTGATTTGAGTGATGTTGGTAAGTCACAAAAAGTCATTGTTCTACTATCCAAAAATTGGAGATGTTTCGGTAGCTTCATTGAACTATCTAGTTTCGTATTGAAATTGAATGGAAGGTAAAGTCTTGTCAAACTCGATGGAAGCACACCATAAAAAGGAAATGGCGAATCGTCTGATGATATATAATTTAATTTTGAGAGATCTAATGTTTCCAAGTGTTCCAATGACGAAAATATATTTTCTTCTAAAAAAATATTACACTCCAGCGTTAAACACTTGATGTTTGGTGGAATCATCTCTCTTTTAATTTGCAAATGAACATATACATTGTTGATTTTCAAATGTGTTAGATTCTCGGGAAACATACCAAATTCTAAGGTTGATCTACGAGGGATCTTTAGATTGAGGGTGCGAAGCGATTGAAAAAGGTTGATATTCTCAAGACAATTGGTTGATATTCTCAATTGCTTTAAAGTTGATGGAAAAAGAACCATATCCTTCTCCTCGTAAGTACTTAGACGATGTGAAAACTTTACTAGATTTGGAGGGAGTTGTCCTTTCTTAAAGGTACCTCCTGTTATCTTTAGAACTTTTAGAGATCGAGGTAAAAGTGAAAAATCAATCTTTGATTCCAACTCGATAATGATTTCCAACTTTTTCAAATCCAATGGCAATATTGATAAATTAATTGAGAAAGGAAAATAGAGACTCTCTATATTAGACGGTAAACAAATGTCATTTCTGAATTCATCTTGTCGATCGGGAAAGAATCTAATTGATTTTACATTCGATTTACTAAGTTTGTCGACAGAGAATTCATTTAAATCAAACCAAGCTAAACATTCTAGCTTGACGAATGATTTAGGAATATCAAAATCTTTGAAACTTTCTATTAATGAATTAATATAAGAACTATTAAGATTGCTATAAAAATAAACTTCATTACTTACCATTATTTTGATGTGTATCATCAATTATATCTTGTGTGATAAATAATGTATCTTTATATATCTTCTGATCGATAGATTTTATAAATATATTTCTGTATGAATTCATTGTAAATGCATTGAGTTTACACTCTTGTTCTAATTCATTCGTTTTACAGTTGAATGATAGATATTTATGACGATTGTCAAACCATCTCTTACAAACTAAACTAAAACAAATGATATCTAAATCATCATCAAACTCTCTTATAATTCTATTTAATACAATATGAGAAAGATTAACAAATAAATTATCTTTGTTGTGCATTGTTATTAATAATACTTTAGTCTTTAATTAACTGTTCAGATATTAATTTTTTTTTTTTTTAGGAAGTGATCGACAAATTAAAAAATCATGAGAGGTGATAGATATCTGTTTTGAGAAAAAATACTTATAAATATTTTTATTTAAATCTATCTTTTTTGTTTCTTTTTACGATTATCATTATTCGTGGAAGTAGAAGTAGTCGATGGTATTGATTTTATTGGTTGATTGTTACTATTGTTATCATCGACAAGCAGATCATCTATAATTCTCTTTTTAATTTCTTCTTTTTTCATTTTTACTTGTTCTTTTAATTCATCTATATTACCGTGTTCATTTACCTTTATACTATTATTTAAATTGTTATTATTGCTATTCCTACTACTGTTAATCTTATTTGATTTATTATTACTATTATTATTATTATTATTATTATTATTATTTGATTTTTTTTGTTGTTGTTGTTGCTGTTGCTGTTGTTGTTGTTGTAATATTTGTTCTCTTTGTTCTTGTTGTTTCTTTGATTCTACAGCTTTATCATTATTCAATTTCTAATTTAGATTTGATAGAGTAGAGTATAATAATTAAAAATATATTATATGAAGTGATAATGATTGTAATTAACTACATACATCTATATTGTAGCGAGTTAAAGTTTCCGAATGACATACGACCTACACCTCTAAAACCAATAACTTCACTTTCACTTGCAGTATTCAAAGTTACACCATCGAAAGATCCCTTTGCAACCCAATGTGATTCTTGAATAGACTGTTCCAATTCTTTTTGTAGTTTATCTCTTAAAACTGCTTCTTGTTTTCTTTGCATAAACTAATAGTAGTACGATAATAATAATAATGCAATGTTTAGTAAATCAAATAAATCAAAAAAAAAAGATATAATATAAAAATATATATAAATATATATATATATATATTGATAGTTACCTTTAATCTTGTTAAGTTCTCAGAGAGAACTGGTTGTGATTCTTCCTCTGACATTTCTGTAATATGTTACTAATCTATCAGATATATCGTTATACGATTGAAAATAATAATTTAATTAATAAATTTAAAAAAAAAAAAACGAGTGTTCATAAAATTATTTACTTTTTTATTTAAATTGCAACATTTTTTATATAATTAGATAAACTATTAATATTTAGAATTGCAGAGTTGATATTATATAAATTATTAGCATATAATAATATGAATTGTTGATCTAATCTTCTTGTATTAAATGTACAGTGTTTGTATGTAGGAGAAAGAAATTTGATGATAATGTTATTGATGCTTGATGGAATGTTCATCAAGTTATCATTGGCATCTATGAATTCAATATCGACAGTTATTGATTGAATTGAAGATGGCCAAGCATCTTGTCCTACTAGCAATCGATAATTACTGAAATCGATGATCTCCACTGATTTAGGTATTGTTTGTCCTGTTATTCTGGTTGTGTGATTTAATTTGACCGATCTTATCGATGTGTTGTTTAATCGTAGATCACCATCACTCCTGAATCCACCATAATCGATAAACTTCAAGTTTGGTAACTGATTACAATTGGCTATGAGAGAATCGAAATTAAATTTGGTGTCATAAGGAAGTGAGATATTGATTAAACTTGTTGGAAGTACTCCAAAGTCATGGCTACTTCTTGTATCAAGCATCGATAGATCCAATGTTTCTAAATATAGAAGTGCTGTGAATATATGAGTGCTTTGAGAATCTGATAATATCTTCAAGGTACGTTTCAAACATAGATGCTTGATGTTGGGTGGTATTATGTCTCTGCTGATCATCGATGGCTCAGAACTGAAATTGTTGAATGTCAAATCAGTGACACTCTCTGGAATATCACCGACATTTATTACACTCTTATGTAATAGTGCCACTGAAAGTGTGTGTAAAGATGTTAGATGTTTGATGTATGGCAGTTGGTGGTTTGATATCGAGACAATCTTTAGAGTTGGTGGCAGCTGTCGGTTGTTTGGTGTGAGCGGTTGTTTACTCTTTGCGTAATATAGGAACTCTTCGAGATTGGGCGGGAGTGATTCGTAATCGAACATTATAGATTCAAAACCATTGATCTTTAGTACTTTTAGTGTTCTAGGGAGGAGTGAGATATCGAGTTTTGATCGCTCGTAATCTACACCCAAACTCATTTCTAAATATTCCAATTCCTGTGGCAAAAACGATAGGTTAATACAGCCAGAGGTCTTTATTTCTTTTATACTCGGTGGAAATCTAATGTTGTCTTGAAATTGACAACTATGCAAAGTACAAAATGTAGATGCATTGCTACTTTTTAAGATCTGAATATGATCATTTCGGATATCTAAATAAAAGTCAAACAAATTAATAAATAAGTAAAGAGAGGAGAATTATAAAGATTACATACCAAGAGCTTTAATAAAGTCAACAGTATATGGTTTAAAATGGTGAAGAAAAGAAGAGTAATCAGATGTATAAGTAATAATTACTAAATGTTTTTGATTTGTATTGTTATTCAAAGATCGCTGAAATAACTCTTTGTATGAATTCAATTTAAACGTTCTATTAATCTCTAAAGCACTTGATTTCAAAAAGTATCCTGAATTGAACCAAAGATATTTATCTCGATGATCAAACCATCTTTTACAAACTAAACTGAAACAGACTCTATCTAAGACTTGATCTAAATAACTAATTATTTTATTTAATAATATAAATGATAGATTTGCAAATCGGTGTAAATCGTTGTTATCTGTGTATGTCATTGTTTTTATTTGTATCGAATGAATAAAAAAAAGAAATTAATAAGAAAGATCAAACCTATTGATAATGGAATGATTTTTTAATAAAAATTAATAGTTTGTCTTTTTATTTTATAATCTGTCGGATAAATAGTAATCATATTAATTTTAATTGTTGTATATAAGAAACCTTTAATTATCAGTTCATTCTTTTTTTAGTAGAATGTAGTTGATTTGATTGTAAACAAAATCGAAATGAAATCAAATAAACTTCACTTTTTATTTAAATTGCAACATTTTTTATATAATTAGATAAACTATTAATATTTAGAATCGCAGAGTTGATATTCAATAGATTATTACCAAATAATAGTATGAATTGTTGATCTAATTTTCTTGCATTAAATTTATAGTGTTTGTTTGTGTTATGGAAATCCGATCTGATGATGATTTCACTGATGTTTGATGGAATGTTCATCAAGTTATCATTGGCATCGATAAACTCAATATTGACGGTTATTGATTGAATTGAAGATGGCCAAACCTCTGGTTCTACTTTCAATTGATAATTACTGAAATCGATAATCTCCACTGATTTAGGTATTGTTTGTACTGTAATTTTGGTTGTATGATGTAGTTTGATTGATCTTATCGATGTGTTGTTTAATCGTTGATCACCATCATTACTGAATCCACCAAAATCGATAAACTTCAAGTTTGGTAACTGATTACAACTGGCTATGAGAGAATCGAATTGAAAATTGACTTCCAAAGGCAGTGAGATATTGATTAAACTTGTTGGAAGTACTCCAAATACATTACTACCTTCTACATTATGCCCCGATAGATCCAATGTTTCTAAATGTTGAAGTGTTGCGAATGACTGCAAATCAAATGAAAAATTACGAATGAAACGTAAATTTTTGATTCCTGAAGGTATCATATCTCTGATGATCGGTGTTTCTATTGTACCTATATTGCTCAATGACAAATAAGTGACACTCTCTGGGATATCCCCAGTCTTTATGGAACTATTAATGATAACCACTGAAAGTGTATGTATCGATATTAGATGTCTGATGTATGGCAGTTGGTGGTTTGATATCGATACAATCTTTAGAGTTGATGGAAGACGTGTGGCTCTTGGTGTGAGCGGTTGTCTTCTCATTGCGCAATATAGGAACTCTTCAAGATTGGGCGGAAGTGATTCGTAATCGATCGTTAGTGATCCAAGACCATTTATCTTTAGTACTTTTAGTGTTCTAGGTAGTTTTGTGACATCGAGTTCGATAGGTATATACATTTCTAAACATTCCAATTCCTGCGGAAACATCGATTCGTTAATACGGTTAGTTATTTTGATTTCTTTTATATTCGGTGGAAATCTAATGTTGTCTTGAAATTGACAATTATGTGAAGTACAAAATGAATATGCATTGATATTTCTTAACATATCAATATGTTCATTTCTGATATCTAAATAAAAGTCGAACAAATTGATTAATAAAGTGATCATTAAAATAAATAGAGTTGAGAAGATTAGTGTAGATTACATACAAAAAGTATTAATAGTGTCGACTGTATAAAGGAATGGTTCAGAATAGTCAAGAAAAGAAAAGTAATCACTGTATTCTTTGATACCTGTAGTCTCTGCAACTAGTACTAAATGCTTTTGATTTGTATTGTTACCCAATGATCTTTGGAATAACTCTTTGTATGAATTCAATTTAAACGTTCTATTATTAATTTCCAAAGAATTTGATTTCAAAAAGTATTTTGAATTGAACCAAAGATATTTATCTCGATGATCAAACAATCTTTTACAAACTAAACTGAAAGAGACTCGATCTATGATTTCATCTAAAAAACTATGTATTTTATTTAATAGTAGAAATGATAGATTTACAAATCGATGTAAATCGTTGTTATCTGTATTAGGCATTGTTGCTATTTTTTTCAAAGTATCTTTGATTCCAAAAAAACATCGTAGTTTTCAAAAAAAAAAACCAGATTTCTTACGAAATGAAGAAATGAAAAAATAAGCAAAATTGATTTTATCCCTCATTTTTTCGTAAGGATCCCTCAACCTAATGAGGCAATTAAATGAATGAATATAAATAGACTCTTGCAAGGAAGATTATTATTCATCTAACAATTCAATATCAATTATAAAAAAATATTCAACAATATTTAGATTCTTACTTATAAATAAACAAATAAAATAAAATGTTCAAAATCTCAGCAATTCTTTTAGTTTTGGCTTTCATTGCCTGTGCTTCTGCCAGTTCCATTGAATTATGTGCTCCATGTTCAAATGGTTTAGTCCAACCTTGTGGTTCATCAGGTACTGTTAAATGTGTAACCGTCCCATTGGGTAAATGTTAGTAAGTATCTAAAATTAAAAATTAATTTGTTTGGAAATAAATAATTAAATAAAAAATTAATATCAATATTTAAATTAATTTATAGCACTTTCAATGATGTTTGCGCTGGTATCCCAATTGTAAGAGCCTATTACATTGACTCAATTGATGGTGGTGTTGTCTCTGGAACAGTCTATGCTTCAATGGATGCCTGTTCAAATGAACTCGCTGGTATTTCACTCTCTGAAAACTGTGGTGATTGCAATGAAGGTACCACTCTCACTTGTCACGCTGGTAGCACTGCTTCCAATAGCATGAAAGCTTTCGCCATGGGAGCTGCCTCTGTAGTCTTGGCTGCTCCATTCTTGCTCTAAATTTTTTGAATTAACAATAGTAAGAACAATTAAATAAAAAAAAGATAAATTTAACAATCTAAAAAAAAAGTTAATAAATATTATTTGTCTAAACTTCTTAAATATATTACACATTTTTTATATTTTTAATCTAATTTACAAATTCAAATATGTTAACTGATCCTTATAAAATGTACTGATATTTATTTATATATTTAATTTTTAAAAATAATCCTTTAGATAGAACTTTACAGAAAACGGCAATGCTCTAGAAAGATCTCAATCTTGAACATAGGTGCTGTTAAACAAGATCGATAGAAACAACAAATAAAAAAAATTAGTAAATCATGGACCCGATTTTTTAATTTATTTTGATTTTTATTTTTTTTTTAAAAAAAATCAAATACGTAAAATAAAAATGAGCCAATTTTTTTAAACTACAAATTTCATCCCTCACTTGAATAAATAATAACATTTGGTTGTGACCAATCATTTCTTTATTTTATAAAAGATGGATTACAAATTAAAACTAATTTATATTGTATTATTATTATTTATATTATTAGTTTTTACTGGTATAAGTGATGCAGGAAAAACAAATACGAGAAAAAGGAAGGTTGTAGAACCATATCCCACCCCGAAAAGAGATCATAAACATAGTCCAACCAGAGGAGACCACAGTCCAAGAGATTCGGATCAAGAGATTGAAGGAGCGTTTGAATGGCCACTGTCTATTCAATTGGGATTTCAGTCACCTGACAAGTCTATTACAATTCCTGTTGCACATGCCGAATTCGCAGCAAAAGTTTCATGTGATGTAGCATGCACCATAGGAATAAACAACGGAAATTTGGATGCCAATGGAAAATGGCATGGAAGAGTAAGCATCGATATGGCTCATCGTAAACATAAAGAAACTGCCAAAAACAAACGATCACCTAAAAAAGGTGCAGCCAGAGACAAAGAAAGTGAGCGACATTGGGCGTTAGTTGACATTGTTTTGGAGGTATACACAGTTGGACCGTATATATATTTGACAAGTACGGATTTGGATGTTATAAAGCCAGAGAAAGGCAAAAATTACGAGTTGGTGGAGGATGGTGAGGTTGATACCTTAGTCAAAAAGTACACAATAGTATTGAAAGAAAACAAAGTAAACAGAAAAACATCAGAGTTATCCATTATATATACGTTTAGTGGCGAAGCAGATGTATCACCTATAATCAATGGTCTTGGTGAAGAAATAAACCCAGACAATGGCTATATGTTGGCATATTCCGTGCTGACAAAGCTGGCCATGAGCACTATTAACGATCTTGGTGTCGCGAATATCAAACAGATTTTGGTTCAGTTGAATGACAAGTTTAAAGCAGCAATGGATGCCAAAGAAGGAGTCATGGAGATTGGAAATGGTTATCAATGGATACCAAGTGTGTTATCTCATGAATATGGTCATTATGTTCAGCATATCGTTTACGAGAATGCAAAGAAAGAATTTTTATCTCCAACAGCAAGTCATGGAAATTGCGATGACGAACCCCAACCACTCACGTTGGCTTGGTCAGAAGGATATGCTTCGGCGTTCGGTGTCATCATGAGCACATTGTTAAAGTTCAGCAAACCTGGAGATGCCGATGAGATTCTATGGAACACTGGCGAAAATAATGGTCAATTCAATGTTGAAAATTATGGATGTCATCGCAAGGAGTTGGCAAATGATGAAGGTAGAATTGCAGCGATGATTAACGATTTGGTTGATGAGGAGAATGATTCCATTGATAGCAAAAAAGTTGCAGTTGAAATTGACAATTTTATAAAGACCTATAGTGATACGAAAGGCAAAGAGGAGTTGGCAAAACAAGTTGATAAAACTTGGTTTGGAACACAAGAACAAAGCGATTATAATGCTGGATCCAATAGAATCACACCAACTGAAGCTCTGGTTACATTCCTCTCAATGGAGAGTCAAGCTCCTACTTTGGCAGGATACATCAACACATTACTACAAACATTAAGTGGCACACGGAAAGAACGTGCAATTGAAATTATCAAATATAACTATGGAGCTGTTTTTATTCCATGATTAATCTTAGTAAATATTTAGCAAATTTACAAATAAAAAGATTTTGTTTATTAGTAATCAACCTAGTATATTTTTAGGTTTTAATGGTTTTGAAATGCATATTTTGTGTAGGAATCTTTAGATGTGAGGCGTATCATTTTGCTTGTCAGCGTTAGATTGTTTCTCGAGTGATAAATGAACTCTTCAAGATTGGGTGGGAGTGATTCGATATCATCTCTAAACTGTAATATCTTTAGAAACTTGATATATATATATTGATTCGTTTTGAATGGATTTAATGATTTAATAATATATCTTTGTATGATTTGAATATAAAGTTTTTATAGATATCGAAACCTCTTAAAATCAAAGCATTCCGTTGTAGATATTTATCACGATTATATAACAATATTTTACAAACAAGACTAAGAATGATTCTATCTAGAACTATAATGTAGTTGTTTTCTAAATCGTTTATTATTTTATTAATCATATAAATGGTAGATTAATCAATTGTTGTTTAACATTTGTACTGTCGCTATCAACGTTTGACATTACTATATTTATATATAATAAAAGATATCTATTAGTATTGTAAAAGAAGTGGTTTGAAGTTCGTTATAATTAAAAATAAAATATATAACTCTTTTTTTTTTACATTTGTATTTTTTTAATTAAAAATAAAATATAACTCTTTTTTTTTTTTTTTTGTTTATTATAATTAGATAGAAAATTGGTAATGACAGATTTTGAAAACCAAAGAATATTGTGCTTAGAGAGTGTAAGGTTAGTTTTAGACAATTCCAATATAACACCCAAAGAGTATATGGTTAGTTACAAAAATATATATGATTACGTAGCGGGAACAATTAATAATAATAAGCCAGACCTACCCGAAACTCTCTACGAAGAGATTAAATCGACCATTGAAAACTATCTGTTCATGGCCAGATCAGAGCAATTCAACACTAGTGTATCATATACAAACGAAGAACTTTTCGATTCATTCAAATCACTTTGGTCAAACTTTAAGAAATCGGTTAGACTCCTATCAAATATTTTGGAACCACTTTCAAGAGTCGACCCCTACGTGAAACAAAACATCATCAGTTTAGGTTTTACTCACTTTAAGAGTATTATCATTGAATCTACGTCGATAGCGTCGATTGTATTGATCGATCAAAACAAAGAAATGTAAATTATTATTATATCATAGCAATACTCTCTGTATCTCTACAATACTAATGAACATTGTATACTTGACAGTTACTCATCTATACTCAATGAAATCAAGGCGGTCAGTTAACAAAATATGAATATAAATTTTAATGTTAATTAATAATTACCGTTAGACTCATCCATCTCCAATATTAGACTAACTCTCGATGGTAGTTGTGCACTATATATATTATTGTCGTCAGCACAACTTTTATTTTCGAATAAAACAAACTTTAACTCCAAGAGGTGGGGGGAAACATTTCGATGTTGATATCCGATTTGAAAAAGGTGATAACTTTAGAACTTTGAGAGATCGAGGTAAAAGCGATACATCTAAATAAAACTTGCCTGCGAAGTTATCGATAATATCTAAATCCAAACGCTTTAAACCTAAAGGTAATATCGATTCTTTGATAAAGTAATGTGACATTATTTCTTTGACACTCGAAGGTAATCTATCTATTTCATCTGGTAGTTGATAATCACACAATAACCTAACTGATTTATGATATTTAACAGTGTCTGAAATAAGAAAGAATGTTAGATAACTATGTAATCATTAGATCATGCTTTAGATAGAATAGAAATACTTACCAAGATGTTGGTGATTATAAACAATTAGGTAAATGATCTATAGATGACTGAAAGATATTTAAGTATGATTTCAATGTAAAAAATGTAATATCTTAAAGTAGTTTATCTCTTGCTGATTTATCCAGGTAATCATAATTGAATGATAGGTAGCTATTCCGATGATCAAACCATCTCTTGCAAACTAGACTAAAGCAAATAATATCAAGACAAGACATAATAATGTTATTTATCAATAATATATTTTTAGTTAACAACAATAATAATTGTGATTTGGTGTTGTATTGTAAAAGCTAAACAACTATTAAAAAAAAAAACAATAAAAAAATTTAGAAAAAGAAATAAATATGATTTTAAAATATACTTGTTGGTTTATTTATAATTTAAGGGTTTAAGTAATAAATAGATGCAACGATTTCAGTTTGATTGTTTCCTAGTAAAAGGAATGAACGATCAGATAATCTACGTGCTTTGTATTGGATATTTTCATCATCGTATAACTCTTTTAGAGTGATTGTATTGACTGTTGGTGGAATTTTACTTATTAAATGCTTGATAAATGTAATTAGCCTTACATTTGGTTTAACAATATCCGATGATACCAATTTTGGTGGAATTCTATTGAAATCTAAATGAGTGATTGATTTTGGAATGAGCGAATAATTCATACCGATAGCAGACAATAGTTCCAATGACGGGGGAAACACCACACTAGTTTCATCGATAGAGTTTGGAAGGTAGAGATTCTTCAAATTGTTTGGATAAGTAACAGTAGCAATATCTTTGGAGTTGTATAGTTTGGATAGATCCAATGTTTCCAGATGCTCCAATGATGCGAATGAATCTCTGTCGAAACTAGCACTATTCATTAACTTTAGATATCTAAGCTTCGAAGGTAATTGGTTTCTGTGGATTTCCAAACTGGCTACAGATTTACCATTGATGGTCAAATGAGTTACACTCTCTGGAATATCACCAGCTTCGATCACCTCATAGTGATTGACTGCATGCAAACTAAGCTTGTGAATGGAATGTGAGTTCTTGATGTTCTTCAGCCACTCAATCGGTATTGCGACAACCTTTAGTGTTGATGGGAACATAAAACTATCAACCAAAGCATTGATATGCTGAATTTTAAATTGAAATGTCTCTAGATTTGGTGGTATCACTTTGAAATCTTCATTGGTATTGGAAAGACCATAGACGGCAAGATGTTTGAGTGATCGAGGTAGAACTGATACATCGATTGTATCTTGATTGGTAGTGATATCCAGTGATTCCAATTGCTCTGGATAAATCGATCGATCTAAATCTGATTGCGTTATGATCGTTTTGATATTGGAGGGCAATTGCAATTTGTTTTTGAATGGGAACCTTCTAAACTCTTCATACATATATTGAATTGTATGTACGTTAGATCGTCTTAGTTTCTCGATAGTGTCGGCATCCAAGTCCATCTCATCTTCGAAAAGAACCGTTGAGATTGCAGGATCTAAAACACTACTTTTGAATTCATCTTTAATATTTAATAGATAGCCGTTACTTAGTCTCCTGATCAACATAAATAGATAGATATCTTTAACTTTGCATACCTAATGTTTTAGTATAATCTGTATAAAGTTCATATTCTTCGCTATCCTCTTTCTTTATGAAGAGTGTACAATCTGATATTTGATCAATTGATTTAGAAAATGCATTTCTATAGGAGTTCAATAGAAAACACTTGTTATCGGTATCTTGTAATGATGAATTGTGTAATCTTGAAAATAGTTTGGTGTTGAAATATAGATATTTATCTCGATGATCAAACCATCTCTTACATACTAAACTAAAAGAAATGATATCTATGTTCTCATCAAACTCGACAATGATTCTCTTTAATAAAATAAATGGTAGATTTACTAGTAAATGATGTTCATTATTCTCTTTGTTTGACATGTTATTTAACTATAATCTTTTGATCATAATCGTTTGTGTGTTGTTGTCATATCAATGATCGCCAGTTATAAAACGAAAAAACTGAGTTCCAAGGTTTTAACTTTAGAAATTTTTAAGATGATGATATGAAAATTAATTTTTTTAAATTTTGCAATTGATCAATTTTAACAATCATATATATGAAAAGAAATAATTATCCATTTATATTTTCAAATACGAATAATATTTAAAATAATAAGTATAATTAAATACATTAAAAACAAAGTTAATAAAAATTAAAGTTTTAAGTTTTAACTTTATTTGATCTTTAATGTATATAGATAATAACATTTATCTTTATAAGATTTTAAATGTAGAATACTTTAACAATTAAGATAAAGTTAATTGAATCTTTCTAAAAAATAAGAATTTTTATTTATTCTCTTGCTTTTTGAAATTGAAAATTCTTTGAATTATTTTGTATCAGTTTCGCCACACCAACGGTCATCCACCAAATAACGATCCACCAAAAAATATCAGAAAAAATATCGATTTTTTTTTGAATCAAAAATTGTTGGCTTTTATTGATCTGAAAAGGTATCACTAATTGTTTTAAAAAATTTTATCAAATATATTTTATCTTAACTATTAATATATAACAAAATAAATAAATAGAACTATGGGATCAAATACAACTGCAGCTAACTTAATTCTAAGAAAACATATTAAAGATCATGGATATGCAGACTCAAAAACTTTAGATCTCTATTTCGATTGTATAAAATCAGATGCACCAAAGACTTATAAGGGTACCAAGTTCGAGGGTTGCATCCTTTACAAGTTTACAATTGGAAGTGGAGAGATTAAATATGCACAGGATCCAAATGGTTTAGCAGATGGTTATTGTAGAATTGGAAAAGCTATTCCAGGACTCATTGGAAAGAAATGGTTGATGACAACCGATGTAAAAGAGAAGACTCTCAGTCCTTTCTGGTTCAAGGAAGGTTTCATTAGAGTGAATGTACAGAAACGTACTGAACTACATTTAGAGATGTGGGACAAGGACCTCATCAAGGATGACTTTATCGGTTCTGCCATTATCAATCTCAATGAAGTAACTGAATACAGACCAGTTGATAAATACTATACAATAACTGATAGTAAGGGTAAAGAGACTGGTAAAGTTTTCCTCTCAATTAGAATTCATAAGAAATTTGACTATTAAAAAAACATATTGTATTTTTATCTAACACCAATAAAACAACTTCAACAATAACAACAAAGAATTGCTCTATTATTATTTATTATTAATCAAACAAACAAATAAAATGTGATAAAAGTGAATATTTCCTTATTTTGGTTTAACAAATAAAAATCGGACTTGGAAAGTGTTTTTAATTATTATTATATAAATACTAATTCCAAATATCCATCAGACACAAACATCAACCCACACTATTAAATATTTCAATCATTTATATGAAATATATTATGTTGTTATTTTAATTATTATTATATTTATGATAGTTATTACAGTTATATATATATTACAGTTATTACCTTTTTTGTTGGTTCTTTATACCATTTACTGTATCAAAGAATGTGATTGCCTTCTCAACCATATCACTACTCTTGGTTGAATAAAAACATCAATTTTTTTACATAATTTAGAAAATTGATTTTTTAATTTCCAACACCACACATTTTTTATGGAAATTGATTATTTAATTCCCAAATAAATATTAGATTATATTTAAAAAATAATTGCTTATTGATTGTTATATGCTATTTATTTTATTATTAATAATAATAATAATATTATTATTGTTTATTTATTTAATTAATTATCTTTCTATAATTATTGTTATATATATATATTTTATTAAAATGGAGAATATTTACTTTGTTGAAAATCATGGATCAACTAAATGCTTTCAAATCGCTCCTCGCCCATCAAGAGAAGAGTTTAGAAAACTGGCTAGGAAGGTACTACATGATGGTGAAAATGTTGATAATCTCAGATTCGTTGTCTGCTCAAAACAGATCAATTTGAAAGATGACAAGGAATACGAGAAGACTAGATATCTTATCAAAGATGGTTGCAATATCTTCATACTGTATAGGCTGCTTGGAGGTGGAATGATCGATCCTTCAGTTGTCTTGGACATCCTACTAAATGAGTTTGATGCCAATATAAAAAACTGTCGAGATAAGGTACAAACAGATTGTGAGATGTGTTTCTCCAACGAGCTCTGTGCCAAAGTGTGTTGTGCTCGTGTTTGTGATGACCATATCAAAGCCAATTTCAAGCACAACAATGCCAAATACAAATGTTTTGGAAATGCTGATAACCCTACTTGCACCAAATTAGTTGAACTAGGTGAGGTGGTCTTCAAAAACAAGGATTTCAGTGCAGCAGTAACCCAATTCAGACATACACTAGAGCATATCAGCTTTATCAATTGCCAGATATGTAGATGTGGGACATTCGATATCAACGAGACTCTCTACTCACAACAAAAATGTCCAATATGTGCAAGAGACTTTTGTTTCTTCTGTAATCGTGATTGGAATGCAAGTACAATGAAGAATGAGCAATACTATTGTAGCGATGGTTGTAATTATAAGACTTTGATAACATACCAACTCGTACCATTGGCATATGACCAAAATATTAAAATACCGAATCGCAGATGTTGCCCTTCATGTTTCACCCCAGGTGCCTATGATGAAAAATGTAAATATCACAGTTGTCAAAACCCGAAATGTAACAAAAAAGTTTTTTGTTTCATTTGTCTCAAAGATGAAGCAGAGTGTAAAATAGTTTACAAGTCAAACTACAAGCACCAATGCACAAACATAGTTGAACAAAAATTTACAGACTTTCCACATCTCAAATAATATAACAAACCTACACATAATAAATAAAATAAATTAAAATTTTTATTCCTCTTTTAATTTTTAACCACACCCTACCTCTACCCTACTCTGACCCTCAATGAACAAAAGTTCATATAATAAAAATATCTACAATTATACCGATTATACAATAAGCAGATTTTTATAACTATTCTTAATACTTCCCTATCTCAGAATTAGTTTATATAAAAATAAAACATAATAATATCTGATGTCATATCTGAAAATATAAAAGTATAATTAACAAAACGACCAGTGATTTTTACTAAAAGAACTACAATTTTAAAAGATTTACTGTTATCAATATTTAAAAGCGGTTTTGTTGAGTTAGTTAAGGTATAACATATGATTTTGATTGAATATTTTAGCTGGAGTTGTACCACATCTCTAACAAAATAACAATCAACTAAAATAAACAAATCTCAAATTCCCTTAATTATTATTATATCACTCTTTTAATTTTAACCCTGACCTCTAACCCTCTATCCCTCTTGAAGATTAATTCCAAAAAAATAGAAAAATTAAAAAAAAAAAATAGAATGAATTTGCTCTCAATTAATTATTATATCTTTGACATTTATCAGATAAGTTAGTATAGTATACATAAAATAATAGAAATATAAATTTGATTAGAAGTAGAGAATGGAAGCAAGAGCACCACCAAGTAAAGTGTTATTCATTAGAGATATTCCACAAACTATCTCAAATGATGAATTTGAAAACTTATTTAGAATGTTACCTGGTTAAGTTTAAATTAGAAGAGTATGTTTATTTATTCTAATTAATATCAATATTATAACATATTACAATAACCAACTAATATCAAATTCATTATTATTATTATAGAAACCATTCTTTGCATTTGTTGAGTTTAAAGATAGTGGATATGCAACAAGTGCAATGAGAAGACATAATGGATATAGACATCATCCATTAGATAAACCATTAGTCATAGATTTCGATAAAGTAATTAATCAATATAATTCATCATTTCATAATCACCACAATCATCATCATCATCATAGTATATATATATCTTTACTATCTATCTAATTCACTATTTATCATTATTGTTTATTCTCTAATTTCATAACTAGTCTCTTTCTTTATGTTATATATGTATATGAATATTGATATAATTAATCTAACAACTTTTACTATTTTATACTAGAATATATATATATATTAAAAAACTCATTTCTTTACTAACAACTACAACTGCAACCACAACTATTTAAACTTGAATACTATTGATATTTATGATATTAAATAAAATATATAATAGTCGAATATATATATATTACTATTTCAAAAGAATATTTAGTTAAAAAGATAGATTAAATTAGTTTAGTTAGAAAGATAATAATGATAAATAGTGGATAACAAAGATATAAAATATAATTAGTTTAGTTAGTTAGTTTTAGTTTTAGTTAGTTTTAAGTTTAAGTTTAGTTAGTTATAGTTTAGTTTTAGTTAGTTTATTTTAAAAATTACAGAATTAGATAAGAATAATATATTAATAATAACAACTATAAACACATCAATTTTCAATCTCAATATTTATTAATAATTAAAGGACCCAAGATCAAGAGATGATTTCTCATCTTCTGCATCAACAACATCGTCATCATCTTCATCATCATACAGAGATAGTAGTGATTTAAGAGATACAAGAGATAGAGATTTAGATAGAGGTAGAAACTCTGATAGTCATCATAGTCACAGTGGTGGTATTAGTGGTAGTCACAGTCATAGAGAGGTATTGAGAACTGGTGCAGATTACATGGATACCTCTTCAGATAAAGATTCATCATCTTATTCAAAGGATCGTGATGAATCATCACGTTATCATTCCAATAACAACAATGATCATGATGATCATGATGATTCAGATCGTAATGATAAACATAGAAAACGTGGATGAAGTATCTTCACGTTTCAACCTCTTCTTCATTATCATTATCTGCATTACACAGTGATTCAGATAAGAAAAGACTAGCGATTTTGATAGATTCGAAAAGGATCGTGGAAGATATAGAGATTCGTATGTAATAATATTCAATTAATCAATCAATCAATTAAATCATCATCCTATATTATATTAATCACAAAATATAGACATTTTGAAAGAGATTCATATCCAGCTAAAAGAGATTTCCATGGATCAATGGCAGCACCACCATTACCACATCATCATGGTGCATATCCAGATCCAACAATGCCATATTTCATTCCACCACGTCAGAATTTCGATATGAAAGATGCAAATACCACACTATTCTTTTCAAATCTTCCAAAAGATGTAACTGAAAGAGTATGTATTATTATTTATTACAAATTATATACAACCCATTTAACTAATTTAATTATTATTCATTTTAAAATTAGGAATTATCAATTCTTTTCAGATTTATGAGAGGATTCTTAAATGTTAGATTGGTTCAAAGAGATGGAAAGTATCCAATTTGTTTCTGTGATTTCAGAGGTGTTCCATCTGCGGCAATTGCAATGGAAATGTTGAATGGTTTCAAAATGGATCCAAAGGATACATCATCAAGTATTTCAAATGAATTTGATAGATCAAGACCAAGACCATTAATTTAAATCAAAATTAATCCGTCTCAATTCAACTCAAATCCAACAATCCAACACAATCCAATCCGATACAATCAAAGCGCATCTTAATATAGACAGATGACAATTAATTATTTAATCACCATTAATTAAAAATATTATTAAGGTGGTAGTGTTAGATGGTAACATTGAACTGCTACGCACTTTCAATAGAGAAGCGATATCACAACCTGGAATCATCGGTGTGAATGAAATGAATGGAGTGGCATCCTATGGTAATTGCAAATGTTAAAGTATCTTCATGAGAATCACCGATATGCCAAATGCTCTGAACGGGCAATGGATAACGCCGCCAGCAGCAATCACATCGAGATGGTTCAATTCCTCCATGCGAATCGTAGTGAGGGATGTAGCACCGCTGCTATCGACTTTTCAGTTGGCCAAAACAACTTGGAGATGATTCGATATCTCGCTGAGAATACGACCGAAGGTTGTTCGGACATTGCTTTCATTCAGGCAATTCGATTCCAATACTTTGACATCGCAGATTATTTACACACCAATATGTTTCATCGTTGTACCAATTCCTCATTACCGTATCATCCAGTGTCAGAAGGTAACCTTGCAATACTTAAATTCCTTCATTATAACCATTTGATTACTGAGTGTGATACCACTGTTTTCGATATTGCAGCAAGTTGTGGTTATCTCTCGATTGTTAGATTCCTCAGTGAAAATCGAACAGAAGTTTGTACTTCATCTGCTTATGACGATGCCGCTAAAGGTGGTCACCTCAAAGTTTTCAAATATCTAATAGAGAATAGAACCGAAGGTTTTACAGAACAAACATTCCACAACGCAAAGAAATTCAATAGAAACAACATACTTCAATACATCACAGAAAATAAATTAAAAGCAAATAAAAGAATAAGTGATTGAAGAGAACTTAAACATATTATCTTTTTATAACAACATTAATTTTTTTCTATTTTCTATTTAATTTATTTTTGATCGAATGTCATTCATAATAATTGAATTTTTTCTTTTAATAAGATTAACTTTAAATAAAATACTTTGCCGAGAAACATGGGAAGTCACACTGTGACCAATATTTCTCTTTTATTTCCAGAAATCACAAGGATTTCACCAAATCTCCAGAGTCTAATGCTAACCGTGACGATGCATTCATTGCTGCCGTAACCAAGCCTTCCATTTTCCAATATCCATTTCGCCAGGCATCGACTAACATCCAAGTTGAAGCCGATGATGAGACTGTTTCCGATGAAGACATTGTTTCCGATGAAGAGATTGACTCAGATAACGACTCTGTAACAGGGTCAATTTTCATAGAAAACATATCATTTAAAATAGATACTTGATTTCTCTTATTACATGTTATCTTTTAGATGAAAACTAAACTATGTAAAAAATAATCAAAAAATTTGTAGTGTGATAAAGGTTGTTTGCAATTTGTTAACATTTCTTTGAAATTTTTTTTTGATAAATAACAAAATAGATAGGTCACTGTACAAGAATATAAAATCTTATAAATTTTATTTAATTTGATTAATGATTTCAAATATCTAAATTGAACCATTCTTTGGCAGAGCCACTGTAATTAATTAAAAAGAGATAACCTGCTGATTTAAATTTTTCTATTGCCATACCTGATCTTCTTCCTCTTAGACAATAGAATATTAAATTATCTAAAATAAAACAAAAAAAACCTATTAATAAATTTGTATTTTTTTATCTATTTGTTTTCAAAAAATACCTGTAGGTTGTGGTTTTGAAAACAAATATTTTAATTCAAAATTTGTATCATCCAGAGAAAAACATGATTCAATTTCATCCACTATTGTAAATTTTAGAAAATTTAATATTAGTTTTTCTTTATCGTTTTAGAAATCTTTTAATTTCTCTTACATGGAAGATTGTAAGCAGTTTCAATTTTTCCAGTTTCTTCTACTTCTTTTCTATTTCTTACGTCAATGAGAGTGTAAGGTTTATTTTTAAATTCCAAACATTCTCTAATAAGTATTTCCAGATCTTGTTTAGTAATAAAATGACATTGATTAAAATCGATGGAGCATTCACCAACTTTAACAATGTTTTTAGTAATATGATTGAATTGAATTAAAGAAGTCATTTTTATTGACTATGAAAATAAGAAATAAATTTATAAATGTTGTAACTAATCTAAATTGAATAATATGCTTTTTTGTATTTTAATCTATTTTAATAAATTTTGATCCAATAAAATTTCAATAATAAAAATTTTCAAGAAGTAGACAACGTTGACAATACACTAATTTGGTTGTTGTATTGATCCCTCAAAAATATTAGTGATTGAATTTCAACACATAATAAAGGTAAGATCTCTAAAAAAAACCAAAGAAATATGATATATTTTTAGTGATAATGAATAAAGAGTATATATAGAAAATTATTAAAAATAAATTTTCATCTATTATCGAAAACATCAGTAACCAAACACACTAAATTTACACAACTTTAATTTATTCTATCATCCGCTAAAAAATAGTGAAATAAAATAGTGTCTTTTTATATTATTTATTTAAGTTTTGACCTTTGTTTTTTAAAACTTCACCACATTTAAACCCCAATTCTACTTTAAAATTGATACGATTTTCATGCTATTCAAAAAAAAGATGAGTAATTTTGGGGGAATACCACATTGGTTTAATCACACCACCCCCTGTATAAACTTTGAAACTGATGATTGTTGTCAGATCAACTATAAATATTAGCCAATAGAATAGATTGTGTTAGATTTGAAAAATCAAAAAAAAATAAAAAATTATTTACCTGCTCCTTTAAGATTTTATTGTTGATCACAAATTTGTAAACTTTTAAATTTATTTATAACTTTATTATGAACTGACAAAAAAGATTTTGACAAGTTTTAAAGAATATTTATTTTTAATATGTTTGTTGAATCATTTAAAGTTATAGTAGTAAAAATGTTTGCCAATAGCTCTAATGATAGAGGTAATACAGTATAACTCTCTAATCTTTTTTCTAGAAACCTTAGAGGATATAGATTTCTAAGTGAGTTTGAGAATACACCTACAACATCATTGGCTGATGATTGTAAATAGGAGAGATGTAACGTTTCCAAATGTTCGAACTCTGAAAACAGATTCTCTCTTATAAATGCATTAGAGACTAAATCTAGATATCTAATGTTTGGTGGAATCTTTTGTATTGTCAATTATCATAGGGTAGATGCACGAAATGGTTAGATGAGTTACATTCTCTGGGATGTCGCCAACCTTAATCGCTTTGCTGTGGTAAGCGATATTTATAGTCAAGGTGTGTAATGATTGTAAATATCTAATGTTGTTCATCCAAGCAGATGAGATGAATTCAGTCTTGAGAGTTAGAGGTAGTTGCTGATTTCTTTCGGATACATCATCTCAGTTCTTCAAGTGTTGGTGGAAGTGAACCGATATCTAAATCTGTTTTTGGTTGTCTAACCAATAGAGATTTGAGCGATCGAGGTAACATATCTGTTTTACTAGGCATTAGAATTGAAGTTATAGATTTAACATTCGCAGGCAAACTACTCCAATCAAAGGTATCAGCAGGAGTAAGACAACACAAAAAGCTGAGTTTTTAAACCATTTCAGCATCAATATCGAACCACTCTTTAAAAATGATGGTTGTAAATCTTGGTGCAATAATATAAATATTCCCATATGAAAGAGTATCATCAAAATCGAAACTTTTATATTTTATGTCTATAGTTCTTGATGATTAGGAATGAACAATTTGATTATGTTCTCATCAAACTCTTTGATTATTTTATTTACTAATATAATTGGTAGATTTACTAGTATATGATCTTCATTATTATTATTATCTCTTTGCTATAAAACATTGTTATATCTTTTTGTGAAACTATTTTTTAAAAGAAACTAGCTATAGAAGAAACTTCGGTTGACTATTTATTTTGAAAAAAAAGTAAAATTAAAATAAAACATAACGTTATCTGTAGGCCTTATTTTCTTTGTTTTGATTATTTATTTAAAAGGTAGTTTGGTCCCACAGATTTTATCTGAAGGGAAGAGGATGGATCTTTGATTGTAATAGAATTTCTAATTGTTGCCACAATACTCAGATGATTTGTACCAAATAATAGAAATGATTGTTCAGATAATCTTCTTGCTCTAAATTCAATATTCTCCCAACCACTTAGCTTTGTAATGTTGATTGAAGTTAATGTTTGTGGAATTACAAAGACCAGATTATCGGAATAATATCCGGATAATGATATCGATCTAATGGTCGGCGCTATATATTCTGGTGAAATCATCGCTGTAAATTCTTTGAAATCAATGTGTTCTACTGATTTCGGAAGTGACCAACGATTTAGTTTCATTTCTCTGGAAATAGCTATAGTTTTGATCGATGTTTGGGCCAACACTTTAATATCCTTATTGAAAGAGTAACCGAAATCCAAAAACTCTAGTGATGGAGGTAATACCATAAAATGATCAAGTCTCTCATTGAAGAATTTAGGAAGATATAGATTCCTAAGAGATTTCGGTAGTACACCGAATGGTTTGACTCTGTTCATGTCCAAACCAGATAGATTCAATGTTTCCAGATGTTCAAACGATGAAAATATATTGTCTTGAAGAATTGGCCGTTCCTTTATGCTGAGATATATGATATTTGGTGGAAGCATCTCCTTTGTTATCATAATATAGAAGCCACTTGAAATCGTTAGGTGAGTGACACTCTCTGGGATGTCTCCAACTTTTAACTGATGTAAATGCAAACAAAGTGTATGTATTGATTGCGAGTATTTAATGTTTTTCAACCAAGAAGTATTAAAACACGCAATCTTTAGTGTTGGAGGAAGTTGTTTATTTTCATCATCGGTTCGATCAGAGTAAAAATAAAACTCCTCAAGATTGGGTGGAAGTGAATCGATATTGAAATATGAATCGGTCGTTGAATTTAGTCTTAGAGATTTGAGAGATTGAGGCAATGGTGATTCTTTTAATTGTAAAGAAATATCATTTAAAGTCTCCAACTCTAATGGTAATATATGCATATTTAAATCAGCTGAACCATTAGATATGATTGTTTTGATATTCGACGGAAATCTTTCTTTGATAATCAGACGGTTTTCACCATTCTTGTAACTACCAGAAAAATAAATAGTATGAACATTCGATTTACTGAGTTTCATCATCATTTCGGTATCAAACTCGAACCATTCGAATTTGATTGTTGAGAATTGTATTGGAATATCTTGATAACTTTTGAATTCATCTATTAAAAAAAGAATGGTTAAATATGTTAGTAAAGTTTATTAAACTATTCTTGTAAAATGTTATTATAAATATATTACCAACTGATAAAACTTCATCAAATTCTATACTTTTATAGGTATTGAGTGCAACTTCTTTAAAAGGATTTTTGATGACCAGAAGTGTACAGTTTGATTGTTTTTTATTTAAAGATCTTTTGATAATACCTCTATAAGAATTTAATGTGAAGTGACGATTATTGCTCTCATTAAGTATTCGAGTATGTACTAAACTGAATCGTTCATAATTGAACGAGAGATAGGAATTACGATTATCAAACCATCTCTTACAAACTAAACTAAAACAAATGATATCTATATCTTCATCAAACTCTTTGATTATTTTATTTAATAATATAAAGGGTAGATTGACAAGTAGATGATCTTCATTATTACTATATTTGTCATTATTTTTAGCAATAGAATTTTTTGAAAATTTATTTGTTGTTGTTGTTGTTGTTGTTGCTGTTGTTTTTGTTGTTTTCACAACATTATTAGTATAAATTCTCATTAAGACTGTTATGCAATCTAGTGATTTTTGTCTCAAAATCAACCATTACTTTTAAATTAAAAAAAATTGCCAAAAGAAAAATTTCGTAAAACATAAGACAAAAGTTTGATTAAATTTAGTTACTATCAATTTTTCTCTATCTGACCTCACTCCTTTGTTTGGATTTGTTTTATTTAAAAAAAAATTATTTAAAAATATCTTATTTTGTTGTTATAAACTTAGTTTTTTTTTATTTCTCATATTTTTGTTTTTATCAAAACAATTTTTTAGACTGATTGTATTTTTTTTCTTAAATCATTGTAATCTTTTTTTAGATTTCACAAAAAAAAAAAAAATTATTTAAAAATAATAGAATTAGATCACACAAACATATATTGTTGTGTTTTTCATCACCACAATACTAAATATTTAATATGTGTGGTGTGTGAAATTATTTTTAATATATATTTTGTTGTGAAATCATACATTTCAAAGGTTTATATTTTATTTTAATTTAATTTCTATATCTTTAATTCATTTCTATATTTCTAATGTTTGCATTTAAAGTAAACATATTCATATATAGAGTGTAAATAGTAATGGCTTCCAAAAAGTACATTGTTGAATATATCTTTGTCAGAAATAAGAGTAACATAGCAATATTATCTCACACAAATTCTAAAGGAAAAAGCTATTACTTCACCACACGATGCCTCAATTGGCATAAAACACCAAACCCAAAGGAAAAACTAAAAAGTAACTATAAGTACTTTGATTCTAATCAAAAAAATATACTTTTTCCAAATGGTAAGATTTGAATACTATTAGTATTTCACAAATGGTGTAGTTTACTTAGTACTAAGTATAAATAATATAGAGCATGGCAATTCATTAGTATTCCTATACCCAACTTCACTCCTCATCAAATTTATCAAAAAAATCTTAAGAAAGTTTGAGGATAAATGTGATTTCAGTTCAGATGAAATCTATGTTTTTGGAGAATTGGCCACTTTTATAGAAGATGATATCAAATATAAAAAAACCATTTTTTCAAAAGATCAGTCTTCTGAATTGGAAATAAAAGTTCATTCGTTGATGTCAAAAATACAAAATCAGAATGATCATATGGAATTATCGGAATCCGATGGGTATGGCAGTGAATCTGAAGGTGAATACGATGGCCATGCAAGTGAATCTGAAGGTGAATCCGATGGCTATGACAGTGACTCTGATGGAGAATCCGATGGCAATGCAAGTGAATCTGATGGAGAAATGGATGACAGTGATGTTGGTGATTATAATGAAGAAGAGAAGAGGATTCCAGACCCAGAGGAAATTTTTCACTCCATAAAGTTTAATACATCATCGTATCAACATTTGGAGATATTGCCCCAATCGAGACAGGAAATTGCTCGAGATCTGATTCAACAATTGAACGAGTTAGTCAAGGATGGAACAAGAAGTAAGAAACCGTATACCAAGTGCTCGAAACAAACCAAAAATTGGAGGAATCAAAATACTCTGAAATTTTTGAAAGCAATTCTAATCTTACAAAACTCAAGCTTTGAGAATTTTTTTGGTGATGTTATATCAACAAGTACATTTAGTCAAGGTAAGCATAATCTTAAGATTGTACTTAAAATCTGTCAACATAATTAAAATTTGTTTTTTTTTCATACAGATTATCGGAATAAACTCCTCGATTCACTTTCAAAATCAAAAAGAAAACATTCTGATTCCCGTCGGACTGTTTCATAAAAACTTCCAAGAATTTTATATAAAATCTAAAACAACCCAAACAATCCGATGATAACTTGGGTAAATGTGTTTAAATAGTTTAAGATTAATTTTTATTTACATTAATAAATTAATAACTTTAACCAAGTTGATAAAAATTTGAAATGAACAATGGTTGCTCTGTTGCATCCCAACACTAGAAAATATTGATCGGAAAGACGTCTTGCTTGATAGTCGATTCGACCTTTTCTACGTCCAAATGTAATCGATGTTATAGTTTGTGGAATTTCATTGGTCTTTGATTTAGGAAAGTTAAAATCACAATTGGTCCATATTGACTTGACATTTGGCCAAAACGATTTGTTCATAACCATTGATAAATCACTCTGTTTGAATTGAATGGTCTCCACTGATTTCGGTATTGAATTGCGAGAGATCAGCAATCTATTATCGTTATTAAAGCAGAGTGTTTTGATTGATTTGGGTAACCCTTTGACCTTACCAAACGATCCTCCCAAGTCTAATCTCTCTAAAGATTTCAATCCTTTAATATTTAGATTCTTAATTTGATGCGGATACCATGATGGCATGAAAAGATTGACAAGTTTGGTAGGAAGTTTTCCCAATTTAAGTTTCTTTTCCAAATTCACCGTCGATAGATCCAATGTTTCCAAACTGGCCAGAGATGAGAATATATGTTTTTTGAAATTGAAATATTTGACCAGTTTCAAATACTTTAGGTTTGGTGGTAGTATCTCTATGGCAATGTTCTTACGGTAGATACAACTTTTAATAGTCAGATTTCTGACACAATCCGGAATGATACCTGGTTCGAATGGACGTGTATCATTGCTCTGCACGACAATCCTAAGAGTATGGATCGATTGTAGTTGACTGATATTCTCTAACCAACTCTTTGAGATAGTTAGGATCTTCAGTGTCGAAGGCAGTTGGGTGAAGTTGTCAGAGTCATATCTTTTTCTTGCGACACACTTTAGTTCTTCAAGGTTGGGTGGCAGCCATCTGAAATCGATAGTCCAAGAATCGTATCGCATTCCTTTGATCTTTAGTACTTTCAATGATCTCGGTAACAGTGCGACATCTATATTTCTTATCTGTACATTGATCTCCAGCCTCTCCAATCCCAATGGCAGAAACGACTCTCTCAAGGCATGAATAGAAATTACTTCCTTTACATTCGAAGGTAATCTATAGCTCTTAACATCGATATCACTCTGGATTTCCAAATAACAATGACAAAGGAACCTAATGGACTCATAGTCCTTTGCAAATACTAACAAAAGGAGTTAGAATAATAAAAATACTTAATAGTTGTTTAGTTCTTACCTAAATTTCTATAGTTGGCTAATGTTATCATTTGTCCGTATGGTGTGGAAAATGGACCTTTGTTTTTCGGGTTATAATCTACACCAATTTCTTTGTGGTCAAATGATTTAGAAATTATATCTTTGAATGAATTTAAAGAATAGAATCTCTTCTCATTCAAAACATGAGAACTTGATTTCAAAATAAACAAATCACAATTTAGTAAAAGGTATTTATTTCTATTGATAAACCATCTTTTGCAACTAAAACTAAAACAAATTCTATCAATATCATCATCAATAGCCAAGATTATTCTTTGTATTAAATGAAGTTGTAAATTTACAAATATATGTCTATCATTATTATTAATATTATTATTATTATTGTTGTTGTTGTTGTTTTTACTTATTAAAACTTTATTGTCCATTAATTTAAACTTTTATATATTTATTACTAATATTGTTAAAATTTTGTGACCAAGTAATAAATTAATGCAATGGTTAGTTAATTAACTAAGTAAGTAAAACAAAAGAGTACTGCGCATTAGCAGTAATATTACTACTTCATCCTTATCACTAACAACACACTCACCCATTAACTAAGTAGTAATGGTAAATTATGCATATTGTTAATATATAGAAGTGCAAATTTTAAACAATAAAATTTAAAATTTATATATTTCATTTTATATTTTTGTGGTGAAATTCACACACACCATTTATAACATATCACTTATATTATAAACTTTTTAAAATAAATTATGTATTTTTGTGTATTAATGAAACAATGGAGTTATTAAAAAAAACAAAGTTTTTGTTTAAAAAAAAAAAAAAAATTTTAAAAAATTTAAAACTAACCATTTTTCACCCAAAATGATTGTTTTGAACTTTAAAATAAATCAATAAACAAATAAATCACAATATTATTTTATATATTTTGAAAAATAGAATCAAAAATAAGCATTGATTAATAATGAAGCAGGTCTAAGACAACATCTGGGGTAGTTTACAAAAACTCATTTAATCCCATGTATCAATACATAGTGTGAGAGATATAAATAAATTACCACCTTTTTTTCATTTTTTTTAATTATAATGTTGTTGGTAACTACGTGTAATTTTATTTATTTTAATGAAAACAAATAAACATTTATAAAAATTATTACCTTATCCTAAAAAAAAAAGAATAGATTAATTATAATTAGTAAATATTCTAGATTTAGATAAGAAAATGATATCAAATGAGCGATTTATAAAACCAGAAAAAGATACAAATACACTGTTACATTCTTTAGTTACAGATTCACAATCAAATTCAGATATCGAATTGCAGGAGACTACTTTCGAATTCAACCAATTAGGTTTAGAAAAAGATACAGATAATAATAATAATAATAATGATAAAAAGTATCAACAAGCTAAAGTACAAGAAGAGTTTGAAATTGATATACCAATAGTTAAAACATCTATTTTAGAGATTATTAAATCTAGATTAGGTTTTATTTTAATAGTTACCTCTGCATTTTTCTATAGTATCTACTCCTTGATGGTAGGTGTAGTAATAAGAAGTGGGATGCATTTTTTAGAAGCCATTCTTTTAAGAAGTGCTATTGGTTTGATAGGTGGAATCATATTCTTACTTTTGATTGGTGAGAATCCACTTGGAGACAAATCAAAACGATTGATTTTGGTATTCAGAGGATTATCCTCTACCTCTAGTGCAGTATGTGTCTTCTATACCATAAGTGTACTACCTCTGGGTGACGCTATTGCAATGAGTTGTTCAACTCTTTTGTTTACTGGAGTTCTTGGATCAACAATTCTAAAAGAAAAATGGACAACAATCAATTCAATATGTACAATTTTAAGTATTGTTGGTGTTATTATCATTTCGAAACCATCATTTATTTTTGGAAACAATGTTAATGAGTAAGACAACGATTATTGGTTATTGGATAATATTAATTTGGGTATTATATTGATTCATGTTGGATATTTATTAACAAAAAAATAGTGAATCAATATCTCAAGCAAAGAGAATATTATTTACTTTAATAGGTGTTTTAGGAGCATTCTTTCAAAGTGTATCAAATGTATTTTCAAGAAAGATCGGAAAAGATACAAATCCATTTGTATTAGTTGTATATTATCAATCAATTGTAGTAGTAAGTATCTTACCCGTATGTTTATTTTTAAATATACTTAGAGCTCCATCATTAAATCAATGGCTTTATCTTCTTGGTATGGGCGTATTGGGTTTCATTTTCCAAGGAATGGGAAATAGAGCTTTCCAAATTGAAAATGTTGCAAAAGTTTCTCCACTTAACTACACTCAAATTATATTTACATACATTATGCAAATATTATTTTTTAAAGAAAGTCCTGATATCTTTTCAATATTTGGCTCAATTTGTATCATTTTATGTGCTGTTGTAAGTGCATTAAAATAAATTTTTATTTAAATTTTTATTAACTTTTTTACATAAATAATTTATAAATAATTATTCAAATAAAGATAACAGCAATTAAAAATTAATAAAAGTAAATAAAAATATAAAAACTTTTCCTTCCTCAAGATCTACTTCTTTGGAATTTGTAGTTTATAAATATCTTCCTCCGCCTTTTAAGACTCACCATTCAGCAGCAATTGAAAATACAATAAATATCAAAATTTCAAACTAAATAACATTGATCTACATAGTTCATGATTTTTTATCTATCTTTTCAAGAACAAAACCATCTTCCATTTTTAAAAATGATAAAAATATTTATTTACATCATTAAATAATTAAAACAACTTCTTTTGTGTATAGTTTCGAAACTTTGTTTTATAGTGTACCCCTTTTTTGCAGAATCTGGTGTTATCTAAAAATTTTGTTTATAATATACTTCCTATTATTTTTTTAATTTTTTAACAATTATAAGTCAGCTTGTGTCATTCAAATTAACTACATTTATTAAATCTTAAATGGGAACAGTACGTACTATAAATAAAGTACAAATAAAAATTCTTTTATATTATTGCATTATTTTATTTGTTATCTCTGTTTTGAAACATAGTTTTACATAAGAAAATGATATCAAACGAACCATTTATCAAACCAGAAAAAGATACAAATACACTGTTACAGTCTATAGATACAGTTTCACAATCAAATTCAGATATCGAATTGCAGGAGACTACTTTCAAATTCAATCAAATAAAAATACTGAATGATAAAGATAAAGATAATATCAAAGATGATAATAAATATCAACAAGCTAAAGTACAAGAAGAATTTGATATTGAAATACCAATAGTTAAAACACCTATTTTAGAAAGAGTAAAATCTAGATTAGGTTTTATTTTAATAGTTAGCTCTGCATTTATCTATAGTATCTACTCTTTATTGATAGGCGTAGTAGTAAAAAGTGGAATGCATATTTTAGAAATCATACTCCTAAGAACTGTTATTGGTTTGATGGGTGGAATAATATTCTTACTTTTGATTGGGGAGAATCCACTTGGAGACAAATCAAAACGATTGATTTTGGTATTCAGAGGAATATCATCAACCGGTTCAATGGTATGTATATTCTATACTATCAGTGTATTGCCTCTGGGTGACGCTATTGCAATGAGTTGTTCAACTTTACTATTTTCTGGTGTACTTGGATCAACGATTCTAAAAGAAAAATGGACAAAAACCTATTCAATATGTACAATTTTAAGTATTGTTGGTGTTTTTATCATTTCGAAACCATCATTTATTTTTGGAAGTAATTCTAAAGAGTAAGACAAAGATTATTGGTTATTGGAAAATGTTTCAGCTAGATTATATTTATTGATTCAAGTTTATCTTTATAAAACAAATAGTGAATCAATATCTCAAGGAAAGAGAATATTATTTATTTTAATAGGTGTTTTAGGAGCATTCTTTCAAAGTGTATCAAATGTATTTTCAAGAAAGATCGGAAAAGATACAAATCCGTTTATAATGGTAGTTTATTATCAATCAATAGCAATGTTAATACTTTTACCCGTATGTTTAATTTTAAATGTATGGAGAGCTCCATCACTTATTGAATGGTTTTATCTTTTCTGTATGGGCGTATTGGGATTCATTTTCCAAGGAACTGCAAATAGAGCTTTCCAAATTGAAAATGTTGCAAAAATGTCTCCATTAACTTACACTGAAATTATATTTACATACATTTTGCAAATAATATTTTTTAAAGAAAGTCCCGATCTCTTTTCAATATTTGGGTCAATTTGTATTATATTATGTGCTTTTGTAAGTATTAATATTACTAATAATATTTCTTTAAATTCTTACTAAATTTTATTGAAAACAAAAACAAAACAAAAAAATAAGATAACATTCATAATAAATTAAAAAAAATAAATAAGTTTTTTTTTTTTTTTGAAGATATGATAACAAAGTAAGATATGTATTCCAATGTTCCATTTTGATTCTTAATGAATATTTCATTTTAAAAAATAAAGAAAAACAGTACTATTCTTACCACCAAAAAATTATTTTTTGTATCTATTAACCACTAAACAACGAGTAACACCCACTTATATATGATAAATTGCTATAATTAGGATATATTATTGATAAACCAACAGTTATCTTTCACCATTCACCATTCACCATTCACGTTTCACCATTTCCACTCGTGAGGTACTTTCATTATCTAATTTTTATAACAATTATTAATTTTTTATTATTTCTCATATATAATAATTTTCAATGTTTGTTATTAGGCGATTATTTAAAATAAATTCTGTGATCAATTTACAATTAAACTCAAAATATAGTTTAATTTATTTTATTTAAAAAAATATATTTCATTATATAACAACTTATTTAATAAAACAAAAATTAGATAATAAATAATATCAAGAAATGACAAATGAAACTATTTCTATTATTTCTATAGAAGAAGAAGAAAACTATCCTCTATTACAAGATCAGGATTCCGATACCTCAATTTATTCATTAAATGGACCGGAAGAAAAAGAAACAGAAGAAACATTCTTGATTCAGAAACCACTTGGTGAAAGAATTTTTTATTATTTAAAATCCAAGCTTGGTTTAATATACATGGTGATATCATCGTTCTGCTTTGCCATTATGTCACTTTTAGTCAATATTTTATCCAAAAGAGGAATACAATCTCTTGAAATTGCTTTTTTCAGATGTGTAATTGGCTTACTGGGGTCCCTCATTATATTGTCTTTTCTCAAAATTAATCCCTTAGGTCCAAAAGAAAAAAGATTACTCCTATCAGTTCGAGGACTATTTGGTACATTCGCCGTGGCATCTGTATTCTTCACTTTTACAGTTCTACCACTCTCTGATGCTGTTTGTGTTAGTTTTACCACACCAGTTTTTACCGCTGCACTTGCTTGCATTGTCCTCAAGGAAAAATGGGGATATATCGATGCAATTTCTACTATATTAAGTTTTATTGGTGTTGGAATCATTTCAAAACCATCATTTATTTTTGGTTCTTCAGTAAAACAGTATGTAATCAAAAATATTTTAAAAATATAAAAACATATATTAAAATTAATTTGTTTAAAGGGACTCATCAGAACCAGATAGCGGATTAAGATTTATTTATATATCAATTGGTTTAATAGGATCTTTTTTCTCAGCTTGTGCTTATGTTGCGGTAAGAAAAATAGGATCAGGAACCAATGCATTGGTTATGGTGTCTTATTTTTCATCAGTTGCTATTCTGCTAACTTTACCAGCTTCCTTTCTTCTCCAAAGCTTTAAAATCCCAAATTTAATAGATTCCTTACTCCTTATTGGAATGGGTGTATCTGGTTTGGGATACCAAGCATTTTTAAACAAATCTCTGCAAAAGGAAAAAGCTGCCAAAGCTTCAGCAATGAGCTATACTCAAATTATTTTTTCACTTTTAATGGAGGTTACAATCCTAAAAGAACGTCCAGATCTACTAACAATTATTGGAACCTTAATAATTTTAAGTTGTTCCATTGTAAGTACAAACTATATAAAATAGAATTTTTAGAAATTATTTGTTATTAACAAAAATTATTTTTAATTAATAGTTTGCTTTTAGAAAATAATAATAAATATTATTATTTTCATTGTAATACATAATATAAAATATATCTCTATAATTTTAAAATTTAATAATAAAATAAAAAAAAGAATGGTTGTACAATTTTATTTCTTTATACGATATTCACCACCTGAAAACTCTAATCTTTCTTCATTTTGAAGTTTTTGAAGGAATGATTTTAGCTCTGCTGTTGTCAGTGAGTAATTCTCTGGATTGAACATTGTGAGCATTGTGTGTATACGATCGATGGGTAGTGTTTTGAAATTATTGAGCATACCAAACACAAAGTTTTCAATTACCTTTAGTTGCTCTTCTTTCTCTCTCGCCGATGCCGATTGTTGCTCGTCCTCATCGTCTTCAACTACAACGTCGAGAGCATCACTGCCAGTGCCTTCCATTCCACCATTGTCTACATCCATCGATGACTTGCCATCGGCAGTACTGGTCGGCTTCACTGTTTCATAGACTCCACGCTCCACTTCGACAAGCACCTGGTTGGCTACCCAAAATCCAAGTTTTTTCTTTACCAATTCCTCTTTGATCTGCAGTTGATCGGCAAGCTCCGACAGTGACAGACGATCTTTCGATTCGAATAACATGATTATGGTGGCATGTATAGGAGATACAGAAAGTTGTTTTAATTGTCCGTTGATCTCTATTTCCAGTTCAACAAAACCAAGATGTTGTTTCCATTGTAATTTTCTTGGTGCTTTGATTGCCTCGTACTCCTTGGAAAATGCAGTCATCTGGCTGCTAAGTGACTTGGGGTATGTAAAACCCTCATCTTTCATTGACGGCCAAAACAACTCTGACAGAATCAGTGTATCAAACTTGATTGCTTCCAATTGTTTCTCACGTAATTGCTGGCCAATCTGATTGTTCAATCTCTTTGAATCCTGAATATCCTTTATCATAATCTCGCAATTATGCATACTATTCTCACCGAATCTAAGTTTTAATAATTCTACATTTTCAATCTAATTCAACCATTGATTAGTTAGTTAGTTAGTTAGTTAGTTAGTTAGTTAGTTAGTTAGTTAGTTAGTTTGTTAGTTTGTTTGTTAATAAATAGTAACTATATGATGTTTTTTACTTACTTCTTTATCTACGTCGAAATCAGTCATTGATAATAATCTTTCAGATAACATTAAACGATATTCGTTCACAAATAGGTCGGTACTCTCATAGATGTTCACCAAACTACTGATGGTATCTTTGTATTTCTGTTTCTTTTGATTGGGATGTGATTCCAGTGAAGCGGGTTGCCAACTTTCAAAGCTCTTGAAATCCATGTGCGAGTCAGCGTCGTCCAAGTAGACATCGCAATTCTCTATATCGAGTGCATGCTGGTCGGTTCCATCGTCATTCTCTACACCACTGCTAAACTCTTGATAAATCTCATTGGTTTCATCGGTGAAACTCGACACAATACATCTAATAGTATCCTCACGATTCGCCAGATAATCTTTAATAGGTTGTCCAACCTGATCCATAACAATACAACTTGGATCGATAATCTTCATCGATTGAATACAACTAATATATGTGGTAATAATATCATTTGTATTGGCACCTGGATGTAATAATCTTTGATGAAATCTATAGAGTAAAAAAAAAGTTAGTATTAGACATATATAAAACAACAGACGATTGACACTACTTACACTTTTTTCAAATTTTCAACTAGCGTCTTTTGTATCGATATCTTTTGGAAACAAATCGATAGATCTTGGAGTGCTGGCGTTGAGTCTGGATAGAGTCTGATCATGTTGAAGAGCTCGTCGATTCTCTGGTCAGAGTAGTACTCGTAGATGGAGAATTCAATACGCATCTTCCATTGTTCAAAGGTGGCGCCGCTACTCTTGGAGAGAATCATCGAGAGCCACTTGAAGATGACATTGTCCGCCCAGTTTAATATTGGTTTCAACAAACGACGCTCGTACTCACCACGACACTTGGTATCTATATACTCGTGAATCTTGGAGAGTAGTATTCTCGATACCAAGTCCTCGGAGACAATGATAAAGTTCAACTGTGAAAGCCGATCGCATATCTCCATGAACATCAATTCCTTCACAGAGATATCGGTGAAGCTGTCGTTCAATGATATATCAATCATTTCATTATCTTGATTCGCAACACTGCTATTATTATTAATTTCATCATCATCATCATCATCCAATTCCTCTGACTCAACCACTACTTTTCTCATAGATCCAATATAGCTCTTTGAAAACGATACGAATTCAGACTCGAAGAAACTGAAAAGTATTTGATTGAATCGCTTTGATTGTTCTTTATCTATTATTAATGATGCCATTAACATATTTTGTAATCTCTCTACCCATATTTCTTTATTTCTATAATTATAAGAATATTATAATGTTAATATTTTATTCTATTTTTTTTATTTTTGATTATAATAAAATGAAGATATTACTGAATATTATTAATATTACAAAACTCTATTAATTCATCTCTTGTCTTTGTAAAGTATTGATGTACATCGTTGATTGCATTTGTAAATCTAGAGTTATTCTTATCAGTATCAACGTTTGTATTAATGAAATAAGACCAAAACACTTTCGATATTTTATCATTAAACAACACTTGATAAGATTCTAAATATAATAAGATTTTTTATTAGTTAACTAACTATACTATTAACATTTATATCTAAATCTAAATGTTACCTAATCTTTTAATTAAATCTATATTTAAAGATGATGACATTGTTGCTTCTGACATCATTTAATCTATATATAAATATTTACAATAAAAGTGTAATATATTATTTATTCATTGAAATTCCTGACTGTCAATAAAAAAAGGTAGATCAATTTTTGGCGCACTCAAAAAAAGATGATCATCGTTTAAATTTAAAGTTATAAATTTTTGTTTGTTTTTTATTCCTTTTTAAAGTTCAGTTTGTTAGTTAATTAATTAATTAATCGGATTAATTAAGTAGCAATAATATTAATTATTACATTATAGTAGGATAGGCATAGTTAAATTTGATTTGATTGATTATTATATAGTGAAGGTGTTATTATTATTATTATGATTATGTGTATGAGTTGTTTGTTGATTATTATTATTATTTATTATTATTATTTATTTTTTTTAACGGTAGAGATAGTCAGCAGCAATGTTGGCAGCAATTTCAGTCTCCCATCTGTCACCGTTGGCCAACAACTTCTCTTTATTGTACAAAAGTTCAATTCTAGACTCGGTAGTGAATTCAAAGTTTGGACCCTCGACGATGGCATCGACTGGACAAGCCTCTTGACAGTAACCACAGTAGATACACTTGGTCATGTCGATGTCGTAACGGGTGGTACGACGTGAACCGTCCTTACGTGGCTCGGCCTCGATGGTGATGGCCTGTGCTGGACAGATGGCTTCGCACAACTTGCAGGCAATGCAACGTTCCTCACCCGATGGGTAACGACGGAGAGCATGCTCACCACGGAATCTTGGGGACAAAGGTCCCTTTTCGAATGGATAGTTGATTGTTGCCTTCTTTCTAAAGAAGTATCCCATTGTAATATAGAGTCCAACCATAATCTCTGATAAGAAAAATGTATTTGCTGTCTCATCAATAATATTCTTTAATGATGGTGGTTGATTTGGCTATAGAATTCGTTGTATCATTATTATTATTATTATTATTAGTAACTAATAATCTATTTTTATCGATCATTATCATTGTTATCACTATCATCATTATCATTATTATGTATTCCTGTTGTTTTGTTTAAAGCTGTGTGACCTGTGTTCCTATAAAATCTTAAAATCTTTTTAAACTTAAATGATAATTGCTACCTGCTGTTGTTGTTGTTGTCGTCGTTGTATTTGATTGAATCTGCTGTATTGATTATTGATAATAATGATGATGATAATGATGATAATGATGATCGATCGATAGCTGAATGCAATGACAATGAATATCTGAAAAATCATTATCTAATCATTAAACATACCTTATCATCCCATCTTGCACCAGCTAATAAATAGAGTTAGTTATTTTTGTTGTTGATTATATATAATAGATCTATTTTATAAACATACCATTTGGAAGAGTACTATGGAAATGTCTAACACCAAGCATCGATGGATTATTACGCAAAAAGGTAGATGCTGATCCCTAAAAAAAAAACAATAATAATAATAGTAAAAATAAAATAAATATATGGTTCTTATTGATATATTTATACTATATATATCTATAATATCTGTATTTATTGTGTACTGTTTTGTTTATTGTAATTGTTGTAGTAGTTTTTATTGATAATATTGATTTCGTACCTTTAACAATCTAGAGGTTAATTGAGACATTTTATAAAAATGATGGTTGATCCTACTCAATTAATATATATATACAGTAACTACTACTAATGATCAATAATAATATAATTAATAAATAAAAACTAAACAATGAACAAGTTTAGTTTTTTTTTTTTTTGGTCACATCGTATGATCACTTTACTAACCAAAAATGAAAAAACAAAAATTTTTTTTTTGATTTTTTTTTTTATTTTTTAATTTTTTGAATCACCTTTATCTCTTCTGAATGGTAATAATGAATGTTCTTTCTATCTATTCTATTCTAAACTTTAATAAATCCAAACTTTATATTGATTTTTTATTCTATTGATTCATAAATAATAAAAATAATTATAATTACTAAAAAAAAAATAAATCAAAAGTATATATAACTTTTTATTTAAATATTTATTATTTACAACGAATTTGGTGTAAAAGTTGATTCATTGTCTAATTTAGATCTGATTTTAGCTTCTTTCTTTATCACACGATTGACCCTCTTTCTCATTATCTTTTTCAAAAGTTTTCTCTGTGACATTGTGATTTGGGTGCCGCTTGCATCGTGAGTGGGAATACCGTCTTCATCAAACTTTGAATAAAGATCTTTTCTATTTATAAAAATCACTTCTGGACTCTCTGCAAGTGGATCATACTAAAATTATATTTATAAAATTTTTAATTAGTAATTAATATTCTATAAATATATATATAATAACTATCAACAATAATTGTCTAAACTTACTTTTAAATCAGCATCAACATCTTGATTTTCTGTAATATTATCTTGAGTCTTATCTTCTTCAATCAATTGTCTGGATGGTGAACTCTTCTTTTTAATGGGTTTTTTTTGTGATGATGATGATGTTGAAGTTGTTTTTGGAGTTGTTGTTGTTGTAGATGGGGTTGTTGTTGTTGTTGTAGATGGAGTTGTTGTTGCTGTTGGTGGAGCTGTTGTTGTTGCTGTTTGATCAACAGTTGTTTCTTCTAAATTCTCACCATACTCTAACGCAACGTCAGAGTTTTGATGATCGAGTACAAATCTTTGGGCGTTTTTCTCTTGCAGTTTAACTCTTTCCTTCTCGGTGAGCATTTCGTAGGTGTATTCATCGTTGCTTTCGTCACCAACACGAATACCCAATTCGTAGAGCATGCTATCTCTCTCAGAGTCACACATCTGAAGAATCAACTGCTTTTTCACATCGTCATTGCTGTTGTTTTTCGCTATTGATCTTAGTTCAGCACGGAAATCCAAGAATCGCTCTAGTAACTTTAGATTCTCCTTGTCTTTTTCTTCAAGCAGTTTGCTTTGCGCGAGTAGTTTCAGATCTTTCTCAGAGTTGCTATCCAGTAGAACTTGCTGTTGTTGTTCGGACTGTTGTTGCAGCTTGTCCGATTGTTGTTGCAGCTGTTGCTGTTGTTGTTCGTTCAGCTGTTGCATCTGCTGTAGCATCGCCATACTATTGTTGGAGAGCTTCGACTTGCTGAACAGCTCTTCGAAACCAAACGTAGTGAACATCTTACGAAGATAACAGTAGATATTGAATAGAATATCTCTGGGTATCGATTTGAGCTGTGTGTTGTTCATCATTGTTTCTTTGACGAGTAGTTGCATGATCTTGATTGCCTTTGGTGTATTGAAATCGTCGGTCAGCGCCAAGTGTATGTCATTCTTTGATAGATTGAACAAGTCGATGATTGGTTTCGCTTGCTGATAGCTAGCACGTGTCAGATTTATATTGATCGGTTCCATCATTCTCATCTCAACCATATTGAACCAATCGATGAATCGCTGCAGCGAATTCTGATACTGCTCATCACTCTTTGGATTATAATTGATCGTATCGAAATATCTATTTGTTAAACATAACCATCTAAATGAAGTTGCTGTATTCTTTGCTAAATATTCCTATGATTAATAAAAACAAACAAACTTATTTGATTAGTCACAAGAAATGAATCTATGTTCAATATCTAAAAAATAAACATAAACACATACTCTAATTGTAATGAAATTCTTTAGTGATTTCGACATCTTTAAACCTTTAATGTTTAGATGACCGATATGCATAAAGTAGTTGACCCATTGTTTGTATTCGCCAGTGGCTGGGTTCGGATGCGGGGAAAAGTGTGCTTCGCACTGTGCAATTTCATTTTCGTGGTGCGGAAATTTCAGGTCGATACCACCGGCATGAACATCTAGTTTGTCGCCGAATATCGAGTGTATCATCGATGAGCATTCGATATGCCATCCTGGACGTCCGTCTCCAAACGGCGAGTTCCACACGACCAGCTTGCCTTGGCCGTCGACATCGGTGATCGGATTGGCCGACTTCCACAACGCGAAATCTCTGGTTCCAAGCTTGACGTCCGATTGAATCGCTAGGTTCTCATCGGCTTGCGCACCTTGATTCTCTTTCTCGAGCTTACCGTAGCGAGTGCCAAACTTACCGGTGTCAAACAACACCGATTGTCCTGTGGATCCTGGAATGTCGACGTCGTACGCGTAGCCATTCTCGCGTATCTGCTTCACGAAATTAATGATATTCGGAATGTGTTCACTGACACGTGTAATTAGCAGAGGTGGACGTACATTCAGTGAATCCATATCCTGTATAAACTCCAACTCTTTCTGACGCGCCAGCTCCTTGAACGACATACCTTTGGTTGCCGACATCTTTATGATCTTATCATCGACATCGGTCATTCCCATGACATGATTGATATTCAAATTGAAGTAATCTGTCAAAACTCTTTGAACTATATCAATAGAAACATATGCTCTTTTAAAAGAATGATTCATTGTTAATTGTTGTGCTGCAATTCTACATCGTTCAAAAAGTATATATTTCTAAATTACCTTGCATGTCCTAGATGAGCACTGTCATATACGGTTGGACCGCAAGTATACCAAGAGATTGTACGTCCACTGTTTTCAAGTACTAGAGGTACTGGTTTCTTTTCGTGTGACAATGAATTTCTCATTGAGATTCCAGTTGGATGTCCTGACGGTACTCTCCATCGAGTGTGATCAACCGAGTTCTGAATACTATGACTACCGGTAGCAACACCAGTCACACTACTACTACTATTATTGGTAGTAACTCTGCTGGCACTTCCACCGGCCATCTGCTTTCGCAGACTACCCAATAAACCTCTTAACATAATTTACTGATACTGCTATCTATCTTCTTATTCAAAACTATTTTGATTATCTAAGCTTAATTAATTTAGGCAAAAATTTTGAAAAAAAAAAAACGAATGATCATTCATAACCAGTTATTTAGCCATTTTCATTTAAATGATACCAATTTTAAAAAGTTATTTATGATAAATGTCTAATTTTGTTTTGTTTTTTATTTGTTGATGAATAATCACATAAACACAAACATCTTTATAAACATGAACTCATTAAGTTTTTTTTCCATTATTATTCTTATTTACGAACATTACTATATTTTATAACTCTAACTATCAACATCTATTACCTCATACATATATTTAATAACAAGACTTAACTAATAGTTGTAAAAGACTGAAATTACTTCTAAATTATTTTATTTATATTTTTATTAATTTTGATTATTTAAAAGGTATACCTTTTAAATAACTATAGTTTGGACCTACAGATATTATTACACTTAAAAATCATATTCATTTTCTTTATATTATTATATATATACAGCTAAAGTATATTGTGGACAGGGGTATGTAGAAAGTTATAGTTTGATATCAAATGTTTACCAATCAATTTTCCTAGGAATTTAATGTGAAATGACTAGAGTTGCTGTTATTAAGTATGCGATTATGTAATAAACTTAACCGTTCATAATTGAAAGAGAGATAGGAATGACGATTATCAAACCATCTCTTACAAACTAAACTAAAACAAATGATATCTATATCGTTCAACTGGACAATGATTTTATTTATATAAATGGGAACTTTACAATTAGATTATCATCATTACTTTTGTCACTATTTTTAACAATAGAATTTGAATCTTTATTTGTTGTTGCTGTTGTTGTTTTCAAACATTATTAATAATTTCTCATTTTTTTTAGTTTGGTAAGACCCAAGATCTTTATCTATAAATTTAAAAAAATTTCGTTCAATAAAAAAAGAATAAAATATATGAAAATATAAGGATTTATATTTAAAGAAAATGAAGAGTAAAATGAAGATTAGAATAAACATATAAAAAAACTCAAAGCAATAAAAACATTCATTTTACCAAACTACAATTAATCAATCGATCATATTTTTGTAAATTTAATTAATTGTAGTTTGGTAAAATGAATGTTTGTATTGATTTGAGTTTTTTTATATGTTTATTCTAATCTAACTATTTATAACTAAGGCTTTATTTAAAACTAAGATAATATTTGTTTAATTCCATGGAAAAACTGAAGCAAATTAAAAAAATTTGAGGTTGCGGCAAATCTAATTTTTAATTGTTTGCGGTGTGATGTTTTAATTCTGTCTCCACAAGAATTCTAGAACCGAATTAATTAATTTTAGATAAATAAAAATATTTCCTTTTTGCATTGCTTTAGATTTAATGTTTTTAGAAACAACCTTCAAACAAAAATATTAAATTCTTAATTTCTAAAAATTAATTAACAAAATAGATAGTTACTGTAATAGGATGCGAGGTTGATGTGTTGTTGTTATTTTAGTTTCAACATTAGAGAAACAATATAAGACAATGCCACTAGTATAGTTGTGTAATTTCATTTTATCCCTCCCCAAAAAATGAAAAAATTTTGCAAAAAAAAATGCGAGAATACAAAAAAAAGCTTTGCAAAAAAAAAACCCAACATATAATATGAAATAACACAACACTGCAAATTTGAAGTGAATATTAATATTAATAACCAATGGTGTATACCTATATATTTCCATAATATATATTGAATTAATAATGAATGAAAGAATAACAAAAATTAATAAATTCTTAGCCTTTCTAAATCTTCTACAATCAAGAGAATTTGAATCAATCCCCACTTATTATACATTATCAAATCAAATATATAAAAAGTATTAAAGATAAATGAATTTTATAATAATTTAAATTAAAAAACCCACACAATCCGATTACTTTGATCAAATTGGGTGTTAATTCATTAAAGATTCAATAAACTTCTTTAAAATTTTGGTTAGCAAAACAAAACTGGTGTTCAGAGAAATGGGTTGGGGATAGTTTTTGTTAGACACCATTTTTTTTTAACTCACCGTGCTTTTTCTCAAAAATCAAGTAATGTAATTAGTTATATAAATGTCATACCCATTAAAGAAAATATTAAACTCTTCTGTATTGAGAAATCAAATATTTCAATCTGTCAGAGATATACATAAACAAATTTATCCTAATGATTTACTTTGTTGCAATTGGTATGATGTAGGTTGCTTTCCAGAGAAGTTAATTAAATTCGACTATATCGATAGATTTAAAGCGATATTCGATCATATTCATTCTAGTTCAAAGAATGAAGAATCAAATGACGCATTAATTCAGAGTTTTCGATGTGTATACTCATCGGCATTGGTTATTGCTTCAAACGTTGGAAATCTTGAATTAATAGAATATGTATTGACAAGACAACCTCAGTATGGCAACGATACTCTATATCACACGATGTTTCGCGATTCAATTGCAAATGGATATCTAAATATGATGAAATACCTACATGACAAAGGAATCGATTCCGTTTTCAAAAACAATGCATTGGATGAAGCGGCATCGCATGGTCACTTGTCAATTGTTGAATTCCTACACTTCAACAGGACAGAAGGTTGCACAAAGAATGCATTTATATACAGTGCATTCAAAGGTCATCTGGAAATTGTAAAGTTCCTAAATGCCAATCGATCAGAAGAGAGTTCTCCAGATGCAATGAATTATGCTGCACAAAAAGGTTTCTTGGATGTTGTTTTATTCCTTCATGAGAATTCTATTTCTGGTTGCACATTCGAAGCATTAGATGGAGCTGCATCTGGAGGTCATCTATCGATAGTCAAGTTTCTTCATTACAATAGAACAGAAGGATGTACCAAAGAAGCTATTAATCGTGCTTCAAAAAATGGTCACAATGACGTCGTTCTATTCCTCTTGGAGAATAGAACTGAAGGATTCACAAGCAAAGCCATTGAGAAAGCAGCATACCACGGACACTTGGATCTTTTGAAACTGCTTCTTAACCATAATCCCAATAACAAATACTTAAGCACCAATATCTACTGTGCTCTTATTCATCAACCAAAGGATAGAATGGCTAAAGGAACCAGTGGAATCGATTACTCTCAGAGTATCTTGGATATGGTCAAATATTTTCACGACAATGGAATTGGTAGAAGCTCATATATGGCTATGAATATGGCGGCTAAATATGAATTTTTTGAAGTTTTGAAATTCTTACACTTCAATAGAGACGAAGGATGTACCGACGAAGCATTGTCCAATGCAGTAATCAGTGGTAACATGGATATAATACAATTCCTTGTTGAAAACGGGATGGAATGTTCACCAAATGTTCTGAGTATTGCAGCTAAATATAAACAAATAGAAGCATTCAAGTATCTTCATTATAAACGAAGCGATCTTACATGTAAAGCAAAATCAATGGATACATTTGCAGGACACCCTAATGTTGAAACATTGGAATGGCTATGGAACAACAGAACTGAAAAGTTCACTTCTGAGGCATTTCATTTTGCCATCATGGAAAACAGATTCGCAAACATCAAGTGGTTGAAAGAAAAACAAGTGGAAATATACCCAGAAGCCCTAACTGATTCATTCTTTTATTGTGACATTGTAACTATAGAGTATCTCTATGAGAGTGGTGTACCTTTCTCATCTGCCAATGATTTAATATTGACATACTCAATTCTACAGAACAGTATTCCAAAAATACAATTTCTGCTCTCGAAAAATGTTGAATGTAGATATAAATCAATGTTTTATGCAATGGCTAGGAATAATCTCACGATGATCAAGTACCTATTGGCATCTGGTATTCCAACAAATACTATGTCTGGATCGAGCCAATTCCAACTATATCCAGAAAAAATTGAATTCATTAAACAATTTAAACTTTAATGTAAATCTTATAATCTTAATTTATTTACATTAAAGTTTAAAGATAATAAACTTTTCTTGATCTCTAAAATAAAGTAAATAGTATTCTTTAAATCAACCAATTTATAATAGAAAAATAAAATTAAAAATAATAAAAAATAAAGTTTATAATTTTATTATTATTTTTTATACTATACTGGTGATATTCCACCCAGCTTTCTCAGATGTTCATAAACTATAAAGGTAACGATAGTATGAGGACCAATTCGCATCCAGTTGGGAATGAATCCTTTGTACAATCCGAGGAATCCTTCTGATTTGATTGTTTTCATCATACAGTCCATCGACGATTGATAGAGTGTTCCTTTGCCACTGGCATCGATTGGCTGACTCATGATACGTGTCTTGATGGTGTCTACTGGCGATGTTACGATTGCCGCAACCAGACCAGCTGCAATCGAAGCAGCTGTGTGCGCTGCCAGACCTTCACCCGCCACATATCCATGATCAATCAACATATGTTTAAACTGGTCATAGCTAGACAACTGGCTTGCCGTCAGTAGCGCCGCTCTCTGTACAGTCGGAACAACACCTTTATAAAGTCCAACAAAACCTTCCTTCTCTATAATATCTCTGAATGCCTGTGAAATATTCTGATATCTTGCACCACCTTTTGTTGAATGTGCTTGCATTCTTACCTTATTTGTTTTGTTATTGTTTTGTTTTGTTTTTAAAGTAATTATTAATAAAATTGTTTGGATTTCCAGATTATCTGCTTTTTGTTGTTGTTGAATATTCAACATACTTTAATTAAATCGGTTGGATTTGCTATGGATGCTCCTACACTACCGGAAATGGCACCAGCTACAATCTTTGATGTTAAACTAGTCTTGCCATTCTCATCAACAAAGTAAACTTTAATCCAATCGTAACCACCCATTCGAAGTGTTGAATAGGTAGCTTCTCTGAGCAATGAAGGTGACAATCCTTTATATAGACCGGCAATACCTTCTTGTCTTACAATTTGTATGGTTCCTCTAACGAATCCTCTATATTGATTTTGTGTATGTGTATGTGTGTGACCATTGCTATTGCTATTGCTGTTTTTATGTGTAAATGTTGACGCTGAGTTTAAACTGGTTGTAGTGGTACTAACACCAGAAGTCATAACAATATTGTTTGATGACACTGTTGCTTTCTTTGCAAGTTCACCTTGCAATTGTAATCTTGTCTTTATAACATCTATAGGATTGGTAACACATGCTGCAGCCATACAACTTAGACCCCCAAATAAGAATCTTTGTGAAAGTGACTCTGTAGAGACATTTGTGATGTTGTTTGTCTGTTGTTTAGACATCTTATCTCTTTCTTAATAAAAAAAAAAAAAACTAAAAAAATAAAACTATAATAAAAAAAATAAAAACGAAAAAAATATTATAAAGAAATAAATAGACTTATATACACTGCTGTAACAATTGTAATTATTACAAATGCAGTCAGAATAATAAAATCAACAACCACACACACCACACTGTCAATTTAGAAAAAAATCAGCATTTGATTTTTTTTTTTTTTGATTTTTTTTTTTTTGATTTTTTTTATTAATTAAATTTAAACAATTGACAAACAATTAATTTAAAAATAAGGTGTGATTGTTTGATAACAAATAAATAAATATATATATATATATATATATATATATATATATATATTTTATTATTTCTTCATTACTTAACACCCTATGTAAATGTATTAACAAAAAAGTGTGATATGAAAATGGTAAAAGCATCAAAAATAATGCAAACGAAATTGCAAAAACACACAGTTTATCGATTTTTCACAAATCTCTTTTTTTAAACTATTGTAAGTTTTGATTTTTTTTTTATTATTATTGTTTTTTTTATTTAATTTTTTTATGAATCTAATTTTTTTATAGCCCAACAAAAAAAGAGATTCGCATGAGCATTAACTCAACAACACAAATCATCATCAAACAAAAAGAAGAAGTGTGGAACACATCCATCATTATTCTGACTTTTTATTTTATTATTAATAACATCATCAACATCAAATTACTTAATATAATCATAAAAATAAAATAATTAAAAACATTATTCATTTATTTAGATAGATAGAACAGAACATTCATTTCTTTTTTTTTTTTCTTTTGTAAACAATTAAATTAGTTAGTTTATATTATATATTTATTAGAACTTATATAAAAGAAATATAGAATAATAATAATAATATTTAATAGTTAAAAGATAAGAATCTTTTTCATATTTTTTTTTGAAATTATGATTCTTACTATTTCATTAAGTATTGATCCCATTGGAAATATGGGTGGAGCTGGTGTTGCCTCGACTGCTGGTGGTTCCGGTGGTTTGGCAGGATCGCTCAGTGCCTCGATGACTATGGGCAAACGTGCATCCACACACATCGGAAATCAAGCACAGAATCTGACGAAAACCTATCAACTCGATGAGAAATCGAGTTACTCCACTGTGTTTCTTGCGATCTGTCAGTTGTTTGGAATCAGCAAAGAGATGTCCGGTGAATATGTCCTGCAGATCGACTCGACCAAGAAGTACTTGAATTGGCCACACGAAGCCGACGAAAGCAAGACCAAACCAATCGTTAAGTTCTTGGTGGAGTCTGGTGAGAGTTCACTGCTGCTCAAGCTGAATCCAAACTACCGGGCAGAGTGTTGGGTGAATGCGATGCACTCTACCGACGGCAGCAGCAGTGAGAAAGACATCATATTCCACTTGAAATTCAAGTTGGCCGAGCCAGAGTTTGCCGAGTCGTTTATCAAACTCGGTGGAATGGATGGAATTCTGAGGATGGTAACATCGGCGCGTGGAAACACTCAGACCTATGCACTTGGCACGCTCCGTGCTTGCTTGGAGTATGTCAGCGGTATGGACGTCATCACCAAGACACCGGCGCTAATCAAGCAGTTGTTCTCGTTGATCGATTCTCCGGTGGTCGGTGTCTGTCGTGGTTCACTCGAGTTGCTGTTTGTACTGTGCAGTTTCCGTGGTGAGGAAGGTTTCCAATCGGTTCATCTCGCTGCCAAGTCGACGGCACAGACGGCCAACTCTAAACCATACGCCAACCTGGTGAGATTATTGGATGCCGGTGATCTAGAGACTAAAATCAATGCATTTACACTTCTCAATGTGTTGTTAGACACCTGTCCAGAGGAAAAGAATGAGAAACTCGTCAAAAAGTGGGGAGATCTTGGATTGCATGACAAGTTGCGTTCACTCGTCGAGATTCAACACAAGGAATTCCAGATTCAATTGGAACTATACGAAGATAATGCAGGTATAAAACTCAGAACTAAAGCATCGAGATTGGAAGAGATTTGCAAACGTTTGAAAGCACGTCTAAACGACTATGAAGCACAACAACCATTGATAGCAATTCTCAAAGAAGAACTCAAACTTAATCAACATCTAATTAAAGAAGCATCAAATGATAGATTGTTTTTAAATTGTAAGTTATACTGGATAAATATTTATAATATAAAGAATGGATGGTTTTGTTAATTTCTATTTATATTTTTCTAAAAAATCACTAGCACACCCAGTACAAAGATTCTTGGGACCATTAAATTCAAGTTATCCAGTTGATTTATCATTTTTAAGAACAACAGTTGTAGAACGTGAAAGAATAGCAGAGTTTGAAAAGAAAATTAATATGTTGGCGGAACAACTGAAGCAGGAGTTGAAACAATCGGAAGAGTTTAAGAATCAAGTTATTACCAATAAGAAAGCATATGATACAGCGATATCAGAGATGAATGAAGAGAATCAGAGATTGACACACGCAGAGATCAAGTCTAAATTGGAAATCGATCAAATGAAATCAAAGTTGTCGTCACTCGAACAACAGGCCGGTACAGTGGATGGCGACATTGTAGCACTCTACAAAGAAGCGCAATTGGAGATTCAGAGATTGCGACTGTGTATCGATGAAGGACTACCACCAAGACAAGCGATCATCGGTGAATCTCTGGCAGATGGATTGATGAATCAACCCGACAAAGTGTCACTGCTCACCACACCACCACCTTCGCCAACGGTTGGTCCACTCGATGAAACATCGGTTGGACTGGCTGCACCTGAAGGTGGTCCTCCACCTCCTCCACCTCCTCCCCCTGGCGGACTGGGTGGCGGTCCTCCTCCCCCACCTCCACCACCTCCCCCCGGTGGAGGAAAGAAGGGTGCGCCCGCTGGTCCAGCTGCGATCCAACCCACCAAGCCAGTAATCAACCCATCAACTAAAATGAAGCCATTATATTGGAAACGTGTAATTCTACCACCCTCTGGTAGAACCGAATCACTTTGGGATCAAGTTTTGGAACCAACTTTTAATTCACAGGATTTCGAGGAGTTGTTTTGTCAAAAGAAGAAAGCAACAACCTCCTTTGAGAAATCAGATATGGACGGTGAGAATGCCGGCGCCGCTCCAACCAAGGAGGAAAAGATCAAGCTGGTCAGTTTAATCGATATTAAGAAATCAAATTCTATTGCTTTTATGTTGGCCAAGTTGCCACCAGTCGACCAACTAAAGACGATGATTGACAATTTCGATGGCACCAAACTCGATAAGGAAATTCTAAAGACACTGCTCTCCAACGTTCCAGAGGAGGCAGACTATCAAATGATAAAGGCAAGCGAGTTGCCACCAGCGAAATTGGATCGTCCCGAGCGATGGATTCTCGAGATGTACGGAACACCGGCACTCAAAGAACGACTGCGATGCTGGTTGTTCAAGCTGGAACTACCAGAGCAGCTGACAGCGATTAAATCGACACTGGAGAGTCTATCGACCGCAGTATCGACAACCAAGAATTGCGAGAATCTACGGCGTATTTTCGGTATTGTATTGGTACTTGGTAACTACATGAATGGTGGATCGAATCGTGGACAGGCCGATGGTTTCCAACTGGAGATTCTCGATAACTTGTCGACAACCAAAGACATTGAGAACAAGATGACTCTACTCGACTATGTTTGCAAGATGGCATTAGATAAATACCCAAAGGCAGCTGGACTAGCAGACGAATTGGAACCACTGCGTTCCGTTCAAATGTCGATCCAAGATATCGCTGCAGACATTGGTGAGCTGGACGGATCACTCACCCAAGTGAAAGCAGCAATGACCAAAGCCGTAGAGCAACTAAAGAATAATGAAAAGCTGGATCGTCTCATGGGTACGTTCTTGGAGGAATCAGAGTCATCGATCAAGAAGCTCAAGGAACAACAGAAATCGGTAGTCGAGTCATTCCACACACTCATTGAATTCTTTGGATATCCAAAGTCTGCAGCATCCACTGTAACATGTCAACAATTTTTCGGAGCAATCTTTGCGTTTGCCTGTCAATTCAGCAAGGTATTCCAAAAGATCGAAAGAGAAAGCAAACAAAACAAAACGAATCAAACCAATTTGGGTGCTGGTGAAGGTAAAAAGATTGCCGGTGGTAATGACCCTCTGGCGGCATTGGCCAACGCAATCAAGATGGGTCAAGGTGGTCTCAGAAAGAAACCAAACGCATCATTACTCAATGTAAATTAAAAAAATGATAAAAAATAACAAACAAAAAAGGAATTCAATTGAATTCAAACTCAAATGTTAAATAATAATAATAATAATAATATAATGGCAAGGTGATATATGTAGTAAAATAAAACCTTTAAATTTTTTTTCTTTAAAAGAAGGAAAGAGTTGAAAAACAATATATTTATCAATTTTTTTTTATGGAAATTATATTAAAACTACATTAATTTATTTATTTATTTATTTATTTAAAACAATAATATTGAAATGAATGATAATATTAATAAAGATGTATGAATGAATGATGTTTGTTGTTGACTGTTATTTTTAGAGTTGGCTGATTCCGATTGGTATTCGAGTGACCCTGTGTAGGTATCGTCACTCGATGGTTCGGTTTGTTGTCGCTTGTTGATGGAGAATAGTGGTAGTCCTTCTTTGTGTGCCGATATTTCAATGCCATTGTTGATACTGAGGATAGGAACTTCTTTGGCCTCGGCATCGGCTTTGTTGATTTGTGCGTTGATTGCCAATTCATTGCGTGGACGTATCGATGGTTGTGGTTCCATCGTTTGTGGAGTGGTGACAGTACGCTGCGAACGCTCCGGTGCGCCACATGGATACTCGGTGGCATACTTCAATTGGAAGAGGTAGTCGGCCGATGTAAAGTAGTTGTCTGTCTGTATGGTGAAGTAGAATCGATTACCCTGGCAGGCTTGCATCGAGTATGGAGTGGCGAGCTTTCCAATGCCATAGATATCGTGTTTCTTATCGGCGATATCGGTACGACTTGCGTAGAAGTAGAACTTCTCTGAGAGATAACCGGAGCCAACATTCAACTCCAACATTGAACTTTCGTCTTCCATCTCACCCATGTAGTAATCGGTATCCTTAAAGCCAACATTCGAGACACGTGCATTACACACTCCAGTTGTACTCTCACACAACTTCTTCCACTGACCCGTCAACTTATCCATTCGATACAATGTAATAGCATTCGAACATACTATAAACAAAGTAATAAACAATATAATATTTATCTTTAACATGTTTTATCAATAAAATAAATAAATAAATATAAATCTAAAAATCTAAAAAATCAGATTCTACTATCTGTATGATTGATTGATTGATTAATTGATTGATTCAATTTAATTGTATCGGATTTATATTTCATTCATTGTTATAACCGAATTTGGTCTTATAAGCATTACTTGCTTGACAATCAAATCAGCCATTCTATCGTGATACTATCTGATATTTATCATACCATCTTTGATATTTGTAAATTGTGTTGAAATATTGTTGTTTTATATGATGTGTGCTTTTTTGAACTTTGATTATACAATCAATACTGACGACTGACAAGTAAGTGTGTTAATTAATTCTCTTTTCGCAAAACACATATTCTCTTTCTTTTTGTCTTTGAATAAAAAAAAATGAAAAAAAATGAAAATAAATAAATGTGTGTACATTCACCCCATCATCCATAAATATATTAAACACTAAAATCATAATCTATCTATTCAATAAAGAAGTGGAAGAAGATTAGTAGAAGAGTATAATGGATGAAGATTTACCACTCAAAAAGAAATTACTTACAAAAGAATTACCATTAAAAAAGACATTTAAAAAATATATACAATTAGTAGCGTTACTAGAGAATCCACAATCGACTCCTGAACAATGGTAATGTTATCATCATTCAATATGAATGATATGATTGATATATAACAGATATTCATTCTCTCTCTCTCTATCTCTTTGTATTTTAATCGTCAATCGAATCACTCTTACTTACTTTCATTCTCTCTTTCTTTTTTTTTTTCTTTGACGGCAATGTGTTAATATTATCTATCACAGTCAGGTAGCACACCAACAACTCTTAAATGAACTGTCTCTCTATGAGTTTCAAATACAAAAAGCAAATGTACAAGCAGATGTCAATAAGAAAGAATTAGAATACTACACCAATGTTTATAAAACAAGATGTAAGTGTATCATTAAAACTCATCAACATATATCATATTATACATTACTGTTGTTTAAAATGATCAGTTTCTTATTAACACTAACTAAATCAAACAATTAATCAATAACAATGATATATCATAGGCGACGACATCGAAAATGTAAAGAATGAAATAGTAGATTTAAAAGAACGTTTGGCATATGAGAAGATACAGAGGCAATATAAAGAACAATACTTGGCACTCTATAAATTGATCAATGAACAACCAACAATACACGATACCGAAATGTAAGTATAATACATGAATATGTATCTATTAATATAACACACACATTGACTAATATTAATGTTATTATTAAAAAACTAGTGAAATTGAAAAAGTAAAGAAAGAATTGGAAGAAGTAGACAAGATGAATAAGAAAACAAATGATAAACTCGATTTACGTATGAAACAATTTCAGTTACTTTTGCACACCATTCAGGAATTGGAACAGAATCTAGATATCGACAGTGGCGAAACTGAACAACAGCAACAAACATCTCCCCAAGAACAACAAACACAAAGCCCAACATCTACAGATCCTATTAAATTAAACAATAGTAATAGTAAATCAAATTCCACAATAAATGAAGATAAAATGGATTTAAATTAAATTAAATTAAATTAAATTAAATTAAATTAAATTCTTAAAACATTTATAAACCATCTATTCTTTTTTATTATTTATTTTTATAAAGTAGATTATGTAGATATAATTACTTCTATTAATGAACAATATTTTTAATTTTATAATAATAATAACAAATAAATTAAAAAAAATGTTGATTAAAAAAAAACTTGAATTATTTATTTGAATTAAGTTTATAATTAAAATACGGCTTGAACATTTGGTAGTTGATACGATAAATGCAATATCTAAATGACTAAATTTAAAAGATATATTTTTTTAAAAATAATATTTTTTATGTTGTGTCGGACTCTGTAATACGAGAGAGATACAAGTTAGTAAATAAACTAAATGAAAAATTGTTTTGATAATATATGGAAATTTTGTTTTGCGTCAGATAAAAAATTTTTGTACACTGCGAGTTATCAGCAAGGTTATTATGTCCGCCTGTCGCAAGAACTGTATTCATCATCGAAACAAAAAATACCATATTTATTATCTTTAAATTTTATGAAAACTTACACAATGAAGGTTTAATTGTAACGCCTGGTCTAAAAACATGCTTCAAATCGAAAAAAACTGTAGACATTTAAAATACTTTAGAATTAAAATAGAATTAGTATAAATATGATTTATTAAACGAATAGAGATGTTTTATAGACAGATAAATAAAATAAATATATATAATTATGTCAGAGTTTTTATATAAATTAGTTTTGTTTCGGCACAATGTTTTCCGTTGTCCCTAACTGATTTCTCATCATTAAGAATAGATAGAATGGTAAAAAGAGGTTGAAATAGTATTACTTACTCTAAGTTTAATTCAATTGAATGAACATTTTATCCAGAAGGTCTATTTTATTAAAAAGAGAGATAATCTTTTATATGAAAAAAATATAGTTAGTAAATTTGAATTGAAATAGTGATATAGAGTTATGATGATTTTAGAAATATAAAAATAGATAAAAAGAATAATTCATACGTATGTTAAATATGTCTTCATTGAAAGTCAGACATATGCTTGTTAAAAATAATCATCAAGAATATAGATAAAGATAGAGGAAATAATAAATTTATAATAAAATACCTTATAAAATACCTTTTAAAATAAGACTGTAGAGTTCACGAAAAGGAAAAGTTTAATTTAATAAACTTTAAAGTAACATTATGAGAAACACCTATTTATCGAATTAATTTCATTAGTAAACAATATTATAGATTATAAATAAGGTTGATTATTATATAATTATATTATTATTATTTGATCAGGTGTCTTTTCGCTTTTTTTCATCAATTTTATTTGTCTATTATGACAGGGATAACTTGTGTTCATCATTCAAATAATAATAATAATAATAACATTGTTATTTTTTTTTTTTTTAAAAAAAAACTTACATTTTTGTGTGATTAAGTGTGTAAATTATTACATGAATAAATTTGAATGACTCCTTAAGACTGTTTTGTACTGGATAAATTCTTCGTTCGTCTTAAAGCCAAAAAAAAAAAAAAAAATTACTGAAAATAAAAAAAAATTAAAAAAATTTTGGCAAAAAAATTACAAAGTTTTGTAAATTTAGTAACGTTTGGATTTTTGTTTTGACTTGTCAAGTTCTCTAGCTTTGGTTTTGATTTTTTAAGAAAATCGAAAGTTTTTATATTTTGATTTTAAGTCTCATGTTCTATTCTAATATTACTTGTGTCATCAAAACCGTTAATCATCAACAGTGTATCCACTATTTCTTGTCTTTAAACAATTATTTACTTTCAGCCGCTAACTAATTATTATTAGTACTTTTATTTAACTATTATAAATCATACCTAGCGTACACAATCATTTCAGAGCCAATGTAGAACCAACATGCTTGGCAGTAAGCGGTTCCCCAAATTCATTTTTATTTTCGAATCAAAATCATCAAGATAAACTTGAACTTCAAAAGAATCTCGAAGAAGATCAAAAGTATGGACAATTACTTTTGATTGATCTTGCATCAAAAAGATGTCTCAAAAGTTTAACGATTGTTTCACACTATGACCATTTTGAAGATTTTGACAAAGGGCGTGTAAATACTCGAAAAATTTTATTCTGACAACATATGAATTGGTGTTACTTAATATATTATTATTAATACGCAAAAAATTCATAAACATTTTGACAAACTGGTTTCATATGAAGGATCTTCGAAACTTCGAATTGAACAGAATCGTTGCAAAAAAAAAAAAAGAAAATGAACAAAATTTTTTGTTTCACCAAAAAAAACAAAAAATCTTTAGCTGAAATTTTAAGAAACCCACTCCAAGCCCCAATTCAATCAATTTGAGGAAAGAAGACTTCAAAATATATCTCAGGAACTGTTGGTGTAAAAAAAACTCCTAAATTTATCTTCACAGAGTGCTCTTGATTACAATAAAAAATCTTGTTGAAGTAGTGAATACTTTTTTACCAATCAACAAAAACTTCAGATAAGAACACAAATGAAAAATTTTGTGTATCCCATTTCAAATCTAGATTCCTAAAAAAAAATAAAAGACTTTATTTTTGAATGGTTTCTATTTAAACGCTATAAGTAGAGATGATCATTCATTTCATTTTTATAAAAATAATTAAAAAATGTCAACTTTATCTCTAGCTGGAAAACAAAAAATTTTAACTTTTGCTGGAGTTTGTAAGTTACAATAATTTAGATACCTATAGAAACCTATTAACATTGTCTATTCTATATTATCATTTAGTCCGTTCAAACTTTGCTGACTCTTTTGGTAATTTCCTTGAGAAATCAACAACTGGCAACACTCCATTGGTTGTGAATTTGGCAAATGGTAAGTGCTTGTCAATAGAAAACCCGAATTTTTATCTTCTAATATTAACCACTTACTTTTCTTTTAGGAAATGAAACAATTAATGCTAGAAACTGGGCTATTTTGATAACCAATATTCTCGCTGGAGCACTAGCAGCAGTAAGTAAATAAAAGAAGGTTAAAACTAGAATGAATATTTATATTATTATTATTTTAACTTTTTGACAGATTCCTGGATATGGTCCTGCACTCTGTGCTGGTTCTTTATTGGTTCTGAATATCATTTTTAGCAATGTGGCTGTAGAGGATGATCAAAACAGGGAGATATATGATATTCTTGAGAGATCAAATAGAAAACTGGTTGGTGGTTGGAATCAATCTACAATTAGGGGCGCATCTACGTTATTGGAACAACTCTTGCAGTATCAATTGATTGTTCAACAACCCCCAAATGAGGCAGAAATTACCAAAATGAAATCATTAACTGATCTCATTCTTAGTTTCTTTTCTACCCATTCTGAAGGTATGCTTCTTCCAGGTTATGAAGTCATTTCTCTTCCTGATTATGCTGCCTTTATTACGATCCATCTCAAGTTCCTTGAGGATATTACTCTTCGCTCAACATATTATAAACTCAGTTCAACCGATCAAAGATACTATATGGAACAATATAGTAATTTACATCAAAAGTATCTCGACAGAATCAGAGAAGTCTATAACATGGGTCTCAATGAAATCTTTCAAAAGTATCCCGAAAAGAGATACGAAGCAGGAGATTATAATGCTCTTTTCAATCACATTCAAAACTATCGTAACTTTATGATAATTCATGTCTTTGATATGATCAACATGTCGTTCAATGTACAACACTTTGGTAGACCTTTCGATTTTATCAATCCAAGACCTTTATATTCAAAAGTTTTTTGCAAAACCTCATTACTAGTTTATAACATGTCTAGTCCGGTATTAGAGGTTGACCACGCTGCAATGGATATTAGAAGAATGTCAGCAAACGAAATTGCCTACTATCTCTCTACCGAGAGATCTGGATTATATGTATCAGATATCCGACGTATCATGGTGAATGCAGATAACAGTAATATCTATTCTCTTCAAAATGATTATAGCGATAATAGTTACAGCAAAAAATATGGATCTCCAGATAGTGGTCAACAGCAATTTTTAGCAATTCCCTCTGGATCTTTTCTCTTTGTAAATCAAATTCCAATCCAAAATGGAGGTCTCAAATTTATTGGTACAACAGGAAATAATATGAAAATTGGTGCCACAGATTCTTTTACAATAAATGGATCTGAACTTGTTGATTATGGTGGTAATAGAATTGGTAGAATTACTGGAATCGAACGTTCAATTCCTAGAGAGCCAAATCTTTATGGTATGGTTTGTACTTTCTTCCCAAACAATGTTACACCGTTTACCAATTTGAATCCCAATCTTGTTAATGTTATCAATGGAACTAAAATTGATTACATGACTCGTAAGTAACAATATATTATAATTGTTTTTCTTTAAAATCTAACCAAATATTTTCCTTCCTATTTAATAATAGCATTTGGAAACTATGAACTTTTGGCTGATTATCAAAATATTGGAATGGATGCACTCAATGCACGTAATTATCTTTTTTATAACATTGAATGTCAAAGCCAACCAACAGAATTCATGATTCAAATCCAAACAGAAAAGTTTACACCTGGTTTTTCTGTTACAATTAGAGAATCAGATCAAGATCCAAGCCAAGCATTAACCTTCAATGCTACGAGTGAAGGTTATTTTGTCGCATTCATGCCGATGAGAATCTATTATCCAAGAAAGCTATATGTTACTCTTAACAGAGAAATTATTATCAAAAATATATATTTTATTCCACTTACCTTATAAGTTTTACAACCTTTTGAAAGAAATGACCAATAATCAACCAGTTTTATAAAGAAAATAACAAATAAATATAATTTTTTTAAGATGTTACAATATTACTATATCATTTATCTTAGCATTAAAGATTGACGATATTATTAGAATTACCATGGGTTTTCCCGCTATGCTAAAAGGGAAGTTAACTAATAATGATCTGCTCCACAACCACAGATGAACCTTCTTACATTTTTTTTTTTTTTTTAGTTGTTTAAATATTTATAATCTATTACATGTTAAGTTATAAATTGGTCTTTCACATTTTTGTCTTTTTTTATCTTAGCTAGTTCAGTTAAGACAAAGTTAAAGTCATTGATTAAAAACATTAATTTTGTTTGTAAAAAAAATAAAGTGGTTAAATGTTTATAATATTATAATATCTAAAATAAAGTTTGATTTATAAATACATAAAGAAAATAATGACAATGAAATGTGTAAATCATCAAAGATCATTTGAATTCATTTGTTATCAATGTAATTGTTTGATGTGTTCAAAATGTATCTTCAAACATAGCAAAGATCATCCTGATCATTCAAATAAAATGGAAGATATCGATGACATCAGAAATTCATTGAGTACATTAAAATTAGATGATATTATTGACACCACAACAAAAACCAATAATCATATTAATAATGATATTAGTAGTAATAGTAATGATAGTACTATTGATAATAATTGTAATAAATTCAAATAACAAATCAACAATAAACTTAAATCTTTTTGGGAATCATTAAGATCATCGACATCCAGATATCAAAGATTATCAACAACAGAGAATGATCAAACAACACTTTGAACAATTACATCAATATCTAATCATTGAAGAACATAAACTACAAAGAGATATTATCAATGAAAAACATACAATCACAAATCAAATCGATAATAATATTATGAATTTGAAATATTTAATAAATATGATTAATATATTTAATAAATTAAATAATATTAATAATAGTGATGATAATAATGATAGTGGTAATGGTAATAATAGTAATAGCGAAGATTAGTCAATTATTCCAGATATAACAACATTATATTCAACAACAACAATAATGGAATCAATAACAACAAGTTCATCATTACAATCATTCATCAATCATAATAATCAAACATTATTCCATGAACATAATTATAAATATAATAATTATTTCAATATCGAAGAACTTATCCAACAACATTCCTCAGATTCATCATCATTATTATTAGATATCATTCATAAATACAACTATCAATTCAATGAATCAACAACAAACAAAGAGTGATGTAGGATGGAGTTGGGGTCAGAGATTTGTATCATCCAACCGTGTCTTTTAACAACCAAACTAAACTCATATCTTGTATTGGAAATTAAATCAATCTTGATTGCGACTGCAGTGAAATAAAAAAGTATATAACTAATATTCTTAAAAGTTGATTATGAAATTGATACTCAATCTTTTCCTTGAAAAGTCTCAATATTGAAAGCAACCATTGAGTTGCTATAAGCGGGAGGACCTATCAAATTCTATGATGGTTTCAAACTTAACAAATCAAATAAAATATTCTTTATTGTTGTCTGTTTAAAATTTAATAAATAAAGATATAAATAAATGACCTAAGAGTGACCAATCTGGATGGTTAGTTGACCTTCAGAACGTCGGAGACGGGGGTACTTGTGGTTGAATATGACAGAATAGATCCCACAAATTCAGACCACCATCATTTTTTGTAAAGTAGTAATACCAGAGGTATTATACCTCTTAGGATACTCTTTATCAAAAGGTTGATTGAGAGATATGTAGAAAAGGTCTTGATTCGATATTAATAATGAGATATAACTTTATTTATTATCTTTTAATTAAACATACCTTGATTCGATATTAATAATGAGATATCGAAACAAGGAGTTCTCTCGGGTATTTATACTCTTAGTTTAACATCGGTTGGACGGGATTCGTTGATGACTTCAATCTTCCTTTCACTGGAATGTCTAGAAAAGAAAGGAAGACCTGTCCAAAAAAAAAAAAAAAAAAAAAAACTTAACCCGCATTAAGGCCGCATTATGTACATTTAAAAATTAAAATGTTTGCTCTGCTGAGATTCGAACTCAGATGAATGGATTCAGAGTCCACTATACTAACCATTATATGACAGAGCATATTTGATGATAGATGAAAAAATTTTAAAATATAAAAATTTAAAAATTGTAAACTCAATCAATTTCTGTATTCTAATTAGAATGCATTCCTTCGACATAAAAATAAAATCTATTCTTTTATTATTTTTTATTTATTATTACCATTTACTTTAATTTAAGATTATTTTTAAATTGTAAAAATCTAAAAAAAATTAAGATTGTTTTTTTTTTAATACGAACGATTACTCTTTTCTTTTTTTTTTTGTTTTAAAACCAAACCATCACCAACACTTATAACAATATAAATATTTATTTAAAGATATTTATAGCACTTTTTTCTTTTGTTCATATCATTCACATTATTTACATAAGCCTAAAAATATAACAGATAGTGTTTCAGTTTCCTTTTTAAGTTTCTTTTGTAAATTTGATTAGCATTTCAATCTTCTTTTAACTTTACAGCTATTACATAAAACAATCAATCATAAACAAACACATCTAATCATAAACATATATAACATAGAAATGAATGAACTAGAAATTGAAGTCTATCAAAGAACTGACAATCGATATGCCATCAGATCAAAGAGTGAAACTTTGGTAAGAAATATTAAACGAATTCATTCACTCTAACAATTTTAATTAACAGTGGAAAACAGTCGTTCGATAAAGGATTCTTTATGTCAGTCAAGGCAATTCAATTGTTGAGAAAAAAGAATGCATCGAGGGTCATTGTTATTGGTGTTGCCGGTCCTAGTGGAGCTGGAAAGACAAGTCTTGCTCATAAAATTGTATCAGTTTTACCAAAGACTGTGTATGTAGAAATCTATAAATATTATAATACATAGTTATTTTATAAACAAATAGTTTATTAATCATCGAAATTCTCGCTCTCAATTTTTATCTTTTTTTTATAGTTTAATTTCAATGGATAACTATTTAGATAGTTCAAGACAAATCTTGGAGGAGAACTATGACGATTATAGATTGGTTGACTTTGAGTTGTTGAGAAAGAATATTACTGATCTGGTTGGAAATCGTGCCACCGACCTACCACTCTACGACTTTACCAAGAGTGGAAGATACGCCTATAAGAATGTGCAACCACCCGAATCCAAGGTTGTCTTGATCGAAGGTATCTACGCTTTGCACGAGGAGATTCGTGATTTGTTGGATCTTCGTATTTCTATATCGGGAGGTGTCCACTTTGACTTGATCAAGCGTATCTTTAGAGATGTCTCGCGTACCGGACAGCAGCCACACGAGTCGCTGCAACAGATCACCGACACTGTCTACCCAATGTACAAAGCTTTCATCGAACCCGACCTACAGCTTGCGGAAATTAAAATCGTCAACAAGTTCAATCCTTTTTCTGGACTGCTCAACCCGATCTATATCCTCAAGTCGGTGAAGGCCGCCGTCACTCAGGAGCAGGTGCTTGCCGTTCTCAACAAACCGGTGACTCAAACCGTCGCTCAGTACTACGATATCTATTTGATTCCACCCGGTGTCACCGAGACCTCGTCCTACGATTGGATCCGTGTGAGAAACAGTGACGGTATCTACAGTATCATGTTCAGTGAGGAGATCAAAGAATCAGGATTCATCATTTCGCCACGTGTCGACTTTATCGTTGGTGTCAACATGCTCGGTGGTCTGATGTCGCTCGGTTACCAGATGGTCGCCATCATCCATCGTAAATCCACTATCTTCAAGGATGGCAAAATCATTATAAGTTTCGACGAGCTCGAAGAGTTGGGACAGACCTTTGTTCAGATCAAGGGTTTCGACGCCAACTCTGTACAGGAAGCCGGAAAGAAGCTTGGACTTGGCGAAAAGGAATACATCCAAAAGTCATATATAGAATTATACCAAGAGAAATATAAGAAATCGAATGGACAATCACCAGCTTTAAATAATACTTTGAATTCCAGTAATATTAGTAATAGTACCAATAATAGTAATAACAAACAAGAATCATCATTATTATTAAGTAGTTTCTTACAACCAAAACTTTAATAATAATAATAATACGTTAATTTATAAATTAAAAATGTTTTTAAATATACAATACTCGATAATCAAAGATATTTAATACATTGATAATAAACTATTTCTTTATTTATTTTAGTTGCACATTCGATGATTCTTTTCGACTTGTCATTGAACGTAAATTGTACATGATTTTCATTCTTCTGGTTCTACTGGAAAGTATTACTGCTAAAAATACAATAGCAACCACTGCAGCACCACCAACAGCGATACCAATGATGGCACCAGTCGATAGTGTAGGTTTTTCTTTACATTCAACAGGGTCATTGGATAGTAATACGGAGAAATCAGGATCCAGAATAACATCGTTAGAGTAAAATGGAATGTTGATACCTAAATAGGAGATTCCACCTTCTTCCTCGGATTCGATCAACTTGGTCGATGCTTTTTGTGGTTGACCATCGACCAATGCAATTTGAACGAATCTACCATAAAGGATCTTTCCATTGTATTGAAGTTTGATCCATTCCAAATCGTTGTTGTTTCCTGATGTCTCGATCGATGATGAACACTTTTCATCAGTGGCATTGAATTTGGTTGACATTCTTAATTGAAGATAATTAAGATTCGATTTGAATGAGTAATGATCGAGTGAAATCGTGTATTTCAAACTGTGTGGCGCAATTGTAATGTTTAATCCTGCAAATTGAATGATTCTCTCTTGATCTGACCAATCGATTTGAATGTATAAATTGGTTTCATTGTTGATTGCCAATGAATATTTGTTAGTATTATTGTTGTTTGATGACATCATTGACCATTTTTTGTTTGAAAGTGAATATCGAGAGTATTCAACATCCAAAGAATCGATTTCAACCAATTCTTCAATTGAAATTTCAAGATTTACATCGGAATTTGGATTGGATACAACATTTGGTTCATCTGGGTTTGGAACAGGCTTTGGCATCAAAACTGGTTTTCCTTCACAATTTGGACCGAAAAAACCTGGATTGCATTTACATTGATTGTTTAGGATGCACACACCGTTGTCTGAACATTTATTGCTACATGGTATAGGAGTGACCGAAGGAGTGAAAGTTGGTGTTTGAGTTGGTTTGGGGGTTGTAGTTGGTAGTGGAACAGGTTGATTCGGGTAGAGTACATATAATGTCGATATATTGAATTTGCTGAGATCATAAGTTGAATATCCGTTAAAGTTATCGTATTCATCTAAAAGTCCGTATAAAGAAACCGAGATATTTCCCATTGGGAAACTATCTTTTGCGGAAAACTTTGTTTGATAGGACAAAGCACAAACTGTTTTGTTTGTTGGTACCTTGATAAAAGTACAGTTGTAAGAGGATTGGTCTACTCTGGTGAGACCTGGTAGTTTATCGATTGCAGTGTAGATGTATGGGAAGTTTTTAAAGCCGCGATCATCAGAGATTGTCAAATTAAAATATACGGTCGTTGTTTCGTTCGCCAGAAGAGTTGTTGGGTACATAAAGAAACTTTCGAGAATGGGTGGAGTTGTATCTGGTGTTGGTGTTGTACATTCATATTCCAGAGAGAGTTTGTCTTGGATTATATACATAAATGGGTTTATATAATTTGGATTTGAAGAGTCTGAAACCCTCAGACCTGCATCAGTATGTATAAATGCATAAACAACTGAATAGGTCTGGTTTCTACAGTATGCTTGTTTCAATGGTAGATCGAAAAACAAGGTGGTGGCATTGGTGTTGGGGAAGGAGAGTGGGTATACAATTGGATCATATTCTCCTTGGATGTACATTGTTCCACCTATTATTGCATTTCCACAACCGTCCTGTCCGAAGCAGAAAATGTCAGCTTTAATATTGATACCAGTTTGAGTCGCTGTCAATTGGATATCTTTGAATACTGGAGGCATAACCAAACTATCGGTGGAGTTTATAATGCATTTCTGGATGAACTTATTCATAAGGTAGGCTGAATGAATATCTTGGTCACCTTTGAGAATGAAATAAAGGTTTTCTCCATTGGTTGAAATATTGTACGGTGTACTGAACAAAATTGATATGGTACCGCTGTTCATATCAATTGCACCTCCAATTCTTCTCATGTTTGGTATAGTGGGACTCATCGAATATACTTCAATAAACACGTACATGTTTTGAATTGGATTCGTTACTTTCATTGAAAGTTTGTTTTGGACCACTTTACCACCAGAAATATCAACTTCCTGTGAAGCAAAACCGAAAGAAGTAATATTATTGGCATTCCAAGATACTATATTATAATATAAATTAATAAAAGATAGATTTATAACTTAATTTTGTTTATATATACCTTGTTTGGGGAATGGTTGTATAAAGAAATTATAGTATGGAATAAACTGTCCACTTCTATAGGTTGAAATTTGACCTGCTCTATCTTCAATGACAATCGAAAATGATTTATCATGATTATAACCTATAGTAGCAATATTTTTTTTATAGGTTCCACTCCAAGTAGTACCATTCACCAAATCTGAAATCGAGAAAATTACATAACCAAATTGACTTGGATCGTTATCTTCGTAGATCCTGATGGTGTAAACTCCACTTTCATTATCTCCAGCAACAATAATATACTCATAAGAATACAGTGAAAGAGGTCTAATATTAATAGATACCAAAAATGGAGGAGTAGTATCTATAAAGTTTTCATAAAAAATTAGAATGTAATTTGAAAAACTAATTATCAAAGAATTCTTACCGGAAACATTTTGATTGGTATAGTTATATGGTGGAATATTTTGATTTTGATATGTTGCTTGAACATTAATACCACTTTGGTAAATTGAAATTGGATAATCAAATACATGATTATATTGTTTCAAATTACCTTCACCATAACCAAATGGGAAAGGGAACTCTATGTTTCGACTACCATAGGTTATACCAAAAGATTTTGACTGTGATAGGGTGAAATTTGATCTTACAAAAGCATTTCCATTAAAGAATATCGCCTGAAGAGTGTTTACTTGTAAAATTATATTGATTTCAGCTGAAATATCAAATGTTAGAAATGAGAATCTGTTTAAATTAAAATAAATATCTTACTCGAAACCAATATATTAGGTGCGTTATTTGCTACTACTGACTGGGCACCGTTTGGCATGATTGTTTTAAATTTCTGTGTAACTTGGCCCGAGGCTGTTAGAGGTACTTGGCACAAGTAAAAAGAATTGTTTCCCAGAAACGTCGAGAACCCCATATACTTTAATTCCTTTCCTTCATTATAAGAACTTGGGGTACTAGAAGCATAGATGTTATACAATAAATTTGGCTGACCTGGTAAGCTTAAAACTGTTGATAGTGTTGGCTTTGGATATCCATATTTAAAAGTAAGAACCGAGTCAGTTGGATATGATTGTTGTGATGGAGTGGTCGGGGGAACCAATGATCCAATCGGATTCGCTAGCTGCATGGCACTGCTTTCACCATTTGTACGAGTCAAAGTTACATTTAGTTGCGCACTGTAATCACATCCAGCTGTGGTGAGAATAGGATCAATCGTAAGATTGTAATATCCAGTGAATGGATATGTGGCGTACATATTACATTGGAAACAATTGTTTGGACCACCAACATATAATGCCTTACATGTGTAAGGTGCACTGTATGCAAGTCCATTAACAAAAACTATGGTCTGTAGTTGCAAAGAAACTAATCTGTTTGAAAATGTAATAGGGTTCGCAGAATAGGTCAGGTTGATGTCCGCTGGTTGTTGTATACAATAGTTGACTGTTGAAATATTAAATATGTCTATGTTGTCGAGGGAATAAAGAATATTCTGAATGGTTGGATCGACGGTAAACTTAATGACTGCAACTAAGTTTAAACTTGAAGCATTCAAGTAGTAATAGTCATAGGAAAATGGTACGTTATTGGTTTTATGAATAAACTTGGTGATACTGCTATTTCCAAAAATATTCAAAGACACTCTAAGATCACAATTCGGTGTGCCGTATTGAGATGATGTATCTAAAACTACATATTTACCAAGACCTTGATCAATATTTATGATATTTAATTGCGCTAAAATAACATTTATAAAAAAAAATACTTTAATACATTTTAATTAATCAGACATTATTTTAGTTATTTATATACCATTATATGATGAAACAAATATAGATATTATTAATGTTATTATTATATAAAAAAGATTCATTATTTGTTTATAAATAGAAATAAATTCGTAAAATACTTTTAAACAGTTTTATATATCAGATATTTTTTGATCAAACTTTGAATCGATTTTGATGGGTTTTGCAACATTTTTTTTCGGCACAATAAATCAAGCCCCAATCACAACCCATTTTAAATTTTTCCAATTCTTTTTTTTTTCTTATTTTTTTTATTATTTGAAATTTTTGTTTTTTTTTTAATTTAATATGAATTTTTTTAATTTAATAGGAATTGACGAATTTTTTCTTTTTTATTATGATTATCTTGATTTCAGTGAAACATCATTACTTGATTTAATTTTAAACTTTGATTTCAAAGTATATGCCATCTTGATTCTTCTTGTTCTGTTACTCATTATAACGATTGTAGCTATTAATAAAACTACAAAGACAGCACCACCAACAGCGATACCAATGATGGCACCAGTAGATAATAACGGATCTTTGCATTTATCATATTGATCAGTTACCAACACTGAGAAATCTGGGTCTAGAGTGACGTCATTAATGTAGAAAGGTATATTAATTCCAAAATAAGATGATCCACCTTCTTCTTCGGATTCGATCAACTTTGTCGATGCTTTTTGTGGTTGACCATCGACCAATGCAATTTGAACGAATCTACCATAAAGAATCTTTCCATTGTATTGAAGTTTGATCCATTCCAAATCGTTGTTGTCTCCTGATGTTTCGATCGATGATGAACACTTTTCATCGTTGGAACTAAAGTTGGTTGACATTCTCAATTGAAGATAATTGAGATTCGATTTGAATGAGTAATGGTCGAGTGAAATCGTGTATTTCAAACTGTGTGGTGCAATTGTAATGTTTAATCCTGCAAATTGAATGATTCTCTCTTGATCTGACCAATCGATTTGAATGTATAAATTGGTTTCATTGTTGATTGCCAAAGAGTATTTGTATGTATTGTTGTTATTCGATGTCATCAATGTCCATTTCTTATTTAAAAGTGAATATCGATTGTTTACAACTTCCAAAGAATCGATTTCAACCAATTCTTCAATTGAAATATCAAGATTGATATCTGAGTTTGGGTCTGAAATCACTCTTGGTTCTTCTGGATCTGGAAGTGGTTTTGGAATGGGGTAGGATCTGCCTTCACAATTTGGACCAAAAAATCCTGGATTGCATTTACATTGATTGTTTAGGATGCATACACCATTGTTTGAACATTTCTTTGTACATATTAATATTGGTGGAGAGAGTGTTGGAGTGAGTGGCTTAATTGATGGCGTGGGTGCTGGTGGTTCACTATCATATTTACGATGAATGATCGATTGATTGAATTTACTGAGATCATAAGTTGAATATCCATTAAAGTTATCGTATTCATCTGTTAATCCATAAAGAGATACCGATATGTTTCCTGCTCCCCAGTAGCTTGGTAATGTTAAGAAATAGATGACTGTACAAACATTATTATCTACATTGCATGTTGGTGTAGGGGGATCTACTACTCTTATATTTCCAAGAAGTGAAGTCAAATATAGAGTTGGGAAATATTTGATTCTTTGGTCATCGGATACTGAGATCTTGACAATTATAAAGTTGCTAACTGAAGCATTGATTGCAGGTGGACTTAATGTGAATGAATTTAATTTTGGTAGAATTATGTCTGGATTTGGAGTCGAGCATACAGATATAAATGAGAGATCCGTTTGGTTCACATAAAGGAATGGACTAATGGTGTTTGGATCATCAGAATCTGATTCTCTGTAACCATCTGAAAGATATGCTGATATAACTGTGTAGGTTTGGCTTCTGCATGATGTTGTTGTGATATTGAGAGGAGGTGAAATATACGAGTTTGAAATTTGAGTAAAACTAAATTTCTTTGGAACAGGATCATATTCACCTTGAATCACAACGTATCCAATGGTGATTATAGTGTTTTCACAATTGACTTGACCAAAGCATTGGAATGTGAAATTGAACTGTCCTCCGCTGAGTGGTACAACTGATTTTAATGTTGGTGGTATCATGATAATGTCTGACTTTGCTTCAACATTTAGGTAGTAGTTGGCGAATGAATGTAAAGAAATCTTAGAAGGCATATCTGTGTCACCAAGAAGTACATAGTTTATATTATCACCAAAGCTGGAAGAGTATGGAATATGTGGGACCGAAAAATCATAAAGGTTTGATCCACTGTTAAAAGTACCGGATATAATAATACTTTTTTTCGAAAGATGTGGTGGTAGTGCATCAATTTGTATCCTTGGTACCAAATTTGCATCTGGATTCATTAGCTTCAAAGACAATATAGATGTATAGTTGAAAAGTGGATCTGAGTCTGTGTATGTTGTTGAAATTGCTAGGACATCCTGGAGACCCCATGAAACTATGAAAATGATGGTTAATAAATTAATAAAAAAAAAAAAGAAAAAAAAGGTATTTACCTCTTTTAGGGAATTTATCAATATAAACGGATGTGTAAGGAATGAAAGTTTCACTTTTGAAAATAGATTTCAAACCAGATCTTGATTCAATGACAATACTGAATGATGAATCGTGATTGTAACCATCTACATTCATATCTACACTGAAAGTACCATTCCATATATTTCCACCAATTATATTTGATTGATATAGAATAACAGTTCCTTCACCTCTTGGATCATAATCCTCGAGAATTGTAATACTGTAGATTCCACTTTCTATATCTCCAGCTTGAATAGTGTATCTAAATGAATAATATGATAGTGCTGTAATATTACAACTGATTAAGAATGGTGCTGTTTTATCTAAAAAAAAATTATAAAAAAATAAATAAATAAAATGTAAACAAAAAAAAATAATATTTTACTTACCAACTTGTGGAATTGGATTGCTAAATGTTTGAGAATTGATCGGTTGTGCTTGATAGTTTGGTAAAACAGTCATTGATGGAGTATAAACTGAAAACGGATTATTAAAAATATGATTATATTGTTTTAGAGTTCCTTTTCCAAAACCAAATGGGAATTTGAATTGAATTAGTTGGTCATTATATTTGATTTTGAATGAATCCGATTGACCAAGTGTGAAGTCTGAACGACTATAAATATTACCGTCTATAATGATTGTATCTAAATTATTAATGGAAAGATTTATACCTGACAAATCTAAGAATTTTTTTGATTAGAATAATTAAGGAAAAAAATCTTATATTTAAAACTTACAGTTTACATCTCTAGATATCTGATAGTTATCTAATAGAACCAAATTATCCTTCATGTTGAATAGTTTTTGATCGAAAGATACATTTGATTGAATTGATTTTTGACATAAATAATTTCCCGATAACTTGGTTTGTGAGAATCCTATGAAAGTTGGAAGTCCATAACTGATTGGAAGTGAATTCTCTACAACTAGGCTATACAATTCATTGATACTGGATTCAATTTCAAAAACTGAAGAGACCAGAGGTTCGATGTTATTACTATTATAGGTTGCGGTTATTACTGTCGTGTTTGGATATCTCATTTGAGATTTAAAGTTGGTACTCTTTAGTTTTGAATATGTATTGGCGGTATTCAATTGGAAATTGACAGTGTTGGAGTTGAAGTTGTCTTTTAGTTGAATACTAATTGGTGTTGAATAGTTGCAAGTTGTATTATAGATTGGGTCAACAAAAATATTGTAAGAATATTTTATATTTGGAGTAGGACTGATGGAGCAGTTGAAACAATAAGAGGATTCACCTAAAGTCTCGCATTTAATATTATCGTATGGAAGCGAATAGTTTAAAAATAATGTGGCAACAGTTTGTAATGATATCCTCCTGTCATAGAAGTAAGGGGCATTAGCTGCATTTAAGATATATAAAAGAGGTGGAGCTTGGCAATCGAAAGCAAACGATAGAGTAATCAGTTTGTTTATAGAAATAGGAACATTCTTGGTGTTGGGTGATACACTAAAGTACAAAGTTGCACTAATGCTATTTTGATCGATAACATTGACTTCCGAGGTAAAAGAGTAGTCACTTGTCAGTTCAACTGTTTCTGAAGCATTCACAACTAGAACTTGACCAATAAAACTACAATTTGGTGTTCCATATCGTGGTTCATCATCAGGACTTTTGTTTAAAACTGTACTAGCAGTAAAGGCATCTATTTTTAAAAATTCTATTAATATAAAGAAACTTTTTTTCTGTTTTATAACAATAATAATTACAGTTTAATTTACAAATAAACAAAAGAATAAATACTATTTGTAATAAATGTTTATTCATTTTCTACAATTCTGAAATAAAAATCAAAAAGCTAATTTGTTTATTTTTAATCGCTTATACTAACTCGGATGTAAAACCCAACATAATAATGTGAAGACCTTAAAAATTTGTCTTCAAAGAAAAAAAGCTATAAAAAAGACATAAACCGGTGTCGATCATTTTTTTATCAAAAAAAAATGGGGGTGTTCGCTCCAAGGGTCATCTAAACTTTACTGGTCAAAAAGTTGAAGGGTTTTTTGAAAAATTTACAAAAAATACCCCCAAATCCACACAACTTTGAACAATGATCAAATAAAAATTTTAAAGCTGATTTTATAATATTAAAAGATTTATTTAATTAAGTTCCACAGTATTTGATTTTGGTTTCAACAATGATTTTAATTTGTATACCAATATTGCTCTTCTCGTTCTATTGTAAAATATTATGAATGAAGTTAATGAGAGAATGACAAAGACAGCACCACCAACAGCAATTCCAATGATGGCACCAGTAGATAATAACGGATCTTTGCATTTATCATATTGATCAGTTACCAACACTGAGAAATCGGGATCTAATACGACTGTATTGACGAAAAATGGAATGTTAATTCCAAAATAAGATGATCCACCTTCTTCTTCGGATTCGATCAACTTTGTCGATGCTTTTTGTGGTTGATCATCGACCAATGCAATTTGAACGAATCTACCATAAAGGATCTTTCCATTGTATTGAAGTTTGATCCATTCCAAATCGTTGTTGTTTCCTGATGTTTCGATCGATGATGAACACTTTTCATCGTTGGAACTAAAGTTGGTTGACATTCTCAATTGAAGAAAATTGAGATTCGATTTGAATGAATAATGGTCGAGTGAAATCGTGTATTTCAAACTGTGTGGTGCAATTGTAATGTTTAATCCTGCAAATTGAATGATTCTCTCTTGATCTGACCAATCGATTTGAATGTATAAATTGGTTTCATTGTTGATTGCCAAAGAGTATTTGTATGTATTGTTGTTATTCGATGTCATCAATGTCCATTTCTTATTTAAAAGTGAATATCGATTGCTTACAACTTCCAATGAATCGATTTCAACCAATTCTTCAATTGAAATTTCAAGATTGATATCTGATTTTGGATCTGAAATCACTCTTGGTTCTTCTGGATCTGGAAGTGGTTTTGGAATGGCAAATGAAGTACCTTCACAATTTGGACCGAAATATCCTGAATTGCATTTACATTGATTGTTTAGGATGCATACACCATTGTTTGAACATTGATTGGTGCATGGTGGTGGAGGTGTTGTTGGTGGTTTTGTTGTTGGTTGTGGCGTATATGGAGCAGGAGTTGGTGGTTCACCATCATATTTACGGTGAATGATCGATTGATTGAATTTACTGAGATCATAAGTTGAATATCCGTTAAAGTTATCGTATTCATCTGTTAATCCGTAGAGAGACACCGATATATTTCCTGCTCCCCAGTAGCTTCCCAATGGAAAAAAATAATTTAAAATGCATGAATTTTTTTGTGCTGAACATGTAGATGTTGTATGTTCGATCTCTCTTATATTGCCAAGAAACGAAGTGAAATACAAAGTTGGGAAATATTTGATTCTTTGGTCATCTTCAATAACAACTTGGACAACTATAAAATATGCGATAGATGCATTGATTGATGTTGGAGACATTGAGAACGATGTTAAAGTTGGTGGATTTGAGTCTGGAGCTGGTGTATAGCAGAGATGATACACTGAAAGATTATCTCTTTGAATATATAGGAATGGACTAATGGTGTTTGGATCATCAGAATCTGATTCTCTGTAACCATCTGAAAGATATGCTGATACAACGGTATAGTTTTGACTTCGGCATGTTGTTTTGGATAGCTCGACGAGTGACGCAAAATTGTTTGAAATTTGTGAAAAATTAAATCTCTTTGGAACAGGATCATATTCACCTTGAATCACAACATATCCATTGGTAATTGGTGTATTTTCACAATTGACTTGACCAAAGCATTGGAATGTGAAATTGAATTGTAATCCTTGCTCTAGAGTTGTAATATCGATTGCTTTCAATGTCGGTGGCATCATGACAATATCCGAATAGGATTCGACTCTGATGTAGTAATTGGTGAATCTACTTAGCACAAACTTGGAAGGAATGTCTCGGTCACCAAGAAGAACATAGTTCAAGTTGTCACCAAAACTAGAGGAGTAAGGAATATACGGAAGTGAAAACTCATGAAAACCTGTTCCTGGAACAAAGCTACCTGACAATATCATGTTACTTTTTGAAAGATTTGGTGGTAAAATATCGATTTGAATCCTTGGGATAATATCATCATCTTGGCCAGCTAATAGTAGGAAGAGCTTTGAAGTATATTTTCCAATCGGATTTGTATCGTTAAATACTGCTTGTATATCTAAAATATCATCTACAGACCAGTAAACTAATAATAAAAATAGTATTAGCTTAATGTTATTCTTTTAATTCAAATTTAATAGTATCATACCTTTCTTTGGGAATCTGTTAATATAGTTAACAGTGAAGGGAATGAAAGTTTCACTTTTGAAAATAGATTTCAAACCAGATCTTGATTCAATGACAATACTGAATGATGAATCGTGATTGTAACCATCTACATTCATATCTACACTGAAAGTACCATTCCATATATTTCCACCAATTATATTTGATTGATATAGAATAACAGTTCCTTCACCTCTTGGATCATAATCCTCGAGAATTGTAATACTGTAGATTCCACTTTCTATATCTCCAGCTTGAATAGTGTATCTAAATGAATAATATGATAATGCTGTAATATTACAACTGATTAAGAATGGTGCTGTTTTATCTAAATATTTTGTAAAAAAAAAATGAGAATAAAATAAAAATTAATAAATTGTTTTTTTTGATTAGTTTTTACAAAATAACGTTACTTACCAACTTCAGGAATAGGATTGTTATATGTTTGAGGAATGAATGGTTGAATTTGATATATTGGTAATACATTCATTGATTGGGTATAAACTGAAAATGGATAGTCAAAGATATGATTATATTGCTTAAGTGTTCCTTTTCCAAAACCAAATGGGAATTTGAATTGAACTGTTTGATAATTATATTCGATTTTGAATGAATCTGATTGACCAAGTCTAAAATCTGAACGAATATAAATATTCCCATCTATAACATTTTCAAAAATATCATTGACTATAAGATTATTATTTGTAATATCTAATATGGAAAATTAATAAATAATAATAATTTATAAATATTAAATAAATAACTTACATTGTATTTCTTTAGATATCATTCTATTATTTAATAAAACTATGTTATCTTTAAAGTTATATAAACTTTGATTAAATGATAGACTAGTTTGAATAGGGGTTTGACATAAATAATGAGATGAAGATGTATTGGAGGAATAACCAATGAAAGTGGGTAGAATATTATTATTTGAGAATGAATTCATAGCAATTAAATTAAATAATTGATTTTCTTTAGATCTTATTTCTATGATTGAAGATATTTTTGGTCCAATGCTATTACTATTATATGTAGCTACTATTTGAATACTTTCTGGATAGGTAGATACTGATATAAAGTTGGTATTATTTAAAGTGGAAAGTGGATTATTTACTTGAAGGGTATAAGCTGAATTTTGATATACATCTATTATAGTAATGTTGAGTGGTGAAGTTGAATAGTTACAATGAATATTCATTATAGGATTGAGCGTTATATTAAATAAACCATCAGCGAAAGATGGAATTCCTTGAATTTGGCAACCAAAACAATTCGAATAATTTCGAGCCAATTGACAACCAAGACTATAGTATCGTGTGTAATTTAATTTAACTAATAAAACCACGTCTAAAGATATCTTCCTATCGACGAATACTGTATCTTCACTACTCTTCAGTGATAGTAGAGGTGCTTCGGAGCAATCGAAATCAAATTTTATTGGAATTCGCTTATTTAGTAATACAATTGGGTCGTCGCTATCTGGAGTAACACTAAAGTTTAAAATTGAAGTAAAACTATTTGGGGGAATAAGAATTACTTCATAAGAAAATGTGTGTTCACTTGTCAAAAGAATTGCTTCGGTATAATTTACCACCGAAATTTGGCTTATAAAAGTACAATTTGGTGTTCCATATTTCGGTAAATTATCAGGATACTTTATTTCATAAGAAAATCCATCTAAATAAAATAAAATAAATTAAATTAAAATAAATAATTGTTTTTTTAAAAATAACTAATTTTTTTTATACTAACTAATAAATTCACAAAAATAGAGAAATAATAAAAATAAACTTATTTTTTTATACATTTAAATGTTAATATTTTAAAAAGGTTTTAAACATCTTTGAAGTTAAGTTCTTAAACTTTGACAGTAAATAAAGAAATCAAAAAATAAACATTTAAAAAAAATATCTGACTAAACAACAAGATATTTTTTTTGACAGGTCGTGTCAAAAATAAACAAATCTGTGACATTAATCAAAAATAAAATAAAATAAAAAAATTAGTAGATGGATCTTGATTAGAATAAGATGTAAGGTTCTAAAGAAAACAAAAACAATAATAATTTTTACAATTCGATTTTATTAAAAGAAAATGAAATTTTGGGTTAAGTCTTTTGGCTGTTATTGTAACTCTACGGATTTTGTTGATTTTGATCCCCTGAGAGCTCTTAATTTGTATAATAATTTAGTTCTTCTAGTTCTATTGTATAATATCATAAAGGTAGATAGTGACAGGATTACAAAGACAGCACCACCAACAGCAATTCCAATGATGGCACCAGTAGATAAAACAGTATCATCTTTGCAATTATTATATTGATCAGTTACCAACACTGAGAAATCGGGATCTAATACGACTGTATTGACGAAAAATGGAATGTTAATTCCAAAATAAGATGATCCACCTTCTTCTTCGGATTCGATCAACTTGGTCGATGCTTTTTGTGGTTGACCATCGACCAATGCAATTTGAACGAATCTACCATAAAGAATCTTTCCATTGTATTGAAGTTTGATCCATTCCAAATCGTTGTTGTCTCCTGATGTTTCGATCGATGATGAACACTTTTCATCGTTGGAACTAAAGTTGGTTGACATTCTCAATTGAAGATAATTGAGATTCGATTTTGAATGAATAATGGTCGAGTGAAATCGTGTATTTCAAACTGTGTGGTGCAATTGTAATGTTTAATCCTGCAAATTGAATGATTCTCTCTTGGTCTGACCAATCGATTTGAATGTATAAATTAGTTTCATTGTTGATTGGTAATGAATATTTATATGTATTGTTGTTATTCGATGTCATCAATGTCCATTTCTTATTTAAAAGTGAATATCGATTGTTTACAACTTCCAAAGAATCGATTTCAACCAATTCTTCAATTGAAATTTCAAGATTGATATCTGATTTTGGATCTGAAATCACTCTCGGTTCTTCTGGATCTGGAAGTGGTTTCGGAATGGCAAATGAAGTACCTTCACAATTTGGACCGAAATATCCTGAATTGCATTTACATTGATTGTTTAGGATGCATACACCATTGTTTGAACATTGATTGGTGCATGGTAGAGGAGATGTAGTTGGTTCTTGAGGAATTGAAGGGGTTGGATTGGGTGGTTCGCCATCATATTGTCTATGAATAACAGACTGATTGAATTTACTGAGGTCATAAGTTGAATATCCATTAAAGTTATCGTACCCATCTGTCATACCATAAAGAGACAAAGATATATTACCAGAACCCCAATATTTTGGAATATATAAAGTATAGGTGATATCAATGCATGTATCATTGATCGTTTCTATGGTCATATCATTTTGATTTACTGAATCTATATAACCATGTAGACTGGTGTAATATAACATTGGAGCATACTTGAAATTTCTGTCGTCAGAAATAATTGCTCTCACTTTAATTGTATTTGCAATGGCTGCATTGATGGTGGTTTGGGATATTGAAAAGCTGTTTAAAACTGGTGCAATGATATCAGGAGTTGCTGTTGAACATTTCAAGAATGTGGTTCTTGAGTTTTGGTATATATTTAAGAAAGGACTTATTAAGTTTGGATACTCTGAATCTGACTCTCTATATCCATCGGTAAGATATGCTGATACCACTGTGTAGTTTTGACTTCGGCAAGTTGTTGTCTGAGATAAAACATATTGACTTTGGTAATATCCTGTTACACCTGTAAAAGATAGTTCCAAAGGAGTTGGATCGTAATCACCCTGTACTATAAAATATCCTCTTACTGGTGTATTTTCACAATCGACTTGACCAAAACATTGAAAAGTAACATTGAATTGTAATCCTAGTTCACTTGACTTGATATTGATTGATTTAAATATTGGTGGCATCATGATAATATCTGTACTTGAGGATACCCTAAGTGTGTAGGCTGAGAATTGGATGTAGAGGAGATTTAAGGGAATGTCCCGGTCACCAAGAATTAAACCTTCAATGTTATCACCAAAACTAGATGTAAAAGGAATGTATGGAACTGTGAACTCATGAAGTCCTTGAAATGCACCACTTGATATATATTCTCCAAACAGAATTAATCTTTGCTTTGATAGATTTGGAGGTAGGATATTTAATTGAATTCTTGGAATAAGAGCACTTGCATATGCCTTGTTAATCTTGATATATAGTTTATTGGTATAGATTGCTACTGGAGTAGAGTTGGTAATATTTACGGAAATGAAATTGATAATATCATCTGCTGTCCAAAAATCTAATATCTGATTGATTAGTAATAGTCTTGGCAAAATCATAAAAGATATACATACATCCGGTTGGAAAAGCTGGTATTGGATATCCAATTTGATTCGGAATAAAAGATAAACTTTTATAAACTGATTTCAAACCAGATCTAGACTCTATAACGACGCTGTAAGAACTATCATGATTGACTCCAGTTTGAACAACTTGTTTGGAGAATGTTCCATTCCACAAAGTACCTTTACTCAAATCAGATTCGAAAAGAGTGATTGTTTTCTCATCTCTTGGATCATAGTCCTCCGATATTGTGATACTGTAAATACCACTTTCAATATCAAATGCATCAACTACTATGTTGTAAGTGTAATTTGAAAAACCTAATATAATTATGCTCGTTAAAGAAGGTGGTGTTTTATCTAAAATTCTATCGTTAGTAATAAAATAATAAGATTAACATATACATTTACTTACCAACTTGTGGAATTGGATTGATATAGGTTTTGGATTTGATCGATTGTGATTGGTATAATGGTGAAGCAGTCATCGATTGTGTATAAACTGAAAATGGATAATCAAAGATATGATTATATTGTTTCAATGTTCCTTTTCCAAAACCTAATGGGAATTTGAATTGAACTGTTTGATCATTGTATTTGATTTTGAATGAATCCGATTGACCAAGTGTAAAATCTGAACTACTATAAATATTTCCATCTATTATTCTCTCTGTTAGAGTTTTTACAATCAAATCTTTGTTCAAAATTTCTAATTTTTAGATTATGTTGTTAATAAATATAGTTTATAATTTATTTGTTTTTAAAAACTTACGGGTTATATTTTTCATTGGGGAAATACGCATAGTTAAAGGCAAAACATCTTTGAAAGAGTATAACTCTTGAGTCATATATACACCTGATTGGATTGGTGATTGATATAAGTATTTTGAAAATCCAGTCACTGAAGAATATCCAATCATCGTAGGAATTGAGAAACTCTGTGTGAGTGAGTTTAGCACAACATAAGTGAATAAAGAGTTTACGGTGGAAATGACATTATAGATAGTTGAAAGCAGAGGTTGAATGTTGTTGCTACTGGGTCGTACAATGATATCTGATTCCAAAGGTAATACATCTACGTTAGATGGATTTGTAGTGTTGAACATTTGATACTGCGAATAACTGAATGATATATTTGTTGATTTACCGCTAAACGGTTCACTGATTGCTATTTGCAACATTGAGGAATAATTACAACCTTTGGTTTGAATTATTGGGTCAATGGTCACAATGTAATTACCATTCATATAATTAGGTATGCCATTTACCGAGCATTCGAAGCAATTCGATTTCGACAGGCACTCTAAAGGTTGGTACAGTGTATAATTAGTTTTGAGAATGTATATTACTTGCAATGAATTGACCTTGTTTTTATAAGAGGGTTTGGAAATTGTATTGACATAAAGAGGAATTAGATATTGGCATTTGAAGTTATAAAAAATCTGACTCTGGTTTATATTCAAGACTACATTGTTGTTCTGGGGACTAACACTAAATTCCAACTCTGCATTGACACTATTGTCACTAAAGTCAAACCTGTTTGTTACTTTAAGAATATTGTCACTACTGAAAGATACAGGTTCAGTAACATTAGTAACCGAAATTACTACATTATAGGTACAATTAGGTGTTCCGTATTTGGCAGGATTATTGTCAATGATAATGGATGTCCAAAATAAACCATCTAATAAAAAAAAATAAAAAATCAATAAACTGTGATCATATTCGAATATGAACTGAAATAGAAACTTACAAATGATGTTTATAAAAGATAAACAAATAAATAGAGATAGAAATAATTTATTCATTTCAGAATAACTAATCTATAACATAAAACAGAAAACTTATGACACCAAAGATATTTCGAAAAATACAAAGGAAAATTTATAAAATATCTTTTAAAATAAAGAAAAAAAAAAAGAGATCTTAATCAAGAAAAAAATGTGGAATTTAAAAAATATCTTCTTTGACATGATTCGTTTCAATGAAATGGGAAAAAAGAAAATGTGCTCATCGCCAGGCGTCAAAAAAAAAAAAAAAAGAAAAAAAAGTAGAGATAAAATTTGTATGTCGCACCTTATAGATGTAAAATTAAATTAAATTTTAATAAATAATAAAAATACAATGAATTTAATATTACAATTTAAGAGCTATTATTTTCATTTCGATTTCATGTTGGTCTGATTTCACTATGTTTTGAAGATCTTGATCGTTGTGTATGGTTTGATATGGTCCGGCACCTGATTGATTGGATTGTACAGTGAAATCAAGATTATCCAATGAAAATTTGAGTTGAATCTTTTCTTTCAGCGACTTTAGTGTTGGGAGTTCCTTACTTATCTCAACATGTCGTGGATCTAAATGATGACAACTAACTCTGATCTGTGAAATTAGAATGAAGTGAATGTTATTGATTAGTCACTATTAATTGATTGGTTGCAATATAGCTAATAATGAATTTTAATGAAACTTACAGAGATAGAGTCGGTGGATTGTGGAACGGCAGGCAATGCTTTGGTCGATGGTTTTGGACTGTCGTTGAACGAAGGTGATCTTGGTGGCTCTGGTAATGGTTTGTTCTTGACTGCCTTGCGCCACTCGTCAAAGTCGACATGACTCTTTGACTGTCGCTCACGATCCTCTACGTATTTCTTGTATTCCACCATGTGGTTGGTCTCGATGACCTGTTTGAATTCGCTGAGCAGACTGTTCAGAATCTCTGGCGACTCGGTTTGGAACCACCAGATCTGGTGACAACTGTAGAGCAGTTCGAAGCTGTTTGGTTCGCCACCACTGTGCTCACGAACCAGACATGCATCCAGTGGAATATTACCCTTGACCTTCAGCGGTGATTGATCTCCGGTGTTGGTTTGTAGAGCCGAGTTTACAGGCTGAGCAAACACCAGCAGATCGTTGAACAAATAAAAGTTTCCATGCTTTGGCTTCTTGTTGTAGGTAGTGGAGCTGTTTCCAGGTATGATGAAACCCCAGCTAATGAGCTCACCCTCCTTGATTAATTTTCTGGAAGGTGACAATATTTTGATGTCACTACCACTCTCTGTTATTCTAGTTTGAATATCATACATTCTCATTTGTCCATCAAACTCACGTTTCTTTTCATTTACAATGGAAACAATCGATTCTATCTTTTTCTGTGCTTCCTGTAATAATGTATATGATGACATTGTATTTGGAGTTGATTTAATTAATTCCTAAAGATGTAAATCAAATTTTAGTTAATAAATCAATTGATTCATCATTTTTCTGCTTAATTATAAATTATAACATACTCTAAGTAATAAAGGATATTTACAAACTCTTTGAACTGGTTTAATTAAGAAACTGTCGAATGGAAGTGAACGACATTCTCTTCTCGTCAGGAGATATCCCAAGAATGAACAGTTCTTTCCACGTAACGCTGAGAAGGTGGAAAGTGCCTTCTGTTGGTTACTACAATATACAAAATAGGACTTTAGGAATTGGGACAGCGAGATGAACGCATTGGCAATCGATGCACCGAAATCAGTGTTATTTGGATCGGTTGGAATCGGTAGTTCAACAAACTTCTTATAGAGTTCATGGTTTACCATGAGAAGTTGCTCGACATTGCTAAAGAGAATGTTGATCTCCTCGAGCGCTGCACCTTTGGCATCTTCCTGGCCGACCATTTCTCTACGCATCCACACCATGATCTCCATATCACGAATGTAATCACGTTCGGTAACTATAATCTCTTCGATGACACGCGATCTCTGGTCGGTTGCTTGTGGCATCTCTGGAAGATTGGGTGGCAGTAGTGGCGCAGATCCAGTTGGTGACTGTGAAACGAGCGACAGTGAAGAGGTGGAGGAAGACGATCCGATGTGCATGGACGATGCAGATGGCGCATCCTTGAGATGCGAAGATGAATTGGATTGGGGTGATGCTGTAATAGGTGCTGGTGATGCTGCGCCACTTGTGTCACTTCCCATGCTGTGACGTTGTGGTGTCAGTTGGAGCGACGAGTTTCCACTGCCTGCGTTCACCGATAAAAGAGGAGGTGATATCGATGCCATCAAATCACCTTTACTTCCATTCAACTCATTTCGTTTGATTGCCCATTTTCTCAGTTGCTGTGGTTGTCCATCTTCAGAGTCGCCGTCGACCGAGGTGTTGTCGTCGATACCGGTAGCCGGCGAAAGTGGTGTCTGTGAAACAGGTGAACTAATTACAAATTCATCGTCACTATTACCAAGTGAATTGCTATCCTTCTCCTTCTCACCGCTACCCAAAATAAAAGAAAAGAATCTACTTCTTGCCGGTGAAGTATTGTATTTCTCTCTCTCCTTTTTCTTTCTCTCGATATCTTTGTTCTTTACCACCTCTGACATATCGGCAAATGACATCTTTGGTGAAGAAACACTTTCATTTCCATTCGACGATGTTGCTGTTGTTGATGTTGTTGTTGTATGTGAGTTCGTATTTGATTCTACTTCGGCATCGCCACTATCACTATCTTCATGGTCGGCTTCATCACCAGACAAAACGGTAAGAGGTGAACCGGTACCGGTTTCTCTTGTTCTTTCTCTTTCCTTATCCTTTTCTATCTTTAGAGTTCTCTTCTTCTCACGCTCCATTGTTCTCTGTCTCTTTTCCTCTGCTTTCTTCTCACGTTCCAACTGTTTCAATCGCTCCTTTTCATCACGTTCACCTTTTCTCGACTTTTCTTTCTCCAACTCCTTTCTGTCGCGCTCCTCACGCTCCTCTTTCTTTAGACGTTCACGCTCCGCTGCCTTTTGTTCCTTCTCTGCCAAACGTTGTTTCTCACGCTCGTCTCTCTCCAGCTGACGTTGTCTTTCGCGTTCTGCTTCCTTCTCCTTGTCAAGGGGTGGCGGCAACGGAATGGACATCTTCTCCATACTTGGTTGTGTCGGTAGAGTCGGGGTGATACCAGAAGACGATCCCGACAAACTACCACCACTACTACTTCTCTTCTTTGGCGGTAACTCTGGTGGTACAACAGAAGCGGTTGTAACATTTCCATTTCTCTTTTCCTCTTTCAAAGCAACATGATGATGTTGTTCCGAAACAGCTGTATCTTTTCCATTTGTGCTCTCTGCTTTATCTTTCTCACCATTCAAAATTAGAATATCACGATGTGCTATATTGTCCATTTGATCTCTGCTCTTGACTGCCAACTTAACAAAGGAACCAGGTGGAAGCTTTGCCTTCTCGTCGAGCGCAACCAGCGATACTGTATTGGCTTTTGGTCGATTTGCACCGTTGTTGATTGGCTCACCATTATTGATCTTTGTAGACTTTAGTTTGATATTCATAAAGTTCTCGGAACTCTCTTTTGGTGCAATCGGTAGAGATGACGAAGAAACAGATCTCTGACTATTATCTGGCTTCGGAGCGGTAGTAGTCGCTCTTATTCTCGTAACATTTACACTATTACCTGTTGCACTACCAGCATTGGTATTTACTACACTTGGCAATGGTTTGGTAATGGTAGAAGCTGACGAAGTCGTTGTTCTTGGTTTCGTTGGTAGAGGTGGAGGTGATGCTGATACTTGTGTTGTCGTTGTTGTTGTTGTTGTTGTGGTTGGAACTGAAGGTAAAGGTTTCAAAGAACCAGTAGATTGACTTAGTTTATTGGTTTTTGGTGTAATAGTATTTGGACGTACATTATTATTATTATTTGTTGTTGTTGTTGTAGATATAACGGGTGCTGGTTTTAATGTTGATTTAGATGTTGCAGTAGTTATTTTGGGTGCTGTGAATGTTGTTGTAGTTGGTGTTGTTGTTGAAGCTGTAGGAGATGCCAGCGCATTTCCACATTGCGTGCAAAACTTTGCTTGCGGAGCACAATTTGTATTACCACAACTAGAACAATGTTTTGTCATTTACAACTATTATTTATTTATTTATTGATTTATTTATCTTGATAAAATAAAAAAACTAAAAGTACAAATGATTTATTCTATTTAAAATCTCTATATATATTTACTATAAGAAATTGATGATATAATATCTTTGTTTTGTTTTGTGATCAAATATTGATTTTGTCTATACTATTATTGTGTTGATATTATTGCTATTATTATTTCCTTATTTAATTGGTAATGATAAGGTAATAATGGTGTTTTATGATTTCGAATATAATGGGTAAAAAACTATAAATTCTGGTGTGTTTTAATGTTATTCTGTTAATATTCAAGATAATAAAAGAATTTCTCTTAATTGAATATTGATATTGTTAAATATTTTATACTACAGTTGTATTGATGCGGTTTTGTTGATACTTTTTGATATTATTACAATTGGTTTGTTGATAACTATTTTAATTGTTATTGTTATAAATGATAAATAATTTTTAGATAAAACAAAATTAGATTTTTTTTATCATAATTTGATCAAAACAAAAAAAAAAAACCAACCACCCCCTTTTTTTTTTTTTTTCAATTATTATAAAAACAAATCAATGAAAGTTTTTTTTTTTCAATTTAATTTCATTTTTGAACATGTTAGTAATGGCGTCAAAAAAGAAAATAGATGTTATACCAAAGTCAGTGTTGAGCGGTAAGAAAAGAGATGTTAAAGAGGTACAGCATTTGATATCGAGTTGGGGCTGTCATGAACTCGAGGTACAGGAGAGTCCACTTGGTGGTCTCGGTTGTTTCGCAGGCAAAGACTATGAAGCTCAGGATTATGTTGCCAGAGATATCAGTCCGGCAGCCGATGTCATGGATATGAATCTCGGTAATCGTGTGTGCTGTAAATGTTACAGTGTCATTCGTAATCCACGTGGTCCTCGTGGCTGTGAGCGTTGCGGTAAACAATCATATTGCGACAAGTTTTGTAGCACTGAAGATTCCCAGCATCTTTTGGAATGCGATCTGTTGGATGCACTAGAGCGTAGAGTAAAAGCGAAACCAACGAGATCAGTACTCCTCCTAGCCAGATGTCTTCTCGCCAGACAATCAATCTTAAAGCGAAGTGATGACAACGATGATGACGACGATGAGGGTAATAATGCAAATTTTATAGATTATCTGATCAATCGTAAGTATCACTACTACTAATTATAGCTGAATGCTATATATGAGCAATTTCAAACTAACTGTTATCAATATCTATAGATAAAGATAAATATTCCAAAGAAGATAAAGAGAGTAGAGTCGGACTATCAACAATGGCTGGATCGTTTTTAACAAAGAAACCAATCAATCAAGTTTTACAATCAGAGATCGATGTACTCTATGATGCACTTTGCTCAATCAATTGCAATGCATTCACAATCATTGATTGTGTCAGTGGAGTATTATTGGGAACAGGTTTATATCCAGGTCTTACCTTTATTAATCATTCGTATGTATAAAAAGATAATTAAAAGTTAATGCTATATCTATCTATTTATATTATCTAAAACATACAGATTAATATATTTATTATTTATTTATTAGATGTGATCCAAATTTACAGGTTACACAAATTGGTAAAATCTTAACATTGAAAGCAGTGAGACCAATCAAGAAGGGTGAAGAATTCACTATTTCCTATATTGACAGAACTGAAGGTGCCATACAGAGAAACGAGGAGCTCATGGAGACATTCTTTTTCGAGTGCCAATGCCACAAGTGTGCCAGTGTACGAAGTGAAAAGCGTAATGATTTCTACTTTGTATGTAAAGACCCAAGTTGCAAAGGAAGAGTCGACTTTTATGACCAGGAAAACTTATCGGTCGATGCTAAATGCATGGTTTGCTCAAAGGGATTCGACGATCATGGTTACGCATTGAACGGTATTCGTAAATCGATTCACGACGATCTCATGAAGATCATTCAAGAGTGCTACAAATCACAACGATTGAACATTGCTAAACTTTTACCGGTTACCGATCGATTGTTCCAATATATTCATTATGGTGATAGTGCTACCAATCAGCTCATCAAAGATATCCTTATTTTCTACGAAGAGAAGAAACCTGCACCCAAAGCAACACCCGAGGAAACTGAAATGATCAAGAAACTCATTTTGAGAGTTTATCAATTCTATAAACACCACTTTGGTGAGAGTCACCCAGATACCGCCAAAGCAAAATCAAACTATTTAATATCGTAAGTTTTATTAATTAATTGATTATTATTATTATCTTTCTCAAAAAAAAAACATCTTTACTAATCTGTTTAATATAAAGTATTGGTAAACTGGATGAAGCTAAGCCGTTACAAGGTATTTACAGCTCTTTCTATGAATACAGTTATAAAATACTCAAAGAAGGAAAATATGCCGAATCATAAGATATTTATCAAATCAATTTTAATAAATTGCTATGTGACCTCATTCCTTATATTTATTCTCTTACTTTTATTTAAGTTTTTTTTTATTGTCTTATATTATATAAAGAGTCATATGTTTTGATATTAAATAGTTCAACATTGATTTGATTTATTGATTATTGTTTTAAAAAAAAAAAAAAAGAGTGAGAGAAAGATAGAAGAGAGTTATAAAAGGGAGGAGATTAAACAGAAAAAAGATTTCTACATGGTTCAATGCCATAAAGTTGATATATGACATGTTTAAAAAAAAATTATTATTTAGTTGATTTGATTGATGAAAAAAGAAAGAAAGAAAGGAGTAATACATTATTGTTGTTAACTATTAGTTTACTTTTTCTTTCCACATTTGAATCCTCCACATGCTGAAATAACAATGATGAAAATAATAATCTGCATATTTATTTAAATTGAAAAGTAAATTAAAGAAGTGTTAGTGAGTTTTGTTCATTTGAATTTAATAAGAGAGTGTGTGTATATGTTGTTGTTATTAGATAGTTACCGCTACTACAACACCAATGATAATCATTAATTTGACATTCTTCCACCACATTGAGCACTTAAGTTGTTTACTTTGTTTCTTGAATTGGAATGACTGTTGTTGAAGGTTCTCAGTACGATCTACTAGAATCTCAATCTTTTCACCACGCTTCAATAGCTGTGGTGCAATATCACTAACTAAAATATTCTTTACTTCGTCGACTTGCGCTTGAGTACGATTGAGTGTATCCGATTGTGGATTATTTGAATAGTGATCCTATAATGTATTATAACAATCATATTTATTAGTATGTTTGTTTTTAAAATATATCTGTAGATCGGTGCAGCTGTTAATTACCATTAAATTTTCTAAAGTTCTTGAGAAATCAGTGTTCATACCGTATGCCATTGCAGTCTTTCCTTTGTCACCATAGCTAGATTTGAATCTATTCTTTACGTCCTCTAAAAATAAAAATGGTATTCTTCTTCCAAACTCTTGATCTGCCATGCATAGATAAGTCAATGAATCACTAACAAGATAATGGAAAATATATCTAGATGTAATAATAATAATAATAATCATTGATTGTAAGTTTAAGTATAAGTATTGGTATCAGATCTATCTATAACTAACTTTATATATTGAACCTACTTTTCATAGACATAAGACATCTTTGTTTCATTGGGAGGAATCAACTCTAAGATTCTCTTGGTAATAGATTGAAAGTTACCAGTGGTATTGGTATACTCTGCCAAGACAGTTGAGCCTCTGGCAACTAATGAATAGATGAGTGGCATTATATGATACTACTAACTATTTAAAAAAATATCTATTCTTTGGTTTACTTTAATTCCGAAATAATTTGTTTGAATTGTGTTGTGTTGTTATATTAATAAATATTTATATATTACGATAACTTTGTTAAGAGAATGAAAGAAACCCAATATATATATATTTGATTACTTTTTTATTTATTTATTATTGCCAATCCTTAAATTATGAGTGTGTGGGGTATAAGCATACAATTTAATGATTTTTAATAATTTTTAAAAACATTTTTTTATTTTTTTAATTTTATTTTGACTTTTCGCAAGAGTTGTGTGTGGGTGAAAACTTCACCAGGTCTCCATTGCATAGTGTAGTTTTTAATTAAAAACTTTAAATTTATCTGTTGAATTATATTATTTATAGTTGCAATCGTTAACTCTCAAATAAAAGTGGTTAGAGATATGTGTTTTTTTTTTGTTCTGATTTCTTTAAAGAACAAATCTTATACAATTAATCATCATGAAGTTTTATTAGGTTTGAATTTTGTAAACAACTTAATGTATACAATGCAAATTGAAATACAATCTGTAGCACTGGGAATACCCATGAAACTGGTTCGATCACTCCGAAATAAGACATTGGGAAATAGGTCAATGCTATAACCAACATTATATGAATGATTTGATAAATGCTTTCCTTGTTATCCTATTATTTATAATATGAATTCTAATGTTAATATAACATATATAGAAATATATATATTATAGATTGATATCTTTAGAATTAACAATACATACAGATTCATTTAGATTACCAAATAATGAATTATCGGTGATTGTAGATGATGAGTCTGACTGACCGATGGTGATGGTCAGTGAGAGTAGTGTAATCAGTGATACTACCACTGATACACAGTTGATTACATAGACAGAGTAACTGTTGACTCCACTATAGAAATAACTAAAGCACTGCAGCGCTACAAAGAATGTAATCATCGCTATATCCAATAACATCGAATCTTCTACGAATATCATAAATGGGATAAGTAGAACCAATATTGTTACAACTGATGATAATATACTAAATTTTAATGTAATATCAACTAGTTAGTAACAATTTAATATTAAATAATAAAAAATAAACATACTTTGAGTTAAATGAACTAAGTTTACTTGTATCATCTGTAAAAAGCTTGTAGAATATAAAAATAGAAGATATATAACAAATGATTGATACGATTATCGATAGTATCTATTTTTTGATAAATATTAAATGTTAGTTATTAATAATAATCAAGTGCTATTGCTTTGATACATTACTTTAATAGGTGTGTCATAGGAAGGATCTAGTGTCTTTTCCATCAATTTTCTGTTTGTAAAAAGAATTAGATTGATCGATTGATATGCTTGTATCAAAACAAGTACAGGTCCAATCCAATTCAATATGAAAAGATAGGAATCTGTTAAGCCAGCTGGTATATACCAAATGAAAGAGAACACTGATATCAATAATGGTAATTCAATAACAAAGCTATAAGTTGCCTATAATTTCATTACATTACATAAACATGAATGTTAACATTAACTAATTCAAAAATAGATAGATTCGATTTGATTTGTTATGTATATATAATACATACCCATATATCTGGTAATATCAAAGTTATAAATAATAATATACAATGATAGATTATTAAAACAATAGAAATGTTTGCATTATTATAATTTGAGAATATAGATGATAGTAGTAATATAAGTAATGGTATTACGAATACCAACAATTTATTTATTATAAAGAATATCATTTATGTTGTTTGTTCATGAATATAAACAAGTTCCTTATGTAAATTTGACTATTAATTAATTTATTTTTACTATTTTTTTTTTTTTTTTCAAGTTCAAAGAATGAATTGAATTGATTACCAGCATTGGAAAAATGTTCCGTCTGCGCATTGTGGTTCGGTATACTCTTTCCAAGCACCGTATTTTACACAAAAGTCTGTTGCACCTTCTGAAATATATAGTTTATCGTCTTCACATTTGACACTAATAATTATTATTAAATAGTAATGATTTAAATAAAATGTTAGAATAATGTTAACTTTACTTTTTTTTCTTTTTCATTTAAAAAAGGAGTTACATACGCAAATGGTGCATCACATAGTGGATAGGGTGAAAGGTTGAGTCCTGCTGGTTCACCGTTACAATTTTCGTTGGTGTACTGATTCATACCAGTATAGCCAGGGTAAGCTTGGAGGAGTTGCTCTTGGGTTTGACAGGTGTACTGCGAGTAGTACGGGTCTTGTGGATAGCAAGTGTTGTATTCGTGAACAGTACGTTGAGTCTCATTACCACACGCTGAATCTGAGTATTCGATCCAACCGATAAATGAATCATTGCAAATATATAGATAGCTACCGAAGGTGTATGGTATGCAGCCGGTGGTGTCATAACCATAGATTTCAACAACTTCAGATCCACAATCCGATGAATTATAATAGGTGTTTACATAGTAAATGGTTGAGGTGTTTTGTGCTTCTACAACACCATTCTCTCCTGCCAAAACAAAAATCAAATAAAAAACAGCTAATAAAATAAAATTGATCTTCATTGTTCTGTATATCTTTAATAACTATTTAAATACGAACTAATGAAATGGAATGAATGTACTGTTTGAAATTTGAAAGGGTACAACTACTCTCAAGTCTACAGATATCCAAAAAAAACAAATCAGAGCCACCAAAAAAGAAAAGTAATATTACAATTCTGCAAAAAACCATGGTATCAAGTGTCGGGCATGAATGAGTTTCAGACCTATGAAAACCAATGCAAGATATTTTGTATTTTTTTTTGTTTTTCAGCGTTGAATTTGGTGTGTTGATCGCCATTTGTTGTCATAAGGGTGCACACTGAATCTCTAAATTTAGAATTAATAAATTTACAATTTTTTTTATTCAATTAATTAATTAATGATACATTGGTTGAATTCCGCTATCACTCGATTCATTTACATCATCCTTGTTTCTTCGATTGTTGTTGTTGTTGTTGTTAATGATGTTGGTGAATGTATTGTGTGTATTATTTATAGGTTGTTGGGAGATCTGTTGATTGCTAAGTGTATCTTGATTAGTGTATGGTTGTTGTGGAACCGGCGATGTAGATGGTAATATATTAGAGGTTATTGATTGTAGGTTATCAGTTTCTAGAGTACCAGTTGTATGATCAGCAACTAGATCATCGTCATCTCTATCATTATTTCTCCTATATCGTTTATGTGCCAAAGTCTGTTGAATATGATCAAAAGAATGACCACGGTGTGTATCGGTTACACATCGAATGCAAACATTAATCTTACAGTTACTACAGAGTAGTTTAAGTTTCTGTTGATGTACATCACATTGATTCATTACTATTGATCAAGTCTATTAAAAAGTACTACTGTATAATAAACTGATTTATATTTATTTATTTATTATTTATATATTTAGATTATCTTGGCACCAAATTTTAAAGATTTACTAAATAAAGTTAAATAAATATTGGGTTTAAAACTATTGCTATATGATGCATTAAAACTATTATGATTGAATGATGTAGTGGTGGTGGTGGTGGAGGTTTTTGTTGAATATGATCTTTTGAATGATGACGAAAATGATTTTGGGCGACTACTACTTTTATCGAGTTTCTTTGTCGAATAATTATTCTTTACTGTATTTATATTATCTGTTGTTTTAAATCCAAATGATACTTTCTATTTTTGTTTTTTTTAATTTTTTTTTTAAAAAATAGGATAGAGTTTTAATATTAGAGTTGTTTTGTTATATTGTTTTAAAAAAGTTAAATAAATAAATTTATATTTTATTAATAATAATAGATAATAATGATTAATTAACTTTGATTTGGCATTGTAATATTACTAGTTGGTTGAATTGAATTAGTTTCATTATTAGTATTACTACTATTCGAATCATCTGATATTTCTTTTCTTTTTTTACTATTATTGTTTTTATTATTATTGTTGTTATTGTTATTATTATTATCATTACTATCAATATTATTATTATTATTATTATTATTATTATTATTATTATTATTATTTGGTTTATTTTTTGATTTGGATGATGGAATATTATTTTTTACCTTTTTTGGAATTTCAATGATAGGTTCTTCTTTTTTCTTTACGAGGTAAGATTCGAATACCTTGGTGAGATGTGGTAGCATTGGGAATTGATATGGTGCGACTTGAAGCAAATCGAATGCCAAACCAAAGGTACCGTGACCACTAAGATCTGGTATCTTGGAGTATCTCTGACTAAAGTGGGTGAGCAATGTGAATTTTGCACGCATCTGTCTACCGATGTCCAACGCCTCACCGATGGTCGAGTGTTTCTTTGCTTTCGCTTCATTCTGCATGTCATCTCCAAACGTAGCTTCGTGCAACAAGAACGTTGAATCTTGACCTGCTACTGCCAAATCACTACATGGTCTAGTGTCACCAGAGTATCTAAAAATATTTATTTGAACAAATAAAAATAAATAAATTTCCAATGTTTCTAAATAACAATATTATTATTGTTTTTTCTTTTAAAAATCAACATTTAAAAGTTTAAAAGGTAACTTACGTAAATTTAACACCATTTTCCAATTCAATGACAACACCACAAGCATTCGTACAGTGAATAACAGGTACACTCTCAAGAGAAACAATTCCTAATTTCTGAAGTGCAGCACTATTTTTGTAATATATATAATGTTAATATTCAAAATATATCAAAAAAAAATAATTTAAATTCTTACATTGCAGGTTTAGAATTTTGTATTTGTTCAAATTCAACTCCTTCAAAATCGATAGGTGTCATTCTCCTTAATAGCTTTAACCAAAAAATTAAGGTATGTGGACCAATAATAACGACTGGATCTTCTTTAATACCTAATTCTTCAAATGCCTATTTTAATAAAATGAATATTTATATTGTTAGTTTTCATTTGATTGATTATATTAATTGAACTAATTCTATAATAATTTACTCTTGCTCTCTTTTCTAAAATTCTTGGAATACCTAAATGATGATCAGCATGTACATGAGAGATCCAAATCACTTTAAGGTTGATAAGTATCTTTGCAATGTTTTCATGTCCAAAGAATCTGGCTAGTTGTCCATAGGTACCTTCACCGGCATCCAATAACATACTGGTTCCATTCTCCATCAATATATGATTACCGGTTACATTTCTATAGGGTGATGGCAAAGCACTTCCAGTACCTGTAAACAATACTTTTGGATATTCAACTTTATTCTTTGCTGTATTGACAACTGGTTGATTTAAAACAATGTTAAATTAATAAATAACCTATAAAATTATAATTAACTTATATATACATTTAATTACTTCATCCAATTTATCTTTAATTGAAAGATTGGGTAATACGACATCATCAAATTCCTTGCCGGTTTGTGTGACCTGTTGGATTTCACCGGCTTGACGTGAAGGTGCCAATGTGAAACGCGTTAACTTTTCAATAGGTATCATATTGTTCTTTAGTGTCTCTGAATGAATGGTTGGTTTACCGGTCTCAAAGAGTGGTGTAACAGTTCTTGGCTTTATTGGTGGTGGGAATAGGTCGGGTACTACCTGTGCCAGTCGGTTCAAATGAATCTCTGAACCTGGGAACGATGGACTGTACTCACAATTCTCTTTGTTCACAATAATATGTTTAGTGACTGGTCCAAACTTCTCCATGAATTCAATGTATCGCTTTGAGTGTAAAACTTCAGGTGGTGACATATGAAACACTCCACTCATAACCTTCTCATTATTATGATATGGTAGGAATGCTTCATTACTGAAAAGTGAATCGAAATATTCAATACTTGGACATTTTATAATTGTGAAATTCTATTGATGTTTGTTTTGTTTAGAGTTAGTTAAACTTTTAGTTGATAATAACTAATGAAAGATAGTATAGTTACGGTTGCAGGAGATGGTTCATCCATGACTTGATGTGGAAATATTTGAGTTCCATCGGGAAGTGTGATGGTTTCACCATTCTTTAGACGCTTGAAAAGGAATGCTTGACTCTTTGGGATACCAAGTTCCAGTGCTTTCTCTGGGTGGAATCGACCGACAAATTCATTGGTACTGCAAACCCAACAGTGGACGGTATCAGAATCCATATCTACTTTGCTTCCCTTTGGGAAATAAGCAGGGATTTCTCTTTTCATTCTTTTGAATAGTGGTTTCGATGATAAATCACCATCCAATCCCGATGTAGTTGTAGATGATTCATCTCCATTATTATTATTGCTATTCTGTTCAATTGCACCCAATACAGTGTCAGAGATATCACATTGATGATTGTTGTTATTATTGCTATTACTATTACTATTTTTAATATTATTCTTATAGGTTTCAAATTCTGACTCTGGTGAGGGTGGTGGAGATGGTTCATCTTTGATATCGACTATTCTCATTTCCTTTCTGTCTTGTCGGTAGTGACGGAATGTCGATGGTATCTTTGGTGGACATCTATTGATTGGCACCGAGATGATGGTGAGTTCAGAGTCACGGATCACGTGATTCGTAGTGTTTGGCAGCTCGAACAAGTTGATCGATAGATTGTGATTGCCACTGAAGAATCGTGACGCTGTGAACAGCTGATGCAATCCTTTCGGTCCGTAGATATCAATCTCTGAAATACCGATGTCATCGATCGTATAGGTCAGACCTAACAGACCACCAACCGATTCCCATCGCAATGTCGACAGAAATATATTGTTCAACTTTGTAAAGTTGATACCTGGTCTCTGTGTAAAAGATCGTTGTGTACCTTCACCACACTCAAAGAGATATCTATGAAGATCGAAATTGGTGTATAACGATGGTGATGTCTCTACATTATCACCTGATATCTCAACATATGCTTTAACCATTTGATACTTCTATACTATACTATTCTAATATATGCTATATCTAATATCTAAAATATATCTAAAAAAAAAATATTATAAATAAAAATATAATGTATGACATACAAGTTCATATCATTTAAATTTGTCGGTTTTTGGTTAACAGAAACCCAAAAAAGAAAAAAAAAAAAACGAGAATTTAAAAAAAAAAAAAAAAAAAAGTAAATCAAAGTTCGTTTGTTTCATGTCATCTAGCAACTATTTATGTGTTAGGTTGTATTTGATTTGGAAGTAAAGAAAGTATTAAGAAATGGATTTATTTTCTATGTATGGAGGTGATGATGATGAAGATGGAGGAAGTGGTGGTGAAATAGAAATAACAATACATCAAAATGGTAATAATCTCAGTATTGAAGGTATTAGTAGTAGCAAGAAAAGAGATAAACCAGATACAGAAGCAACAATAGAATTTAGTAGTAATAGTAATAATGGTGAAAAAAGAATGAAGATTGGTGTAGATAAATGTGAAGTATGCAAGGAAAACGTTTCAAAATATAAATGTCCTGCCTGTTTTGTTTTGTTCTGTAGTGCGGAGTGTTCGAAACAACATCGTTCAGAATCAGATTGTAATGGTGTCAAAAAAGTCAATCATTTCATTCCACTTAATCAAATGTCTGATAATGATATTATAAATGGTACCAATATTATACTATACAATACAATATGATTGTTTACATTAGCTGACTGACATCTTTAATTATTTTAATATGATAGATTTCAATTTCCTAGATAATATAAATAGAGTTAATGAAACAGGAAAGTCAATATTGTCGAAATCATTCATTCAGAATAAATCGGTGTATGTTCAACGTGCAGCATTCAAAAGAAATATCAATTTGATGATTATGCCAAAGGAGATGTCCAGACACAAAGAGAACACTACACACTACAATAAAAAGAAGAATATATTACACTGGAGAATACAATGGAACTTTGTTGATGATGCGACATCACTGGTTTCATCGTCAGTCAATGAAAACGATACACTGAGCGACACCTTACAAAAACACATAGACGATCCAACCAATATTTATAATATAAAGAAATTCTTAAAGTTAAACAATAGTAGAAATAATAATAATAATCAGAATAATAAAAATAATAATAATAATAATAGTTATCATTTAATTTTAAAAAGAGAAAGATCAAATGTATGTATATTATTATCATTGTTATGTTAATTAAATATTTTTTATTAATTATATTTATTCTCATTCATTTAACATAGTTAAATCAATATTATTTATTAAATGTAAATCAAAATGTTAATAATAGTTTAAATCTTAAAGAGATCATAGAATATCCGACTATTCTGGTTGTTTTTGATTTGGATAAATATAATATAATAAGAGAAGATACAGAAGTCTTGGAAAAGTTGCAAGAAGAACAGAAACAAATCATTTCAAATAATTTAAAGGCAAAGTTTGATCCGAATCTGGTAAACACATTGGAAGAATCACAACAATTATTAAGTGGTAAACCAATTGTTAAGAAAAACAACTCTAGTAAAAGTAATGCTAATAGGAATGACACTAATAATGAAGACAGTAATAATAGTAATAATAGTAAAGAAACAATAGCAAAAACAGATATTCAAAATGAAATTAAAGAAGAATCACCGGTGAAATCAACAGTTGAAGAAATAAAACCAGAAGAGCCAACAACAGTTTCAAATAAAGAAATAGAAGAAAAAGAAGATGATAACGAGTTCTTCTTTACTTTTTAAACATTAAAAACAAAACATTTCCAAAACTTTAATCAGAATTGGAAGGTTGATTTATTTTCTATTTTTATTTTTAATCTTAAATTGGAAGTTATTATTACTATTACTATTATTGTTACTATTGTTATTATTATTATCAGATTCAGAATTGGATGACTGATCTGTTGCAGTTGGTGGTGTTGTTGGTATTGCTGTTGTTGTTGTTGGAGTTGGAGATACTGGCATATTCTTTACTTGATTCCAATCTTGTGCTGTCTTCCAAGCTGGTGCTATAGTAACAGTTACTGTCGACAGCTCTTCATTATTGTTGTTATCTTGAGTTGTTGTTGTTGTTGTTGTCGAGCTTGTTGAAGTTGGTTGTACTGTAGCTTGATTTTCATTTGTTTTGTTATTGAGAGGTGATGAAGAAGGTGATGGTAATGATGGTTGTTGATTCCTATTTTTATTATTTCTATTTTGTTTACCACCAGCTAGTGTCTAAATTTATGATTGTTTATTAATAAAACATAAATTAGTAATTTGTAATAATAAACTAGTAAAAGTTTACACAACTTACAGGGAAATGTTTTTCCATACCAAGTTTTCTTTGTTCTTCTATATCTTGTTGCTCGATTTGTTTGATGATCGCTCTCAATTCCTCATCCATCTCCTCCATTGCAGGATAGATCACCTCATTGTTATTGGCACTGTTATTCAAAGAAGAAGGTGCAGCAGGAGATGATGGTATCGATCCAGAATTACTGCCACCACCACCACCACTACTAGTGTCGCTATCACCACTCGATCTTATTATACTTCTATTCTTATTTTGTTGTTGTTGAGCCTTCTTCTTGTTCTTCTCTTTCTCTCTCTCCAATCTCTCCTTTTCCTTCTTTTGTTTCAATTTGAATTCATCTACAGGATTGATATAAACTCTTTTATTCATATTAAGAGTTTCAACTATTTTCATATCCTTCTTTTGTTTAACTATATATATAATATAAAATAGTAAAATGTTTAACATTATTATTATTATTGATTTGTTTTTGTTTTTAACTTACTCTTTACTTCTTCTTCCCACCAGATTATAGAGGTATTATACCATTGCGAGGTATCTGTTTTGATGGCAAGTTGTGGTGTATCTGCCAAGAGTTCGTAGATGATCGATTGCATTGACTTTAGCAGGTTCATATGAGTGATTGGATATACGATGTCATAGTGTTCACCTTGACAGTATGCCAAGCTAATAGTGATCGGATAGCTGTTGTCAACGCAGGTAGTAGTCGTTCCAATGTAAATGACAAAGTTCACTCTGTAGTAGAGTGACAATGCCTGTAGTTCTATCTCACCGCCCCACGTATCGTCCTTTGCCATCAACTCGATGTAACGCTCCCACGGATCATTAATACATGCAAACGGTTCGAATCTCTCACGATTCTTCTCTAGATACTCTATACACTTCTCTCTAACGTATCTATGTTTAATTTGAGTACCATAGATATATTCACTTATACATCTAAACTATAAGATTGATGATTATTAATAACAATAATAACAATATTAATATTACTATCACAAAATAAAAAACATTTTTAACAAACCAAACCAAACAAAAATAAACTAATCAAATCATATGATAAACAAAAACAAAGTAGTAATTAAGCAATGTAAAAAAATAACTTTATAACAATATTACTAAACAACTAATTACTACTTACTAAACAAGCACCATCTTTTGGTATTTCCTTTCTAACTAAACCTAAAGATAATAATTGATTGTCAATTAATTGTAAATTATTATTCATCTTGGATGCACATTAACAATAAATTAAAAAAAAAAAGTGAACATAAAATTTAACACAAAAATTTTAGCTTTCAGAATAAATAAATTAGTTTTCTATGATTATTCTCAAAAGATCACTTTCATAGTTTAAGTACAACATGTAAAATATGTATTCATCTTCGAGAAGTGTTAAATTTCGTAACTACAAAAAGTTATATCACTTTTTCTATGACAATGTTTGAATTGTTAACTTCTTTAACTTTGATGATATTAAATATATTGATAAAAATATAATAATTAAAGTGCAACATATAATAATTTAAATATCCCATTCACAGTATGGTGAAATAGTCAAAGGCTACAACGAAAGGTTTAGATTGCAGGTCCTCGATCTCAATACTATGAAAAGAATTATATTAAACCAAGATCCAAAGTTGAATTTTATGTTAAAACATTTGGATCAGAAAACAGACATCTTTATTCATTTTTATAAATATTGTTGATTATTATTTATCAATATATCAAAAGTTGAAAATTTGTAAACAAAATCAGCAGCAATGATTGATCATTAGTTGTTCATGTAGTCAGTTTGGATTGAATAAATAAACATCAACTAAATGATATTAAAGTTAATTAAGCTAGACACAAAATAATAATAACTTTATTTAATCTAGTTAATCAGGGTCTCTTGTTAAATATCTATTCCGCTAGTTGCTAATCATTGATTTTCTCATATAAATTTCCCATATTACAATAACCATTTTTTGAACACAAATTTTTGATTGAAGATCTTTGAGAATTTGATTGAATCTTTCTTAACATTGATAAATATGTCTGTCCCTGTATTCTTTGATCTCTCGGGTTCGTTGTAGCTTGCTCCGAACTCCGATGCAGATTGGAAAACTCATTTTACCCATCGAAAAACAGAGGCTAAACTCTTTCAATTTTTTTTAAAGAATAAAACAAACTTTATATTCTAAATCTACTATAAAAATGCTTTCTATTTATCTAATTTTTATTAAAATCTAACAAGGTTTGATATTTTATTTTATTTTTTTAATATTAATCTCTATTTCAAAAACTTCAAAGATTTAGATTCTAATTTATTATTATTCTCTACTAACTCGCCTTTAATATTACTAAGTATTTCAAAAAAACTATGCAAATATGATTTAACAATATCACTTTAAAAAAAAAAAGTAAATAAATATTGAAAAATTTAAAAAAGATAATTTTTACTACACTTACAATGTTTTTTTTATAATTAATTCTGTTTGAATATCTCTAAAATAATTCAAAATTATAATTTTTTTGGATTATATTAATAATATATATCTTTATAGTTATTATCTTTATTAGTATTATTACTACTATTAACTTGATTATCATTATTATTTTCATTATTATTGTTAATATAATTATCTTCGTTATAAACATTATTATTTAAAAACTCTTCAATATCTATAATTGGGTCTCTTCCAATATAAAACCATAAACCGGTACAATAATTGTTTTATAATCCATTGTGATAAAATAGTAAAATAATATAATATGTAAAAATAAACAAATTAATAAATATTTATAAATAGAATACAGAGATATCAAAAAAAACTAATATTAAAATGTTGTGATATTTTAAAGTAGAAAAAAAAAGTATTTATTTTGAAGGTTGAGAAGAGAAAATATAATTAAAATTTATAATGAAACTAACATTTCTGAAAAGTTGATTTTGAAGTTGTATAAAACAATTATTATAAAAAAGGGGACAGTGTTAAATGAATCCAGATGAATGATGTTTGTTCCAAAAAGTGAAATATATTTTTTTTTAAACAAAGATAGAATGTTTCGGTTTTAATGATTAAAATATTAAAATAATTAAATTGAACTATTGTAGTTTCCGATATTGTTAGATTATTTTTTCGAATTATTAAACATTAAAAAATACTCCCATGTTTTATGTTGTTTTTTTGATGATCTGTTATTGTTGTTGACATGTTGTTGTTAAAATTAGGATGTTGTCTTTGAGTGTAAGAAATCAACAAAGTACTCTGAGATTTGATTTTGTTGTGGTGGAAATAGTTGTGCGAATTTATAGAATTGGCAAACTTTGGATTTCGAAGTTCCGCTGCATTGAACATCGAGTGAATATATTCCCTGTTCCTGGCACCTTTATCTTGTCACCGGGCAACACATTTGCAATCTCTTGTGTCACCGTTCGAGTTTATATACAAAGTTGGGCGGTGATATCGCTTGCGGCTGAGTGGCGTAGTTTGGTGAATGTGCACATTCACACAACACAGATATCTGGAAAATACTGGTCAAGAGCAGTCACCCTTTACACTTATTTGATCGATGCCAATTACCATAAGTTTAACTTCACCATCGTGAATTCTATATCCCAAGGAGTCACTGTCGATTGCTCTGCAATGACTAGTAAATTCAAATCTGTGGAATTTCATTTTATCCCAAAAAATGAAAAAAATTTGCATATCTTTGGGATACTTTTGCAAAAATAATGCGAGAATTCAAAAAAAGTTGTAGAAAAAAAAAAAACCCAATCTTTTAAATGTAATAACACAACATACTCATTCATACTACTTTTCATTTTAATATAAAAGATAAATTATGAAAAAATAAAACTATTATTAAGGTGGGTAAAGGTATGTTCTCATTAACAAAATGAAGTAATAAAAAAAATATCTCTTTAGATCCTGAACTGCGATCTTGTTTTTGGTTCTAATATCATTCGTATCTTATCAAATATTTAAATATCATGATCAACTATAATCTTTTCACCCTACAATTGACCTATTTTTACAAACTATCTAATCACGTGTATTCTAAACAGCTTTAAAGAAACAAAAATCATGATGCAATCTTTTTTTTTTCAAGCTTCAAACCCTGCTTGGGTACTCAAAAAAAAAAATCAAGATATTAATTTAGATTTCGGATTTTTTTTGACGTGTCGATTTTACACTTAATATAATTGGTATCAGAAAATGAAATTTTAAACAGAACTAATTTAAAATATTTAAAGAACTTTAATATTAATTATTTTTTTTTCCTTTTTTCTTTTTATTTATACAAACTATTCTATTCTATATTATGAAGAAGTTATATTTATTATTATTTTTTATTTCTTTTTTGGGAATATCAGATGCTTATGATTTGAATGCTCAAGAACGTAAGTCATAATATTAAGTCATACTTAGATATAGTAAAGTATTAAACAAAAATCTACTATTATTTTTATTTAGTGAGTTCATTAAGATGGTTAATTACCCAGGTATTTATTTTTTATCAACATTTATTTTTTTTTAAATAATTTTTTTTTAACAAAAATAAAATATAGTATCAAATTAATTCGAATTGGAACATGACTGCAACTGATTGCGCTGATATCAATAAAGGTGCTGGAGGATCGATTACTTGTGGAATTGATCAAAGTGGATTTCAAACAATTACTGCATTGTAAGTTGTTTAAGTGAAAAATATTGTTATTAAAAGAAAATGTTAACATCTTCTCAGATTAATGGTAACTTCTACTTGGGTCGATCATGGAGAACCACCAGTTATTGACAAGTTGATATTCCCCAATTTACAAACGTTCTTGTTAAGTGCTGGTCAACATAAAAATGCAAGCTATTCATTATTGGGTTTGCTTGATAACACTGAAAATGTCAATTTAAATAGAATAACTGTTCAATATTTAAGTTTGGCATCCGTTCCAACATTCCCATCAAAACTCAAATTAACAACATTGTAAGTAGAATAAATTTAATTAAATATGAATAATTAACTAATTTATGAAAATAGAGTTTTGACGGAAGTTACTATGATATCTGATTTAAATTTGAACTTAATATTTAAAGGTGTAAATTCCAGTTTAAATTTTCAAAGAATATCATTCACTTCCACTTTTAAAATGTTTTTAGATATATCAACTATGACAAAAAGTACATTATCTACTATGTAAGATATAATCCAAATAAAGCTCCAATATTTATTATTCATATTAATATTATCACTTCAAGAACATTTAAGACTATAAATAGGTTTGAACAAAATGGAATGTTGAATTTTACCAACTCTTATTTTGACACACTAAGCGATATGTAAGTTATTTTATATTACTCTTCTTGTATTAAACACTATTTTAATTTTTTCCAAATAATTATAGAACTATAAATGATATTTCAAATACACACCCAATTGTATTTGGTTCTTCAACTTTATATAGAATGTAAGTATTTGGTTTTCAAATCAAACTTGAACATAAAATTAATAATTCATTAGAGATATTGATAATGCAATGGTTGTTCTTGGTGACCTACCGAAAGTTAGAAATTTGTAAATATCATTAAATTCTTAACTGGTTTCTTTTTTACTTAAACCTTTCAATTTAATTATGTATAGTAAAGCAAAAAATTGTGCATTTTCAACTTCAGATTTTTCAGTATTACCTTCTCTTAGTGATGTGTGAGTAATAATATTAATATAACTGGAAATTTTAACTATTAACAAAAATTAAAATTTAGAATTTTTGACAATATTTCCACACCAATTGAAAATGCTTCAGGTTTGTTCAATGTGTAAGTATAAATATTCTAAATATTCAATCGATCAAAAATATCTTTTAACACCATTTTTTATTTAGAGTAATTACAAATTCACCTGTTCCAATTGTACCATCAGAATCTTGGTTTTCAAATTCATTCTCGTTGTATGTCAACTTTTAAATCTAATTTATATTTATTCACTTATAAAAATTAATTATTATTTTCCAGAAAGTTAGAAAATACCAGTAGTAGCGGTCAATTACCAGATTTTAAATCATTTGATAGTGTTTCGATATCAATATATGGAACACAGAATATAAAAACGGAATTATATGATTCATTTTGTAGATTCAATTTGGATATAACATCAACCACTCTAGTTGGTAATGTTGCAGATTGTTTTTATTGTTATTGGTCTGAAATGAAATCAAAACTTCCATCAAATACACCAAATCCTCCAAATGATTTTAAATGCAGTATGTATTAATTTTCTTTTAAAATACTACCTTTCAATTTTATTAAATTGTTTATAAATAATAAGATATTTCATTGGATAGTTATAAATATGTCATTCCTCAAATAGGTAGGGTATTATATATTTTCATTTCATTATTCCATATTTCTAACTTATAAAAATTACTATACAAAAGGGACTTTTATTTTATCTTTAAAAGGAACTAACTTGGGATGGGGACAAAATAAATCACCTTTAAGTTTAACGAATGCTATTTATAATAAGCAGTTTTCGTAATTATCTTCTATATTATTTTCTAGAAATCATCATGAAATTTAAAATATTAATAATTTGAAATTATCTAGATATCTAGTCAACACAGAATATGGAAGCTCAAATTTAACATTTTCAACAATTCAAAACTATACTTTACAAATATATTGGGGATTAGAATGTATGTTATTTATTTTTTAATTTGTTTTCAAATTTTATTAATTATTTTAAAAATACTTTAGTAAGTGTGTATTTAATTCAATCAGAGAATATTGATGGTAACAATGTTTTAATTAAAGCATTTGGAAAATTTAACTTGAAAGCACCACTTGCAATCAAAGCCACCAATTTTGGAAATTCAAATTGTCAAATCACATATAACACGACAACCCAATTTAATTGTATAATTCCGAATCAAAATAGCACAAATCCAATTTTAATTAATCTTGATGATACTATTACAACTATTAATTATTATAGTTCTTCAAGTATGTAGAATATCAATTTGTTGTTTTGTTTTCATTTTATCTAATTTTTATTTCTCTAATTTAGCTTTACTCATAAGCGGTGTCCATTTCAAGATAAATAATCAAGATGTTGAAATTAGTGCAAACTTTGGACCGAATCCATACAATGTATCTGCCATTATATCCAACTTCCCTTGCCAACAAACATTATTAAATGATTCAATATTATCATGTAGATTACCAGTAGGTTTGGTGGAAAATGTTTATTATAGTTTGTTGGTTTATGCCAATGGATATAATCAAACGATACCTGTTTTCATTAAACCTAAAGAAGATTGTGGATCACAATCAAATTGCAATGGTCATGGAAGTTGTTTCGATGGAAAATGTAGATGTAATGATGGATATAGTGGATATTATTGTGAATCACAACTAAGTCCAGGTGTTGTTATTCTTCCAAACAACACGATTCCTTCACCAACTGTCATCGTTAAAGATGGAATGAATTTCACATTCAACATCATTGCAATTCAAGAGATAGATGAGTTAAGTTCAGTGGTAAGAGAATTGAAAACAAATAAATGGATTCATTCAACAACTGGAAATGAAACATTCAGTATCACAACATACAGTTTACAATCAACAACACCAGAAGTAGATCAAATCAATGCAACAATTGAATATTCAAAGAACAGTAGATTGATTAACTTTGCAGGACAATCAACATTATATCCAGAGAATAGTTTGAAATTGATGGTTACAATCAATAATTGGTCATATAAAGATCGATTAAATCGATTGAGACTATTAATGGAATCGATATCTTCAATCAATAATAATGATGACGGTTGTTCAGAATTGGATATTTCAGTCAACAATGGAACAGAAGTGAATTTCTTGCGAATGACAATCAACGATGTATCGTTTTATGGTCGATTCCTTCCATATGCGCTGTCAGACGACAAACCAGTCTTAATTCAAAATCAAGTTGTTAATCAAACTAAAGAAAGTATTTTGAGTGGAATGACACTTACTTACTGTGATAGATGTGTAATAGATCCTGATTTTTCAGTTCTTATCAACACTGATGTTAAAAGTGATTGTAAAGAAAAATTCGCCACTTGGAAGATCGTAACCATTGTTGTTGTGCTTTCTGTTGTTATTCTGGCTGCAGGTCTCGGAGTATTCTTTGTATTGAAAAAGAAATATAAATATAGAAAAGAACAGAAAAGAATAGGCAACAAATTAAATAAACTATCATAATCAATACGATTAAATTGATGAATCGAATGAAAATTTATTATATATATCTTTAAAATTTTTGAAAATTTTTATTTTGTGTGAGGGGTAACCCCCCTGAACTTCGGATTATATTTTTACTTTATTAAAACCATTATTTAATTTATAATAATGACTATATAAGGCAATTATTTTCATTTCTCTAACCCTTTATTTGATATAATTAAAACCAATTTTATAAAATTAAACTGTTTTTTAAATAACAATTAAATTATTGCAAAAACAAATTTTTAGACTCTTCTTCATATTCAAAATGTAAAGGTTTTTATCTGATTTTACATAAACATCATTACTCGATTTAATTTAAAATACCAGATTCTTTGAGTTTTTACCTAGTTCCCAGATTTTTTGGAAATTTTAGAGTATGATATAGATCTACTAATAAATAATTTTGTTTAACTATTTTTAGTATATTCGACAACTGTACAAGACATCTCACTTGTCATCTATATTCGAAAACACATAATATTTTTTTACTTAAAATGAATACTTAACTAAATTTGATATACAAACAACCTGTCAGGACCTGAATGTTTTTTAAAATTCTTGGGTATTCATGAGATAAATATACTAGATGCCATTCATTTTAAACTCAATAGAGCTCTTAAATACAGTTAATAATGGTCATATAAACTGACACCTTTTTACTGCCAAAAACCCTATGAATCTTTATGAAACAATTTGAATCAAATAATCATAAATTATTATATCTTAATCCTATTAATTGATTTTTAAGAAAATAAATTTATATCTCTAAAACAAAAAATATTTTATTACTTCAGAAATACTGCACAAATAATTTTTGTTTGTTAATTTTTTTATAAAAAGTTAAATTTATCAATTTTTTTATAAATCATTTTCAAAGATCTATAGATATTTCAATACTTTCTAAAACAAATAAATGAATATATGTCCAACCAAATATAAATTTAAACAATTAAAATAAAAAAATTAAAAAACATTTCAATTTTCATTTTTTTTTATTTTTTTCAACTTAAGAAGGGGGTGGTGTTCACTTATTAGATAATGAGTTGTTTTTAATTTAACTTTTTTTTTTTTTTTTTTGATTTTTCATTATTGTTTTTTTTTTGGATTTGCAAACATACATTTCTTTCATCTTTTCTTTGGCATTAAGGACCTACTTAATAAAAGCAACAATATAGAATTTAATTAATTAATTAGTACCAATATAGAAGTAGTAGTGGTGGTCATACACAGTAGTAGTAACATAAAGAGGAAAGATAGTTGCAAAAATCGGTTGTTTATTTTTGTTTTTTTTTTTCAAATATTGTTTTATGTGTGTTGATATTTATTGTTTTTGTCAATAGAACCATATATATTTAAAGTGTTGGTGTGTTCATTTCAAAGTTGAAAGAAGTTTTGTTGTGTATGTTCATTCATCATAGCAACAACCAAAAACTTTATTCACATCATCATCATAGCAACAATAACTATTCTATTTCAATTTAGCCAATTATTAACCAATATTCGCACTTAGTCCACAGAGGGTGTGTGTTTTGTTTGAGTAATAAGCTATTATTATTATTTAATATAAAAGCAACAATCAATAACAAGATTTATTCTAAATATATCATTTATTTTTATAAGATATTGTTTTTCATTCATTTGAAATCAAATCAAATTATAAAATTCAATCATTTATCTATCTATCTATATATGAATCAAATTAAATCAATCATTTAATTCTATATTTATTATTTATTAATTTTTATTTTAGTGTAATAGTACAAAAGTTAATATATAAAACAAAAAAAAAAAGTAAAGTTACTTTTAATAATAAAATAAATATAATTTTAATATATATATCAATATCAATATCAATATAAATATAAATATATATAATATCTATATATAATAGCAAAATAAACGATGGCAACTAGTTGTAATATCAGAGTTATTGCTAGGTTTAGACCATTGAATGCAAGGGAGAAGAGTGGTGATCAAGATCAGGTGGTCGTACAATTTCCGGGTGAGGGAACACAGTTGATTATGAATCAGGGTGGAAATCAAGTACCTTTTACATTCGATCGTGTATTTCCACCTGACACACATCAAGAAGAGATTTTCGAAATAGTAAAGAGTACTGTTGATGATGTCTTAAATGGATACAACGGTACTATATTTGCATATGGACAAACTGGTTCTGGAAAAGTAAGAAAGAAAGAAAGAAATATCTATATATTGGAAAGAAGAAGAAGAAGAAGAAATATTAATTAAATTATTTTATTTTTAGACATTTACAATGTTTGGATCAGAAGATAAAGATCCAGAGTTAGCAGGTATCATTCCAAGAACGAATGTTCATATATTCAACAAGATTGCAGAGGATACATCGGGATCGGAATTCACTATAAAGTGTTCGTTCGTAGAGATCTATATGGAGATTATCAAGGATCTTTTGAATCCAAAGAATACCAATTTGAAGATAAGAGAATCGAAAGCCAATGGAATTTGGATTGAAGGATTGACAGAGGAGTTTGTTGCCGACGAGCATGAAATCATGGATCTGATTGCGTTGGGTGAACAATCACGTTCCGTCTCCAAAACCAATATGAATCAGCGATCGTCTCGTTCGCATTCACTGTTGATTCTGACGATCGAACAGAAATCAAAGGACGGTTCCATCAAGCGTGGAAAGTTGAATCTCGTCGATTTGGCGGGTTCTGAAAAGGTCGCCAAGACCGGTGCAGAGGGACAGACTCTTGAGGAGGCAAAGAAGATCAACCAGTCGTTGTCTCTGCTCGGTAATTGTATACATGCTCTGACAGAGTCGAAGCGTGAGCACATTCCGTTCCGTGATTCCAAGCTCACTCGTATCCTACAGGAATCTCTCGGTGGAAACACCAAGACAACGTTGATGATTACAGCTTCTCCACATGTTTCCAATGTTGAAGAGACAATCTCCACTTTGAAATTTGGATCGCGTGCAAAGACCATTAAGAATACCGTTAAAGTCAACTCTCAAAAGTCGGCAGCTGAACTACTTGCTATCATTGGAGTACTCACTAAAGAACTGTCGAGTTTGAAGCACTATTCGCTGTCACTGGAAAAATTGGTGGAGTATATGAAGTCGCCAGAATATATACCGGGATCGCCAATACCCGAGCAGCTGCTATGTTTGGCCGCACCGCCACCACCTGCTGCCACCAGTCCAACTACCACAGCCACCAGTAACAATAATACATCTACACCCAGTAAAGCAAGCAATAGACATTCGACAGCTCTGACATCGTCGCCAGTGAGTTCGCCAGCAGGCAGCGCGTCACACCGTCACAGTGTTGCCTTGTCGACGCCACTTGTAAACAGTCTGGCAGCTGCAAGTGCAGGTGTTGCCAATGGAAGTGGTGGACGAACATCACCTTCCTCAGAGAATGGTACCCCTTCGTTGTATGACCCAATGGCAATGGTCGAGTTGACAATGCAAATCGACAGAATCAAAGAGGAGAATCAACAGTTGGTCGATAAATTCAAGGATGAACTCTCAGAGATTACCATGCAATATGAATCTACGAAGGAGGAGTTGCAACAAGTTCGATCACAACTCGAAGTAACAAAGGAATCAATGAGAAATGCCGACCAAGAGTCAAAGAGCTACAAAGACGCTGAGAGAAGCTTGAAGGTGGAAGTAGAGAATCGTGAACTTCGCATTACTTCACTCAGCCAACAAGTTGACGATTTGAGAATACTGGCATCTCAAGTGATTCAGTATCTCGAGCGAAAGAATCAAACCGACTATTTGGAGGGCGACGCCAACTCGTCGGAAGGTAGAATCAGCCGCAGCATCTCCACGTCATCCGACCTGGATTCGCTAGCAGGTGGAAACGAGGATATCAACATAGAGGAGGTTATAAGAAACCTATCCGAAGAGGAGATCCTCAGCATGCAGATAAAGCTTCAGTTACAGAATCGTATAGCACAACTGGAGCAACGACAACAACAACTCGCCACAGAGTTGGCCGGCACCGAACAACTGCTGAACGACAGTCGACTCAAATACTGCGAAGTTGAACAGGAAAACAAAGATCTATCGAAGCGATTGCAATCGATGGTCGAGAATGAGAGGATCAGACTTACTGCAGCGGTTGGCAGTCCTCAGAGAGCGAGAAAGTCAATATCAACCAATGGCATCACCTCTCCAAACCTGAGCTCTCAACAATCAACACCAAATACCCACATACCAGATGAATCGATTACCAGCATCAGCAATAACACCACCACCGACACAACAACCTCTGACTCTACGGCCAACCAAGAAGACGAGGAGAGTGAAGAGTTCAATGAACTACGTATTCAATTGGAACAAAGTGAAAGTGAAAAGAAAAGCCTCAATGAATACAATTTACAATTACAATCAGAGGCATCAGATATGAAATCACAAGAATTTAAATTATTACAGGAAATTAAAGTAACTATAATGATAAACATCAAAAATATCTTGAGATTTACTAATTATAAATATTTATTATTACTAGGTATTAAAAAGTAATGGTGATTTACAGTTACAGGAACATTTATTATTTAAAGAGGATGTTGCTATGAAATCAAAGTTACAACAAACACAAATTACAAATTTACAATCCGAACTTCAATCACTACAAAACAAATTAAACCAAGAAAAGCAATATAAACAAAAAGCTCAAAATCAACAAATTGAAATGTATGTTATTAAATATATAATAATCAAGTATCAATTCATATATATTAATTATAATCAAATTTTTAGTTCAAGTAAATCAAATGAAATTGTAAAGAAATTGGAAGAGCAAAATCAATCATTACAACTACAAGTCGATAAACAGGTTTGCGAAAATGAAGATTTACAACAACAATACTCACAACTCATGGAGAAATGTCAAGATCTTCAAAATGAATTGACAACAGCACAAAGATTACTAATGAATAGAAGAGCAGTTAAAGTTGTTAGAAGCGATGAGAAATCAATGAAGAGAGCATATGAAATTAAATTGGATTTCGGTCAACAATTCCTAAAGAAAACAGGAAAGAAATTATATTAATTTAATTATCAAGCGCTTAAATACTTTATGAACTAGCAACTAAATAATAATTATAAAGTCAGTTAATTCAAAAGTTCATTGTTATATTTCAAAATTGTAATAATAATAATAAATCCTTACAAAAACATATATATATATATATTTATTTCAAATATTTATTTTCTTTAAATAGTTTATTATGTTAAGTTATGCTGTATGATTAGAGCCTCGAGTGGTACTTTTTCGATTTTTTTTCTCTAATGAATTGTGATATTCACTTGGTATATTGGTAGATTGGGTGCCAAGAATCCAACCGATAGCTTTTGCCATTTTGAATAAATTTGATCAACAATATCAGAGAATTTACTATATTCCTTATCCAAACGATTGGAGAAGAATCTCTTTACTCTACCTCTTATACTTGCATCTAAAACTTTATTGCTATGGAAAATAAATGAACTATCACAATTTTGAGGGTTTGGAATTGTTGTTAATACCCTATTTTCACACTATATTAAAAAAATCTATTATTAGAGAAATGTTGAAACATGATCTTTATTTTTTGCAACTTACTTTTCCAAAATTAGTAATATCTACTATCATACTTGATCTGGAAAAATTTTGTAAGAATAAAGTTTGTAATTGTATAATTAGAAATTTTTTAAACTTACGACTCGTGATGATCTCCATGTAATCCCAACAAAAAACAAGGTTGTTTAGTTTGATTCTTTTCTGTTGTAAAGTATACTACATTCTTATCATAATCTTCAACCCACAGGTTATAATAAAAATGTCTCAGGTATTCGGATACTATCTTTGTAGAAAGGTTATATTTGTCAGGATTATTCATTATTAATCTGATATGACCACAGCCAATATAATTCTTATCGGTAAGAAGATTCATTAATTCATCTTGATACTCGGGATCAGGATTGGTAAAATTAATGACCAAGTTTGGGTCATTGAAAATTTCTCTCATTTTAGTGGTGGCCAACTCTTCTGCATGATCGTCAGTATGCATATACATTGGATTCGGTTGGATTTCAAGAAAATCATTAAATAAAATTTGCATTTTATCAATAATATAATCATCTGAAGTTCCGGTTATCTGTTGCCAAGCAGCCACACCAAGCAAAAATTCACCAGAGTCACCTCCCAAAGTTCCAAGTTCACTTTTGTCACCTCTTCCATCTACACAACTCCATTGAGAAATTCTAGGATCCACCCATTTTGAATTTGTGAAATGACAATCTTTGAAAGAATATTGATTAGTATCAGTGGAATTTGTTTTTAATTAGAAATATATATCTATCCAACCTTTAAAATCTTTATGTAGTATTTGATTTGGGTTACTAATATCAAAAATCTTTTTAGAATAAAAACATCCTTTTGAAAAAGAAATGAAAAAACATAATATTAGAACTATGAACAATCTTTTAATATTTGTTAATTGAATAAACATTTTTTCTCTTTGAATAATTATTAAAAGAATAATTATTATAATATTTATACTTTCAAAGAGTATTTGAAAGAAAATTATTTATTAAATTTTTTGTAAATTGCCTGCTAACCAGTTACTATCACATACCTGGGATCAATAAAATATTCTTGGGGAAAATTAATGATCTTCCTCTTTTTGATATAAGAGTAAAAATAAAATAATATATACAACCATGTGTAATTTGCATTGTAGAGATTCAGATTTATCTTTTCCGATTGGTGTGGTACCTCCATACTATCAGATAAATGAAAAATTGTTATATAGATGAAATTGGGGAAGAAATTTATTTTTTCTGATTGTGATTGGATTAATTTTGGACAGTGTTGCAGTGGGTAATCTATTTTTTATATATCTAATATTTAAAATTTTAGTGATTAAATTCCACCAGTCGGTGAGTGTAATCATGAGAAATAAATTTCTGAAAGGTAAACAATTGATTTTTTTTTTTTTATGTAGTGACTATGTTAATGAAATTACATTAAAATTTTATTTATTTATTATATTATAGATAATATATTTATTATCTTTGAATTGTATTATACATATAATAGTTTGTTAGTTTGTTATATGAGATTTTGTTGTTAAATTTTGTTTTACTTTTTGTCTTCTGGTTTTCTAACCATCTGCAAGAATACATCCTCCAATGTTGTGTTTTGAATTTGCCAATCAGTGATGAGTTTGTCAATACTCTTTTCAACGGTAAGGAATTTCAAGAATGATGAGAGTTGTTCCATCGATGGAATTGTGTATACCAAATTCATAGAGTTAATACGATCGAGTTTGGCAACTGGTAATTGATTTTGGACTAGTTGTTGTGCTTCTTCAATATTTGTTGTGACCAAATGTAATTTGTAACCTGTTCCGAAACGATCTTTCAAATGGAGAGATGTTCCAGCACCAGAGAGTTTTCCACCATCCATAATGATAATCTTGTCACCGAGTGCATCGGCTTCTTCCATTGAGTGAGTTGTCAAAAGAATCAATTTATCTTTCTTGATACTCTTGATAAGCTTCCAGATGTAACGACGATTGGCTGGATCGATTCCAGTGGTTGGTTCATCGAGAACAATCACTTGAGGATCACCAATGATTCCAATGGCAACTGATAAACGACGTCTCATACCACCTGAATAAGAACTAACAATGTTGTCGGCAACCGAGGACAATCTTACACTTTGAAGAATTTCATTGATGTCATGTTTGATATTTGTACGTTTCTCTTTGACGAGTGTCATAATGGTGAGATGTTCACGTGCTGTGAAATCAGGCCAGTATACATCAAACTGTGGACATAACCCAATCATGGTCTTTACATAATCGATTTGAGTATTTACATTGTAACCTTGTACAAAGATGTTACCACCAGTAATAATTGTCTGACCGGTAATCATGTTGATGGTTGTTGTTTTACCAGCACCATTATGACCCAACATTGCAATAATCTTTCCTTTCTCTGCACTGAATGACAAGTTGTCCACAACCTTCTTTGAACCGTAACGCTTGACCAAGTTTCTTACAACCAATGAATAGTTGTCGAAATTGTCGGTGTTGACACATGTTGATTCATGTTGGATGTCTGGATCGTTTGAGTTGAAATTATTACGCAAATCATATTCGTTGACGTCATCAGGAATTGAATTTGGCCACCAGAATGATTTGGTTGCGAAAAACCATGGAACTCTTCTACCTCCGAAACTATCTGGTACAACCTTATCAAAGAACCAAGCCAGGAAAAAGTAGATCAATGTTGCAATGAAGATATAGTTGTTGGTATTGTAAGTAGTGGTCACAGGTCTGTCACTATTGGCATTGTTGTTATGGTTAACGAAATTAGACCACTCGTATTGTAGACTCTTGCTATTTTGATCGTTATCTTTTGACGACATAAAGTTGGTATTAATTGTTACTGTTGAAATATCAACCATTATTTTTAAGAAACTAGTTAATTTAAAATGGTGAATTAATATTAAATTTGATAAATTAACTATATATATTTAACTTACTTTAATGGTGTTAAAATTTGGAATGCAATTAACCAATTATAATACTTTGGTTCATTACTCCAAAGACCATACAGTATATCTGTCAACAATGATAAAACAAGGGAGCCAATCAATACAATGCAAAAAATAATAATGGCAAAAATCACTATAATAAAGAGAAGACAATTGTTAGTTTGATTAGTTAATGGTAACTATCTACAAGCTAATTAATTACTTACTTGCTGCTCTTGTACGTGATAGTATAGATGATAATAAAACACCGATACCGACTAGACTGAGTTGATAAGTCATGAGAATGATAAAGATGACAGAGGAAGCACAATTGCTTATGAATTCGATCTTGGGCTGCATAACCAAAGATCATAATTACAATGGGTGTTGAAGAGTGCAACGAGCATACCATCGATAATCCAAGTTGAAAAGTAGATGGTATCGATGACACCGAATGCTCTCAGATATGCACGAATCTTGAGTTCTTTCTCCTCGACGATCAAGTAGACAAACAAGATGAATGGGAATGTAATACCTAGTACAAGGAATACTGGATAGAACATTGCGAGAATGGAAGTCGATACTTTAATGGATCGATTGCCAGTTCGAAAACTTGGTGGCTGTTGACTGTAGGTTGTCACCTTTGCTTGACCCTGAGTGAATACATCGATGATACCCTTCTCAATGGCATAGCGAATCGCTTTGGAATAACGGAGTTGATCATCACCATCGTCTCGCATGATGATCAACGATGATTTGATTAGACCGTCATTCTGGTTGTATGCCAAATTGTAATAGATATTGGTATCGTCGGTCTGATTGAAAAACACACTGGCAAAAGACATGTTGGCATTGACTTGGCTTGTCAACTGACCACTGAAATACGATTGTTGATCAGTGCCATTCGGTAGCTCCATCATTCTCGATGGTTGCCATCCCATCGTTGTTTGAATACTATTCAATATTCTTTTTCTAGCTGCATCACTTACATTTCCGAAATTATATTGTAAATCATAATCAGCCTAATAATAATAATTAAAAATTAATAAAAATAATTTAAAAAAAAATATAAACGATCAATCTCTTCATTCTTTTTTTCATTCTCTCCAATTTTATTTTCAAAAAACAATTTTATAATTTAAACTTACATGTACTTGATAATTAAAAACAATTGGTTCAACTGGATGAAAGGTTTGTTTATCTATTGACAAACTCTTAAAAATAATAAAATATATAAGAGTTGCCCATAATGGTGTTGTCAATCTAAAGAATGTCAAAAATTTATTACGAACTAAAAGTAGGTATTGCTTATACAAAAGTACATAAAATTGTTGAAATATAGATGCTTTCTTCACCATATTTTTCTATATTTCTTTTTTTGTATTATGTCTCTATATATATATTTTTTAATTTAAAAAAAACTAAATAAATAGAAGAGGACAGTTGTAATCAAATGATTCATACTGTGATAGTTTATGAATATCAACAATGATTGGGTGTTGTTTAAATAAATAAATAGTAAAAATAAATTATTACTTAACACCATTAGAGTGTGTTGTAATACTTAAAATAGCAATGTTTTATAAATACAAACATTAAATTTGATGGTCAATGAAAAAAAAAGTGTGCTAAATAGAAACAACAAAGATGATCGTATTAGTTACTATTAACAATCAAACCATCAGGAATAAGATTAATCATTGTTTATATATTTCCATTTATTTTTAATATAATTATTTATCATAATTATCTACATCAAAAAAATAACAAATACACGACGAAATTCTTTTTGGAAATAAAGTAAACAAAAAGTGACCTATGATCAATAATGATCACAATTAGAGGTCAAATTGCAGCTTTGGTAAGTAGAAATGTTAAAAAAAACAATTGATATAAAATTATTAATATTTAATCATCTTTCAAAAAGTTGCATAGAAATTTTATATTACAAATCAAACAGATCAAAACAAATGTTACACAACTGATCTTTCCTATAATATTGATGAGTCTTCTCATTGTAATGTTTAAAGAAATGGGTAGTTCCTATAGTTCTGAGAGTAAGATAAAGTACGATGTTTCTTCTAGTCCCCATTTGTATGAAGATAGATCTGCATCATACTATTGGTTCAAAAATCCACCTGCTGGCTGGGATGCTGCTGGAATTAACAGTGTCTATCAACCCAATACCACTCTTCTTGGAAATGTTAAGGAGAGTATAGTTATGATCTACAACAATTCTTATGTAGAAGTTAAAATTCCAGCTTATAGAGAGATTTCCTATACCACAATGGATCAAGCTATCTATGATTTTTACCACAACAAATCATTAGTTCCCAAAGTCCAAAATGATAGTTCTCCCAATTTTTCAAACTTCACTCCATCTTATGGTATCACATTCAACGAACTCTCAATATCGAAAAAGATTCTAAACTACACCTTTGAGAATTTCTACTCTGCTCACTACGATCAAGAGAATGATCAATTTTTAAATATTGGTTGGAGTGCGAGGGATGATGATTTAATATCGATGTTAAACAATGCATTTAGTAAGTATTTATTTATTTATTTTATTAAATTTTTATTTATTTAACATTTAAAAATAGTTAAAATAGCAATGGGACAAAACTATTCAATAAATGGAGACCTCTCTATATACGAAGTAAGAATTAATTCCAATATTGACTCATTTCCATATATGCAAGCGATGCTCTTCCTACCGATTGTCTTTACATTTATCTTCCCAGTATTTGTATTCAATTTGGTTCAAGAGAAAGAGAAGAAGCTGTTCCAAGTTATGAGTATGATGGGTTTGAAGAATATTACCTATATTCTTTCCAACTACCTATTCTTTATCATTCTATACCTTATCATTGCCACTGTAATGATTGTCATGGGTTTAGGAGGATCACTTCCATACTTCTTGAAAGAACCATTCAGAATTATCTTATTGATTGTTGTCTATGGTTTCGCGTTGGTATCATTGGCATTCCTCTTTAGTGCATTCTTTTGGAAATCAAAAACATCTGCAAGTAAGTTACTTTATCATTTTTAATAGATATAATAGATAATATATTAATATTTTCTTATAATTTTAGTTATTTCTTATATATTTATATTGGTAACACCTTTGGTCGGTTCTATTTTAGACCTATTTGTATTTGGATTAAAGACAGTTCCACTTCCATATCTATGGGTACCACAATTCGCATTTTCACATGGACTCTATGCAAACTTTATTACTTTGAGTACCTATGATGATGCATATAGTAATATGACATCACTAAGTAACTATTCAGAGTATGGTAGAGTAGTAGTTACTCTCGTTATGGAAGCAATTGTATTTTTCTTGCTTGGAGTGTAAGTTAACATATTAAATCATTAACAATACAAATATTGAACCTTTAACTAATTATAAAATAAATATTTAATAGGTACTTAAACAATGTAATTCCAAGAGAATTCGGTGTTACATTATCACCATTCTATCCATTTTATGATATGAAAAAACTTTTCAAAAAGAAAATTTTTGAAAATCATCAGGTAGAAGAGACATCATTACTTGTAAATGATACTGATGATATTGTAAGTTATATTATATTGCTTTAACTATATTTAGTAAATATCATTACTTATAAGTATGTAAATTGGTTATAATAATGTTTGTAGTTTGAAGAAGACCAAGATTGTGCAAATGAAAGAACCAAAGCACATTCAAATCAAAAGTTCTTGTTGAAAGCAATCAATATAAAAAAGACTTACAAGACAAAGGGTGTCGTGAAAGAAGCACTCGTTAACTTTTGTTTGACATCTGGTGAAGGTGAGATTCTTGGATTGCTCGGACCAAACGGTGCTGGTAAGACAACATTCATTCACATCATTGGTGGTATGTATCAACCAACGAGTGGTGATGCTTTCATCAATGGTCTATCGATTAGAAATGAAATGCACAGCATCTATAACTTCCTTGGATTTTGTCCACAACACGATATTCTCTATGATGACTTGACCATTCAACAACACTTGGAGTTCTACTCGAAACTGAAAGGTCTGTTTGATACTCGCCAGAAGATTCTCGAACATATCGACTATGTGTTGGGTATGGTTAAATTAGCAGAACATAGAAACAAAAAGATAACAGAGTTATCGGGTGGCATGAAACGTCGTGTCTCAATCTCAATCGCATTGCTTGGAAACAACAAATTGATTCTCCTCGACGAACCATCAACAGGTCTCGATCCAGATGCACGTAGAAGTGTATGGGATATCATTCAAGAAATCAGACATGATAAAACTATTCTGTAAGTAACACAAACAAAACATTGTTAAATATTAAGATTTATTAATATGTTTTTTGTATTAGAATTACAACACATAATATGGAAGAAGCAGATGTATTGTCCAATAAGATTGCCATTATTGCATCAGGTAGATTGCAATGTGTTGGATCACCAATCTATTTGAAGAATAGATACGGTAATGGATTCAAACTGCAAATCGTTCCATTGAATGAAGGTTTCCGCTCGTCACTCATCAAATTCGTACTTGACAACTACCCAATGGCAATGCAACAAGAATCAGTCAGTGATGAATTGATATTCTTGATTCCAAAAGACTCTGATATCAGTACCATCTTTGATATTATCTCTAAGAACAAACATGAACTCGGTATCAAAGAATGGGGTGTCAGTCAAACCAGTCTTGAAGAGATCTTTATGAAGATGGTTGAACGTGAAGAATCAAATGGTGCACAATAAATATTTTCATTTTTAAAAGATCCATTTAAGATTCAATGGCTAAAAATAAAATAAAAATAAATAAATAAAAAAGAAAATAACTGTATTAAATAACTCATTACAAATATTCCAAATAAATGGAAAAAATTGAAGTCAATTCTTATTTAAATATAACATTAGAGTTGAAATGATTTTTAGTTTCACAATCAAGATTTTTATTAAAAAACTACTTGGAAGGATATTTTTAATAAAAATTTATCTGATAATACCCATTACTAGATTTTATCTAGAATACCGGTAGCAGCATTAGTTGTTTATCACTAAATACTAATGTTAATGAATTAACAACTTAATTGTTAATTCATTAAAAATTAAAATTTTAAATTTTTTTTTATCCAACACAAAACAATTGTTATAAAAAGAAAAAAAAAAGGAAACAAAAAAACTAAATAACACTTTTTCAACTATAAAATTAAAACTAAACATAATGAATAAAGAAATTTCTACCTTTCCAAAAGTACTTTTTTTATATCAACTTCAGGAATGGGTTACCAAATTTAATTGGACCCTCTTTTTTGAAGAAATTAAAAATACAATTGTTAGTTTTGCTCAAAAAATCATTCAACCAAAGTATTTTCCTTTATTGGTGGCTGGTGGTGATGTATTATTGGCAATTGGATTGGAGCGCTCGGAGTATATATGGTTTATAAGTATGGTGGTATTTCATATAAATTTTTGGTTGGACTAATTTCTAAAGGAGATATCATACTACAAGCTAACCCTAAAGTTGTTCCTGAAGAAGAGATCCAACCCCCAGCTATCCCTCAATCCATCAATCATCAAGCAAATCAACCTTTAGAAGTTAATTATGAGAACAATGGTTTTATTAATGGAATTTGTCAACAAAAAGTAATCAAAGACTTTAAAGATGTAGCTACTGATATGCTAGAAAAGGAAAAGCAAATTGCAGCACTAGAAAGAGAAAATAAACTTTTAAGGGAAAGAGTAGATGCACAGGAACATTAAAGAATTCTCATTTACTCTAGTCAAATCCTGATCGGTCACCACTAAAAAAAAAAAAAAAAAAAGCATCTTTTAGATTTATATTCATTATATATATGATTTATATATATAAATAAATAATATTGTATTTGAAATTTTATTTTATATAAAATGTTTGGTGTTTTTTAGATGTTATTTGGTTTTACTTTTTATCTTCTGGTTTTCTGACCATCTGCAAGAATACATCCTCCAATGTTGTGTTTTGAATTTGCCAATCAGTGATGAGTTTGTCAATACTCTTTTCAACGGTAAGGAATTTCAAGAATGATGAGAGTTGTTCCATCGATGGAATTGTGTATACCAAATTCATAGAGTTAATACGATCGAGTTTGGCGATTGGTAAATGATGTTGAACTAATCTTTGTGCTTCTTCAATATTTGTTGTGACCAAATGTAATTTGTAACCTGTTCCGAAACGATCTTTCAAATGAAGAGATGTTCCAGCACCAGAGAGTTTTCCACCATCCATAATGATAATCTTGTCACCGAGTGCATCGGCTTCTTCCATCGAGTGAGTTGTCAAGAGAATCAATTTATCTTTCTTGATACTCTTGATAAGCTTCCAGATGTAACGACGATTGGCTGGATCGATTCCAGTGGTTGGTTCATCGAGAACAATCACTTGAGGATCACCAATGATTCCAATGGCAACTGATAAACGACGTCTCATACCACCTGAATAAGAACTAACAATGTTGTCGGCAACCGAGGACAATCTTACACTTTGAAGAATTTCATTGATGTCATGTTTGATATTTGTACGTTTCTCTTTGACGAGTGTCATAATGGTGAGATGTTCACGTGCTGTGAAATCAGGCCAGTATACATCAAACTGTGGACATAATCCAAGCATTGTCTTTACATAATCGATTTGAGTATTTACATTGTATCCGTGTACAAAGATGTTACCACCAGTAATAGTTGTCTGACCGGTAATCATGTTGATGGTTGTTGTTTTACCAGCACCGTTATGACCCAACATTGCAATAATCTTTCCTTTCTCTGCACTGAATGACAAGTTGTCCACAACCTTCTTTGAACCGTAACGCTTGACCAAGTTTCTTACAACCAATGAATAGTTGTCGAAATTGTCGAGGTTAACATTGGTAGATTCACTTTGGATGTCTGGATCGCTAGAGTTGATATGGGTGTGTAGGTCGTGTTCATGGATTTCCTCTGGGACGGAATCTGGCCACCAGAATGATTTGGTTGCGAAAAACCATGGAACTCTTCTACCTCCGAAATCATCGGGAATAACCTTATCAAAGACCCAAGCCAAGAACAAGTAGATCAGTGTTGCAATGAAGATATAGCTGTTGGTATTGTAAGAGGTGGTCACAGGTCTGTCACCATTGGTAGTGTTGATATGGTTAACGAAATTAGACCACTCGTATTCTCCACCCTTGATATTCTGATTTCCAGCGAATGAGTTAAAGTTGGCATTAATTGTTACTGTTGAAATATCAACCATAAGTTTCAAGAAACTATTAATTTAAAGCAAAATGTTAGTATTAAATATGATAACAAAAGTTTTGTTTGTAAATAAATTAAACTTACTTTAATGGTGAGATTACTTGGAATGCAATTAACCAATTATAATACTTTGCTTTATCACTCCAAAGACCATACAAAACGTCTGTCATCATTGATAAAACAATGGAACCAGCCAAAGCAACACAATAGATAATAACAGCGAAAATCACTTTAATATACAAATAAAAGAATAGAATAGGATATGTTAGTTAAATAATAATAGATAACTATCGATTAATCTAATTAATTACTTACTTGCTGCTCTTGTACGTGATAATAGAGAAGATAATAAAACACCGATACCAACTAAACTGAGTTGATAAGTCATGAGTACGACAAAGATGACAGAGGAAGCACAATTGCTTATGAATTGAATCTTGGCTGCATAACCAAAGATCATAATTACAATGGTGTTGAAGAGTGCAACGAGCATACCATCGATAATCCAAGTTGAAAAGTAGATGGTATCGATTACACCGAACGCTCTGAGATATGAACGAATCTTACGTTCTTTCTCCTCGACGATCAAGTAGACAAACAAGATGAATGGGAATGTAATACCGAATACAATAAAAGTAGGATAGAACATTGCGAGAATGGTAGTCGAGGGTGGCAATCCGTTATCCGCTAAAAAGTTTGGTGCTTCTTGGTTGTAGGTTGTCACCTTTGCTTGACCCTGACTGAATACATCGATGATACCCTTCTCAATGGCGTATCGAATCGCTTTGGCATAACGAAGTTGGTCACTCATTCCCCATTGATACTGGATGATCAACGATGATTTAACGAGACCGTCATTCTGGTTGTACGCCAAATTGTAATAGATATTGGTATCGTTGACCTGATCGAAAAACACACTGGCAAAAGACATGTTGGAATTGACTTGGCTTGTCAACTGACCATCGAAATAATCGAGTTGATCGATATCACCAGAGAGCTCCATCATTCTCGATGACTGCCATCCCATCGTTGTTTGAATACTATTCAATATTATTTGTTTATTCGCATCACTTATATTTCCGAAATTATATTGTAAATCATAATCAGCCTAATAATATTAAAAGAAGATATTCCAAATAATAAATTAATAACGACATTATTATTTTCGGTTTTAGAATAAAAATAACTTACGCCAACTTGATAATCTGAAACAATTGATTCAATTGGATTGAAGTTTGGTTTGTCAACTTTACCTGACAAACTCTTGAAAACAATGAAATAAATAAGTGTCGCCCAAAATGGTGTTGTCAATCTAAAGAATGTCAAAGCTTTATTTCTGGCCAATAGAAGATATTGCTTATACAAAAGTACATAAAATTGTTGAAATAAAGATGCTTTTTGTACCATCTTTTTTTTTCTGTCTATCTAATTTCTATAAACATAAATATTAAAAAGAAGAAAAAGAAGAAGAATTGAAGTTTATTGTAATTAAAAATAGGATGACAACCGACTTGTTTTTTGGTTCTGATCAAATTTTGGTACCAAAAAGTAATTTTAGCAAAACTAAGCTTTTTATGAAAAAAAATAATTTAAGATTAGATATTTATGCAAAATTTTTCGTTGATTGATTATTTTACAAAAAAATGAGGTGGGAAAGTAAAAGTAGAAGGTGGTGGAGGCCACATCCCAGGTTATCAGTTGATCAAAAATTTATTTTTAAATTTATTCTGATTTTTTATTTACAAAAAAAGCTAGATTTTTTTCAAGTGCACTTACCAATCTTTTAAAACTAAGAGCACTCTTAGATTCCAAAGTAAAATAGACACTTCTATCCGATAATAAACTATCATACCCAAAAACAATCAGCAAGTCAATCATATGATTGATCGACAGTAAAAACAAAAAAAACTTTAACATTACTAAAAAAATAAAGAAAGCTTCGCATTTAGTTAGTTTTTTTGTTTACAGTAACAGTTAATTATTTATTAATAGTCTATAGTTTAGTCTTGGCAATCAAAGTAAAGTAAATTGCATTGCCCATCCTCTAGAAAGGTTAACAGAGATTTCCAACAAATCTTTTGGAAGTAGCCCAAACATCTGAACTAAAGTTGGAGTTTGGTTCTCGAAAATTCCAAGCTGAATCATTCGAATAATAATAACCTTTACCAGTAATACACACTCAAACTTCTCTAAAGTTTGAATATATATAATAAATATCATAATAGTAACTATATATATAGATAACTAGATCAAAAATGATCACAATTAGAGGTCAAATTTCAGCTTTGGTATGTTAACAATTGTTAACTTAAAACAAACAAGATTAGTTTATTAATTAATTTCCACACACATAATATATTTTAATATTTCAAAAGCTGCATAGAAATTTTATATTACAATTCAGACAGATCAAAACAAATGTAGCACAGTTGGTTTTTCCAATTCTTTTGATGATCGTTCTAATTACGATGAATAATGCATTGAAGAAAGCAATGGAACAAAATGGAAACAACGGTGATAATCAACAGTACAACGTCTACAAGAGTACCTATAACTTTGATCAATCAACCGGTACCTACTATTGGTTCAAGAATCCACCTGCTGGCTGGGATGCTGCCGGTATCAATAATATTTCTCAACCGAATACCACTCTACTCGGTAATTTAAAGGGAGGTATCTATACTCTCTACAACTCCACCGGGTACATCAATATTCCGGTTCCAGTGTTCAAGGAGATAACCAATGGATCGATCGATGAAGCAATGTACGATTACTTTTACAATACAGTGCTTCCCGATTTCCCAAAGTATGCATACAATTTCGATAATTTTTCATACATCATTCCATCGTATGGTATTACATTCAACGAACTCTCACTCTCCCAAAAGATCTTGAACTACTCCATCGAGAACTTCTATACCGCAATGAACAATGGTCCATACTCTTACAATTTCGTAAGAAGTTATTGGGATTCAAGTGATGGTGATTTCATATCGATGTTAAACAATGCATTTAGTAAGTAAAAAAAAAATATATTTTATGTGTTTGCTTATATTTATTAACTTACTTTAATTATTTATTTAATAGTTAAAATGACATTGGGACAAAACTATTATATAAATGGAGATCTCACATATTTTGATGTATATGTCAATTTCAATATTGATACATTATCATATATGATGGGATTGTTCTTCTTACCGATTGTCTTTACATTTATCTTCCCAGTATTCGTATTCAATTTGGTTCAAGAGAAAGAGAAGAAGCTGTTCCAAGTTATGAGTATGATGGGTTTGAAGAATATTACCTATATTCTTTCCAACTACCTATTCTTTATCATTCTATACCTTATCATTGCCACTGTAATGATTATCATGGGCTGTGCAGGATCACTTCCATACTTCTTGAAAGAACCATTCAGAATTATCTTATTGATTGTTGTCTATGGATTTTCATTGGTATCATTGGCATTCCTCTTTAGTGCATTCTTTTGGAAGTCGAAAACATCTGCAAGTATGTTACTTTTTCATTTTTAATAGATATCTATCCATGTATTAATCATTTCTTGGTATAATTTTAGTTATTTCTTATATTTTTGTTTTGGTTGCACCATCTATTGGTTCAAATTTAGATATGTTTGTATTTAGATTAAAACCAGTCGCACTTCCATATCTATGGGTACCACAATTCGCATTTTCACATGGACTCTATGTTGTCTTTATTGCCTTGAGTACTTCCGATGGTTCTTACGACTACATGATGTCATTAAGTAACTATTCAGAGTATGGTAAAGTCGTAGTTACTCTGGTAATGGAAGCAATTGTATTTTTCTTGCTCGGAGTGTAAGTTATTAATCAAAATATTAATCATATTTAATATTTAAACATCATTAAACTAATCAAATCAATCAATATTTATAGTTACTTTAACAATGTTATTCCAAAGGAATTCGGTGTTACATTATCACCATTCTATCCAATTCAAGAATTGATTAAACTTTTCAAAAAGAAAGATGAACATGGTGAAACTACTAAACTCTTAGAAGAGACATCATTACTTGTAAATGATACTGATGATATTGTAAGTTATTTATACTTTTAGGTTTGATTATTAGTTTGGTTTATTAATATGGTAATTTTTTGATATGTTTGTAGATTGAAGAAGATCAAGATTGTGCAAATGAAAGAACCAAAGCAAATTCAAATCAAAAGTTCTTGTTGAAAGCAATCAATATCAAAAAGACTTACAAGACAAAGGGTGTCGTGAAAGAAGCACTCGTTAACTTTTGTTTGACATCTGGTGAAGGTGAGATTCTTGGATTGCTCGGACCAAACGGTGCTGGTAAGACAACATTCATTCATATCATTGGTGGTATGTATAAACCAACGAGTGGTGATGCTTTCATCAATGGTCTATCGATTAGAAATGAAATGCACGACATCTACAATTTCCTTGGATTCTGTCCACAACACGATATTCTCTATGATGACTTGACCATTCAACAACACTTGGAGTTCTACTCGAAACTGAAAGGTCTGTACGATTCACACGAACAGATTCTCCAACATATCGACTACGTGTTGGCAAAGGTCAAGCTTGAAGAGCATAGATTCAAGAGAATCACCGAGTTGTCTGGTGGTATGAAACGTCGTGTCTCGATCTCAATTGCATTGCTTGGAAACAACAAATTGATTCTCCTCGACGAACCATCAACAGGTCTCGATCCAGATGCACGTAGAAGTGTATGGGATATCATTCAAGATATTAGACATGATAAAACTATTTTGTAAGTACACAAACGAACAAACAAACAAAACATTGTTAAATATTAAGATTACTAATTTATTTTATATTTTTATTATAACAATTGTTATTAGAATTACAACACATAATATGGAAGAAGCAGATGTATTGTCCAATAAGATTGCCATTATTGCATCAGGTAGATTGCAATGTGTTGGATCACCAATCTATTTGAAGAATAGATACGGTAATGGATTCAAACTGCAAATCGTTCCATTGAATGAAGGTTTCCGCTCGTCACTCATCAAATTCGTACTTGACAACTACCCAATGGCAATGCAACAAGAATCAGTCAGTGATGAATTGATATTCTTGATTCCAAAAGACTCTGATATCAGTACAATCTTTGATATTATCTCTAAGAACAAACATGAACTCGGTATCAAAGAATGGGGTGTCAGTCAAACCAGTCTTGAAGATATCTTTATGAAGATGGTTGAACGTGAAGAAGCAACCAGTACACATCAATAAATTTCTACCAATCCTCCATTTTTCATTGGCTAATTAAAAAATAAAAAAAATCAATCAATATTAACTTATTGTTATAGTTTTTGTTGTTAAAGTTCTGTAAAAAAAGTTGGACACCATGGGATGAAAATTGGTTATTTTGTAATTATAGTATTTATTATGAATTACAGGTGATTTTATTCAAATTAGTGTGGTTTTGAACTTTTTACACCCTTTTTTCACTACCATTGAATAAAAGACCATGGATCAATGTTCTATTTTTTCCGTAGAAATTGTTCGATGGATAATGATTACCTCGCCTGAAGATTAGCCAAGGACCAGTTTTGGTTTCTTTAGAGACTTTTGTTGGATAGAATATCCAGGGTATTAAATTATTTTTTGGTTTCACTTAATTTCTAGTAAATAATAATGTAAATCTGGAGATGTCTTGGCTTTGATGGAAATCTTGTTTATTATTACCAAATCCACTCATTCAAACTTTTTTATCTCTTTGCTTGACGCAATCAACAAAACTTCAAAATCATCGTATACCCAACTTCTTCAACGATACCTAAAGAATACTAACCAATGATGCCAATTCAAAGAGTCAGTCCACACCAACTGATGATACATGTACTGCTCCAATCCCTGAATCCACCTCCAACAGTGATGATACCACCCCAAAGAAAAGAAGCAGACATTCGAAGAGTCAAAATAATACCACCCCAAAGAAAATAGGCAGACCTCAAACAAAACTCATTTTATTTGCAAATTGGTTGAAATTTCATTAAAATATCATCGAGCCATTTTTGACCCATACGAATATTTTTTCATTTTTACATACTAATCTTTGGGAGTGTCACTCCGTATAATTTTAGTTAACAATTACTATTTATTAATAAATTTTTAATTAAATCGAATGAACACAAAACAAAACTGGCTACTCACCACTTTCGCCTGCACATTGCGAAAAAAAGTAAAAATTAAAAATTAGTGGGGTTAATGTGATCTGGAGGTGGTTTTTTTTTTTTTATTCGATTTATGGTTACAAGCATGATCCAGTTTGTTTGAATGGTGGGTAAGTCATAATCGTGTCATAAGCCCAACAACATATGGTGCTTGTTTGATATAGTCAGATGTCGATTCAAAATTCCATTTTATTTATTTTGTTAGATTATCATTCTAATTTGCACTTTCATTAGAAATCAAACTATGCTTTTACTATAAATAAAAGACTTTCACAATGTAAATATATATCAAATTAAATTAAATATAAATATATAATTATAAATAATTAACTATTTTTTGCATAAATATTATTACCTTTTAAATAAATAAACAAATAAAACAATAATGTCAAGTTTAGAAATCAAGTCAGTCGATAAAGTATGGTATGTTACTGGTGCTTCAAAGGGTATCGGATTGGAATTGGTAAAGAATTTGTTGGCCTATGGATTCAAAGTGGTTGGTACATCAAGAGATAAACAACAGTTGATTGGTGCAGTTGGTTCGCTTGTTGACAACGATCGTTTCTTGGCTGTAGAGGTTGATTTGGTCAATGAAGAGAGTGTTAAGCAATCATTGAATGATTCTCTCACTAAATTCGGTAGAATCGATGTTGTCGTTAATAATGCAGGATTCGCTATTTCAGGAGCATTAGAAGAGAACTCTGACAAAAATGTTCGTGCCAATTTCGACACCAATCTATTCTCTGTGTTCAATGTCCTCAGAAATGTTTCACCAATCTTTAGAAATCAACAATCTGGATATGTATTCAACATGTCTTCTATGGCAGGACTCCAAGGTGTCATTGGACACAGTGCCTATAGTGCCACTAAATTTGCACTCGATGGACTGTCGGAATCCTATGCACGTGAAGTCAAACCATTAGGTGTTAGAGTAACCACTGTCAATTTAGGTCCATTTAGAACTGGTTTTTTAGGAGTAGGTATTACAGATTGATTTATAGTTATGATTTTAAAAAATTGATCGATTGATATTAATTCTTTATTATTTATTTAAAAACAAAAAGACTGATGAATATAAACCAATAAACAAGATTGAAGCATACAAACAAGTTCATGGTACATTGGATTTTGCTGTTCAGTACAGTGGAAAACAAAATGGAGATCCATCAAAAATATTGGATCTTTTAATTCGAGTCTACCAATCTGAAGGTGATGATACCAGTCATCTCTATGTGTGTCCAGAAGTAAACAAATTGGTTCACACTAAAATCGATCAGATGGTCAAAGATCAAAAGAGATGGGAAGAATACACCACAAAGACTGGATTTGATACACCAACAGATTCACAAACAATTCCATCGATTTGAATTACTACAAATAATAATAATCATTTATTTTTAAATAAAAAAATTTTTTTTTTAACTTTTAAATTTAATTATTTTTATTTATTGATTGTGATCATTCAACGTTCAAGCCTAGGACAATTTAGTGAGACAAAAACTTTAGTTTCAACTTTTATATATTGTAGTGTGGAATTAATAGTTAGATAAAAGTAAACAACGATTTTTTCGTGTAAATATTTTACTTTTCGAATAGCTTTGCTTATTCCAGTATACATTAGAAGACAATCATGTTAAAAGTGCAGCCACCTTGTCTACAACTTTAATAAAAGTATTTGATTTTATTTTCATTTGTTTTTTTACGATTTCTCATTTTTTTACTCAAAAGTTTATATAAACTTAAATATTTAATATCGATATCAAACTTTTTTATACCAAAATAATAAATTTTAACAAAAAATTCAATAATTATATATATGGTTATCACGAGAGATACAAACAGTTATTCAACACTAATGTTCGAGATCAATTGCTCTATTGGATATCAAAGAAGAGAAAGAACAAGTAAACTAAAGGATAGTAGCTCACCTGAAAGTAGTACTTATGTATTATTTAAAGAACTCTTTACACATTCTTTGTATATTGCTGCTCGAATGGGAGCGTTAGATCTCAATGAATTGGTATACAATATGTTTCCAGAAGATTTGTATATCAGACCAATTTTAGAACGAGCTGTTCGCTATGGTCATCTTTCAATAGTCGAATTCATTCATAACAAAGTCAAATATGGAAGTGCTTTTGATGTTGGAGCTTTGGGGTTTAATTGAAGAATTCGTAGAAAAAAAAACGTCTTTTGATGGATTTGGCAGGACAATTGGATATTTTAAAGTTTTTGCACTTTAATCGAACTGATGCCTTTGATCTTGCAGCGACCAATGGACATTTAGATTCTGTTGAATTTCTTCACATTCATCGAATTGAAGGTCCGACAGGAAGTCAAGTCATTCATTTAGCAGTTTGCAGAGGACATCTAAAAATGGTAGGTCTTTCTCCTAAACAATAGAAACGAAACTATTTCCAATCTACCTTTAAAAATTAAACTTGAAGGTAATGACATTGAAGTTTTCAAATTCCTCTTATCAAACAGAACATTAAGACTATCATCAGACAACAGAATATATTGGTTGCATGCTGTGGTGATCTTGAAATCCTCAAGTTGTTATTCAAAGAAAGACCTGACCAAGTTGATTTAAACATTATTTTAAATATATCTAATTGATTAATGTGCAACCATCATTTGTCGTTATTGATATCAGGCAAATAACATGGTTAATCAGTTTACATGATAATGGATTCTCTATAGTTGCAATAAGAATCAAATATTTTATGATGAATAAATGCTGTGTGTAGGAACAATCCGCAGTACCAGAGACTCAGTGCATAAAGAAAACTATTTTTTCTTTGTATATAAGTGACTGTCTGTGTTCTTAAAAGGTAATATAATATATTAAAAATAAAATAAAATTTTTTCCAACAATTCGATTGATTTCAATGTTTTGGAATGCAACATGTCCCGGTGGCTTCAAGTAGTCAACTTGTAATTGTTTTAGTTGTTTAAAAATGGCAAAAAAAATATTTTATTTATGTGAATTTGATTTGGCTCTTCAAGTGTTCTTATAACTTGTGATGTCACCCTTCCATAGAGCAATAGTCTTGTTATCGCAAACCCAAATAGACTGAAAGACTTGGGAAATCAATCTAAAATCGTGACTTACAAGTACCATACCACCTGGGAATTCGTTGATGGCCTCGGCAAGAGCGTCGATACACTCCATATCCAAATGGTTAGTTGGCTCGTCCAACAATAGCATATGTGGGTTCTCCAAAGCCATCATACAAAAGATGAGACGACTCTTGACACCGTCACTCATGCAACCGATTGCCTCGGTCTGTGACTTACCGGTGACACCGAAACGACCGATCTCACGTCTCCACTCTTCTGTGTCCTTCTCGTATTGTGGGAAGGATTTCTTGATAAAATCGAGTGGAGTCATTGTGAGATCCAAAGCTTCGGCGGCATGCTGATGGTAACGAGCGATCTTGAGATGACCGTGCTTACGAACCTCACCCTTGGTTGGGTGGATCTGTTGACACATCAACTTTATGAGTGCACGTGCTTATTTTGGATGTTTTTGGAGATCATATTTATTCAACCAACCAAATTAAATAAAAAAAAATAATGAAGAACTGTAATAATATGGCCAAATTTTTTTTTTTTTTTGTTTTTTTTATGATCAAATTTAACTTCACCTAAACACAATCAAATTTTATTAAAAAGCGAAGATAGAAGATCTATACTATTTATTTATAATATTATAGATAGAAAAGAGAAAAAGGATGGCAGAGACATCATATCTATTGGAGTTAAGTGACTATCAAAATAAGAATTCAAAAATCAAGTACATTCGACACCAAGTTGGTTATAAATGCATTGCGATTCCTGCGACAGTCTAAACTGAGAGTACCCGTATTGGTTTCACAAAATGGTTATATATTAGTTACTAAACATTTCAATAGTATAAATTCAAATGAAGGTATGTTAACTAACTATTCATTCATTCATATTATTCATATACTGTATACTTATTTTGTTTTAATTAATAATAATAATAATAACATCTATTCAGTATATGATGTTGTTGAACAAGTTATTCTAAGTTTATTGGATTGCAGTAGAAAAAGAGAAGCTGGTGAATTGATCGATCTACTAAAACTAAAGTTTGGTAAAGACAGTGTTAGAGTACAGAGATTACAAGCAATGCTATACGAGTGTCAGAATGTCTACTCTAGAGCAAATGAAATCTATTCAAATATCTTAGAGAAGTATCCTGCTGATATGGTATGTTATTATTATTATTATTATTATTATTGTTTTTGTTATAATTATTATCAAGTAAAATAAAAAACTATATTGTTATTGTTTACAACATAGCTACTGTACTAATACTAATATTAATTATAATTATAATTATAAATAGTTATCAATGAAGAGACAGATTGCAATTCTTAAATCAAACGGAAATTACTCGCAAGCCATTACACTATTGAATACATTCCTTCAGATTTTCATGGGTGATTTCGAAGCATGGTTGGAATTGGCATCGCTACACATCAGATTACTCTCTTATAGAAACGCTGCTTTCTGCTATGAGGAACTCATTCTCATTCAACCAATTAATCATGTTCTCTATTCAAAATATGCTGATGTATGTAGCGTTGTTAAATAATAATAATAATAACTTAAGACAGTATTAACTTTTTATCTTTATTCTTTATAGATTATATACAGTATTGGTGGTGCAGATAACTATATTGTAGCATTGAAATATTATACACATTCATTAGAATTGAACATTTCTAATGAACCAAACAATTCCTATCCACCAACCAATTTATCATCTATCTATGGTATTATAATGGTAATATTTAAAATATAAATATATATATATATATATTATATATATAATGATATAAAAAGATAATATACTAATGATAACAACAAAAACAATGTTAATTAAACCAATACAGAGTATGTATGCATATTGTAATAGTTCTGGTGGATCTTTAGCAAAGTTGAATGAACATCAAATTGAATTGTACAATTGGGCACAGAATGAATTAAAACAGATAACATCGAAATATTCACCAACTAAACTACCATTGGTCACTGCATTCATCAATAGCACCAACATCAAACAACAGGACTAAAAAACATATCATAACATAACAAAACATAACAAAACATACAACCCAAAAACAACCTAATTTTAATCATAACTGATTATTTATTAGATATATACAACAAGCAAGCATAATAACTTTTAATAAAGCAAACATAGTCTGTTGGACAGATTAAATCAAGAGGAGTTGTTGTTGTTTTCTCATTATTTACTACTTTGACCTTGAAAAAGAAAAAACAAAAAAATCACCAGCCAAAAGTAATGGCGAATTACTGCCCATAGAGTTTAGGTTTAAACCCTATTTCCTTTCATTCCATTTTTTATTTTTTTGTTTTATACAAATATTTGATAAATATTTGATAAAGTAGTATCTATCTAACTTATTATAATTATTATTATATAATCATATAACAAAGGACTGTCCATTGTCCGTTCCTAAATAACATTACAATTTTATTCCGAACCGAGATTCGAACTAGTCCTATTTTGTTTTTTTTTTTTTTTAACAAAAACATTATCATATCATCCAACAATCAACTCAATTAAACAACACATATTGGAGATAAGTTTATTAAGGAAGTACAAACTTTTAATCAATATAACTCTTTATACAAAGAGAGAGAGATTGTTGCTTTTTTGCAAAGTTAACAAAGTTGTTCAGAAAGTTTTAAAACAAAAACAAAAAAAAATAAAAGAAGTGTTTTTGTTTTTTGTTTTTTTTTTTTGAACAATATATAGATAGAGATAAAAGTGGATAGAAGAAATAGAAGTAGTTGTATTTGAAGATATAAATAACAATGTCTACGGCAACAACAACAACAACAACGAATAACGGTGTTGGCAGTGGGAGTGGGAGTGTTAGCACCGGTGTTGTTATTCCAACGCATGAAATCGGAGTTACCAGTAGACGTGCCGCCCTAACAATGAAACGTAAACAGGAGCAAGAACGTGAATCGAAACAGAACATCCAAAAAGAGAAAGGAAAAAATAAGGAGAACGAACATTTCTATGTGTTAGATGAAAAGAGTGATGAAGTTGTAAGCATTTAAAATCATCCAACCAACGATTTCATTCCCATCCCATTTTGAAATTATACTAATCATTCATTTATTCATTCATTTATCATTCATTCGTTGATTCATTGTTAGAATTCTGCTGGTTTGGTGAACAATGACTTTTGTTACTCATGTAGAGATGGAGGTGATTTGTTATGCTGTGAAAACTGTGAGCTTTCTTTTCATCTACTTTGTTTGAATCCACCCAATCCCGAAGTACCCGATGGTGATTGGTACTGTACGAGATGTACCAATAAGATCGTAAGTTTATCTCTTTTCATTTTCAAACAATTTGTCAAACAAACAAACAAACAGCTAACAAATATATCCTTTAAGAAACCAAAACCAAAAGGATATTATGGACATACACTATTTAGTAATCTATTTGAAAAGTTAGCATCTATGAATCCAGAAGCATTCGAATTGCCAAGAGATTACTTTATAGGTACGATATTGATGATAGACAGAAAATCTATTTATTAAAAACAACAGTAGCAGCAGCAGCAACAACATGTTTATTAATATAATATAATGTAATATTGCAAAACAAAAACAACAGGAAACAAAAGAAGAAAGAATGCGAAATGTAATATATGCGATTCCAATGATAATCCAGAGCAACTATTAGAATGTTTTGTTAATAAGTGTACGAATGCATCACATACCTATTGTTTGGAACCACCATTGATCGATGTTCCTCTTCGGTGGGGATGCCATCTACATCCACTACATCCAGATTCTAGTTCCGAACGGAATTCACCTATTGCCTATCATAGACAAAATGGAAGTAATAACAACTACAGCAATAATAATAATACCGATAAATATAAACAACAACAATTACAACAGAATTATAACCGAAGAAATATATCATCTCCATTTCTAAGTGATAAATTCACCTTGGATTTCACACCGTCCGGCACGAAAAAGATAACCTTTCAAAACAGATATAAACCAACTTATAAAGATCCATTCTACGAGAATATCTATGGAAATGTATGTTAAATTATCATTAGATAATCTATATTATAAACTAACATATATGTTATTGCTATTATTATTATTATTATTATTATTAATGATAGAATCTTTCAATGAAAGATTATTACGATCATCAGCTCTTGGAAGATCTATTTGGTAAAGACAACAGTAATATATTAAAAGGAGCACCGAGAGAATCGAATCGAATACCGAATGACAACGATAATTTAAATAGATTAGATCAATTACTCACTGAACAGAGAAGACTTTCCGTTGCTTCAATGGTTTGTATTTCAATTGAAATGTAATGAAACGAAACAAATCAGCTGATTAATATAATTATGTTATTTTTGTTTAGCCATCGGAATTCGGATTGTTTCCAACAGATTTAGCAACAAATCCAATCGATAATTGCAACTCATTTGTACTTTCTTCATTGTCACCTTTGTTCACACAGTTTCTGGCGTGGCAGCGTTTGATGCAGATCAACGGTCAGATCTTTCAGATACGTTCTGAACATCTTCAAGCGTTGAACACTAGCGAATTGCAACATAGACAAAAGGAAATCGATAGACAACTAGAGATGCGTGAGAGACTGCAGAGCATGCAACAAGAACGAGAAAATGCTGTATATAATAATATTTTTATAAAGAGGAACACACAACAACAACAACAATATCAACAAATGATGGAACATCAACAACAACAACAAACAACTAGATTAAATGGAGATGCTCAAAGTGAAAACAATAGAAATGTAAAGAGAAAGAAGACGACACCGAGCAAAACAAATACATCTCCACCAACTATTACAAGTAGTAGTACACCTTCATCTATGTCACCGCTATCGGCATCACCACCATCTATAGTATCATCACCTATTGTCATTCATGATGATAATAGTAATAATAATAGTAGTGTTGGTGATAACAATGATATAATAGATATTACAACGACAACGACAACCACAACAACACCAAAAGCAGCAATAAATAATAATGTAAAAGAAACAACTTCACACGAACCACAACAACAACAACATAGTCAACAACAAAATATACGATCAGCTATTCAAGAGAGTCCAGGAAAACTTAACCTTAAACTTAAAATACCTTCACCTTCGAAATCACCTTTACTTTCAGCAACAAAGACCAACAGTAATCCAATCTCACCGATTTCAACAGTAAATACTCAAACACCTATACCAACACCGACCATACAACACGTCAATAATATATCAGAAGTACAGAGTACTTCTGGCAATAGCAATACAAACAACAAGAAAGAAAATATCGTAATATCAGATGTACCTTCAGTAACATATCCAAACCCAATTGCAGAGATAACAATCAAAGGTATGATTTATATTATAATAAGTAATGAACTTTGAACTTTCATTAACAAATTAATATATTATATTATCACTTTAATAATTATATGTAGAAACCAATCAAGTAATCAAGATTTCAAAGAGTAATACAGTTCTTGGAAGATTAACAAAGAAACACGAGGAAATCGATATTAATTTACCATCAAAGGTAGTTTCAAGATACCATTGTTGTATTAGTTTTGTTGAAGGTTCCAAGAGTTTCAAGTTGACCAATATCGGTAGAAACAAATTCTACATCATCAACGGCAAAAAAGTAAATGTAGTCTCACCTTACAGAATTAAAGATAACGACGTAATCATCATTGGTGAATTCACTTTGAAATTCAAATCCTTGATTTAACCAAAATGTTACAATCAAAGTTAAAATCAAAATACAATTCAATAATAAACATTAAACTGAGAACATTAAATCATAATAAATTTTATTTGTTTTTAGAATGGTCTATTCTATTTTCTTTATAAACAATCAAATAAACTTAGATTTTTTTTATTTACAAATAACAATTAAAATTAAAAATAATTATTATGTTTTTATTTAAAATTTTGATTATATTTTTGGGCTTTGATACATAGTTAACTACATTTGATAATAAGGTCAACCAGGATCAAAAATATGTTTTTTTTTTTTTTAATATTTTCTTCCCTGGGTTTTCCTATGACTTGATTGAAATCTTACTTTTTTTTTTTAATAGTGATCATAAAATATTCAATATAATAATATTATTTCTATTAATATGAAAGATAATCAATTATTATTTCAAAATTATCTATTCGAAGTATTAGTATCTTTTATAGATAGTTTTCCAGATTTCTTAGCGTTTGGAAATACTTGTAAGAGATACCGTGGGTTTTTCTTGCGATCAAACAGGTGGTGCACTATTAACCTTGCACGGATGATTCATTTCACAGACACTCATCTCTTCAAATTGGCACAGCTTCTCAATCAGTATTATAGAGATGGACACCAGGTGCCATTCATAGACAGTGTTATTCTCGATGGTTGCTACCAACTAACCGATAAGTCAATGTCATACCTTGCCAATGCCTACCTACTGTCACGATTGAAACATCTCTCAATAGATCAATGTATCACTATAAACTTTATCAATGGTTTATTTAAAGGATGTCTACCACCGACTATCACACCAACAACAACAACGACAACGACGATAACTGCCAACGAATATACAGAAGAACAACTACCACCACCACAACAAGAGGAACAAATACCGGAAATACCAAAACTACTTTCTCTTAAACTGCCTACACTTCGATCGAATACAAATACCATTATGATACTTCGATATCTTTCATCGATCACATCACTTTCACTTCCTGGTTCAATTGAATCATTTATGTTTCTTAGATTCTTAGAGTCATGTCCTTCTCTTAATTATTTGGTAAGTAAAAATAATAGTTTAAAATTAAACTGCAGTTCTAAATCATAAATAACCTAATATTAATATTAAACATTGCATTAAATTAGTCATTAAGTGGAAGATATAAGGATAATCTGTTTCACAAAACAATCGTCGATAAGCTATGTACATACAAGAATATGAAAGAGTTACATTTATATTCATTGTCAAAGATGACAGGAGAGGATATTGGTGCAATTGCGATGAATTTAATACATCTAGAACGACTTAGTATTACTAATAACCAGTGGTTAACTAGTGATATTGTCAACCTCATATTCGAATCATGTCAAAATTTAAAGTCACTGGATATCTCTCACTGTAGAGAAGTATCGAATATAAGTGCATCTTCGTCAAACCTACTATCTTTGGATCTCTCAAACACCGATGGTGGCGATTCTACTGATGTTTATTTTCCAAATTTACTTTCACTGTCTTTGAAATCTTGGAAGTAAGTAACTTAATAACATCAAATCAATATACATATATATTAATTGCATTATTGTTTATAGTCTCGATTTACCAATGATCAATAAAATCTTTTCAAGAAGTAAATTTATTAATCATTTAGATTTAAGTAGTACACTGATCAACGATGAACAACTTTTACCAATACTCATTAATTGTAGTAGTTTAAATATATTAATCTTAGAGGTAATTATAAACTTTATATTTTCTTAAAAGAAGTAATTTTACTAATGAATATCATTTATATTGAACAGAGATCAAATATTACACCTATATCAATTGAAAATATTAATCAATATTCAAAGCATTTAACAAAGTTAATATTAACATCAGTATGTACAAAATATTAATTAATATGTATTTGGTAAATTAGAAACTAATTAAACATCTTTATAGAATTCAAATATTACAAAAACAGATTTACAACCATTATTTGCTTTAGGTACAATTGATATTGTTAAATTTTTTTGAGTCACAGATAACAATAAAAGATAGAACGATGAAAAGTTGTTTAAACTTTTTTTTTTTAATATTAATTATTTTACTTTTATTTTATTTATTTACAAATGTTTGGATAGTTGTATTAATTCAATCCAAATTTAACAATATTTTTACAACTGGGAAAAACATGGATGATAAATTCTATTCAGAGAGTAGAGAATCCAAAGATTGAATGGTCTTTGAAAGTTTTCCTTTTCTCTGGTTATCGAAACAGTTGTAGTTGATAATCTCTGAAACCTCTTTGGAATCAACACTGCCAATCAGCGATTTGAAACTGTATTCAATGTTGCCACTTGGATAGGAGACTGGAACATGCAGACGTAACAGTAACTTTCTATAGAGTTTGGAATTAGACAATTGAATTTCCAACATTAGCGACTTGGACTCTGATGAATAAGCGAAACCTTGGCTACTAGAGGTAAGTGGTGTGTTGCTGAATGGAATGATGCGCAGATTGTAGAGTGTTTCCAATTGCTTGAGTTCTTGGCATAGTCTTTCAACACGACTGATTGCAATTGATACGGTTGTCATTGCTTCACGGATGGCTTTGGAAGTGGTAATCTTTGAGAGTACACTCTTTTCCAACTGTAACTTTCCAACCAACTCTGACTCTAGTCTTGAGATTGGATTGTTCTGGCAGATCAATGGTGACATTGAGAATTTGGTGGAGGTAACTACATTGTTGTTGGTCGACAATAAGTTAAAGTTAATCGAGTATCTAATGTATTGAGATTGATACTGGACAGAGATCGAGTTGGTAGAACACTGGAGAACAGTCCAATGTGAAACATTGGTGAGTTGAGCTACACGATTGTGTTCGTCGTTGAGTTGATTGACCAACTTTTGATCGGTTGCATTGGTCTTGTTGGCAATTTTCTCTGAGAGCTTTTGCTTCTGGAGTTCCTGTTGGTGTTGATGATTCTTTAGATATTGGAATTCCATCAACAACTGGTGCTCAGTGTTTTTGGTCTGTTCGATACGCTCAGCTAGTGCAGCAAGGTCGGCACTCAACTGTTGTTTGGAGAGTGTAAGCTCACTGCTGACCTTTCGCTCCAATTCACATCGCCATTGAATATAGGTGCTCTGAGTTGAAAGCTTTGTTGAGTTTTTGATCTTCTTTAAGAGATGTTGCTTGCTGATGAGATCGTCTTTGGTGGAACGTTGAATCAATGCGAAAATAGGTGGATTCTGTTGATTCATCTTCTCTTCGGCCAGACGATTGAATTCGTTGATCGATGTGATCATTCCCTTCAATTCATCGTAGCCAGCACGGAATGTGACATTTTGGCGGTTGTAACAGTAGGCGGCTACTAGCTGGCTACGGAGATCGGTACCGTCGTTCTCGTCGGTGTTGTTGACCAACATTCCGACAAGAGATGGACGTTTTGACTTGGAAGATGGATCATCCAAGAATCGGCAGTTTGAAAGGTAGAGGAATTCATTAAATGTGATCTTCTTGATGGAGCTGGAGGAAGTCTCTCTGAGTGACATCAAGTCTTCGATCATCATGGATGATTGTCGCACAGACATGTTGTTAGCATCAAACTGCTTGGAACCAACAATACTGTAGAGAGAACCATCCAACTCATTGTCGAAACGTGGAATATTCTTTGGCTTCTCTTGTTGTGGGACGGCAGTGGCTGACGAGTTTGATGGAATAGCTGGTCCTACTGCTTGGTGGGTGTTGGGGAAATTTGACTTTGGGGCTGGAATCTGGAAGACACTACCATCGGTCTGGGGCGATGGACGAACCAATCCATTCTTGGCATCGGATATATTGCTACGGTTGAAATTAAGCTTGCCATAGACAAAAGAATCCTCACCTTCGTAGTTGGTAAAAGAAGGAGTGCAAGTATATTGTTTCAAATGTTGGAAATCACTGTTGGTCTGTGTCTTGGTAACCATTGACTCTGCCAAAGGATTATTTGTAGTGGAATGATAGAAAACGTGCGATGTTGGTTGTATTTGAATTGGCTGAGGTTCTTGTGGTTGATCCTGTGGGTTTACCAGTAGTGTAGAATGATCGATAACAATGGTTTTGGTGGGTGTAGTTAAACACTTTAAGTTATTGGTAACATCATCATTGACATCCCACTTGGAAATACTAGTATTATTGTTGTTGGATTTCAATGACATTCTCTTCTTTACAACCATTAGAATCTCACCAAATGATTTTGTTATAGTCATATCATCACACATTGACTGGTTCATAGATTGGTTCATTGATTGGTTAATTGATTGGTTCAAATCAGTTTGTCTTTCAGCATTCTTTGCCATTTGAATAATATGTCCTACTGGTTGTGTAAATGACATATCATCTTGATCTTGTTGATATTCTTGCTCTTCTTCTTGCTCTTGCTCTTCTTCTTGTCCTTGTTGTTGCTCTTGGTATTGTTGAATTTCTTGTTTAGTTGGTATTTTGAAATCCATAGTGGTATCATCGAGAACACTTAAAAGACGTCCACCAGCACCTTGAGTACCATTTTCAATGTGGAATTTGGTAGTTAGATCTTGTTCCTCTGGTTGGCTCTCAACCTCAGTCTCGGCCTCAGCGTCGTCTGAAGATTCCACCTTTCCAAGTCTGGCAACGATCTCCTTGAAATTGCCAGTCATGTCCTCTTCATAGAGGTCAGTGAGTGTGGGAATTGGCGAACCACCACCATCGTTGCTTCCATTGTCAGAGTCTGGTGAGGACGACAATATAGACTTATTGGTGGGTGTCATTGGCTTCTTAAAGATGGCGGCATTGGCAAAATCTTCTTCTTCGGCAGCCAACGACAGGAGCGATGGAAGATTCTCCTGGGTGCCACGTGGAGACTGGTCAACAAATCTCTTGGTTGTCTTGTGTGCAGGTGATTGCGATACAAACTCTGAAATCTGGCTGGTATCCATCGAACACTGGCTCATGTCAAACATTTCCTGGTCACCATCAGTGTTGGTATTTGGTTCTTTCAACGGTACATAGATACGACCTGGAAAAGTAGCAGTGAACTCCATTGTCATTCCATCTTGATCGTTTAGATCCTCTTCTTCTTCATCAATAGTACCAAAAGGTGATTTATTATTATATGCTATATTATTGTTATTATTATTATTATTACTATTTACTATAATATTATTATTATTTTCAACTTCAATTTTATCAATTTGATTTTCAACTTTTTCAACGATATTTTCAGCAGAATCAGGTGATTGATTTTGTGGAGATGGTTGTGATTGTTGACTGGATTTCATTGCAGCGGTACTCTGTCTCTTGGATTGATTCTTCTTGGTCGATAAAGTTGATTCCATCTTTTCGAATACTCTAATTTCAACAGTCTCTGCAAAACTTACACCCATACTCTTTCTCTTTCTATATTTTAAAAAATAATTAATATATATTTCTAAAATGATTGAAAAGATAAAATTATAGTTACCTTTCATTTGTTTGATTCTTTGCTTTTCTAACTAGATAACCTATGTTCTCGGTTTGATTCTCTTTGTTATCGTATATTGATTTCGATGGTTTAGTTAATGATTTCGGTGATTTAACGGTAGGTGTTGTTGAAACTTTTTCTATCGTTGAATTGCTATTGTTATTATTGATTGGTCTACTCTTTAATGGTGTTGTACCACTAGCTCCACTCTTTGTCTTTGATGGAGTTCCACCAGTAGACATCTTGTTATCTCTAACTTTAAGTGGTGTACTCATTTTATGATATATATTATTTTTCTATTCAACTTTAATATATTTATTTAAAAATAAAGAAATAATTAATAATAAATAAAAAAAATAAACAATAAATAAATAATTAATTAAATTATCAACTTTAATCAAAATGAAGAAAGATGAACAAAAAAAATATTCAACGGATAAAAATTTGAGTTTTTGGCGGTTTAGAATGATTTTCAAATTTAAAAATTTGCAGGAAGTTAGTATTAATTTGAGCTCATTAAAAATTTAATCAAATAAAAAAATCTTTAATATTAATAATTCTTTTATTATTAGAATAATAAAAGTGAGAAGGATCTTTTATTATTATTCATTTTTTTTTTTTTTGGAAATGAATTAAATTATGATTAGTCTTATCAATAGATTGACTATTGATAACTAAATTATTGACCAACCACAACAACACAATAAACACATTTTCGCCAATAAAGGCGAGGTTTTTATATTTTATTGATAGATAGATAGATAGATACATAAAATAAAAAAATGTTGTTGTATGTTTGATTTTTTATACAGTAGTTGGAGTTGTTGATATGTAAAATAAAAGTGAGCTGGGTTGGTGAAGTTGCGCGCTAAGTTTGTCGATTGTACATTTGCTTAGAGATTCAACTTTTGACAATGATCAATGTATGATTGTAAGGTGGAGCCATGTCTCTTTAAAAAGCTGTTGTTGGATAAAACATAGGTTTTGTAGAACTGAAAGAAGCTGGCGCTGGTAACTGAAAGTGCAATGTTTGATTGTTCGGATTTTAATCCCTCCAAGTGAATACCGATAAACTGATAATCGGTTTGGCCGGTTGCGAGTGCGCCACCTGTCATTCCATATAATGTATTGCACTTGTGTTTGATGGTTTTGCTATCACTCGATGAAATTGGTGTCTTGGAAATGGAAACAATACGACGTTGGAAACCTCTGGTGTCTCTCGATAGCTTTCTGTAGATGCCGTCGATGTCCGATGTCGACAGTCCAGCTGAATCGCCAGAGAAATCATCTCTGAAATCGTCCATATTGGTGTAGGTAGGAAATCCAATGAGAATGGGCTGCTGATCCAATGAGGGTTCTGCGATGGTTGGCAGCAGGTACTTAACATTAGGTGGGGAATCTTCGTCGCTGAATCTAAAAAACTCAATCTGATCGTTTCTTTTGACGGTTTTCAATTCATAGACATCTGGGTTATCTTCGATGTCATCCAAATCCAATTCCTCGCCGACAGTTGCATCGACTCCGAAATATATATAAACTCTTTTTTTGGTGACTCCAACGCTATCCTTTAGGGCCGAACTGACCACTATATCTTGACTGACACAGAATCCACTGCATGATACCCAATATTCTTGATTCCTGCTTTCCTCAAGACATCTGTATAATAATTTACGTCATTAGTACTTAATTCTTGATTTACAAAGTGTTATTTAAAAGGTTACTTACAAAATAAAGATTCTACCAACCGAGGTAGATAATGACTCAATATTGAGCTTGTTCTTTATATTCTCTGATAGTTTTGATTTGCTATTGAATGTATGAATTTGGCCTTCGATATTACCTTGACTCTGGAATACAAGTTCATCCGCTGTCTTCACAGGAATGATGCCTGAAGATTGTGAAATGTAATAGAATTTGTCTGTTTTTGGATATAGTGGTATCAAGTCTGTTGAATCACTATTATACTGATGATGTTCGTTAACTCTTAATAATTCCATGCTATAAATTGACTAATGAAAGATTTTTGCTTTTTCTGATTCTTCTTATAGATAGCTATGGTAAGAAGAATTCTTTGAAACTATATAGAAATAAATAAAAATAACAAAAATAAAATTTAATTTGTTATAATAACAAAAGTAATATTACAATAAATTGGTGATATTAATAAATTTAACTGTTTGGATCTAATAAATGGATTGTCCAGATTAATTTATATTAATTGCTTTGTCATCCAAAAAAAAAATTGAGAAATAAAAAAAAAAAAAAAAAACAGTTTGGTTCACCCACACAACCCATTGATCAATATTTGAAAATTAAAAACTTGAGAACAACTTAATTCGCAAAGCAACCGAATAACTATGTTCAACTTCTCTCTGGTTTAAGTCACACAAATAATAATTTTATTTAATGTTTTCAAAAAAGGGTTTTATTTTTATTTTTTTTTGTTTTTTTTTTTTTTTGATTAACCTGGTCTGCTGTTGTTTAATTGCCAAATTTAGTAATCAATGAGATTGATAAATATAATTACACTTTTAATTTTTATAATGATATCTTGGTGATTCTTGTGCTTCACGCTCTTCATTCCGTGCAATCATGTCGTTTTCTTTTTTAATTATTTCCGACCAATATTTAATGTAAGGCTGAAGTGTATCGCTATGAATATCTTGAAATCCTTCGATACTCAAAATGTATTTTCTATAGAGGTCGAAAAAATTGCGGTGGGTGACAGAGAGCGCGATGTTTTCGTTGGTATATTTGTCTCCACCCATGTGAATACCAACGAATTGATGACCTTTGCGGACTGACCCTAACAATCCACCGGTGAATCCGGCCAACGACGGACACTTGTGTGTGCTTCTCTCTCTGTTTGAAATATTTACATTCTCTTTCTTCATGTTGCCTATGATCGATATGGTTTTGTGTTGGGTATTCTTGGTGTCCCGCGACACCTGTTTGTACAGTTGCTCCAAGACTTGCTTGGTATCGCTATCATCTTTGTAGCGCTGTCGAAACTCGTCGAAATCGACATAGCCCGGATACGCAATGACAAAGTAATTCAAAGTTTTGGGGTCTGGCATCACAGGCAATACATAGTTAGTTTTGCTTGGTGCGCGGTTGACAAACTTTAGAATCTCAACACCAAGCTTGTCTTTGCGATCGGGTTGGTCTGTGTCATCCAAAATCGATGTCAATTCAAACACATACTCCGATGTTTCTATTTCACTGAAATCGATTTCCTCGCCAACAGTCGTATCGTTCTCGAAACAAATGAATATCTTGTCCAATTTCAATTTCTTTTTCTGCTTGACCAACTGTCCAGATGTCATGATATGCGTTTCACTCACTCTGAAACCCGATCCTGTATACCATACATTTTCATTATCATTATTTAAATACCTGAAGATAATAAATAAAGTTAACATAAACAAATATTTAAAGTATAATAATAATAAAAGATAGTTACTTTATAAATATTCTACCAACAGTTGTGGCAGACTTTTCTATATAATCTCTATTTGCTACTGTCTTTGCTACTGCCTCTGGTAGATAAATCTTTGATTTACTATTGAAAATACTAATACAACCTTCGATCTCGCCTCTGATGTCATGAAATAACAACTCTCCAACGTACTTTGAGACAACAGCATACGATTCGCCAATATACATAAAATCTTTGGTTTTCGTGTGAACCATAATAAGATCGGTTTCATTCTTTGATATTCTGATAGGAGTACTTGAATTTGACTTGACCAAAGTATCTTTTACACTCTCCTTCTCTATCTCTTTAACTTTCTCTAAAGTATCATCATTCACTTCGTCTCTCTCTATATCTTTATCTATTTCTTTCGCTTTCTCTTCATTTGCAGGTGTTGTGAAGAAATCCTCTCTAGGTACTATAGGTGAAAGTGAAGTATATACAATTGGTTCTGGTGTTTCCGGTGGACAAGGTACAGTTGTTGACTCTGCTGATGCAACCGATGATGGATCACTGTTTTCATCTTTTGTGTCGGGATATACATATTTGTAAACGCTTTTTAAAAAACTCGCCATACATATAAATATTTAAAAGCGAAACAAAAAAACAAAAACAAAACAAACAATATTTAATCTTATTCATTTAAAAGAAGAACGTGTTGATTTAATAATATAAATTAAAAATTTGTTAAATTTTTGTGAAACTAAAAATTAAAGTTTTGCAAAAACCAACTCATTAAAAAAAAAATGATAAAAATAATACCCACCAACCCCAAAAAACCCCACCACAAATGAATGATGATGAAAATTTCTTTGATCATTTTTTTTTCTCACATCGAAATTCTTTGTGAACGTTGGCGAATTTGAGGAATCAAAGAAAAACAAAACCAAACTAAAAATCCTATTTTTAAAAAAAATAATTAAAAAAAGTAAAATTTTTTAAGTGAGAAAAAGTTATCATTAATTTTAATATTAATTAATAACAATTAATATAACTAAAATACACAAGAACGGTCATTATAATCTTAACTATAGCAAAGAGTAATTAGTAATTTGTTATTTTTAAATAGAAGTTTTTTTTTATTTTTAGTGTTGATGATATGTGTTACAAAAGAAGTGTGTAGTGTTGTCAATAATAAAAGAAAACCCAATATTGTATAATGCAATAATCTTTTATTAACACAAATTATTTTTTTTTTCACATTTTATATAAACTATTATAGTGAAATCCACTGTTGAGGAGTTGCCACCGATTGTTGTGACACAAGAAAAAGATATAGATAAAGATAAAGATAATGATGCTCTAAATACACAGAGTATGAAACGATTGAATTTGAGTGGCAGTATACTTAGCAACTACAAGACCACACCACCCGCCAGCCCTAGCAAAGTTTTACTCAATATGAACTGTGCTGAAAGAGTTTTTCATCAATCGGGAAAAGTAGAAGGACATTTATTTACTTTGAATAGTAAATCAAAAATTCCATCCAGTGTTAAATTAGAGTGCACAAAGAGATCAAATTTGGAAGTTACATCAAATTCAGTTGGAAGAATATTTGTAAGGTAAATATATATGTTACATATTCTTAATTTTGGTTGCGTTACTCATAAAATTTAATCTATGTTTTTTTGTTATTAGATTAAAAGGTGGTGACAAAATATCGTGGTTCACTGGAACTGGATTTTGTGTGAGTCATGACAAGGTGATAACAGCTGCACATGTCGTCAACTTTGATCTGAATAACTCAACGACAACAACAACAAGTGGTTTGACTTCAATAAAAAGAATAAACAGTCGAAGTAGTTTGTCTGACGATGTTTCTTGGAGTATGGATAAGATTTATATTTGTTTTATTCCAGACACCAGCATTGACCACGAAGTTGACACCAACAGCTTGGAGGAGAACGATGATTTCTACGAGTTGGAAACCTGTGGCAGACAAGACATTGACCAACACTTTAAAGATCACTTGGTGTATATAAAGCAAACAGACGATAATAAGAGTGTCTCTTACAAATGGAAGACAATAAAAAATGATATAGAGGTACTGCGATTCAAGAACCCGCAGAAACGAAGAGAAGAATACTTGTTACCATCGTTCACAAGCAAAGAAAATTTAAAAGAATTTTGGTGTTGTGGATATCCAGGACATATTGAACTCGAAGTTTTCCAAGATGACTACCAAGGCAAGGATGTGGATATGAAAGAGCTTTACAACTCTGTCAATAAGATGACCAGTGGTTTCCAAAAGAAAACTATTGCACTAAGTGAGAGTGCGCATATCCACGACAACCAATATCTCTCGGTTCATCAATGCCCAACACTCAAAGGAATGTCTGGTGGAATCATCGCAAGCAGTAATGAAGCCAACAAATTCCTTGGTGTTCACATAGGTGGTTCCAACGACACAGATATTCACACCAATTTTGCCATTTCAGTTACTCACCCACTGTTCTGTTATGTCTACCAAAAACACATTCTTTCCGATCAACATTTCATGTCGAAACATCGAGATCAACTCCAACCCTACATTAACTATATTAATAACTTTAATTTTCCTAAAAATAACGATCTACTACCTCCATAATGGATTACTTTTAAATATATATTATAATTATAGCAAATCATATCGAATTTATTAATACAAAATTCATCATTAATCAAAATATATGTTTTGACCGATTATTGAACTAAAATAAAAAAAAATATTTATTTTGATCAATAGTCGACCTGTATAAATAATTGATTTATTGAGCACAAAACATATTTCCCAAGAAATTGGATGGTAGACCAACTGCAATATCTGGAATTGTAGTGTTGGTATATTGTTCTGTTTGAAGATCAATTGTGAATATTTTCTAAACCAACTTATTATTTTCTTGATTGGGTTCAATTTCTACCATCACTATTATTTCAAATGATTCATAAATTATTTTTATTATTTGTTTTATTTAAAGGTTTGAAGATATTTTTTTGATTTTACTTTTTCTTTTTTTTGTTTTGAAGGCATTTCATATAAAAATATCTTCAAACCTTTAAATAAAACAAATAATAAAAATAAAAATATCAAATTTAAATGAATCATCTCTCAAAAACAATTTTTAATTTTGTTTTCAATTTTTACTCTAAACTATTAATTGAAATTAAAAGTTATTGTAATATCTCCAATAAGTAAGAGCAAAATCGAATAAAACCTATAAAGACAAAAAAATTTTTCAAACCACTTCTTGTTAAAAGAGAACTATTGTTGTAGAAAAATTGGATCCTATTCTTCAAATCTTTTTATCGCTCTGTCACTCTCAAAGTTTTAAAAGAGTAAAAATAAATCATCAAATGGACTACGTAGTCAATTAAATAAAATCTGATGACTCAGAAGATACAATGAATAAGTATTGTAGAAAATTAAAAAACAAAAAAAAACAAGAATTTCAACATTTTCTTTCATTTGCAGTGAGACGTGGCATGCGCTTTAAAATTAATCTGATTTTTATTTTATTTTTTATAAATCGAATGCCCATTCATACTTTCTAAAAAAGGAATGTCCGTGGAGAGAAAGAAAATAATGAATCTGATCTACACAGGACCAAAGTGTGGGACCCTTTGTCAAAAAAAAAATAATTTGCTCCAATAATCTTTATTAAAGTATGTTTCTAAATATTTTTAATATTATAAAATATTTATAGATATTAAGAAAATTTCAATGGAACCTATAATTAATAAAGTGGAAAAAGGAATTTCAAATCTAAAAACCTCAAATCCCAATTTAGTGAGTCACCACTCTTTAGGAATTGTATTTAATCAAGACGGAAAAACAACCGGAGAAATAGTTACTTTTAATTCAAGGTCAAAGGTTGTAAGAGATGTGCCCAACAAAAAAGTCTATGAAAAAACACCGGGTGCTGTTGGAAGAATATTTATAAAGTAATGATATACAATTTGAAACATTGTGAAATAAAGTTATTAATAGTTTTTATTCAATAGATATCAAGTACCAGGTACAGTGGAGCCTCTTTGGACAAGTGGTACTGGAATCTGTGTAAGGAAAGATCTGGTGATGACTGCAGGTCATTTACTTAAACTTAAATACGAAAAGATCTATATATACTTTGGTAATGATGCCACCATCAACTTTGAGGTCTTTCTTAACAAAATGGATGTGGATTATATGTATGAATTGGAGTCATGTGGAAGAGATTTTGATCAAATATTCCATGATCCTTTCATTGTCACTGACTTCAAGGGTAATCAACACAATTGGATTCTAGACAACGATTTAGAGGTTCTCCGATTCAAAGGAAAAAAACCAAAAAAAATAGACATTCTATTCCCAATGCTTCCAACCAATGACCTATCCGTCGATCACTATGTTATGGGATATCCAGGTTACGTAACTTTAGATGAATTTATAGCTAAACACAACGAAACCACTGCGAATCTTACCGATTTAGAGAATCTCTATAACCAAGTGATCAATGATACCAGATATTTCCAGAAAAAGACCGTTTGTATTGGAGAAGTTAACAAATCAGATAAGAAAGTGATTACTCATCGCTGTCCAACACTTGGAGGTATGTCAGGTGGTATTTTTGCAAACATTGAACACAAGCGAAAGTTTCTTGGTGTTCATCTAGGTGGAGCACAAGATATCGGAAATTTTGCAATCTCAGTTACACACCCATTATTCTGGTATCTTTACGAAAAATATGTTCTTGATGATCAATTCATTAAAGATAAAAAGAATCGTAAGCATTTGAAGGAATATTTAGATTATTTTAATTATAAGTATTAGAATCGATACAACTATAGAGAAATAATGTCAAATATCTTCTCTGTTGAACATTTATGTAATAACAAACTATTAAATAAATCTCAATAATTCCTCATCCGCTCTCCATCTATCTTTTTATTGGAAATAATACTTTCTTTTTCAGTTTAACCTTTATTGTCATTATTATTAAATAAATATTAAAGATATTGAATATTCAATGTAGGGGTGTAGTGTTGATTTATTTTTTCCAATAAAATTTAAATCTGATAATATATATATTTTGAAGATTTCAAAAAAAAATCAGTTGAAATGATTTTACGTAAGAATTCTTAGGTGTATTTCGATTCTGATCTATTTTTTTAAATTTCATTTAAAAAATAATTTGATAGAAAATGTAAATGGACTACGTAGTCAATGAGAAGAAATCTGATTACGAAGATGAGAGTGATGAATATTGTACCAAATTATTCATATTATTAAATTTTTTTTTTTTAAAAAAAAAAAAGAATTTCATTATTTTCTTTCTTTTTTATGAGACGTGGCTTTTATTTTTATGAGAAGTTGTTTTTATTTTTTTTTAAAAAATTTCAACAGCGATCTTTTTGAGTTCCCGTTAGCTAAATTTAATACTTTCTATAAAGGGAATGTTAGTGGAGTACCAGTTTTTTTGAAAAGAAAATGATGAATCTGATCAGAGCAGTACAAAAGGGTGAGGTCCTTTCAAGTTCAAAACAAAAACAAATCTAAAAAAAAAAAAGTATTCTTTTACCTCAATATTGTTTCTAAATTTTAAATATTATTGGTGGATATAATATATTGTTATTAAGAAAAGTCAAATCGAACCTGTAATTAATAAAGTGGAAAGGAATGTCGAATCTTTGTGAATGTACATCAAATCCCATTTTATTGAGTAGACACTCTTTACAAAAAGTATTTGATCAAGATGGAAAAATAATTGGACAAATAGTTCCTTTTAATTCAAGATCAAAGCTTGTAAAAGTTGTGGCAAACAAAGAATTCTATGAAAAAACATCAGGTGCTGTTGGAAGAATATTTATAAAGTAATAATATACCTTCTGAACCCTAGTTAAAGAAAGTTATTAATAGTTTCTATTCAAAAGATATCAGGTGCCAGGTAAAGTGGAACCTGTTTGGACAAGTGGAACTGGATTCTGTGTAAAGAAAGATTTGGTTATGACTGCAGGTCATATACTTACATTTGAAGTAGATACTACTGCACCAATTGAAACCCAAGAGATGCAGAGAAATCTGAAATATGAAAAAGTCTATATATACTTTGGAAACGATGCCACCATGGGTGTTGAGGTCATTCTTAACAAAATGGATGTGGATTATATGTATGAATTGGAGTCATGTGGAAGAGATTTTGAACAATTATTCAAAGATCCTTTTTCTGTCACTGACTTCAATGGTAAACCAAATAATTGGATTCCAGCCAACGATTTAGAGGTTCTCAGATTCAAAGGTACACCACCAGCAAGCATAGATATTCTATTCCCAATGCTTCCAACCAATGACCTATCCGTCGATCACTATGTCATGGGATATCCAGGTCATGTAAATTTAGATAAATTTATAACTGACCATAAGGGAACCTCTGTGAAACTTATCGATTTAGAGAATCTCTATAAACAAGTGTTCATTGATTCAAATCATTTCGAGAGAAAGACTGTTTGCATTGGAAAAGTTATCAAATCAGAAATGAATGTGATTACTCATCGCTGTCCAACACTCGGAGGTACATCGGGTGGTATTTTTGCCAGCAGTCAACACGAAAGAAAGTTTATTGGTGTTCATCTCGGTGGAGGACACGACATCGGAAATCTTGCAATCTCAGTTACACACCCATTATTCTGGTATCTTTACAAAACATATGTTCTTGATGATCAATTCATTCAAGATAATCGTAAACATTTGGAGCAATATTTAATATATTTTAATCATATTAAAATATGTAAGTATTAGAATCAACACAACTATAGAGTAATAATATCTTCTCTTTTGATCATTTATAATAACAACAAACTATTAAATAAATCACAATTATTCCTACTTCCATCTATCATTTAATAGAAAAAAAAAAAAAAAAAAAGAATATTTAAATCTAACTCATAGATGCTTACATAACTTTAGCGCTAATATCTGTATCTATATCTATTTTTATTATATTTAAAATTTTTTTAATCTGTATATTTTTCTTTTTCAATTTAATTAATATTAAAAGATATAAGAAGCTTATCAAACACGAATGTGGTGTATTCTACTCAAATGAAAGAACATCCCAAAAATGAAAAATCGAAATCAAGATTAAAAAGGAGCCAAAATTAATTTTTTAATTTTTTTTTGAGACTAAAAACCAACAAGCATTTGCCTCAACACATTGTTTCATAATACATATTTTATTTATTTGTAGATATAATTTATTATTTTTTATTAACAAAAAACAAAAGGATGCAACCTTTGGATAAAGTAGAAAAAGAAATGTCGAATCTGACTACATCAGATCCAATTCCTTTGAGTCCCGACTCCGCAGAAAGAGTCTTTCATGAAAACGGAAAACCAATAGGACAAATAGTTACTTTGAATAGTAATTCAAAGATTATTGGAAAATCTTTACAACACAAAGAAGCCTATGAAAATACATCGAGCGGTGTTGGTAGAATATTTGTAAAGTATGTTGAACAGTATTAGATAGTTTGAAATGAAGGTTTTTAATAATTTCTATTAAATAGATATAATGTAAAAGGTGAAAATGAACCAGTTTGGTGCAGTGGTACTGGATTTTGTGTGAAGAATAATCTTGTTATGACTGCAGCTCATGTACTTGCATATCCTGTCGATATTCATCTTAAGTACGACAAGATCTATATATTCTTTGGTCCTGATGCCACCATCACAAGTGAGATCGATCTTACTAATATTAATGTGGAGACGATGCATGAGTTGGAGTCATGTGGAAGAGATTATGATTATAAATTTAATGATCCTTTTATTGTCACTGACCACAAAAATACACCATACAGTTGGCATACACGAAACGATTTAGAGGTTCTCAGATTCAAAGGAACACCACCGACAGGCATCAACATTATATTTCCAATGCCTCCAACTAACGACATAGAAATCGACCACTATGTCATGGGATATCCAGGTCACATAGAATTAGAGAAATTTATATCCGACTACAAGGGATCCACAGAGCAAAATTTAGGAGCCCTTTACGTTCAAGTGAACCAAGAATCACGTGGTTTCCAGAGAAAGACTGTCTCCATTGGTAAAGTTGTCAGGTCAAATGAAAATGTGATTTCACATCTCTGTCCAACGCTCAAAGGAGCTTCAGGAGGTATTTTTGCCATCAGTCAGCATGAAAGAAAGTTTGTTGGTGTTCATCTCGGAGGAACTGAAGAAACAGGAAATATTGCACTCTCAGTCACACACCCATTATTCTTGCATATTTATCGAACCTTTGTTCTTGATGATGATCAATTCATTCAAGATAACCTTAAAAATTTGGAACTTTATTTAAATCACATTAACCATGCACCTACACCATAAATTTTGTACCAATAATAATAAAAAAAAATTGGTCGTGGCCAAAATATTCTTTTTCCAAATTTATTTCCAAACATTTCTCAAATCAAAAAAAAAAAAAGATATTTTTTTTTCCAATAACGTTTCATTTCACCACTGTTTGAATTTTATTTATTTTGTCTAGCGACTATATATATTTTTAAAGATGAGGCCACAAGATGAAGAAGAAGCAGTAACAAAATTATCAGAACTTAAAATCATTCCCTTGGGATCAGACGCTGCTGAATTAGTGTTTCACGTTGGAGGTGAAACAACCGGACAAATAATAACATTCAGCAGTCGTTCAAAGATAATAGGTAAACCAGATTTGCAACACAAAGAAACATATGAAAAAACATCGAGTGCTATTGGAAGAATATTTGTAAAGTATGTTTTTTGAATTAGTTTTGGACTAAACATCATTTATTGAATTCTTTCTTTTTTTATTTGTTGATGTTACAGATTTAATGTATTAGGAAAACCAACTTGGATATGTGGAACAGGATTTTGTGTGAAGCAGAATCTTATTATGACAGCAGCTCATGTCATTGCATATCCTGTCGATACAAATGCATCAAAAGAAACTCAAGAGATGCAAAAAAAACTGAAATATGAAGAGATCTACATATACTTTGGTGTTGATGCCTCCATTGGAAATGAGATCGATCTTACAAATATCGGAATGGAGAAAATGCATGAGTTGAAGTCATGTGGAAGAGATTTCGATAATTCGTTCAGAGATCCTTTGATTTTCTCAGACGACACTGGTCAATCATATAGTTGGGATACACCCAACGATATAGAGGTTCTCGAATTCAAAGGTACACCACCAACAAACATTGGCATTCTATTTCCAATGATTCCGACCAATGACATAGAAATCGACCACTATGTCATGGGATATCCAGGTCTCTTAGATTTAGAGAAATTTAAAATAGACTACAAGGAAACCAACGAAAATTTAGAGACCCTATACATCAATGTGAGCAAAGAATCACGTGGTTTCGAGAGAAAGACTGTCTCCATTGGAAAAGTTACCAAATCCAAAGATAATGTTATATCACATCGCTGTCCAACACTCAAAGGTGCGTCAGGTGGTATCTTTGCAATCAGTCAACACGAAAGAAAGTTTGTTGGTGTTCATCTCGGTGGTGCACAAAAAACAGGAAATATTGCACTCTCAGTTACACATCCATTATTCTGGCATGTTTATCAAAACTTTGTTCTTGATGATCAATTCATTAAAGATAACTTTGAAAACCTTCAACATTATTTAAATCATTTTAATTATATATCTTCATCCACAACGACATCAATTTCTGTATGTGAAAACACTAATCAATAAAAAACTATACCAATATGTTCGATTTTGCCAATTAGATATTTTTATTTACTTTGTTGATTAAAGGTAGTTTAATCGATACCAAACTATAAAGTCTGCAAAGTACTTTGGTGAGATAGAAAGTCATCGGATGCGATCAGTCAGTGTATCAAAAAAAAAAAAAAATAATAATAAAAAAAATAAAAATAAATTTAATGATCATTTTTAAAAAAAATAAAAAACTTAAAGGTTTGATTCTTAATTTATTTATATTAGCTGTAGCTCAACATAGTTTCATATCACTTTTATTTATTTATTTATTTTGTTTAACATATATTTATAAGATGGAACCTCGAGTTGAAGAAATAACTCAAGCAATCTCGAATCTTGTTATAATTCCTTTGAGTTCCGACTCTTTAGAAAGAGTCTTTCATGAAAACGGACAAACAATTGGACAAATAATAACATTTAATAGTAAATCAAAGATTGGAAAAAGTGATTTTCAAAACAAAGAGTCTTATGAAAATACATCGAGTGCTGTAGGAAGAATATTTGTAAAGTATGATATGACAATAGTTGACATAATTATTTAATAATGATTCTATTATTTTTTTTTTATCTATCGATAGATATAATGTAATAGGTGAAAAAGAACCAGTTTGGTGCAGTGGTACTGGATTTTATGTGAAAAATAATCTTGTTATGACAGCAGCTCATGTCATTGCATATCCTGTCGATACAAAAGCACCAAAAGAAACTCAAGAGATGCAAAGAAATCTTGAATATGACAAGATCTATATATACTTTGGTGTTGATGCCTCCATTGGCAATGAGATCGATCTTAAAAATATTGACACCGAGGAAATGTATGAGTTGGAGTCATGTGGAAGAGATTATGATTATGCATTTAATGATTCTTTTATTGTCAATGACCTCAATGATCAACCATACAGTTGGCATACACGAAACGATTTAGAGGTTCTCAGATTCAAAGGAACACCACCAACAGACATCGACATTATATTTCCAATGATACCGGCTGATGATAAAGAGATCGATCACTATGTCATGGGTTATCCAGGTCACATAGAATTAGAGAAATTTATATCCGACTACCAGGGAACAGCAGAAAATTTAGAGACCCTCTTCATCAATGTTAACAGAGAATCACGTGGTTTCCAAAGAAAGACTGTCTCCATTGGAAAAGTTACCAGAGTCGATGATAAAGTGATATCACATCGCTGTCCAACACTCAAAGGTGCATCCGGCGGTATTCTTGCAATCAGTCAACACGAAAGAAAGTTTGTTGGTGTTCATCTCGGAGGAACTGAAGAAACAGGAAATATTGCACTCTCAGTCACACATCCATTATTCTGGCATGTTTATAAAACTTTAGTTCTTGATGATCAATTCATTCAAGATAACCTTCAACACTTACAACATTATTTAAATCATTTTAATTATACACCATCAACATTAGCATCTACAACTATTACACTTTCTGGAGACCAATGATGTGAATAGGCAATACCGACCACATAAACAGAAATTTGTTGTTACAAACATAACGTATCTATCCAACCTATTAGATAATTCAATAAGAATAAAATTAAATCATACGAAAAAAAAAAAAACCGTACACCTATTTATTTCAGTTATTGATATTTAAATCTTTCATGTAATAATAAATATGCAAACTATTTAACTAAAAAATTAACCGTTATTATTATTTTTATTATTATTAATTAAGATGTTTTCACAATAATTAATATATGGTTTCAATATAGGTTCATGTTTTTCCAAGAATGAAGGATCTGATAGTACATATTTTTTGTAGATTTCATAAAAGAGTGGGTGCGTTACAGAGATTGCAAAGTTGGTAAAAAGAGATTCTACACCTCCAATGTGAATTCCTAAGAATTGATTTCCTTTTCTTACAGAACCGATCACACCACCACTGCAACCGGCCAACGAGGGTATTTGATGCGCACTAAGTTCGTTGTCCGATATATCAGCGACTTCCGAGAATGAAATGGTCTTACGTTGAAATGCTTTGGTGTATCTCGATGCCAGCTTATATAAATTATTGAAATTAATCTCATATTCTCTGTCTATGTTGTTTCTGCTGTCTTTATACCACCTCTTAAATTCATCTTCTTCTATATACAGTGGATAGCCTATTAGGTAGAATTTGTTCGAGTCAGAGTTGGTCAATATCGGATGTGCTATCGATGGTAACGCAGGTAAAATATATTGGGCATTGGCAGGTGCATTACCAACAACTTGCAAAATTTCGAGACTGTGTTGCACCGACCAATTGTAATGCTGTTGATTCTTTGTGTATGTCAGTTTATGATTTTGATATTGTTGTAAATCAACTATTGGTTGCAATTCATAGAAATCCTCTTCTCTTTCGATGGTCGATAGCTCTATCTCCTCTTCTACAGTTGCATCGCTTTTGAAAAATATGAATATCTTGTCCAACGTCAGTGTCGAATCATTGTTTTGTTTCTTTGGTCTCACTAGTTGTGCTGCAGTTACGACTTTATCTCTAGATATACAAAATCCAGTTCCTGTAAACCAAAATAGATTGTCTTTATCATCTTTATACCTATTGATCAAAAAAAAACATGTTGTTTTAGTTAAATGAATAAGTTATTTTACAATAATATAGAGTAAGTTACCTTATAAATAATCTACCAACAGATTTAGCTATCTTTTCTATATCTTTTTTGTAACTGATCGAGGTGATCTCTGAGTTTACAAGTTCAGTCTTGCTGTTAAACATTGAAATATCTCCGTCTATGACTCCTCTATTGTTGTGTGTGAATCGCTCGCCATACGTTTCAGGTATGACCGAGCTTGGACTGCCAAAATATGTAAAGTTATCGCTGACTGGATAGAGTTCGATGATATCAGTATTGTTTTCAGTTTGAATGACACCGTTTGCCGAAGCATCTACATTAGAATCAGGATCTGGAGGTAATTCACCTCCTCTACCTCCATTAAACTGATTGATATTTGCAATTGGTATTATATTATTATTAACGCCATTGTTAATATCATTAAAATCTTTCAATTCATTCACATCATTGGGATCAAGTGGTCGTGGTCCTTCATTATTATCTATAAAATTTTAACTATCAGTATACTTAGTTCATCATTGATTATATCAATAATACTTACTATTAAAAATAGACATTTACTATACATATGATTTAAAAAAAAAAGTTTGTTTATTAACTTTGATGAAAATATATTAAAAAAAATTGATCATGGTTATTTTTTTTTTTTCAAATTTTAATTTTTTTGTAAAATTTTAAATTTACACCACTCTTTTGTTCAACATTGATAAAACATTTAACCTTTTATTTTTATCTTTTAATACAACTGCGGATGAGATAGTAATATCTTAAAATTCCTTGTTTGGAACTCAATTTAGTAAAGAAGTATCTGTTATAACAACCCATGCTTGTCTTTCTGTACAGAGAATCAAAAATATTGATTAATATGAATATTCAAGAAACTGAAATATGTTCCAAACAAGGAATTCTATCGAATCCTCCTTAAAAAAAAAAAAAATCAAAAAAAAACTATCTCATCGATTGAGATGAGGGAATTTATACTAAAAATAGAACTAAAAAGTAAAAACAAAATGGTTGTAGCATTAAATATCGCCCAATTTTAAAACTTTCAAAGAATGACTGTGTATTGTTCATTCCCACTTTTGAGTAATGTTTGTTAACCTTTCATTATGATTGTAAAATTAAACTTTTTGTTTCACATTTCATTTCAATCTTTAAGAGCATCACTGCATATTAAATATATATTTAAACAAAAGAGAATTGAATGGATCCAGAAATCATTTCTTTAGGTCCTAATGCTGCTGAATTAGTGTTCCACAATGAAAATGGAGAAACAATCGGACAAATATTAACATTTAACAGTAGATCAAAGATATTAAATAAACATGGTGTGCAAGACAAAGAAACATTTGAAAATACATCAAGTGCTATAGGTAGAATATTCGTTAGGTATGTATGAACCACTCATATTGAATAAAGATACTAATTTTTTATTAGTTTTAATGAACCAGGTAAGGTGGAACCAGTTTGGTTTTGTGGAACTGGATTTCGTGTGAAGAACGATCTTGTTATGACAGCAGCTCATGTCATTGCATATCCTGTCGATACAAATGCACCAAAAGAAACTCAAGAGATGCAAAGAAATCTTAAATTCCACAAGATCTATATATTCTTTGGTACCGATGCCACCATGGACATGGAAATCAACCTTTCAAATATTGACAATGATGAGAGAATTTTTGAGTTGGTGACCTATCCGTACACAATACCTTCCAATCATGTACCTTCTTTGATTGTCACTGGTGACAATGACCAAAGATACAGGTGGGATACTCCCAACGATTTAGCTATTCTCAGATTCTCTGGAACAATACCAACAAACACCAACATTCTATTTCCAATGATTCCAGAACCAAATAACCAAATTATTACAGAGATCGACCACTATGTCATGGGATATCCAGGTCACATAGAATTGAAGAGATTTGTGTCAGACTACGGTGGAGTAATCAATGATACCGTGCTGTCGCTCTATAGTAATGTGAACAAAGAGTCATGTGGTTTTCAGAAAAAAACAGTATGTGTTGGCAAAGTTACCAGATACATTGATAATATACTCTCACATCGTTGTCCAACACTCAGAGGCTCATCAGGTGGTATTATCGCAAGCAGTCAACACGAAAGAAAGTTTGTAGGTGTTCATCTCGGAGGAACTCAAGAAACAGGAAATGTTGCCCTCTCAGTTACACACCCATTATTCTGGCATGTATATAGCAATTATATTCTTGATGATCAATTCATTCAAGATAATGCTCAACACTTGCAATCTTATATAAATCATTTTCAATCATAAGTAATTATACCAACCATTCAAATTGTCAATAAAAAAAGATCCAACTAATAGTAATAAAATTTACATTGTACAACCTAAACAATTAAATAATAAAAGTTTAAATATTTATTTTTTACAAATACATTTATACAAATCTCTTACATTGATTTATAAAACTAATCAATGTTAGAGTTTGGAATCCCATTCACCAGATGTTTCTGTTCTATATTCTAAACCAAGGTTTCGAGCTATATGGTCAATCGTTATGAACTATTGATTGTTCTATTCTCATGAATACATGTGTATTAAAATATTAAAAAGATATTTTATCAGCAAAAAAAAAAATTAAAAATAAAAAAATTTAGTCAAAAAATGATTAAGAATCTCTCATAACTTCAAGTTGAGCAAATATTAATAATGAACGAAATAAAACCATTGCAACAAGAAAGTGCAGAAAAAGGTTTATTTCAAAATGAATACATACAACATGTTCGAACAATAAATAGTATGTCAAAAATCGTACCAATTCCCCCAGAAATAGCAAATAGTCAAAATTATAGTTCAACATCCAAAGCTGTCGGTAGAATCATTGTAAGGTATGATAACTATTCGAACATATACTATATTTATTAAAAGATATTGACACATGTAATTAGATTGAAAGCTAAAGGTCAAAAAGATGCTTGGCAGTGCGGAACTGGTTTTTGTGTTAGCAACGACACCGTGGTGACAGCAGCACATGTGTTTCATAACCCAGATAGCAAATATATAAATATCTATATGTTTTTTGGTTATAATGCCCATATACCTTCCGAGATAGATATGGACGACATTGATAACTGTGATGGAGTCTATGAATTGATTTCGTTGGGACGGGAGTTCCATGATCAATTCAAAGATCCATTGTTGGTACGAGGAGTCGATAATAGTAATCAGCAATTCAAATGGTATTTCGACAATGATTTACAGTTTCTTAAATTCAAAAATAAACCAAATGACCATACCTATCTAATACCAAAGCTACCAGACATAGAGGGGCTAAAAGACCATTTTGTAATGGGATATCCAGGTCTCCCAGATATGGATACCTTTGTGAAAAGATTTTCCCTAAGCCTGAAACAGGATGAACTCAGTTATATTGATGCTTGTTTTAAGGCATATGCTGGTTTTCAGAAAAAGACAGTTTGCATTGGTACAATACACCCTTGTCGTTCCAATGTCCAGGTATTGTCACACTGCTGTCCAACATTTACAGGTACTTCTGGAGGTATTTTAGCAAACAGTCAATATAATCAGCAGTTTATTGGAATACACATTGGAAATGCCACCGAAACAGGGAGTATCGCCATTTCAGTCACACATCCACTATTTGCTTATTTATATTCGAAATATGTTCTTATTGACGAAGATTTCATCATAAAAAATCATGTACTTTTAGCACCTTATATAGAATTTTTACTCAAACAACTACAACAACCTCAACAACTAGAGCAACTACAAAAACAAATGCAACAACAATTGCAACAAATACATAATCTGTACGAACAATTGCAACTAGAACAACTACAACAACACTTGGATCAAACAACTCTACTGAATTCTGAATTAGGTTCTATCTAATGAAACCACTCAGGAGCAATCAACATTTTTGTGCAATCAAAAATATCATTTCATGGTCTGGATATGGGAAAAAAAAAAGTTTTCATTATTAATTCGAAATAAATGATTTCACCAAATGTAGGCTTTAATCTTTCAGTTCTTTATTTGAGGCAACAGGTTAGTCATCCAGTCCTTATAAATCATACTTGTCAAAAAAGATTGAATCCAATCCATTGAGTTCACCAAAAAGATAGTTTACCATCGACCATTTTTTTTTTTTGGTTGCATAATATTTTGAAACCAAATGAACTGCGGCAGGTCTCTCATCAAAATTTATAGTGGAAAGTAAAGTTCCACACAGATTGATGAGCACATCGATGAATATCGTCAAAAATACCAATATTGGGAATGAAGTTCGTATTACAAGAGAGGATTTAGTGCTTCTACATAAAAGATTATTGTTGGAATAGTTTCTATTCCTGGCTGAAAACAGAATCAATGACAGACTAGGGGTACGTGGCAGAAAATGAGTTAAAATTCTGGATATTGGAACTGGAGTTTGGAGTGTTGGTGGAACACTTTAACAAGCATCAAACAGGTAAATATTTATTTTTTTATACGTGTACACATTATTTTTAACCTAACTAAATATTATCAGATACACATGAAGATGACCAACAAAAAAGTAAAATATTGCATTGGATATCTAGATGTCCAAACACCAACTACTACGTTTGAATTTTCTAGGTATAAATCAATTTGAAAATGAATGAAGAACTCTTTAAGCTACCACCATTATACACCGATGGATGGCACCAGAATGTATTTGCAAGGACATCTGTTGGAACATGTAAAGATATAATCAATTCAAAGATAGATTGTGTGTCTTTTGTAATTATTATACTTGGATGGTCACTTATAATTTCAAATACCGTAATTTGAAAAGTGAATCTGCTTGCATTCGTGACACTGAACCACCAAAAAAGACCTTGGTTGTGGATCATTTAACTGGTTGAATGACTAGTACTCATTTATAAAAAAAGTTAATTATTATTTTTTGATAAAAAATTGGGTTGTCAAGAATTTTCGTGTGTTTGTGATCAAATAAATAATGATAAGAGTGTTTTTTTTGATTTTATTTAATTTTAGTTATTGTCCAAAGTGCAGCCAAGATTAATCAACAGCTTAAACTCCTTATTGTCCCATCTAAGTTCTGTTCAATGAAAACACCAATGTTTTTCTATATTTTCCAGCCCAATTGTTTATTGTCCGGCTGACCTGGGACAATTGTAGAGGAGCTTGGAAACGGCCAGGCTAGATTTAAATAAATCTGTTGGGAGTGAATCTGGCCGAGCTTTGGTAAGAGTGATATCTGGGAACAAAGAAGTGGTTGATTAGTTTTGGTTATTGTTAGTTTTATTTTCAAGGACACTCATTCTTAGATCGTTTGTGGTGGTTGTTGGATCTGAAGATGCTGTTGATTAGTTGTAGTTGTTGTCGTTGTTGTTGTTGTATAATTTGTTTGTTCATTTAGTTCTGACATTTCTCATATAACTTAACAATACTATAAAATAATGTTTTAATTTTAAATTTAACTTTTATTTGATCTTTTTATTTATTTATTAATTTTAATATCTTTTATATTTCATATTCTGAATAATTGAATGAATCTTTTACGTCGCGTTAAACTCAATATATTCATTATTGAGAAGCTTGACGGCTGAGTGTTGAATGACTTAATCTAGAAACAACAGATTTTAATTTAATTATTATTTGGATCTGTTGTTTGAACTATTTCTTATTTAGTTGATTTAATTAATTTAATTAATTATAATTGACTATTACTATCTGTTGTTGTATTGGTTGGTGTATTTTATTTATATTGTTCGATGGGTGCCGGCATTGCATTGGCGGCTACCTTATTGTCCTTAGACCGACAACACCAATGGTAATGTGAAGTCATATTTAAAGAGAACTTTAAGTAAAGATTTACTTGAAAATCATCGACCTGATTTTTTTTAATTCGAAGAAGTACAAATCTATTTCAACTCTCCAATATTTCTACCATGTATTAAAATAAATCTAATTTATAACTTTTAATATAAAGTAACAATTAATAAAACGAAGTCACGTTGAATATAATTAAGTTTATTGATAGAGAGTTCTCATCTCGGTGTTATGATTATTATATATATTAAATTTCAAATACAAATAAGATATCTCGGTTCCTCTGCTTCTTCTTTGCTATCAAAAAACCATACTCTAAAAGACCATTCTGGTTTTGTCTTATTAAATCGACTTTGTTGTTCTGCTCCCATTGAGTTGGTAGACCATTTTTGAGATCATCTAAAATTTCATTGTTGTCTATAGAATGAAAACTTTCGTCAATATTTCCACCGAGTAGAGGCAAAATAGGAATATTGGTTGTTGTGTGGTTGTAATGATGAAAGATCATTAAAGTCTTCAGGGATCATTTGGGTGATGATTAAAATAATGAAAGAGCTGAGTACGCTCTGATGATGTAATCGTATATGGATTAAAAGCTGTGTGAGGAGTCTTATATTTAGCGCCTTGAATATGAGCTAATTCATTGGATGCACAGTAGTATGCAACCAAATTAGTTGATAGATCTAATCTGATTGTTTCAAACAATGGTTTGATGGCATAGAAATGGTATTCACGAATATTCACGCACTCCTTCTTGGTTTAGCGGCATTGGGTCCAATTCTACTAGGTCCACTAATGTCGGATATGCATGAAATGGGTCCAATTCTACTAACGTCGGGTATGCATGAATGGGTCCACCTGTATTAGGTCCACTACTCCATGTATTGGGTCCACCTGTGTTAGATCCACAACTAGTACCGGGTCTATTTGGATGGGGTCCAACTCTACTATGTCCACCAATGTAGAGTCTACATCTATTGAGTCCACCCGTGTTAGGTCCACTACAAAACTTCTTAATTTTTTTATTTTTTTGGCTAACTTATATATCTACAACAAAATAACCATTAAATAATTTTTTATTTGGACAAAGTTCTTTTTAAAACTGAATTATTATATAATTAAATAAATAATATTAATAAATAATTTTATTTTAAATAAATAAAAAAAAAAAAAAAAAATACAAAAAAAGTTTTGCTCAAACTTTGCTTATTTTCGATTTTTTTATTTTCTGGATTTATTTTTTTTTTTAGTTGATTGATATATTTTTGTACACAAATAATAGATTAATTAATGGAAAAAGTAATAAATAAAATTTTTAAGGAAAATTTTGACCATCCATGGAGATTGGATGGTGGAAAATCATTGGAACCAGGATGCTACTATACTTTTAATGAGGGAATTGGACCAGTTGTGCATACTCATCAAGCATTGACAAACTTCCAAAAAATCGAGAAAACATTCAACTATGAGATACGCGAGAATATGAATAACGTTGTCAAAAACTGGAAAATCTATAACATCGGAAATACATTCAAGATCGAAGGTGACTTGATCGGTTCACTCAAGACCGGCCAGAGAGCAGAGATTACATGTACCACCAACAATAAGAAGTCATTGATGGTGATCGTTCGTAGACCCACACATAAGTATGTCACCATCAAAGATATCGATTCCTTCTCCGATGTTGTATACAAAGCGTGGGCCAAGCAGCCAAACCGATTTGTAGATAGTGCACTCTATGCCATGGAATTCCATTTGCTCTACAAAGAGACCAAGAACTCGAGCTTCACCATCAATGTCAATGCTGACATTCAGAACGTTGGAAACGCAGAGGTGAAGAGTTCTCTTTCATTTGTTGGAGACTTTAGCTACTCAATTTCCTTGAAGCAAGATGATCCAAACGGTGAACCGTTGTATACTGGATTATATACCCATCTAGGTTTTATTAAAAAAGGTAAGTTTATCTTAATAACTAGTTATCTTTTCAGTACATATTAACATTTTGTTGTTATTTATTCTATCAAAATTATAATAGGTTGGTTCGGTAGAAAGAGTGACATTAAGGAATCAAAAGATTACGAAGATATTATTCAGCCAGTTCGTCTCGGACGCACAGCTGAATCTTCGTCCTTGAAAGAAAAAGAGGATGAAACAAAGTCTGACGATGTTAAACCCGTCAGGTTAGGCATAGCTGACAGTTTGTATTTCAATAGGTCGACAACAATAACATTGGATAGCCATTCAAAGATTATTGGAAGACGTGATTTGCAATACAAGGAAACATATGAAAATACATCAAGTGCTGTTGGAAGAATATTTGTTAGGTATGTATTCAACTTTTAACATATAATATTTGAATTAGTTTTTAATCATTATTTATAGTTTTAAAGTACGAGAAGAAGAGTATCCAGTATGGTGCAGTGGAACTGGATTTTGTGTTAAGAATGATCTTGTTATGACTGCAGGCCATGTACTAGCTTATCCTGTTAATCCAAATGATCCAATAGAAACTCAAGAGATGCAGAGAAATATGAAATACGAAAAGATCTATATATTCTTTGGTCCTGATGCCACCATCACAAGTGAGATCGATCTTACAAATATAGACAAGGAGATAATGTATGAGTTGGAATCATGTGGAAGAGATTTTGATCAATCATTCAAAGATCCTTTGGTTTTCTCTGGTAGCAATGATCAACGATACTTATGGCCTACACACAATGATTTAGAGGTTCTCAGATTCAAAGGAACACCACCAACAGACATCAACATTCTATTTCCAATGATTCCAACCAATGACCAAGAGATCGAACACTATGTCATGGGTTATCCGGGTTACATAGATTTAACTAAATTTTTATCTGACTACAAGGGAACCAACGATCAAGATTTGGAGGCCCTTTATATCAATGTGAGGAAAGAATCACGTGGTTTCCAGAGAAAGACTATCTTTATTGGCAAAGTTGACAATTTCAAAGATAATGGAATTACACACAGCTGTCCAACACTCAAAGGTACTGCAGGTGGCATTCTTGCAATAAGTCAACACGAAAGAAAGTTTGTTGGTGTTCATCTCGGAGGAACTCAAGAAACAGGAAAAATTGCACTCTCAGTCACACATCCATTATTCTGGCATCTTTATCGAACCTTTGTTCTTGATGATCAATTCATTCAAGATAACTTAGTCCAATTGGAATCCTATTTAAATCATATCAAAGATACATCATCAAGATCTATATCATTGATTGACGAAAGAGTATTTTCTGCTGAAGGTCATCACGATAAAATATTTACTCTAAACAGTAAATCAAAGATTAACAGACCAGACCAACCAGATCGAGATTATTATGAAAGATCATCAAAAGCAGTTGGAAGAATATTTGTAAGGTAAATATATCAACTATTTTATATAATCATCATCGTTATTAACCATTTTTTAGATTTACATTACCAGACCAGATCGAACCAGAATGGAATTATGGAACAGGTTTTTGTGTGAAGAATAATATTGTTGTTACTGCTGGGCACTTCTTTGAATATCCAGATACAACCAAATCCAATATTCATTGTAAGATCTATATTTACTTTGGATATGATGCCACCATTCGAAGAGAAATATTTTTGGATGATATCGATAAAATTGATGGAATCTATGAATTGGAAATGCTTTGTGGTGATGTCAGTTTCATTATGCTCAAATTTAAAGATGTACCACCACCCAACCAAGAATATCTCTTTCCATCAATTCCAACTAACTATCTAGTTTCAAATCACTTTGTCATCGGACATCCAAATCTTATGTATTTCAAACAATTCTTCAATGATTTCAATGGAATTATTGAAAATGCAGGACACACATTTATTGATATCATGACGAGTACACGTGGATTTCAACTCAAGACAATATTCAAAGGTCATATTGTGGAGTTGGATAATTACATATTGTTTCATGATTGTCCAACACTCCCAGGAACATCAGGTGGTATTCTTTCAAACTCCCAATTCCAAAGAAGTTTTATTGGAATTCATCTTGGTGGGTCATCTAAAACAAGAAATGTTGCACTCTCTGTAACACACCCATTATTCTGGCATCTTTATAGAAAGTTTGTTCTTGATGATCAATTCATTCAAGAGAACCTTCAACATCTAAAGCCTTATTTAAATCATTTTAATTATACATTCAAACACTCATCATTGGTTGAAGAGCAAAAGAGATTGGAAGATAAGAATACTGAAAGAGAACTAGGAAAGAAATATAAAGGTCACAAGAGTATTTTGGATCAAATCACAGAGGAGCCACACCAAAAGCTTTCACACCCAACCCTGTTAAGACCAACTAAAAAAAAATCATTGCTTAAACTAGACTCAGAGGTAAGTAAAATGAACATTCAACGATTATCATATTTCTAACTAGATTAAATTAAAATTATAATCAATTGTATAGGTACTAGAATAATTAAAAATTGACAGTAACATAGTGCATCTATATATAGTGAAATATATATTTCATATGATTTTCGAATAGTAGAAGCAATGAAATAAATACAATTTTGATTCTTTGATCTGTACAAATAATCTTTAATCTTAGAACTATTAAGATATTGATGAGTATAAAAGTTCAACTTTGATAACGTTTGGTTAGACGATTCCTCTTGGCTTTATGTAAATTTTTTTTCGTTTTTCTCACTATCTTTAATTGACTTTTAACATATATAGTTAAAAGGTAATAAAATTTAGAAACAAAGTAACAAACAAAAAATAATTCAAAATGATCATATTTATCAAACAAAGTTCAAATTTCGAAAATGAAAAATTTCTATTTTTAGCAATTAAAATTTTATTATTATTTTTGGTGTCTTTTCTGTTTGGGATTGGTGAATAACTGTCTGGTGGGAGAACTCAGTAGTACCTGATTTTTTTAATTTTACCACATTTTAAAAAATGGTATTGTATGTGTTTCGCAATGAGTAAAAATATGTTTGAAGTGTGATACTCAGTCTCAAAGGTCATCAATTCGTTGGTTTTAACATGGGTGGAGACGAATCTACCAACGAAAACATAATCTCACTATCATTGACCACACTTTTACACCTGATAAGTGATAAAATTTTGGTTCCCAAAGAAGATTTCAAAAATCCAAAGAGAGAAAGTACTAAGAGTGGAGAAAGTATATGATAATAGAAGTGAAATCTAATCAAAGAATGAAACAGATTTTTTTAAGTCTCAAATGTAAATCTAACCAATATTTTCTTCAGAGAAAAAATAACCCAAATAGTATCTACTCAATACTCAGTTGGAATAATGAGAATGATTATCCGATACACAGCATTTTTCTGTTATACCCAAACCAATCAATTTAAAGTTCAAAGAATTGGTGTCAAAAACTGTTTTTTTTAAAATCATTAAATTCACTGATTTTTTGCAAATTTATTGATCAACAGTTTCAAAAATCATAATTCTTACACTTTTATTTTTAAATGCAATCAATAGAGGAGAAAGAAATAAAGTCGCCTATTCCTTTGAGTTTCAATTGTGGTGAATGTGTGCTTCATAAAGATGGAAAAACTATCGGAGATATAGTATTATTCACCAGTGAGTCAAAGATATTAGGCGATCTTCCACACAAAGAAGCATATGAAAAAACATCGAAAGCAGTTGGAAGAATATTTGTAAGGTATGATAAACAACATTGGTTTTTATTATGATAATCTTGAACAACTTATTTATTCAGTTTTCTTTATTGCTTCTTAGTTTTAAGATACCAAATAAAAAAGAGCTATCATGGTTTGGTGGAACTGGGTTCTGTGTAAAGAAGGATCTTGTTATGACAGCAGCTCATGTCACCGCTTATCCTGTAAATATAAATGCACCATTAGAAACTCAAGAGATGCAAAGAAATCTTAAGCATGAAAAGATCTATATATTCTTTGGTACCGATGCCACCACAGAGAGTGAGGTCGACCTCGAAAATATTAATCCAACGACAATGTACGAGTTGGAATCCTATGGAAAACTTGAAAGTAACTATCCTCTGGTTGTCAGTGGAGATGACAATAAGCAACATCCGTGGCATCCCAACGATTTAGAGGTTCTCAAGTTCAAAGGAAAACCACCAACAGACATTGACATTCTATTCCCAATTCTTCCAACCGATGACCGCCAAGTTGTCCACTATGCTATGGGATATCCTAACTACGTAAATTTAAATGATTTTGTATCGAGCTACGGAACTTCCGACACAAATAATTTAATTATCCTCTACACCAATGTGTCTCAGCAGTCTCGTAATTTCGAGAAAAAGACTATCTTTATAGAAAAAATTGCAAAGTTTAGAGATCATGTGATATCACATCATTGTCCAACACTCAAAGGTGTATCAGGTGGCATTCTAGCAATCAGTCAGCATGAAAGAAAGTTCGTTGGTGTTCATCTTGGTGGTAATTCAGTAATAGGAAATTTTGCAATCTCTGTCACACATCCAACATTCTGGCATCTTTACAAAACCTTTGTTCTTGATGGTCAATTCATTAAAGAAAACTATAAACACTTGGAAGATTATTTAAATTATTTTAAATATACATCTCCAAAAAAAACTTTTTAAATAAATAAATTTTCTAATATTTGAGATATCTTAATGATGTTTTCATTATGTAAAAATATTTATATTAAATTCAAATAAAAGAATATTTTAAAATCAAGAGACAGACAGGTTATTAAAGTGATTAAAAGTATAAAATATGTTGATAAATGATCGAGTAATTTTTAGATCACAAATTTTTTAAAATAAAACTGTTTTTTTTTTTTATTAATAGATTTCTCATCATTTAATCAAAAATGATAGAAAATAACAATGATATAAAAGTATTAGATCCCAAATGTGCAGAGAGGCTATTCTTTGATAATGGTAAAATAGCCGGAGATATTAGAACATTTAATAGTGAATCAAAGATTTTGAGTAAACCACTTTTGACAAACAAAGAATTCTATGAAAATACATCAGAGGCTGTAGGACGCATATTTGTAAGGTAATTTAGCTAATACAATCTTGGAATTAATGATCAAATATTATTATATATTAAAATTTAATTAATTAAAGGTTTATTATAAATAACGAAGCAAAATGGTCAAGAGGAACTGGTTTTTGTGTGAAGAGAGATACTATTATTACCGCTAGACATGTACTCTTGCTTTCACTGGATCCCAACCCACCCGATATAAATCGATATGATAAGATCTATATTTACTTTGGATGTAATGCATCGGTTGATCAGGAGATAACTCTCTCAAATTGTGCTGATTCCATTGCGACCGCCAAACCAGGATTCTACGAGCTGGAGTCATTAGGAAGAGAATTCGATAGTATATTCAAAGAGAAATTATTTGTGAAAAAAATCGACAATCATTCTCAACTTTGCAGCTGGCCTACAGAAAACGATATAGAGGTTTTTAAATTCAAGGACAAAACATATTTCCACGACCACTTTATACTACCGATGATACCAAGTATCATCAACAACAATAGCAATCAAACCATAAATACACACTACGTTATGGGATATCCTGATGCGATCGAATTAAGCGATTACACTAGCGAATACCCCGAAGAGATAAATGGTAAAGAACCTATGGACATTATTATCCAGTACGCCCAAATATTGAATCAATTTAAAATCTTCGAGCATAAGACAATGTGTATCTCTAACAAATTGCTGTGTTTAGAACGTAACGTACTACTACATCATTGTCCTACGCTTCGTGGTACTTCTGGTGGCATCCTAGCAGAGTTTGATCAAAAGAAAAAGTTCATTGGAATACACCTTGGTGGTTCACAGGAAATAGGAAACATCGCAATATCAGTTACTCACCCACTATTCTGTCACATATATCAAGAATATGTACTTGTAGATAAAGATTTCGAAAATATAAACAGAGATAGTTTAAAACCATATATTGATTATATTAAAAAAACATTATCGCAATATAATGTAAAATAAAACATAAAATTAAAAGTAATAAGATTAGATCATTTATGATACTTTAACTCAACAAGCAAATATATCTATATATTTTAAAATTTTAAATTAATTTAATTAAATTTCTTTTTGTTTTGTATCATTAATTTAAATAAATGATCACTTTTTTTTTTTTTTATCACAAAATTTTTTTAATTATTGCTTTCAAAGTTTAAAATAGCACATACCAAACATTTTCTTTGTATTAAATGATAAATCTTCTTGACGATACTGCAGAAAGAGTGTTCCACGATGAAGGTTTAAAAATTGGAAAAATAGTAACATTTAATAGTAAATCAAAGATACTTTCTTTTCCTTCATTACCACATAAAGAATTCTATGAATCAACATCAAACGCTGTAGGAAGAATATTCATCAAGTAAGAAATTAATATAAATACATATATATAGGCATTGGGTTAATGGTAAAAACTTACATCTTTATTTTCATTTAACATTAGATATAGATCAAAAGAAGATAATGATAAAGTTTTTTGGTACACAAAAACAGGATTCTGTATTAAAAGAGACACTGTTATCACATCGTGTTTAGCGATAGAAGAATTAAATTTTGAAAAAGTCTATATATTCTTTGGTTGTGATGCCACCGTTGAATCTGAGATCGACTTGACCCATTTAGATGAATTTGGTATTGAGTTGGTTTCGTGTGGTCGTGCATTCGATGCTTTATTCAGAGATCCAATCATCTTGAAAGGAAGCGACGATCACCTATATAGTTGGCTAATTTGTAACGATATAGAGATTCTTCAATTCAAAGGCGAGCCACCGATAGACCAGCAATATCTATTACCAATGATTCCGACCAAGAAACAAACTACCGATTACTATGTAATGGGATATCCTGGCCATATCGATTTGAAACAATTTGCCGACTTGTATGGTGAGCGATCAATGAAGTATGGATTACTTTATGTTGATGTCCATAATTATACACGTGGTTTCCAAAGAAAGACAATATTTATTGGTGAAGCTTTGACATTCGACGAAAAAGTAATTACTCATCAATGTCCAACATTCAAAGGTACGGCTGGAGGTATCTTGGCAGATAGTGAATACGATAAAAAGTTTATTGGAATACACATTGGTGGGACTAAAGAAGTAGGAAATGTTGCACTCTCTGTTACACATCCAGTATTCTGGCATGTGTATAAAACCTATGTTCTCGATGGCGATCCACAATTCCTCAATGAAAATAGAGCTGAACTAGAACCCTTTTTAAACTATTTCAAATTCAATCAAATAAAAAGATAATATCTGTACAGTTTTTATTATATAATATATTAGTTGTTCATTTTATTTATCTAATCGAGAGAACAACCAAGATTTAAAAAGAATTTTATTTGTTTAATAAACTCCAACATAGTTTGAATGTCTATTCATGGTTTGGTTGGTTGTAACACTGGTTGTCTCCAAAGTTATCAGGTTTAAGATGGTGTAGGTTATTGAGTCGTTGATGGTCGATGTCACTAAAACTATATATTCGTTTGTCGATGCGAAGGGGAATACGTTGGTCATCTTGTCAAAGCTGTTGTTGATACGAATCATTCGTTTGGTCGTTGCAAATTCAACGTCGACAAAGTAGATATCGTAATAGTAGAATGTTGTATCGATAAAGTATACCTGACCTTCAAAGATAATGACACCTGGAGTCATTAGCCTTAGACCTGGAAAGAGAATGGTTGTTCCCATTGGGATGGCTGGTTGATTGTAGAGAAAAGTCGATAGCATCATACCCTCGGTGTGTCCATAGAGTACGTAGTATGTTTCATTGCCAGTGTCGACGCCACCAACCGGGAAAGGATAGACCAACTTATGCGGCAGTGGATAGGTGATTCCAGTGTTATTAACGAAATCCCAAACGAAAATAGTAACATTATTTGTATCTTTGGTCTGTCCGCATGCCATAACACGCATAGTAGATTCATCGAACCCCAGTGGTTGATTGATCATATTGGCATAGACTTCCGATTGAATATGTCCAATCTCTGTAAAACTCTTATTTGCATAGTTATAGCTGATAAGAGCATCGTCTTTTAATTGAAAATCCGATGATAAGATTAACATCTAATATTGGAGAGAAAAGTAATAAAATTAATATTAATTTAATAAAAAAAAAACCGAATATAGTTATTAGTTGATAATTACAGATGAACTAGTTGTCTTTGCGACTCCAAAAATATAATAAGGATTGTAGGCATTTTGCATCGTGTAGTTTCCACTTGTGAGATCAACCTCTAAGAATTGATCTGCAAGCTGACCTGCGAATGCATAAAGATGTGTGGGTGGTGAAGATGCTTCTACACTGAAAAACAATGTAACTAAATTTAAAAATAAAACTATACAATATATTAATTTATCTTGATTTCGCCTCATCTTTTTTTTGTGATATTTTATATTTATATAAAAGATATATTCTATTTGGAAAAGAGATAAAGATTAAAAAAGATTAATAACATCAGAATCACAAGAATAATATGACATTGTTTCCTAGGTCGTTTTTTTAATCTTTGTGAATAAAGAAAAAAAAAAAAAACGATACAGATATTTTTACAATTGATTGTGAGATATGATTTTTTTTGATGATTTTACTCTTTTATTTTTTTTTTTTGTTCGATTTCTTTGCACTACCTGAGGTGGTAATTTCTGGTGGTTACAAATCATATGATTCTTAAAAATTAATTAACTTTAATAAAAAATAGTTATTATTTTTGTTTCTATGAACAGATGAATATGTAAAGAGGTGATTTTAAGTAAAATTTTATAATTTTTTATTTTACATTAAAATTATTTTCATTGTTTTGGTATTCCACCAACTCTTGTTATCTTGATCGATATGCATTATTATTTCATAAAAAGAGTACTTGTTCTTTATATAGGCAATGGCACCATTGATGTTTTGCTCTTCAAACAGCTGAAGGAATTGTGATTTCAAAGTTTTATCACAATCTACGAGATTAAGTGTTTGGAGATTCTTATTTGACTTTGCAGCATTAAAGAATTGTCGAACACTGGGAATTATACAACCGTTCGAAAGTTCAAAATCGTAAATGCTCTTTGATGTTGCTAACAATGTATATAGTCGATCGATTAGCTGTGGGGTATTCGTTGGGATTTGAATGATAGCTGAGAGTGACAAGAGCTTGGTGGATGGTCGTTGTTCTATTGCCTCCAGGATGCCTAGTGAATGTTGACTGTCAACCTTGTAGCTATTCAGTTCGAAATGTGTGATGGAACGGTTCCTCAAGAGTGACTGTGCAATGACCGGTCCAGACTGTTCGTCGACCGTGAGCGTGGAGAATGAGAGGTTGGTAAGTCGAGTGTCATCGCCCAACGCTGTGAAGAACGCGACTAGTTGGGTGGTGTTCAAATTGATTGCCATCTCCAATGTAGTCAATCGGTTGTTAACCAGTAGCTTTCGGAAGATACTGTCATCGATAAGAACTTGCGAAGTCCACAGTGTTCGAAGTGAAAGATTCTCGAGTTGTCCGGCTGGTCGATCGGCTAGCTTCGTTAGAACTTCATCGCTCCACGAGATAAGAGTCATCGGAATGTGTTTGAGTGTTGGTGACAGCAGTCTACAAAGGTCTTTGGTTTCCAATGACGAACTGGAGAGGTCGATCGAATTCAAATGAGGAAGGTTATTGATGGTTGTTATAAATGATTCTGTTGAGATTATCCTTGCCAATTGTAAACCTAGATGTTCCAATGTCGGTGACAATCTACTGATATAATCGGTAAGCAAAGGTTCTAGATTCTTTGATTTAAAGTCATAGCCTGTTAGTCTCAACGAGCTGACTTTGTCAAAGCATCTACCTATCGTATTGAAAAACAACTCTTTCATTTCCAATGGTGTGCTTAAATGTTCTATATGTAATTGCTTCAATGCTGACATGTTTTGTTGGTTTCGGTTGGCTATGGTAGCTTCTATTGTTTCGGTCGATTCCACTTCGATTTTGAAACCATTAATTGATAGTAAAGATAATGCTGAATGTTCGAATAGCTGGAGTATATCGGTTAGCTTGATATTCTGATACTTGGAGCTTTGTAGTACCAATGAAGATAGCTGAGCGTTCGGATGAGAGAGTACTTTAAATAGGTTGAAAGATCCACCAACTAACAGGAACTTGGTCATCTCGAAATGAAGTGATCGATTCGAACTACATGATACAATCTCATTAGAGATCGTATCGATTATAGATGGATCTAATACTACACCTCTTAACAGTATCTCTTTTACATTTGGGTTTCTAAGTAATGAGAATACCTCGTTACATTCAAACACGCATTGATTGAAAGTAACTGATCTAACTTTTGCATCTTCTAATAATCTACCTATACTACTACTCGTACTATTGCTTAGCTCTATCTTTTTAAACTGTACTTTATCGAATAATATTGTTGATATGTTGAATGGGTTGGTTTCTCTTGAGAGAAAGTTTAAATAGTTTTTAAATGATTGATTGTCTACGATTCGCAATGGGAATGTTTGTGCTAGTCTAGGTAATAAGTTATTCATCCAGTTCTTGCAAACCAATCCAAGTTGCCAGTAAAGATTAAAGTTACTACGATGCAGTGTAAGATAGGTATCCAATCCATTAGCCAAAGTCTTTATTTCGTCAGAAACAAAAGCATTATTATGACATGGTATCTCTCTGAATATCTCTGAGAATATCTTTTTAAAAAGGTAACTCTGAATTTGAATAAAATCCATCATATATATCTAGATATAAATATTTAATAAAAAAAAGACTAAATAAAAATACAAATAAGAAGTTCCCAAAATTTTTTTTAAAAAACAAATTCTTTTTGATTTCTCACTCTTTTCCCGTGTATTACTCTGATCCCTTCCATTTTATTAATAAAATAAATAGTTAATTATTCAAAGACTTTTATAGATACTTAAAGAACAATTGTGATGGAAAAAATGATTGAAAAGAATTATAGTATATAAGATTTGTGATTTTCTGTTCTGGTGAAAGTATGAATGTTTATTGAAATTATGGATTATTTAAAGGTAGTAAGTCTGTACTTTCATTGAATATACCTCGCAGTTACGACGAGGAAGATTGATAAATAAACTTTGCCAACATTGCTCATTAGCTTCTCTTATATTGGTATGGATTCAGATCTGGAGAGTAGTAAATGCTGTAATGAACTTGGTAGAGTCTAGTACTAATCATTTAACCTTTCTCAAATCAATATGGTTTTAGCTCCGGACTGCAGTAAAAGCTATGGGGTGATCTTTATAGAGCTCTTATATTGATCAATAAACTATGATTGATTGATTGATTAATGTTGTTTAATAAAAGAAAGAATTTTAAATTATTCTGAATTCGAAACAATAATAATATCATACCCTCTCTAAACCGACACCACTAAACATGACACTACGGAAGAATTACTTATAACGAACAATGTTGGCAAATATTACTTATCAATCAAACATTTAAAATAGCTTATGCAATCTAAAAATTAATGATCAGAATAATCATCAGGACTAACAATTTTGATTTTTTTTTCTCTAAGATATTATTCAATTTTTTTTACTGGTCGTCATCAATCAGAACAAAACAAATGGTCTTTATTTTTACATCAAACAAAGAAATAGCAAATGTCTTGATTGAAATGGTCTCCAAAAAGCAAAACATGTTTTGATTGTTAGGACTTTTTTTTTTAAAAAATGGGTGATTTATAAATTCTCATTGGAATTTTCTTTTAGTTTTTTATAAAAATATCTAAAAAAATAAACATTAATGAAATCATTCAGTTGATTTGCAAATCAAATAAACATTATTTATTCATATATTTATTGTATATATATTATAAAAATAGATTAGATTAAAAAAAAGTTATTAGATAGACTTATAGATAGATAGATAGATTGATAGATAGATTTGTATAATGAGTAATAGATCTATTTATCACAGTGGAGGAGGTGGTGGTGGTGGACAACAACAACACCAACATCATCTACCTACACCAACGATGTTGTCAAGTTCAGTGTTGGGTGTACTCTCCTCTACTTTGATGATGGTTCCAGATAGTGGTGGTAATAGTGGATATCATGGTAGTAGTAATTCGATGATGAATAACAACAACAACCATTTATCTTCATCTACCAACAGTTTGAGTAGTAGTTCATTTACACCGTCGTCGTTCAGCGGTGGTGTCGGTGGAATGACCGTCAGCAACAGCAGTGGTGGTATCTCATCGATGATGTCGTCACACTCTCAACCTCAGGTCGGTGCATTCACACAGAACTACGAACTGTATTCATTGAACAGGTTGTTTTGTATTAATAATACTGGTGTTGGTGGTAGTGGCAATAGCAACAATTCTAACGCATCCGGTGGTGGTAATAATAACAACCAACTATTACATCGTAGAAATAACTCTAATACATTCATCAGTGCCAAAGAGAAGTCGTTATCTGATCATTTCCATGGTAGTGGAGCATCTTACTATAGCAGTGGTAGTGGTGGTAGCAACACACCCGGTAGCCAGCTGAATGGTTCCGACGGTTACAATACTTCCCAAGGTGTTACAATTCAACTTACTGCACAAGGTGGTTATGAAGATCATCTTTTCTTTGCAATGTATTGTTCAAATGGTAAATAATATATAATAACAAAAATAGTAGTATTTTATAACTACTAATGTTTCTTATTTATTTGTATGTTTTAGATTATTTAATTGTTAGATTTGTTGGACAAAGTAAAGTACCGCAATACAAGTATATTCAATGGTCTAGAGAACATGCTAAGCGTATCGTTTCAATGTCATTCGATCCGAATGCACATTGGTTATTATGTCTACAACACGATACCTCTATCGTTCGTATTCCAATCTACTTTATGGTGTGTAAAAAGATGAATCAACTCGAAGAGAACAATCAAAGTAACAATACACCACAACCAGTAGAAGAGAAATCTATATTTTCATCAATTGCATTAAAGTATGTAACAATATGATGAGGTTATAACAGAATAATAATAATAATAACTAGATATTAATGATTATTTTTTATTTTTTTATATATAAATATAGATTTAATAAGAATGCACAATTACAACAACAACAACAGCAACAAGATAAGAAACCAAGTCAAAACATTGTAAATATTCCACCATTGTCAAATAAGAGTTTAGTTGGATCCTATTGTCTGTGGTGGCGAACATCCAACGGAGAAGACTTTGGTATCATCGCTACAACCTCTGGAATCGTCTTCTTTATCAACCTCAGCACCAAAGAGATACAAAAGAAACTTAAATATGAATATCCTATTATCAAATTAGAGTTGATAACAGGTACATATGAATCTGTAAGTTTATATATAAATCTAACAAACAAACATACAAACAAACAATCTTAAATAACTAACAAATATATATCTTTAATAATAATCATAGTTTTTAATTGTAACAACAAAATCAATGGTACATCATCAAGTAATTATCGAACAGATGGTATCGGATAGAAGATATGAAACTATAGTTGCTCATAGTATTAATGGTAATGTCAATGGTGGTAGTGGTGGCTATGGAAGTGGCAGTGGTAACTCGAACAGCGCCGGTGGTAAAGGTCAAGATCTATCACCTTTCCAAACGACAACACTGTTCACCAGCGATCGTGCGATGACCGAACGTTCGCTAGAGAAACAAAAGAATGAGAATGGTAACATCATGGCATCATTCATCAAGAGTAACTCTAAACTAGAAATCTACGATCCACTCTACCTAAACAAATTCCCATTGTTTGTCTACCAACTGCCGCAGAGCACAACACACTTTTACTTTACAAAGAATCTTACATTCGTATCGGAACTAGCAGATCAACACTATGATAATTCAAGAGTGAATGTTTCAATCATTTCCAATCTTGTATCTGGAACTGCATCGAATTCAAGTAAGTAGTTATTACAATTGGATAACACAATTATCAAATATATATATCTAATCTTTGTATTTTGAAATTTATTAGAATTTGTAAAGAATCAATCAATGATACAAACATTCCAATTGGCTTTAGGAGAGTCAGTGTTAGCAATCACTAGTTCTTTAGAGGCGAATAACAGTAGTAGCAATGGTGATAGTATATATATGCCATCGTGTTATCTTTGGACTAATTTCTCAGTGTATGAATTCCGTCCAAAGAAGTCACCGGAAGAGATATTCTTTGAATTGGTATCAAAGAATCTTGAAAAGATCGATGGTGAAGCTCTTGGAAAGACATTCCGTATGGATCTACTAAGTCTATATGAAACTGCTGCTGATCTTTCTTTTGATCAAGGTAGATACGGTAGAGCATTAGAGTAAGTGGCTATTCATTTTTAATGTTAATCTTTAAAGATAAACAATAATATATTAACAAACCATATACTTTAGTTTATATTATTTATCAGGTGTTAAAACAAATAAATTGGTTTTGAAGTTTTTGGAGATTGGTAGAATGGATATTATTATGACACATCTAAAAGCAATATTACATCAACCTGATGGTATGTAGAGTATATCATTGAATATAAATAATATAAACCATTACTAATTAATATTATTTAGCTTTTAATGATCAAGAAAAGAAGAGAATGACAAATACATTATTCCAATGTTATTTACAAAAGTTGTTAATGTCAAAAGAGGAGTTTAAGTCATCGGATGCAGAGTTTTCTTATTTCTTGACAAACAATTGGGATTACGATAGAGATGCTGCGTTACACTTGTTGTTACAACACGGTCTGTTGGATTATTACTTCTCTGTTGCTCACAGTGGAAAGATGATTGGTAAAGCACTTGCTATGCTATTGGAGTCGAATATCCTACATTTGGACGCCGAGAGAATTTCATTCCTTCAGAGTTCCTATCCGTTGGAGTTGAAGAGTCATCAGAATGGAATGATATTCGATTGTTTATCACCGGATATCCAGGTAAAGCTTATCCTAGAGGACAACCAGAATATACCACGTTATGTAAAGAGATTATACCACTTACTACCGATGCTATCGGAGAAGTCGTTAATCGAAATAGCAACAGCATTCGATCCAATTACTTTTGAACCATTCAACTTGACACCGTCAATGACCAACAAGAATAATAATAATAATAATAATAATAGTAATAATAATAGAGATAATAATAATATGATAAATAGTTATTCACATCATGATTCGTTGAATTTCGAATCGACAACGATGCTACCTGGCCGTTCCTCAGAGAATATTCCAGTGAGAAACGAAGAGTACTTTGAATTGTATATCACTGCCATCTTGACGCTTATTCATCTTAGAAAGTCACATCATCACTACCAGAGCGATGAGGGTAACGACCGATTCCTATTGAAGGAGAACGAAGGTGAAGGAAATGATGGAGAAGACAAGGAAGATGAAGAAGAAGAACTGCCAGTTGTAACTGTCGACCCGGATCTATTGTTGAATCCAATGCCACCTCTTGTGAAGAACGAGAAAAAGGCTGTCAGTGTTGCATGTGGTTGGGAACACATTGCCGTTATCTCTTCGGATGGCGAGCTTTTCACTTGGGGAAATAACTCTCAGGGTCAACTTGGACATGGTTTAAATGTTGGAAAGTATCAATCTACTCCACGTCGTGTTGAAACTTTCAAATCTTCACCAATCATTATGATATCGTGTGGTGGTGAACACTCGGTTGCCGTCGACCAGTCGTTCCAGATTTACAGTTGGGGATCGAGTAGATACGGACAACTTGGACACGGTGTTTTGACTCCACAGAACCTACCAAAGAAGATCGAAGACTTTACTGGTGGACAAAAAGTGTTGGCTATTGCCACCGGTTATGCACACACAATGGTACTTAAAAAGTCGGGCGATCTCTTCACTTTTGGATGGAATGATTCCGGTCAGCTGGGACTTGGTAACTTTAAGAATCGTGCAGTTCCAATGCGTATTGAAACTTCAGAGATTGTCGGTATCCATGGAGAGCGAATCACCGCTATTGCGGCTGGTCACTCACACTCCATTATGTGTTTGGATAACGGTGATATCTACAGTTGGGGAGCCAACTCCAAAGGACAACTTGGACATGGTAATATAGAAAAGTCGTTGCGTCCAAAGCAGATCGATGAACTCAAGGGTAAACCAATCATCAAGATATCGTGTGGACACTTCCATACCGTTGCTATCTCAGAGTTGAATAGTGTCTATTGCTGGGGACAGGGTGAGCACATGTGTCTTGGAAACGGAAGTAACAAGAATGAATTGTCACCAAAGATGATTGAGTTCTTTATCAACAAGAAGATTGAAAAGGTAGTTTGTGGTCTCTATCACACCGCCACTGTTACTGCCGCTGAAAATGGAAGTGATAGGGGTAATGTATATATCTGTGGAGGTGGCGAACACGGCAAGCTTGGCACTGGTGGAGATCTCAAGACTCCATTCTTTGACAAACCACATCCCGCTGTTATTCCATCGCTAAACTCGATGAACATTGTCGGATTCTCCAGTGGCAGTGAGTTCTCTGCTATCATTACAAACAACGGTGCACTGTATACTTGGGGTTACGGAAACTTTGGACAGATCGGAAACGGAAAGACCGAAGACATGTGGCTGCCAACCAAGATATCGCTTAACGACCAACGTTTCATGTTGTTCAATCAAAACTCAAAGGGATTTGCCAAGGCGCGTTACTCACAAGAGGGATTGGAAGACGTATTGAAATCCTACTCCAACTCCTACCGTTCGTTTGCAATCATTAACAAAGCCATTCAGTTTGAGAATTGGGATGTTGCAGCTACCATCTACGACGTTCTCGAGGACTACAAGTCGACATTGGAATGCCGATTGATCGGTCTCAAAAAGAGAAATCTCGATAAGGAAAAGGAAACACACATACTCATTCAACTATTGCACAACTATATCATCAAAGGATCTATCTTTGGTATTGATAGTCCACCTATGATATCGACCATCACCTCCATGTCACCCATTCAGATGTCACCACCACTCTTCTCGACAACACCCAACCTCAATAGCTTCCAAGAGATATTCCCACCGATCAACGGTAGTGGAGGTATATCGGCATCTACCGGATCACTTCACCACCACACCGACCAAATAGCATCCGATGGAAAGAAACCAACTTCTGCCGAGAAATCTAAAGAACTTTTATTATTATTAGTATGTTAATTATCTATTCTTTTATCCACAAATTAGCTAACAAATTAACAATTATTATTATTATTTTTAGATATTAAATTATTGGAGAGAAAAAGATTTACCAATTCAAGTGATTGAAGATTATATCTTGGAAAATATCGATTCATTCTCTTTGCCACTCTCCAATATCATGCAGATGAACAGCAATCTAGAATACCCATTGATCTTGGAGTTCTCTACATCACTTTACCTTATCATTGTAAAATATTATCTTCATTTCATGAAGAATCTAAGTGAACGTGAGAAAGGTAAACTTATTAAATATTAAATTATTTGAATGCAAACAACTGAAACTAACATTTACTAATTATAATTAATTATAGACTATCAAAGAGCATCAGAAAAAGTATTGTTGACAAATATTAAAGAGAATTTGGAAAAAGATATCTCTAGTAGAACAAAGATTCAGATTCATTCACTGGTGCCTGATAACACCGATTCCTACAGTCTCAACGGAGGAGGATATAACCAAGGTCCGACCAACACCTTTGAGAAGGATGTTGCCTTTACTTGTAACCACTACTTCTCGAAACGTAAATACTTTGGTAATATCCTACCGTACTTCCAATCAGAGGTACAAAAGATCGGTATTACCAGTGCCACCACACTCAAGTTCATCATGGAGGAGTACAATCACAAGTGGATATCACTTTCATGTCCGGTTTGTCTGTACAACTTTATTCGTGACTTGGCAAACGATCCAAATATTAAACCATGGAAAATATAAACAAACTTTTAACTTATTGAAAACAATAACAACAACAACAATAACAACAATAAAAAAAATAGAACTTAACTTATTTAATTATTAAATGATCAAAATTGTTATAAATAAAACTAAATTGATCTATACAATACTATTATTATTAAATTAAATCGTTATAATTTATTGAATATCTCTTTTTTTTTTCAAATCTACTATAGTTTTGGTCATCTCTATCGTTGTAACTGCTTATAATTGATTATATTGATAAAATTATTCGTTTAATTAAAAAAAAAAAGCTAAGAGAGTTGTATGTATGTTTCGTTGATTATTGTGTTGGTGTGCTGTTTGTTTATATGATATGTTATAAACATTTATCATATATATTGTCATGTACAGTTATTTTCTTTTATTATCTTCGATTCAGTGATTCATCGATTATATTCGTTATTCTGTTTTGTTGGTTGTTTTTTCTTCTTTTCTATTATTAAATATATATCTGTTCGTTATCTAGCTTCGAATTGAATCACTTTAAAAATAAAATAAAATAAAGATATATATATTAGAATGACATTATAATCAAAATAACATTAAGAATTTCTTACTTCTATCGGTTCTCTTCTTGTACATGATACGATAGGTACAATCTTTACACTTGATTGGTTCCTTTGGTTTGATTTCGTTTTCAGCACCACATTCTATTTAGTTATAATGATATCATCATTAGTGATCATTTCATTATCTAATCGAATCTAATAATTTATACATACCACCACAAATATATATACAAGGCATCTTAAATTAATATAATAATTATCAAAGATCTTTGAATCAAATAAATAAATAATTAAATTAATCAACTAGTTTTTTTTGCAAACTTTTGGTCGTTTTTTTAAAATATTTTGAATTTTTTAAAATTTATTTTTTTTTGTTTATTTGTTTTTTTTTTATGCAACGAATAAATTTAATATTGCTTGCAAGACATTATTTATTTTTAGTTTTATTAAAGTAATTAATTTCCGTTTGTTTATCGTCAAAGAAAGTTTAGAATTATACTTCTTCTTTATTTAGTTTTACAATTAATAGTATTGTCTTGTTTTTAGAATTATAGTGTTATCTAATAAATATTTAATTATTGCTTTGTTATCATTATCTTTAATAAATTCGTCGATTTCAACGTATACTTCTAGTTTAAAATCAATGTTGTTCTCTTTTAATGTTGGTGCTAGATCTATGAGGATATCGACTAACAATCGAAAATCTATTGCTCTAAATGAATCACGATTAATTGTTATTGATTTTAGTGTCTTTGAATGATACTCCAACAGCGAAGTTAGGAAATCCATATTATTGCAATCAGGTGAAATATTCCAATCTCTTAGAATGTTAATTGCGAATCTTTCGATACCATGTCCATCGCCACTTGGTGTGTTGGCAAACAGATCCACTAGAAAATCACAGTAGTTCCATTCGAATCCATGATACATTAGAACGATGATTTCTTTGAGATTTGGCATTATTGGTGGACGTATTAAGTATCCATCCTTTAGAACTGCTTCACGGTATTCATCATAAATCTCATCAGGGTATTCTTCGGGGTCTAGCTCCTCCAATCTTCTCACTTCAGAATTGATAGAATAATCAAATTCATCTGATTCCATTGTGAAAACTTCGACTCTTGATAACAATTGATTGACATATTCAATACCTTTATCATATGGAATGTATTTGATTGATTCATAATCGAAATATAATGGTGCTGATTTGATTAAGTTGTACTCACTGTTGTTGTTGATATCAATATATGAATTCCAATAGAATAGATTGTCGTTGATGATTTTTGAAACAACTCTGAAGAATTGTTTCGACACCAGAGCAAAATCCATTACATTTCCACCGTCAATGAGATAGGGAATAAACTCTAAATGTCTTTTGAATCTATTATTTCTAATAGATATTTCATCCTTATCTTTATCGAAAGCAACAAATTTTGAAATGATTTTGCACAATATTAAATCTGATATTTTAATGTGGTTTGTTGTATCTGTTTTTGTTGTTTCAATATCTGTAGTTCCTCTTGTCTCTATAGTCTTTATTGTTTGTTCTGCTCCTATTATTGTTGTTGATTTATCATTATTGTTATCTGTTTCTTTATCAATACTCTTGCCATTATAAACGATATCATATAGATTATTATAGGTGAAAAAACCAAGTGGTTCATTCCTCTTTTCTTCAAATCTATCACAAATTCTTGATATCTTTGATTTCAATTGAGCTTCATCTGATTCATTCAACCCTTTAAAGAAAGTGTTGAACTTGTAGTAATAAATTATTAATATTATTAAATCAATCATCTAATTGAAATCGCAATACATACTCTATTATCTTTGATTATCATGTAATAAATATCTAGTAATATTTTGGTTTGTCTTGCACATTTTAATTTCAATATTTCATTGAAAACATCTTCAGATCTATCAAAGAACACCTCAGCAATGAATTTATTATAACCTTTGACATCGAAATAATGTGGGTATTTGGTATCGTTGTGATATCTAACAAAGAACTGAACACATTTCAATCTTGTTTCTGAAGAATCGTCTTTATCATTTTTTGATTTAAAATATTGATCATAGATTTTAATAAGATCTGATAGTAAATTATTTCCATCATATTCATATCTTCTACTACAATAATGAGAAACTCTTCTCTTTACTCTACTTGTTGGATAAGTTTCATTCTTATATTGATCCTTATTAATATCGCTGTGCAATCTCTTTTCTGAACTCATTTGTATTTGTAATTATGTAATTTGTATATGTAATTAATCTTGTTGATGAAAAACAATGTGCCACTTTTTGTTTTTAAACTATGAAAATGGTGATCGTATTCAATTCCAATAAAAAAAGAAATTTTTTTAAAAACGTTTTTTAAACTAATATAATTATTACATTTGTGAGACAATAATTCTAAAAAAGAATCAATAAAATAGTTTGTCACTCAGCTTCAAAAATCAAAGGCAAACTCTCAAATCCCTCCACTTCTATAGTTCATTGGTAAATCTAAAGGAATATGAAGATTCGATTAATTATGAGGTAAAAGCTTTACAAAACCAACTACCTCTACAATTACACCGCAACTGTTGTCGTAGCCAATACTAAACCGACGTCTGCAGCATTCAAGATTGTAGTCACTGGAAAAGCGGTTACTGCTTATGCATGCTATGAACAATAACAATAAGACTGGTACTATCAACAGCGCTGAAAAGACAATTACTATCAATAACAACATCATCCATTAGTTCTTGTTATGAGTTATGCTACTGGTTACAAGCGAAAAACTTGTGTCAATGAACTTCGATTCATTCGATCAGCTGACAAAGTGCATGGAGAAGACTACACAGGTTATTATAGCATTCACCACATGATGTGATATATTAATAACCAAACTACCAACGCTCAAACCAACAACATTAATAACAATAGTGCCAATACTACACAACAATAACAACGATAACAATAATAAGACAATAACAATAATAATAATAATAATAAGACAAATATCTCAAATCAAGGGATCAACATTAACAGCTCTATCAATTCAATGCTAAAAATGGAATGTTTGTTAACTGTCAACAATTCAATATAAATTAGAACCATCATAACTTTAATAATTTTAATAAAAACCAAACAATTACTTGAAGTATTATAATAAATAGAAAACTATACAATTATTATTGTTTTTTTATGGAAATTTATTGTTTTGGATTTTCATATTTTTCAATTAATAAGAAACCGGCAGAACTATGAGAGACAACTGGCATAGCTACGAGAGGCAACCGGCATAACAACGAGAGGAAACTGGCATAACAACGAGAGGAAACTGGCATAACGACGAGAAGAAACCGGCAAAACAACGAGAGGAAACCGGCATAACAACGAGAGGAAACCGGCATAACAACTAGAGGAAACTGGCATAGTAACGAGAGGAAACTGGCATAGTGACGAGAGGAAACTGGCATAGTAACGAGAGGAAACCGGCATAACGACGAGAAGAAACCGGCATAGTAACGAGAGGAAACCGGCATAACAACGAGAGGAAACCAGCGTAGCTACGAGAGGCAACCGGCATAACTACGAGAGGAAACCAGCGTAGCTACGAGAGGCAACCGGCATAACTACGAGAGGAAGGCTGCATGGTAATGAGAGGCAACGGAAATAGCAACGAGGCATCATTCATAGTAAGGAGGCAACAGGCATGGTAAAGAGGACTTGGAAAAGAAGAAAGAGATAAAAGGAGATAAACAAAGAGTTAGTAAAACAAAGATATAAATAAGTTAAGTTATAATTAATAGTTATTACTTACAAAATTATTTGTATTTGAAAAATAATGAAAAATGACATTGTGAATGAAATTATAGGTTTATATAGTTTTAAATTTGATTCGTTAACTTACAGTTTGAACTCAAAATTGGCGGCAACCGTTAAGCGCCAATTAAAAGTATGAATTAATATTCAAATTTGAAATATAAATATTAAAATTAATGAAATAATTCATTTTATTATAATATAATATTCAAAAATAAAAAAAACAGGCGATCATTACCAATGAAGAAACAACAAGCATAATTTTCAATTTATTAATTTATTGAATTTGCAACACCCCATTTTTATTTGACAAGTTCATCTTTTTTTTTTTTGTTGCAAAAATACAATAATATTGTTGTTTTTTGTTAAATATAATAATTGAAGAATATTATTATTGTAGTAGAAAACTATAATTATTTATTTAAATTGTAAGATGATTTTATTGTGTAATAGTTATGGATTGATTCGTGAAAACAATAATTACAATTGTACTAGAATAGAAGTGATTTACTATAAAATGAAAATTTTAAATTGAATTGTATAGTTAGATAAAAGTGTTCAACTTATTCATCATTATAAACATCTCTTTCATAGTCATATTGATAATTCGTACTTCCAAAATTGTAAGTTTGTACTCTTCAATTGAATAAAACCAAGTTGAATGAATAAACTTTTTTCTTATCTTATCTGTATTACATTATAATTTAATTTTTTAAACTAAAATTAAATAAATTATCTTTTATACTTTTAACAAATAAATTGATTATAAATAAAAAATTGAAAGTTTTAAGTAAAAATTATTTTCTTTTAATTTTAAATATCAACTTGTTGTATTCGTTGAATAAAATATTTAAATAATATAGTAATCTTTCTTTTATGTTGAGATAAATATATTACCAAAATACAATTATTTTTATTATCGTTATCAAAAGATTTTGTTATTATCATTCATCTAATGATTTCTATTATTATTTCTGTTATTATTTTAAGTTGAGTTAAGAGTGAAACTATAATTAACTAGAAGAAAAACAAAATAATGATCACTTTATTTTTGTTTGATTATTAAAAAGTTTTTTTTCTTTCATTTTTTGTTTTTTTTACAATATTTAAATGAATTTTCTTTTTATACCTTTAAATATGATTGACTAATAAATTGATTATAAAATAAAACTTTTAAAAGTTTTAAATCAAAATTATTTAGTTCAACATAAAAGAATCAATACTAAATTACTATAATATTTATTTTGTTTTTGTATAATTCAAAAATTATTACAAGTTGATATTTAAAAATAAAAAAAAGTATATCATTACAATAGGATCTAAATAGATTAATTTTAATTATTTATTTAAAAGTGACACAATTTAATTGATTTGATTCACGATTTATTGGAATTGAATGACAATGTCAAGTGTGGGTGTCTGCGTTGATTGTGTGTTTTTTTTATTTTTTTGCCAATCAAAAAAACATCAACCAAACTTTTAAATTAAGACATCTATATATTTAAATATTATTCTATTTAATTGAGAGTATCGGATAAAATGACGTTAATTATTCAAAATTTGGCGGTTTCTTATTATTATTGATTATTTTTAAATCTAATTTAAATATTTATATACTAGTAAATACTATTAATATCGAAATTTTGCTTTTCAATATAAGCAATATTCATATTAATTTGTTATTTCTAAGCAAGTTTTATTAATATCACAATATTTTCAAGAAAAATATTGATCAAAACTAACATATTTCTTTCAAATTTCTATCAAATATAGTTTTAGATAGTGATCGTTGATAATAATAAAGAGATAGTTGATTTCTCATTTACTTTCTTCTTTTAAAAATAAGAAATAAATTAATTTTAATTTTATTTAAAGAACTTATCTTTATTTTTATTTACTTTTTCATTTTATTATTGATAGTTTTCAATTATTGTCATAAAATTGTTGTTTTGCCACTTACGCAATTGAAAGTGTTCGATCACTACTAGTGATTAGTGAAGCCTTTTGAATAAACAAAAGAAATAATATCAGTATCATATCTATGTCCCTATACAATCAAAAACAATATTGTATTGAGAAAAAAAAAAATTAAATAATATATTGGGTGAAAAATTTCAAAATAAATTAGTATTCTTAAATTACTTATTTACATATATAGATATTATAAATTTAGATATTAGGTTTTAAATCGTTTTTAAATAATAATCAATATACACACTCATAAATATATTTCATTATTTTTATATATTAAATAAATCATACATATGTCACAACAACTTCAAGATAAGATAGATAATTTCCCAATTACCAGCTATTCGTGGGAATTAGTTGGTATTTATTTCAAAAAGAAAGCTGAGCTCGAAGATGAAAATGATCAAATGAGTTTCTTTTATTACTTTATCCATGAATTCGCTCGAGTCAAAAAGGAATTCGATGAACAGCAGCAACCCAAACAACAACAACCACAACAATATAATAATATAGTTAATTATAAGTCGCTGGAGGAAGTTATCCAAAGCTTTCCAGTCACTAGTTTATCACTGGATTTGGTAACAGTTTACAACCAAAAGAAACTGCAGATTAAAGATGAGTCAGATCGAAATCTGTTCCTTTTGTACTTTTCCAAAGAAAGATCAAGAATAAGAAGAGAACAAAAGCAGCAACAGCAGGAACAGCAACAGCAGGAACAGCAACAGCAGGAACAGCAACAACAAATTCAACAACAACAAAATCAGCAACAACAACAACAGCAACAGCAGCAAAATCAGCAACAGCAGGAACAGCAACAACAAATTCAACAACAACAAAATCAGCAACAACAAATTCAAAAAGAACAAAATCAGCAACAGCAGGAACAGCAACAACAAATTCAACAACAACAAAATCAGCAACAACAACAACAGCAACAAAATCAACATAAACAACAACAACAAAAAACAGTTAGTAAAAAAGAAAGCAACAACAATACTTACCAGTTTAAAAAACCAACTATAAATAACAACATTAACAACAATAATTATAATATAAAGTATAAAAGCAACAACAACAATAACACTAAATCAATAGGAAATCAAAATACCTATCAATTTAGAAGACCAACTAGTTGGAACGAGAACAACGACAACAAAATCATCAAAATCAACACCAACATTGACAACACTGCCAATTACATTTTAAACATTATTAACAATATCAAAAACAAACCAAAACCAAATAATAATACCTATCAATTCAGAACACCGATCAATAAAAAATAAATAATAATAAGAATAATAACAGGATGGAGTGGTGGTTCTGGTGCTGGTACTGGTCGATGCATGAGTGGCAGGGTGGGCACGATCGAAGGATAGTTGTTATGGTAGTATATTATATTATTTATTTATTTATTATTATTTTTTATTATTTATTTATTTACAATGTTGTTTATTTATTAATATCATATTTGTATATTATATATAAAATAGTAGATCAATCTTAAAAGAGTCTGGTTTCTTTGGTCATGGTCTTGGCTATATGGTGGTGGTACTGATCGTTGCATGGGTGGCAGGGTGGGCACGGTCGAAGGATCGTTGAAAAGGTAATATGTTATTATTTATTTATTTATTATTTATTTATTTAAAATGTTGTTTATTTATTAATGTTATATTTGTATATTATATGTAAAAAGTAGATCAATGTTAAAAGAGTCTGGTTCTTTGGTCATGGTCTTGGCTATATGGTGGTGGTACTGGTCGTTGAATGGGTGGCAGGGTGGGCACGGCCGAAGGATCGTTGAAAAGGTAATATATTATTATTAATTTATTTTTTATTATTTATTTATTTTCAATGTTGTTTATTTATTAATATCATATTTGTATACTATATTTAAATAATGTAAAGTAAAATTCATGTTAACGAAGCTCTAGGTTTTTTTTGTAGGTCTATTAAATAATTTATAAACGAATACAATTATAATTGAAATTAAATATAAATAAATAAATATAATTATAAATTAATTTTATAAATATATTCGTTTTATTTATATTTAATTTTAATTATTCTTGTATTCGTTATTTATTTATTTATTTATTATTTGTTTCTATCATTCATTAATACTAACAACTGACTACTTTGTTTTTTTATTTATTCTATTTTCCAATATAACAATCAAGCTATTCCAAGTGATCCATTTCAATGGGTTCGTCCTTTTTTTTTTCTTTCCAGGGTCTGGGATAACTGGGTGTCATTGCTTGTGATCCTTGCCTCTCTTATCAAGCGTGACGGCATGTCTCGATCAGTGAACCCACTGATGAGAGCCTAGTTATTAGAGAAACCTGGCGACCTGTACACCCGACCCGCCAGTTGGGGAGATTGTTGTGAGCGGTTGCCTGTGGACGGACGAAGCTGGGATGAGCGCACTTGCTTGCAGGTGGTCTTGCACATGGTAACCTCTGTGTTGATCTACAGGATGCATGGCACTGGGTCGATGGTAGGGAAACCTCCAACACATGTTACGGCTTCATATAGTCTGAAAGCAGGTGATACATACGCTGCTAGTCTGTCGCATCTTCGGGTGTGGCGACACAGAGCAGATGGAGGCGACATTCTCTGTACAGAAGGCAACGCCACAGCTATCACTTTCTTTGTTGCCTCTTCGAAGTTGTTTTATTTGCTTCGGCTTCTAACTCTGCTGTCGATTAGGAACAACAACAATTAAAGATGCTGCCGATGGTTTGTGGCAATAAATCCATCGGGGTCTCTAGGTGCCAGTAGACTCCACCTCCACGTGGTTGGCACCGGAAACTCATGGATCGATAAGATTTAAAAAAAATTTTTTTTTTTTTATATAGTAAAATATGTTTAAAATTAAAAAATATTTTCTTATCGATCCATGAGGCTGAGAGAGTCTAAATTTTAATCTTTGCAGCTTTCGATCGATCGATGTTAACTTTGATCTTGGATCACCCACACTTCACCCACCACACTCATACTCACACCCACACTTACCACATCAGAACGCAACTCAAAATTTTTTTTCACTTTTTTTTTTTTTTCACTTTTTTTTTGCCACCAAACATAAATTAATTTTTTAATTAATCTTTAGGAAAGAGATATTGATATTCTTATTATTTATTATTATTATTTTATTAATCTTTGAAAAGATATTAATATTCTTTTTTTATAATTATTATTTTATCAATAAGTTAGGTTATTGAACAATCTTAGTAGTAGTAGTACTTCAAATTCACTATGATCTTTGTAGTTAGTTACGTGACCACCAGATCAACAACAACAGCACCGACAACATACTAATATTTAATTATTATTATTTCGTAGTAGTTAAAGATATCATTTGACGATGTTACTAGAAATATCAATCCAGCAACAACAATATAAATCACTTTAGTTTCGCAGACGATGACAACAACAACAACACTAGAATTTCTTCGTCTTCAGCTTCATCATCTTCACAACATCACCAAAGAACACATGATACTGCTAATAGTGGAGGAAACGACAGATACCATTCTCTCACCAGACTTGTTGTTCTCTGCCAATGATTCATTCGTCGTCTTAACTGATTTCAATCAAATTTTAAATAAATAATGTTGATAACTTTCAAATTCTTTATAATTATTTCTTTTATTAACTGAGTTGATTCCACTGAGTTGCCGGACTCAGTACCGGACTTAGTTACCGGACTGAGTTACCGGACTCAGTTGATTCCACTCAGTTACCAGACTGAGTTACTGGACTGAGTAGTTACCGGACTTAGTTGATGACTTAGTTGACTCAGTTAGTTACCTGACTGAGTTACCTGACTGAGTTACCGGTCTCAGTTACCTGACTGAGTAGTTACCTGACTTAGTTACCTGACTGAGTTACCGGTCTCAGTTACCTGACTGAGTTACCTGACTGAGTAGTTACCTGACTGAGTTACCTGACTTAGTTACCGGACTGAGTTACCTGACTCAGTTACCGGACTTAGTTACCGGACTGAGTTATGAGTTACCACACTGAGTTACCAGACTTAGTTGATGACTTAGTTGACTCAGTTAGTTACCTGACTGAGTTACCTGACTGAGTTACCTGACTCAGTTACCGGACTGAGTTATGAGTTACCACACTGAGTTACCGGACTTAGTTGATGACTTAGTTGACTCAGTTACTGGACTCAGTTAGTTACTGAACTCAGTTGACAGTTACCGACTGAGTTATGAGTTACCGGCTGAGTTGATGACTTAGTTGACTCAGTTACCGGACTCAGATAGTTACTGGACTAAGTTGACTCAGTTACCGACTGAGTTATGAGTTACCTGACTGAGTTAGATACCAGACTGACTTAGAAACCGAACTGAGTAACTGTACTGAGTTGATGACTCAATTGCCATACTTAGTTGCCCGAAGCCAGAGTTTCAGTCAACTTCACAACTCAGATACTGTAGATACTTACCTCAACTACATATCTTAGTTTCGATCAACTCTACAACTCAATTACCATCAACTCCATAACTAGGTTACCGATGAACACATCACTCTCAATTTCCATCTGCTCAACTACTCCTTACCATCAGTTTCACAAATCGATAAAATAAAATCAAAAGATATAAAGGTAGTTTAAATTTTTATTGAAAGAGTAATTTTGTTGAATCCAAACACTCAAAAATTTTGAATTACTTGACCAGGAGCAGAAGTAGCAAATGTCATTCCACTACGACTAATCCAACAACATCATCAACCTCAACTTTATGAAATATTTCTGGAAATGAGTGGGTTTGGAGGTGTTGATGAATTATTTGATTTTGTGGTTGTTGTCAGTTGTGGTTCAGTTGGTAGTTGTATTTTATTGTCTAAATGTTTATATAAAATCTTTAATATTTTTATTTGATCTCTGAGTAATTAAGAACTTAATTCGGAAGCAACTGATTTAATTTAATTATAACAGTGAAGTGAAACCATTCAACCTATAAAAAGATTTAAATTTATTATTTAATGAGTTTCTCTTAATTCTTTATATTCTTCTTGCAATCTTGGTCTATTGTAAATCACCTCACTTCTCTTAACATAGTATATATTATTGATATTTGTGTAGTAGTATTCTAACTTACTTTACAAAAATTGATTTGATCGATTATCATTACTTTTATTTATTTTTTTATTTTTTAATATATTTAATTCAAAATAATCATTTTTTACAAATATGATTAGTATCTTTAATACTATTAAATTTTGATCTAAAATTTCAACTATTATCTGATTTCAAATGATAAATATCTATTTAATTTATTACTTATTGTATCTTTGTTATTAATAATATCTTTCAAAAATTAAATTTTTAATTAATTATTATAATTTAATAAACAACATTTTTTTTTGAAGCACCAACAAAAAAAAAGATGAACTTGTCAAATAAAAGTGGGGTGTTGCAAATTCAATAAATTAATAAAATTGAAAATTATGCTTGTTGTTTCTTCATTGGTAAATGATCGCCTGTTTTTTTTATTTTTGAATATTATATTATAATAAAATGAATTATTTAATTAATTTTAATATTTATATTTCAAATTTGAATATTAATTCATACTTTTAATTGGCGCTTAACGGTTGCCGCCAATTTTGAGTTCAAACTGTAAGTTAACGAATCAAATTTAAAACTATATAAACCTATAATTTCATTCACAATGTCATTTTTCATTATTTTTCAAATACAAATAATTTTGTAAGTAATAACTATTAATTATAACTTTAACTTATTTATATCTTTGTTTTACTAACTCTATGTTTATCTCCTTTTATATCTTCTTCTTTTCCAAGTCCTCTTTACCATGCCTGTTGCCTCCTTACTATGAGTGACGTCTCGTTGCTATTCCGGTTTCCTCTCGTCGTTATGCCGTTTGCCTCTCGTCACTATGCCGTTTGCCTCTCGTAGTTATGCCGGTTTCCTCTCTTAGTTATGCCGGTTTCCTCTCGTAGTTATGCCGGTTTCCTCTCGTTTCTATGCCGGTTTCCTCTCGTCGTTATGCCGGTTTCCTCTCGTCACTATGCCGTTTGCCTCTGGTAGTTATGCTGGTTTCCTCTCGTCACTATGCCGGTTTCCTCTCGTCGTTATGCCGGTTTCCTCTCCCCACTATGCTGGTTTCCTCTCGTTTCTATGCCGGTTTCCTCTCGTCGTTATGCCGGTTGCCTCTCGTCACTATGCCGGTTTCCTCTCGTCGCTATGCCTGTTTCCTCTAGTAGTTATGTTGGTTTCCTCTCGTTTCTATGCCGGTTTCCTCTCGTCGTTATGCCGGTTTCCTCTCGTTTCTATGCCGGTTTCCTCTCTTAGTTATGCCGGTTTCCTCTCGTCGTTATGCCGGTTTCCTCTCGTCGCTATGACTGTTTCCTCTAGTAGTTATGCTGGTTGCCTCTCATCACTATGCCGGTTTCCTGTAGTTATGCCGGTTTCCTCTCGTCGTTATGCCGGTTTCCTCTCGTAGTTATGCCGGTTTCTTCTCGTTACTATGACGGTTTCCTCTCGTTTCTATGCCGTTTGTCTCGTTCTATGCCAGTCCATTTCCTTTTTTTGACCACCACTCAATCCTCATCACGATATCTCTGTCTGCCATTCCTTTCTCCAGGTACAACCAGAAAAAGTTTTCTTGTCCCAATTCTTTTTAATCCTACTGGTTGCTACCTGTTTCAAACAAATATTTATATTAATATAACTCTTGTAAATAAATTCATTGAAAATACTTTTTATTTTTTAATATTAATAAAAGCATTATTTATCTGAGCAATTTATTTATATCTTTATTTATTAAATTTTAAACAAACAACAATAATATTAATTAAATCTTTAGGAACAATTATTTTGATATTTTTAAACTCAAAACACTTTTTCATCAAATCTATTAGATATATTCGATTGCTATTATTGAGAATATCTTTATAATATTAATATTTCTTCAATTTAAAAACCAAAAACATTATATTTAGTTTTGGAACTTGTCGAGTTGGGCAATACTGCAGGTGTTAGGCCAGGTCTGAAGAACTTCATTATTTTTTAATACAAATAATTTGTAAGAAATATCTAACAAGTATAACTTTAACTTATTTATATCTTTGTTTTACTAACTCTTTGTTTATCTCTCTTTAGATAGAAATGAAAATGCAAGATCCGTGCCATGTATGGATGATCTGATGTAAATTATACCAGAATGACAACACATTTGTATTGGGCGAGTTGGGATTCTAAGTGAAAAAAGCTGTTCAATTTTTCTTTGATGCTAAATCGGTGATATTAGACAGTGAATTCTTATCAAACTCAGGAGTAGATGAACATTCATGGAGTGAATTTTTAAAAAAAATGGATGGGATGACTCAATATTTTATAGTGTAAGGGTTTTGAAAAATATGGGAGTTGGTTGTGGAAATCCCAAACTTGATTTGAATGGAATTAAACCAAAATATGATAGTGTTTCTTTCAAAAATTCACAAAACAAAGATTTGTATCTATAAATTAATCGATTAACAAAAATTCCACAAAGTAATTTTGCAAAATTATGAATTTTTGAATTTTTTTAATGATGTTTAGTATTTTGTTTGTTTAATTTAATCAAGTATAATCTTTATTCGATATAAACATATATATATATATATTGAAAAGAAAGAATAAAAATGAAGTCTTCTTTTCTTTCAAAAAAGAGTTGGCATATCTCGACGATGAAGAATCAAGAGGTAACAACAATAAATTTAATGTCTAATACCTCAGTACAAACATTTTACTAATCAATATTCTTTATCTTTTAAATGACCACTATAGAAAATATGGAAAGCAGAACAAAGAGATGCCGAAGAGAAGAAAAAGATTGAACAGCTCAGAAAAGAGAGAATGGAAGATGACCAGATTCATGAGTTGAAACAAATGCATGCATCTGCAACAGGTTCAAAGTAAGTGTTAACTATATAAATTGACTCTATACTATTATTAATGACTAAACCATTTGTATTTGTAGAAAAACAGAGAGAATCGATTGGATGTATGAAGGTGCATTTGGATTGCAACAACAGATGATACAGAAAGCAGATGATGCTACAGACAAGTCGGCGACATCGAGTGACTTCTTGCTAGGAAAGAGGATAGAAGATAGTCAAGACAATCAAATGAAGCGATTACAAACAGTACCGGGTGCACTCTTCTTGCAGCAATCGAATTCCGCCAACTCTGAACAAGACAACAAGGCAAGAGGTAGAGAAGATCCACAAGCATTGATCCTTAGGAAACAAAAAGAAGCATTGGATAAGATACTTCAAAATCCCGTTGAGATGAAGAAACTAGAGAAACAGAAAAAGAGTGAAACAGAAAAGATTCTAAAGAAATTGAAAAAGAAAGAAAAGAAAGAAAAGAAAGAAGAGAAACGAAAGAGAAAAGAAGAGAAACAAAAGAGTAGAGAGAATGGAACACATTCACATTCAGATGACGATGAATTTGAAAAAGATAAACAACGCAACAACAAAGACGATAAAGATAGTAGTAGTAGCAGTAGTAAGAAAGAATCATCAAAGAGTAATCATATTGATAATGATCTGAGAGATAGAGAAAGAGACAGAGATAGAGATAGAGACAATAAAGACGAGAGATATCGGGATAGAGATCATAGAGATGATAGAGAAAGGGATAGAGATTCTAGAAGAGATGATAGAGAAAGAAATAGAGATAAAAAAGACGAGAGATATCGGGATAGAGATCATAGAGATGATAGAGAAGAACGATATAGAAATAGAGACCACAGAGATGATAGAGAAAGAGATAGAGATTCAAGAAGAGATGATAGAGACAGAGACCACAGAGATGATAGAGAAAGAGAAAGAGATAGAGATTCAAGAAGAGATGATAGAGAAGAAAGGTATAGAGATAGAGACCACAGAGATCATAGAGATTCAAGAAGAGATGATAGAGAAGAAAGATATAGAGACAGAGACCATAGAGATGATAGGGATAATAGAGATAGTAACAGAGATAGAGATTCAAGAAGAGATGATAGAGAAGAACGATATAAAGATGATAGAAAAGTTCATAGTAACTCACTCAAGAGAGACAGAGAATCAGATACCAATAGCAATGGTCATAATAATCAAGATAACGATAGATACAAGAGAAATAAGATGAATGAAGAAGAGAAACAAAAGAAATTAGAGGAAATGAGAAGAAATGCCCTGGAAAGAGAAGCTGAACGAAAGAAAGAATCAGTCGAACATTCTGAAAAGCAAAGTAAAGAAGATATCGAATTGAAATCTCTAGAGACAAGAGGTAAAACATTCTTTGACGATATTCATAAAGATGTTTATAACGATTCAGGTCTAGGTGATAGAATGAAGAGAAATAAATTCTATCTAATGAAAGAATAGAATATTCACATAAATATCAAATTCTATTAACATAGATTGTATATAAATAAATGTAATTAAAAAAAAAAGAAAAAAAAGAAGACAAGATAAGTCTGATCTTATTCTATTTGGTTTTGTTTTGTTTGTAGTTTGTTTCTTTAATAAAAACTTTAATAATATTAATTAAAGAAACAAAAAAAAAAAGGTTATATTATTATTTTTAATTAATTTTGAAAGTATTTGAGAAATGATTATTTTGTTGTTGTCAACCAACTACTTGGTTGGGAAATGAAACTCTAATAGATTTTGGCGGTATATTTGCCACAACCATAATCGTTCTCCACAGAGATATCGTTTTTGAGTTCAAGGAACTTCTCTTTGAGTAGTGTGAACCTCGAACGTTCGGCCTCTGCAATCTTCTTGATCTTTGCCAACTCTACATCCTTTTGATTTGCAACCTTACAGTTTCGCTCGATCTCCTGTAGCTTCATATTGATGATTTCCGTTGGTGAACCAACGATTACATGTGATGTACTCTGATTCATGCTGTTAATGATCTGTGATGAATTCGATCGATTATGTTGGTGAACGAATCCCGATCCTGGTGACGACGTCACTGAATTTCTTCTGGCAATAGATGAATGTGGTATCTTAATGGATGATGAAGTATGACTTTGTTGTTGTTCATTGATAAAAGGTGTAGGTGATGTTGGTATATTTATATTATTATTATGATGATTATTATGATGATGATGATTATTACTACTATTGCCATTACTATGTTGAATATGATTATGATTATTATTATTATTATTATTATTGTAATTAAAATGTATATTATTATTATTGTGATTAAAATGGTTACTATTTACATTGCTTAATATACTACTATTGATTGATAACTTTGGTTTTTGTGGTTTAACCTGTGTTTGTTCATTGCAATATGGTGAAAGTGAAAGGTTTTGGAATTGTGTGAGATCTCCCATCTCTGTAAATGCAACGACATCGTAGTTTTTCTTTTTATAATCATCTCCTTTTAATTCTTTTGATAACCCTAATGATAAAATTGATTAATATCCATTTATTTGCTACTATTGATTATTATTAATCATTTGATACATACTCTTAATCTCTTCTCTTAATTGATCTGCTTTCATTCTCTCTTTGAGTGCTCGCATTGCAACCTTTTGTATTGCTTCTTCCTTTTCCTTCATTTCCTTGTAGGATTTCAGTTGAAGTGAATCGACCTGTCTGCTTTCCTCTTCGAGCATCGTCTTCAACTCGGTGACCTTGTTTGACAAAAAGTTTGTCTTCATAATCTCGTACTCAATGATCTCTTTGATTCTCTTGATTTCATCGTCCTTCTTTACATTCAGCTTTCGAAGTGCGATGATCTCTTTCTTTTCTTCGGTCAGCGTCTTGTCGATCGACGAGCTACTCGATGGATCTTGTTTGGGTGATGTCTGAACCGGTGAGAATGACTTACTATGCGGTGAACTCGTCAGCGAATTGTGATGATGATGTTGATGACTTCCATTACCATGATTACTTCCGTAGCTACTTCCCAAACTACTTGGTGTCGGAGAGCTACTCAGTGATTCAAATGAGAATCTTTCATTCACCCTATGAATATCTACAAGACAACTGTTTCCTCTTAACTGACTAATTGATGATAAAGACCTTTTTAATTCTGAAGTTTAGCAATAAATTTTAAATTAGTATTAACAAAATAAACTGAAATAAACTATCAATAAATAAATAATATTTACTCGTTATCTGATCAATAAATTCCATTGATGATTTCTTCTGTGTTTCGGCAACCATAAGTAATCTACAGATATCTTTCTCCTTTGTATGTACTTCTTTCCTCAGTCTGTCAATCTCCAAACCCCAATTCTCTTTCTCTGAGCTGACGAGATGTGAGAGTACTTCACATTTTTCACGTAGATACTGTGCTTTCATCGATTCAGTGGTGGTTCTCGACCGAACACGCTCCAACTCCTCATCCTTGGTATGAAAAGATGAAACCAGTTTACTGACGGAATCTTTCTGACTCAGTTCCTTGCCATCTTCATGTTGTTGTTGTGTCGATGCCGTATCCCAGAAGGAAATCGACTGAATGATCTCGTTCTTCTCGGCAGTCGCTCGGTCATTCAAAATGGGTGACGGCACCACCGTACTCGATGAATTGACCAACGTAGGTGAATGTACATAAGAAACCGGTGAATTCGGTAGAAACGGTGAATTGGGAACCGTTCCCTCTATGGCACTTAAAACCGCTGACTTTTCAATATGTTCTTTTCTCTCACTATTATCACCATCGCCATAAAAATCTCTAATATATCCACTTAATGTTTTTTTGTGTCCTATATATTAATTAGGATAAAAAGAAAAAGAAAGTTAAAAATAATGTTTTTTCATTTTCATTTTCATTTCCATGAATTATTATTATTACCTTTTATATGATTTAAATAATTGATTGAATCTAATTTATCTTTTTCAGCTATTCTTGTTAATCTTTCGATTTCTTTTTCTCTTGAATCGATATGATTCGATAGTATATTTTTGACTTCATTTTGGTTGATGGTCGACGATTTGAAAGACTGTGGAAGTGAGACTGACTCTTTGAGTTCACTCCGATCCTCGTGTGACGACGATAACTGTGATGGTGACGATTGTGTCGATGATAATGATTGGTCTTTATGATAGAATCCATGTGATTTAAGTGAACTAGACAACAATGATTGTCCACCGTATATCGATTTAACAGCTGGATGTACCGGATTCAAATCTGGACTGCATGATATATAATTTTTATTGACATTTGAATTACCATTTGATTCAACTTGTTGTTGTTGTTGCTGTTGCTGTTGTGTTGGTGATTTAATTTGGTATGATTGCGATGATGATTTGGTGGATGTATTGGTGCTGTGGTGGTGTTGGTTATTCTTGTTGTCTCGATTGACTGTTTCAAAACTGCTCATTATTACTGAAATAATAATACTGCTATTACCTCTAGAATATTATATACATTAAAAATATACAAATACAAAAGTTTACAGAATATAAAATTCAACTAAATATAATGTTGTTGGAAAATGAATATATAAATATGATAAATATTATTATTATTATTATTATTATTATTCGATATAACTATGATGTCTTAATCTCTAAAATTAATAAACAAATAAATATAAATAGTAAAGTCAGTTAAATTGTAATTAATTAAATTTAAATTGATTAATGTATTTCTATAAAATTAAAATTCTTTTATTACATACACATGATAAAAATAAAAAAACTAATATTATTATAATTTTTATTATTTATTTATATTATTATTGGTTTATTAGATATAAAAATAATGAGATAAATAAATAAAATTATATTAGATAGAAATTGTAAAGAATAAGAATAGAGAGATAGAAAAAAAACCAAAAAAATAAATAATAATGATAAGATAATGAAAAAAGGTGGTTGTTTGCTGAACAAAATCTGTTGGTTTGTGGTGTTATTGTTGGTCAGGTGATTATTATGATACACACTCTGGTCGGTCACACACAAAATATAATTTGTTTTCAAATTTCTCAAAAAAAGAAGTGTCTTTTAAAAATGGTCGACTTTTTCTTTTGACTATTCACTCTGGGTTTCGATCAAAAAATTATTCTTTGCTTGATTTCTGATTTTTTTGTTGATTGTTTTTCAAAAAATATTTTTATCTTCACGTTGATGTTATATTTAAAGAATAGAATGATAATAGAATAAAATAAAATAAAATAAATAAAAACTAGTACTTTTTGTTTTTGTTGTATAAATAAAGACTAAACAAAGTCTATAAAAGTAATTTGAAAATCTAATTAGTTAAAATAAGTTATATATATATATTTTTGTAATGAATAAAAGAATAAAAAACACATAAAAAGAAGAAGAAGCAAAGAACTGCACTATTATTATATTTTGTAATATATCTTGAGAAATATATATTTTATTATTTTTATTATTATTTTGTTTGTGTGTTGTTGATTGTTGTTGTTGTCGTTGTATGTGTTATTTATATATTTATTTATTTTTTTTTGAATTAAATGTGTTTTTTTTTTTTTGTTTGTTGTGTTGATTGAATTCAATTCTTCTTTTTATTATTCAATAAATGTGTGCAAATAACAATAAATTTTACAAATTAAAAAAGTAATTGGGAACAAATAAAATGTTTAATCTTGTTGTTTCGAAAAAAAAAAAAAAAAAAAGATTTTGTGCACATACCCTGTTAATATTTTATTATTATCAACAACAATTGTGTGAATAGATTTTTTTTATTTGAAATTGCACCTCTGATAATTAATTACTAAATGTGATTATTTTTTTATTTTTTTTACATTTAAAAACTAAAACCAATTTATGTCTTTCTGTATTTCTATATTTCCTATTTTACAACTATTTACAATGATTATTTAAACTATATATGTTAAACTATTTCATTTATTTAATAATAAATAAAGTAACTATATATATATGTGTTTGTTTGTTTATCGGATTTAGTACTGCAATGAATAGTTTTTTTGTTTTAATATTTAAACAAATGTTTCAGGGTTCGATGGTTTTTGAGAACATAATGTACCAATTGGGTGTTAAAAGAAATAAAATTTAATTAAATTTATTCTATTTTTGTTATTTCTTGTTTTTTTATTTTTTCAAATCAATTAAAAAAGGAAAAAAATAATGAGATTGGACCATCACCCCACATAATTGTTATTTTTTTAAGTTTGGTTGGGGACCCCCACTTTAACCAAAGACCTCTATTGTTTACCAGGATTATCCCTTAACCCCAATCAATACCCGACAATTTTCGAGAACATTAAAATTAGTTGTCCAAAATTAATTTATTTTTTTAAAAAATAATTATTTGTAATATTTAAGTTGTTTTATTTTATTTTTTGATTTCTTTTACAGTTTAGTTATTATTATAGTTGTAGTAGTTGAATGTTGAAGTTGAAAGAGTCGGTCGATATTTCTATATCTATTAACAAACTATTTATTTTTACTTATGTTGTTGTTGTTGTTGTTGTTGTTGTATTATGCTCTTTTTAGTTTCTGATTATTTGGGAGAAAGAAAAAAAGAACTTATATTAGAAAATACAAGATTATACCTGTATGTAATTAATTTATAAATCGAATTTCACAAAGAGTTTATATTATATTATATTTACACAAGTAATTAAATAGTAAATATATAGTTATAGTTTTTAGTTTTTTTTTCTTAATTAGTTTTTTTTTTTTTTGATTTTTTTTTTAAAATTTAATAATAAAATGAATGAGATAAAAAAGGTAGTATTATTAATTATTAAATGATTGTATTGTATTTGTTTTTTAATTATTATTATTTTATCAGTATTTAGCTATTATTATTAAATTAAATAATAATATTTTTATTAAAGTTGGTAACTTTTTAGAATAATCTCTCAATTGTGGGTGTTGATTTAAATAAATTTGTTTGTTGGTAGCATAGTCACTATTACCATGTGGTTTGTATTTGTCGCTGAAATTCGAGTATAGATAGTAAATTGGCACTGCTGCAAACATCAAAAAGAATGGTGTATTGAAATCTACTCCTCCTTTACCCTGTTTAATTAATGATAAAAGTAAAATGATAAGTAAAAAAGATTTCTGTTTTTTTTTTTTTAAAAGATTTAATCATTATACATACATCTCTATTTAAAAAGAAACCTCTGGTGTATGTTTCTTCTTGTTGTTGATGGTGGTGATCATCGTGATGATCGTCGTGATGATCCTCTTCGTGATGATCATTGTGGTGATCGGATGACTTTTCCTTGTGATGATCGTCGTGGTGATCGTCGTGATGATCGTCGTGTTTATCGAATAGACCGTATTTGTCAGTGTGTTTGAGCATATCTTCCTCAGATTCGAATTCGATTGCTGGTTTCTCCAAGTTCACTTGATATTTGATGTTGTCGAGGTGGTAACCTGGTGGGGTGGTCACTTCACCGGTGACACGATCACGCAGCCTATCGTATATCGAACGACCCTGTAGCGAGGCACCGTCGAGTTCCTCGGCATAGAGTGTCGAGTCTTGCTTGTATCTGTCGTTTGCTTCGATCGATTCGTCGGCGGCAACGATATCGTCGTGGCTGACAAACAACTTCTTCTTGTCCTCTGCTGACAACTCTTCGACCTCAGAGTGTTGTTGTTGCTTGTGATCCGATCCAAAATATCTTACACCTCCAACAGCTGTAGCACAACGTTGTTGTACAGCTTTACAAATGAAACGACTTCCAGTTCTAATCATTCTATACTATTTCTATTTTCTCTATATCGATATATATTATATTGTTTTTTTTCCTACTTTTTTATTTATTTATCTATATATTATTTTAAGATTTATTTTATATTATTCTAATATAGTAGTTGAACTAGATAATATTGACTATATAATAGTTAATGATCTAATCACTATGTCTATTTTATTTATTGACTTTTGATTTGATTGCTGCTATGTTAATCTCTTCTGATTGAAATCGATCAAATCAATATGATCTAGATCTGAATATAAAGTATATCACTAAATCTAAATAGAGTAATAATCTTTTATACAATATTATTATTTACAGTTTTTGCATAAAGCCTTTTTTTTCATTGATCATAAATTATTCACACAAAAATTTTTGTGATGATTTTTTTTTTTTTGTTTTTTCGAATTGAACATGAGAGATGTAACGTTATAAAAAAACCAACAAAAAAAGATTACCAATGTTTTTTTGTTATTTCTATATATAAAGTATTCATATTTTTAAGCAATATCAAATAAATAATCGATTTATAGAAAAAAATAAATAATTATATTCATAGTTTAGTTAGTCAACAAACATCTTATTTTGAAAATAATGTATATCTTTAGTATTATTATCTATTTAGAGATAACCAAATATATCGCAAGCTTTTTTTTCTAATAATGGATAAAAGCAGGCATTAAAGACATAAACAATTTTGAAAAATAAATATTAAAAGAGTGGGTTGTTTGCTTTTTAGAGGTTGATTGATAGGATAGTGTGTGACTGTGTTGTTCAATGATTAAATAAACAATCAATCAAAGTTGTTAGGTGATTATATATTGAGTTTCTCTGTAATGAAAGGTGTTATGTTATAAAAGATATTACTTATTTTTTTAAACATTGATATTATTTTTATTCTTTTTGTTATTTGAAATAGAGATAACATAGATAATAGATAGATAGATAGATAAATAAATATAATATGGGAGGAGATATTCATTTATGTTCTTTAATACTTGCTGCAAAGTATACTTTATTATTATACATTGCCAATATGCTGGGTAGTCTATTGTCGTTGTTGGCATCGATATTCAACATTGGCTATTATCTTAGCAAACGAAGAAGACCATTCTCCAAATCGAAAAAGTTGTCGAAAACTCCGTTGCTTGCCAAGTTCAGTAATGTTGATACCGCCTCTATAAATAGTGGTTCTTCTTCTTCTTCTACATCCTATTCCAATCAAAATGATATCAATGTATTGATATCGACAACATCATCGATTTCCACCTATAACAAAAATGAAATTACACCAATTTCAACACCAACCACTAGATCACCTTTGAATCCATCTCGCTCAACCAACAACAACAATAATAGTATTTCCAGAAATAATAAGTTTAGCGACAGTTCTACCAATATTACTAGAGATGTGCAAGATAAACCAAAGAGAATCAATCAATTGGTTTTCTTTTTGTCACTCGCTGATTTCATTGCTTGTTCGACCATGTTGTTCTCTCAAGTGAGTATGTTGATCAAGTTTCAATTCACACAGACATTTACATTCTGTGTAACTGTTAGATCGATTGTTCACTTTGGTTTTCTAGCTTCTTTTTTATGGACAAACTGTAAGCAATTAAAAATATGATAATAGTATTATAGTACAAGTGTCTAACAAACCAAAAAACAGCGATTGCTTATTATTTATTACGTGAAACATTTGAATGGGAGCCATATAACTTTCCAACTATGGTCTTTCATATTTTAAGCTGGGGTTTGGCTGGTTTGAGTGTAGCTTCACTTTTTATTGGGAAATTCTTCAAAGAAGATAAAGATAGTGGATGGTAAGTTAAATTAATCAATAATCATTATTAATCATTGACTAATATAGTTGGTTGTTTTTTTTTTGATATTAGGTGTTCAATTGATCCAACATATCAATTATATTTTTGGGTAGTACCACTGGTAATATCATTCCTATGGAATCTTTTATGTTATATATTGATCTATAGAAAGTTCAAAACCATTCTATCCTATGGTATATTCGGTTCAAAATCGGTTGAGCTTAAACGTCATATTGCTAAAAAACTTACTTTGTATATTGGTGCTTTCTTATTGTAAGTAAACAACAACATGTATATTTTTTTTTTTTGATACTAGTATTGTTCTAATATCTGTATGTTATTATTACTATTATTAAGGTGTTGGGTATGGGATTTGATTAACCATACGGTTTTCTATATTCGTCGAGAATGTCCACCATATTTCCTATGGGTTCTACAAGATCTTTTCTCACCTTCTCAAGGTATGTTAAACTTTTCCAAACTCGTCGTATCTTATTGAAAGTGAAAAAATTCTAATAATAATCATCAACAATTGTAAATTGTATAGGATTCTTTAATTTTTTAGTATACGCAATTACAAATAGAAATTAAATTAATTAAATAAAATAAAACTTATTATCTTTTTGAAGATCAAAGCTACCGTGGTTCAGTGTTGTAGCTCGGTAAAAAATCTTTGCCGTACCTTATACTGGTAGGTTTGATTTTCGATCAAAAATAAAATAAAATCAAAAAAATTATTGAGATATTTAAATTATTGTGATTTTAATGTTTTGATCAAAAAAAATTGAGATATTTTTTTGGTTTTTCAGGAGAAAGTGATGTCACTTTCTTAAAAAACAACAAAACATATTTTTTTAATAATTTTTTTTACACTAATTTTCTTTGGAATTAAACAACCTTATTAAACAAAAAATTAAATCATTGATTCACAAAACATTATTATATTATACACTAATAAAGTAATAAACAAATAAATAATTAATACCTATTATTTTAAGTTTTTACCTTTAATTTTTTTTTTTAGATTTGATCATTATTTATAATAACTGATAAATCTTTTAGTAACACTCACACTTCAAACAAAGATCAAATATTTGTAAAAAGCAAATCAAATCGATTTAAATCACACTTACACACATATATTTGTATATATATATATATAATATTATTATAATTATTATTTAATTAAAAAAAAATAAAAATAAAAAATGGAAATTATAATTGATTCAACAGCTGGACAAAGAAGAGATAATAATGCGAGTTCAATAGAGTCAAAGAGTAATAATAACTCTGCAAATACTTCACCATCAAATTCCAGTCATTCATCACCACTCAGCTCTGCGCATACATCGCCATCTAGCTCACCAAAGTCAATGTCATCCAATGCCTTGTACAGTTCAGAAGGAATCAACAAATTGCCAGCATCTGCATCGTCATCGACTTCATCACTACCATATCTCACAGGCTCCGAGGGTATCACCATGAGTCCATCAGCTTCTCCATTGTCTGGCTCCGAAGGTATAAAAACACCTCCAAGAGTAGTCGAAGGTGAACTCGTCAAAGAAGGTCATATCTTTAAGAGTTGGCGCACCCGATGGTTTAGAATTGAGAATGGTCATCTATTATATTTTAAATCAAAAGATGTAAGTGTTAAAAAAGAGTAGCAACAAAGATTAAACATCGTTAACTAATCTCTATTCGATCGAAATGATTATATAGGAAGTAGAACCAATCGATAGAGTACCACTTAGAGGTTGCAGAGTATCAAAGAAACCATTCCACGATAGACAAAATACCTTTGAATTGATCGCAGTTTCAATGAGAAAGATCTTTTTGCTTCAAGCCAAGACTTCGAAAGAGGTCGACTATTGGATGGAGGAAATCGAAAGAGAATCAAAGCTCGCCAGATCACCATCAAAGGTTTCACTTTAATTATATATTTAATTAGTACTTTTTTTTTTTATTATTATATCTTATATTTGCTTAAACTTCTAGTGTCTATATCACTAGAAGTAGAAACTTAAACATTCAACACCAACACTATATATATATATTCATCAATCGAACATAATGTACATTTACTTTTTTTTTATTATTATCAAACTTAATCAACCATTCAACCAGCAATCAATCAATCAATCAATTATTAATAACTACAACATTGTAACTTTAGTCAAAAGTTCAATAATCGATTCAACAAACCAAGCAAGCAAACAAACAATCAATCAATATGCGTTACTAGTCAAAACATAAGATCAGTTACGATTGGATTGTAATAGATGTATCACGTAATTAGCTCTTGATTCATTTCAATAATAGTTAATTAAATATATTATATATATTAAAATCATTTAATCTACTACTTAATTAATCAATCAAACAACAAGATCTTTCGAATATTATTATGTATTAATCATAAAGATAATAATAATAATGATAGCATTACAAAAATATAAATATAAATTTATTAAATAAAGATGATGTTATTACACTTTTTTACCTTGTTAAACAACAAATAGCTTTCTTAATTTTAATAGGAAATCGCGACACCATCACATCTATTGTCAGAGCCAGCAATGAGTATTCTTTGATTTTGATTGTTAAGCTTTGAAACTATTACTTGTCCGTTACCAAAAATATGTCGATGTGCTGGTTCCAAACCAATGTTATGACCTCGTTTCTTAAGTGATTCCAATATATTGGCGAATTCTGGTTCAAAGTACACTTCACTGGGATGATCACCACCGTCAATCATGAATCTAGGGTGTGAAAGTGCTGCTTGAGGATCCATCTTGTGATCGATTAGATTAACAATGGTTTGCACTTGCGCTTGAGGCTGGATAAACTTCCCCATTACACCAAAACTGGCATACAATTCACCATATTTATCAGTGATCATAGATGGTATAATGGTATGATATGGTCTTTTATTTGGCTTCAAACAATTTGGATGTGTTTCGTCCAATACAAAATTAGCACCTCTATTATGAAGTGTAAATCCACATCCTTTCGGAATAATACCTGATCCAAAACCCTAAAATAAACAATAGTATATTAGTAATTATAATTTAGTTAAATATTAATGACATACTGTATAATTAGAGTTAATAAAACTACAAGCATTTCCATCTTTATCTGCAACTGATAAATACACAGTATTACTACCGTTTGTTGGATAGCCTTTATCAATAGTTCTATTTGAATGATATTCATTGATGAGCGATCTTCTTGACTCGGCATATTCTTTAGAGAGCAACTCTTCTATTGGTACTTTTGAGAATTCAGGATCTGCAACATAGTATCTTGTATCTGCAAAACTAAGTCTAAGTGCTTCAATCAAAAGATGTGTATGTTGATCTGATAGTGGATCAAGTTTACTTAGATCAAATCCTTCTAAAATCTATTAAACAGAACATGTTATTGATTCGTTTTATTGGTTTACATAATAATAAAGTAATAGTACTTACTCTCAATGCTAGTAGAACAGTTAAACCTTGACCATTGGGTGGCATTTCATAGACATTGTATCCACGATAGTTTACAGAGATTGGAGTGTCAAGTGTTGATGTATGATTCTCAAGATCGGAATGTGTCATTACTCCACCAAGATTGTTAATCACCTTTATGATTGCATCAGCAACGGAACCTTTATAGAATCCATCTTTTCCATGCTTTGCAAGTAGTCTAAAGGTATTAGCCAAAGTTGGATTCTTAAAGATATCACCAACTACTGGTGCTTTACCATCTATTTTCAACTCACCGGCATTCTCTGATCTTTCCAATTGATATGCATTGGCATTCCAATCCTGAGAAGTAATAATATGAATTGGAACACCTTGTTCACAATAATCGATAGCGGGTTGAAGTATTTGTTGAAAACTCAGTTTACCACTTCCGAAATGCTCGACAGTATCACACCAACCGGCTGCAGCACCCGGTACTGTAATGGCAAGTGGACTATCAAAAGGTATTGAATTTCCATTGATACCACGTTCTCTTATTAAATCAAGTGTTAACTTTGATGGTGCTCTGCCACTTTAATAAACGATTTAGTAAGCTTTTAAATCTCTCTCTCTCTCTTTTCTAATAAGGGATGATTTGTATTACCTTCCGTTGATTCCGCTAACTTTTTTTGTTATATTATTGTAATAGAGCACAAAGCAATCACCACCAATACCTGTTGAACTAAAAGCAGTTGCTGATAAATAAGTTGATCATTGATTTTTTCTGAACAATAGTTACTAACCAAGGTTGAGTTATGTTAAGAGTGGCAGCCATGGCTACGGCAGCATCCGCAGCATTTCCTCCTGATTTCAAAATATCGATACCAACCTGCGAAGCCAATGGTTGACTAGATCCGCAAATACCTAAATATTTCGATTTGTTAACACTAAAAACTCAACCAAAAAGCATAAGATATATACCATTGATAGATATTACAGGAGAACGATTATCATAATTATATAAAAAATTCATAACTTAGAATGTTTTGTAATGATATGTATTTAATATTTTTGATTAGATTAAATAAAAAAAAAATCAGTTCAAGTAAAAATATTCAAAGTTGCCCAACGCCTGAAATAGATCAATACCAACACTTTTATCTCTTGTGTTTATTAAAATTCTTCACTTTTTGGTGATCTATTTTGAATAAAAGTATAGTCAATTCAGTATTTATTTTACAAACTTGTTTACTAATAGTTAATTATATTTGCCAATATTATTTTTTTATACTAGTAAGATTATGGTAACAGAATTAAATGTACCAGTAAAAATTCTCATTATTATGTTATCTATCAATAAATATTTTATTTAACTATATTATATGGTTGGTGATCTTGACATTACACTATAATATATGATTTCTTGTGATTCCCACATTGCTTCTGGATGTGTGTGATTGAGTTCCATTTCTGTATCACTGATGTTGTTGTCTGAAGATAAAGGGTTGTCAGTGTGATCTTTGTTTGAATCGTTATTGGGACGTGATGATAGTTCATCCTCTGGTGAGGAAGATAGATTATCACCAGCTGTGTAACCTTGTGCAAACAATGAAAGGAAGTTTGCTTCTTGTGGTGGTAGCGATCGAAGTAGATTCGACTGTGGCGAACCCGAATGAAGGAATGAATCTTCGAATGACAGAGATGGAGAGTCGGGAGTATGGTAGATAATCGATGGCATCGTGGAGTTAAGTTGTGTCACCAAATCCTGGAATCCTTTCAGACATGTCAGAGCGGCCGGGAGGAACTGTCGGTTGGAAGGTGCGTTATTAACTATACACATGAATCCATCTTCAACTACACGCACAAACAACATTCCTGTGCGATGAATATACTCGGTGTAGAACACGTCGGAATCCGAGAATAGATAGAGATCGTTTCTTGTGACAAGACTGGTTGGTCGCTTACGAATTAGATCGGGTATGAAGTTGAATTGTGCCAAGATCACCTTGATCACCTCTGGTTGCATCAGCTTCATCACCAACTTGATGTGTGTTGGTGCGTAGAATGGACTGTATTTCTTTTCCATTGGAACTTGGATCAGTGTCAGACCAAACTGTTTGGCTTTACGGATACAACTGCCTACAAATTCATCGACAACACAACCTGTACAGACCATCCACTTGAATTCGATATGATAATATCTAGAGGGTGTAAATGATTTATCGTATTTCATCATGATCCACTCATAACGATCGGTCTTGGAAGGATCCATCTCAATCTTTTGTTCTTCAGTTTGATTTGGATTCTCATAGCTGTCTAATATGTTATTAGTTGATGGTGTCATTGTTGAAGTTGATGACAACATTGAGGATTGTTGTTGTTGTTGTTGTTGCTGTAGCAGATAGTTTCCACCGGGTGCATAGGAAGCAAGACCTGGAGTTCCAACAGAGTTACGCAACTCTGGTATGATGTTGGCTGGCGAAGTACCACCATCCATATAGGAGCTAGATAGCATACGTGTTAATTTCGGTGAGAAATTTGGTGAAGATTCGATTGTTGGAGATGTATCTTTTCTGTTGTTGTTATTGTTGTTGGAAGTTGGAACGCTGGAAGTAGGTGAATTGGGTTGAGTTGAATTAGTGGAACCAGCAGCACTTGCACTGTTCAAGTGTTGTTGTTCATGCTCCACCAAGTTGGAAAGTGAACTGTTCGATGGCATCTTGGTTGGTTGTGATGGTGTGATTGGTTCCTTCTTGATTTGAGCGGTGGAATTCGATGACGACGACGACGAAGATGAGAATAGACTGGTTGTGGTCATGGGACCGTCTTCTTTCAATCGATAATAATGGAATCCGTCAACAAATTGATTCTTCTCGACTGCTTTGATGAACTTGCGCTCGACCATCAATAGACAGAGTGACATTGCTTCGTCACGTGATATCACATCCACGTTCTGAAGCATCCAGTCGATGATCTCAGAACCAACAAAACACTTGCGATAGGTACGCAAACGATGTTTCCTGTCTACCATCTTTAGACCGATTGGTTGCGGTAGATTCATGCGATTGAAAATACCGTCAATGTCGATCGGTGCCAGTTTCTCTTTGACGGCGTACTCTGACGGCAGTGAATGTTGGTCGGGTAAAGAAGCCGATGGAACCATTTCCAACAGTGTATTTTCCAGGGCCATCAATTGGCGTGTCGATATTATCTTGACCTCCATCTTGTTGGCACTGGTAGTGTTATTATTAGCAGCAACCAGTGTTTGATTGCTATTCTTTGAGATGATAGAGTTGACAAACTCTTTGAACTTGGTGAAAGATGTAACTCTTTCATCTTCGGTGTGTTCCGGTGCATTTACATTCAGTCCACCCTCCGAAGTTGTATTGGATAGCTCTTGAGAGGTGGTGGGTGAAGTTGTATTGGAATTGAGTGGTTTCTGTTGGTTTGGACCAGGTAAAAGTTGGTTGGAGTTTGATGGTTTAGTATTGACATTGATCGGACTCTTTATACTAACGGGTGAAGTTGGTGCACTGGCACTTGTGGGTGCTGGTTGAACATTGTTACTTGATGAAACTGTACTATTGGTTTGTGCTATCGGATTGGAACTGTTAATCATAGTTGTCAACAACGATGTTTGAGCAGGTGGTGAAAGTGAAGGTGATTGTAATGTTGGTGATAATTGATTATTGGCAATAACTGTATGATTATTATCTACAACATTCAAAGTATTATTATTATTATTGCTATTTAAGGTTAATTGTTCATTATTATTATTATTATTATTATTAAGTGGTAATATGGCAAATTGAACTCTCCAGTATCTTAGATTCGATTTAATTTCGCTAATGGTACCGCAGATAAGATTGTCGAGTGTGTTCCAAGGGTAGCTACCAGATGCCTGGTGTGAAAGTGTGATGGATTGAGTGATGAATTGGTTGTGGTATGCTGTACAGAGGAAGTAGATGTATTGGAGAGAGTTGGGCAGATCTCTGCCACTGTTTCGCTGGTAACGCTTTACCTGGATACTTAGATTGGACGGATCGTATGTTATCACATGGAAGTCGTGTCCAAGTGAGAGTTGATATACTTTCTTTTTGATGGTTCGAGCACCGCTGAGTGCTTGTTGTGGTGTGGATGGTGCCTGTGCTGTAGCCTGTTGTGGCGTGGACGGTGTGGCGTTGGTGCCGCTGCCAGAGGGTGTCTCCGCCATGATCAACTGGTAACCCTGTGCCAAACGCTGTGATATCAACTCTTTTAGCAATGCCTCTGTGTTGTTGTGATATTCATTCTCATCGGGTGAAAGTGTAAGTGTATGGACATACTCTATGTATTTAGTGAGTAAGTCTTTTTGCGAAGGAAAGTAGTCCGTTGTTATCGGTAGAGAAGCAGGTTCACATAGCGATTTCCAATTGGGAAGGAATGGATTCGGGTTGGTGTTGGTCGTACCAAAGATATAGGTGTTTGGTGAGAACCAGAGATGTGACCAACGACGACGATTCGATGTCAGATGGAACGGAGTGTTATCATAGGTAAATGGATTGATAGTCTTTGGCTGTTGGTACATCGGAGGAATGACAGCTTGCTGTCCAGCCTGAGACTGAATCGTCGACGACCTATTTCTGCTTCCAGACAACAATTGATTCGCCACAAAATTCTTATCGAAAGAACTAGAGTATGAAGTTGAGTGTTGTTGATTCTTCTTGGCAACAAATCCCGACGACATTGTAGATGTTCTTTCATGTGAACTAGATGGTTTAATTGATAAACTATTTCTCTTTCTCTATGTGAAATAATAATAATAAGTTTAAAATAAATTAGTTCATTCATTTTCAAACTAAACTAATCATTTATCATTGATCAATGTTTACATACATTTAATAAATGATTATAATTGGATGGTGTATTGTTTGGTATATCTTCAGTGTCACTGACTTCGGACATGTCTGTGTCGGTCTGCATGTAGTCGTCTAGTATCTCACCGATGGGTGGTTGATTCGATTCTCCGCTCATTATCTTTTCGGGAATGTTGAAAATGGTGTCTTCATAAGAGTTGACACCGAGTGTATGAGATGTATATTTGTTGGGTGGTTTCTGTAGTGCAAAAGCCGGCAGCTTTCTAGGGTCTTTCGGCACGAAAAAGTCAGAGTTATTCGACCTGCCGCCACTATAACTACTGCTCTGATCACCTGCGTTATCACTGAAATAGTTGATTGGTGAATCCGGTATTCTAAACTGCGGTACAAACTTATTATACGATTGAATATTATTCATGTCTGAACTATTGGTATTTTCATTATAAAAACTGATTGCCAGCCAATATGGTACATTAAATAAACTCTGTAATAACAATAATATTATAGATAAACCATGATCAATTAGTTCAAAGTCATTCATTGCTAATAAAGTAACATTACTTACATTTGATTTTATATCTATTGATGGTTGTCTCTTTGGATGTAAATTTGAATATTTAAAGAGTGGTACAATATGTAGAGGTTGTTTGTTTAGACAGATTAAATCACAACCATAACCATTGTCAATCATTCTCTGTTTTGTCAGCAAATTAATCTCTGGTTCCACTTCGAATATTCCAGTGCCAGGTGAAACTACTACAATCATTTGACCTGTTCTAGTGAAATCTCTATCAATATAATGCTATATATATATAGAAAATAGATTGAATATAATAAGTAAACAACTAATAATAATAATAATAATAATGATGATGGTCATGAAAATAGTTAACCATTTACTTACTTTATCAAAATAAGACATACCAAGATTGATTGCCTCTAAGAAGTTACCTTGGGAAGCAGTAGAGTTCTTTCCAAGTGCAGAGTTTCTTCCGTAGATGTCCCAGTTTACCATTTGATGATAGTTGTTAAACTCGCGTTTCAGATTGACAATGACAGAACTCCAGTCTTGTCGTGTCTCATCGCTTACGACCACCTTGTAGAAATCTTGGAAGAGCTGACCGCGCGAGTTACGCGGAATGTCTGGAATCTCATCGAGAATCTCTGCGCTATCAAAGTAGGTACGTGAAAACAAGATGATTGTGATGGTGTGATTGACAGACAACGATCGCCACCTCGAGAACAGCGAACGCAAGAATCCATTGACTGCCTTCTCAAAGTAGAGATCACCGTCGTCGGCGAAATCCCACATCTCTTTCGACATCTGAATGAGCAGAATGAACTTGGCGGAACGCGAACGAAACACAAACTTGGTGGATTCATCGATGAGACCGGAACTCACCTTCTGGCCGTTCGAAACCATCTCCTCGACTTGTGCACGCACCTGCGCGAACGACAGCTTCTTCAGCACGTAGACACACTCCTGTTGGAGTGACAGCTTTAGACGCCACATGTCGGAACGACCGATATACTGATCCTTGAACGACAACTCTACAAAGTCGACGATTGCCTGTTTGTCAGCGATGACATTGACTATCACTTCACGACGCGATACGAAATCAAACACCGAGGCAATGTATTTCGCCACGCTTATCTGGAGAGCACCCTTCACTGGTGCCAACGACTTGACGCGCAGACACAGCTTTCTCTGTGGATTGGCTGGTGACGCTATCTCTAGAATATCATTAACCTTTAACTTTGGGAAGTGATCTGGATTGACAACCACTTCCTCCTTACTGAATTGCTGGTCATGTATCCAGAGAATATATACACCTTTCTTTGTAACCATCTCTTTCACTCTCTCTCTTCTATATCTTATATATACAACTAACTAACTAACTAACGAACTATATCTATCTAACTAACTAACTAACTATCTTCTTCTTATTTTCAATGTTTATTTAAAAAGAGATAGAAAGCTATAAAGATGATACAAACAACAACCGACAACAACCAGCAAATTGTAAAGAGTAATTAACCCTTCTCTGTATCTAATATGTAGTATTTTCTATATTTCTATAACTAACTAACTAACTATCGATATCAATATATATATTTACAAAACTATAGTACTAACTTTTAACTTTTAACATCATATTAATCAAGTTTTAATAAAATGGTTCATGAAATGAAGTTGAAGTGATTTTAAAAAAAAACTTATTGAGAAAAATATTTATTATTTGATATTATATTTTTACATATAATATAACTATTAGAATTCGATCGATCTAATTAATTTCAACGTCAGTCATCATTTATAAATATATTTTCTTTAGAAGTATTTTTATAAAATTATTAAAGTTGTAACAAATAATCTATGTTTGGACCGATTGGAATGATTCCAGAAGGATTGAAAACTTTAGCTTTATAATCACCGGTTTTAATTTCATTAAAGTCGACTGTTGATCTGAATGTTGGAATTTGATAAAGATTTACCAAATACTTTTTTAAATAGGTATATTGTTGAATTTGTTTAAGATTACACTTCATTACATGATAGTATACAATATCGAATCTAATCAAAGTTGTAAATAATCTAATATCTGTCTCGGTCAATCTATCACCAAACAAATATTTACTTCCACTTTTTTCCAATCTTTCTTCCAACTCATTGAATGTTTTAAATAAATTATCTACATTTGTATTATCTATTTAATATGGAAATATATAATTATTAATATATAATGAATTTATAAGAAACAAATAAAAAAAATCAACTACTTACATATTTCTTGTGTTTTAGCAGCACCAACTTTATAAACACCACTATTAATATGCTCGGCAATCTTTCCATTTAATTCATTGATTTCCAATTGGAGATCAGATGGATAGAGATCGATAGGAGAAGTTTCGGAATTTACAAACTGATTGAATGAATTGTTTAGAATTCTAAGAAGATCTGGTGATTCGTTGTTGACAATGGTCGATGATTGCTTGTCCCAAAGTAGTGGTACAGTAAATCTTCCTGTATACTCTGGATTGCCTGACTTTTTGTAGAGATCTGGTATACTTGAAAATCCATTAACATGATCTGGATAACTCTCTGAAAACTGCCATCCCAACTCGTCATCGAATACTGGCTCTGTAATGGATAGACCAATGATACCTTCCAATCCTTTTAGCTTCAGTGCAATATAAGCACGATGTGCAAATGGACATGAATTTACAATATATAAATGATATCTATTGGCTTCTGGTTTATAAATTGGATGATCGTCACTAATTATATTTCTATATGGGAGTTGTTGTTGTTGTGATTGTTGCATTTTAATTATTTTTTATTTTAGTTTTACTAATTATTTATTTATTTATTTGTTTAAATTAATTTATTTGATTTAATGAGAAATGACTTTTAGACTTTTTGTTTATTTATATTCACTATAAGCAATTTATTTTTAATTTTTTTGATTGAAACTCATTCTTTATCCAAACCAGGAAACTAGCAAGAGAACATAGAATTTTTACCACTCTGAAATTCGAATTCTATCCAAAAAAAAAAAAGTGTTCTTTCGTGTGCGAACACTTCTCTGATTCTTCAACAAGCGCCTTAATTAATTTGATTATGATATAACGAAAAGGATGGATGAAGAGATTTCTTCTTTTATTATAACAAAAAAATAACATATATAAAAGAGTAAAGTTTTTTTCTTTTCTTTTTCATTTTTTTTTTAAATATTTTGGATATCGTGTAGAGATTGTAATGATCACAATTGATTATTGATAAAGATGATCATGTTTAATAGATTTGTTGATGATGATGATGATGTTGTTGTTGTTGTGTATAATTATTTAATTCTTCTTGATTGCTTTCTTTTTACTTTGAGCGGTTCTTCTTGAAAATACTTCTTCAATGGCTTTCTTGAAACACATAAAGTTATAATCGATCAAACCTATATTTATAATATTATAATTGATTAAATGAATGAATGATTAGTCATCATTATTATGATTTGTTATACAAGTTTTATAATAATAAGACATACCATGCTTATCGAAATTTGATTCACGTAATAAACAAACCAATGCTAGATATTTGTTGACTTCTCTTAAATATAATACCATTCCATTGTTGAGTTTGATGACAGAGTGTGACTCTTGGTCGTATCCAAGACCCTCTTCCTCTTCTTTCAAACCATAGATACAAGAGACATCGATGACAACGTCAATCATATCACTGCAAAGCTCGTAGGTTTGCATATCGACTGGTGAATTATCAGTGGCAACATAGATCTTACTTACAACATCTACAAGGAATGCCTTTTCAATTCTTGATCTCTTTATTATTATTATTATAAATAATATATATAAGAATTAGTGAATGTTAAAATAATAAAAGATTAATCCAAAATGTATAATACATACGGAAATAAAAACATCAAGTAAATTCTCGAGAGTTGGCAACTGTGGAATCAACTTTTGAATGACTTTAGAGAATGCTTCGAAAATAGAGTGATCGTAAATACTGGTTACGTAGAAACTTGGGTGAATGTGGATGTTGGCATCTGCAAGTTCGTCAGTTGCCTTTTGTTGAATGTCTCTTTGTCTGTCGATCTTGTGGTCATCTGACAATCCATCGGCTTTATGAATGAATACTTCGAAATGTATATTTGGATTGATCTAATGATTGATTTTTGGTAATAATAATAATAAAAAAAGATTAATAAATAAACTTTGTTGTTTGTTTGTTTGATGGATGGATGGTGCTGTTGTTTGATTGTAATAACTTACTTGATGAACTTTAACAATAGTTTGATGTAATTTCATGAGAGCTTCGGTGATCTCGTCTTGAGCATCGATAACAAAGACGATGGCACCACAGTTGTTCAAAATGAATTCATAGTCAAAGGCTGGATCAAAGAAATCGAGTTGACCTGGGAAATCCCAGATTTGGAATTGAACGAACGAACTGTTCGAGATATCGTTCTTTACTACCTTGCTTGTACTCTCCAAAAACAATGTTTCATTTGGAAGCATCTTGTGGAATACTACTTTTTGAATCGATGATTTACCTGATCTATAAATTTATATATATTTTTAATATAAAATATATTAATATATATATATATACTATATCTAAACAAACAAATCTATCTATTATCTATCTATCTATCATCATTATTGTTTTTAATTATTATATTATTTATTTTTATTTTTATTTTGTAAAATTTTGTTTCTGCTTATTAATGTTGTGGTTCTATTATTATAAGTAAGTTCAACATGATTCTAACTATTATTGTTTGTTATATATTTGATGATTGATTGATTGATTGATTGATTTGTTTCTTGTTGCTATTCTATAAATTACCTCTTTAAACCCATCAAGAAGATCTTTGGTTTGTTCTCAATTTGAGAGGTAGATTGACCTTCGTTTTGATTCTCTTCACCATAACCTAGATCACCCAAGAAAGAGTTTTCATATTCATCATTATAGTTTTCTTCATCCATTTTCCAACTATGCTATCTATCCTATCTATCTATCTATCTATGCTTATCAAGTATACTGAAATCTAATATAAATATATTTTAATATAATATATTAGTTGATTGAAAGGTCCTGAGATTACTTGTTATGTCACCCAAACTAATTTATTCTTTTCTGTTCTTTCAAAAAAAAATTGTCAAAAAATCAAAAAAATTAAAAAAAATCAAAATATTTTTTCACAGGTGGAATGAAAAGAAAATTCCAACACAAAAAAGAAAAGGACAATGATCAATTATTTGTTTTGTTTTGTGTATGAAGTTTTATTATAGTTATTTACAAATATTTAAAGTTTTGTTTTTATTTTTAGTTATTTTATTATAATAACGTGTTTTGAAATAAATAAAATTTTGAAAATTTAAATATGAATTTCTTTTTTTTTTTTTTTTAATTATGTTCAAATATAAAAATCTTTCCAAAAAGTATTTGAAACAAATAAAATTTATCATTTTAAATAGGTTTATTAAATTTTTATGTTATTAATATTAAACATCATTTATAACGAAACTATTTTTATCCCAAAGTTTTTTTATTTAATAGTTTTTTATTTTTTGATCAAAAATTTTTTTTATGATTTTTGAAAAAAAAAAAACTGATCCTATTCCTTGATGGTTATGAGACTCCCCAATTCTCACCTCATATCATAATAATTATTCACCAATCTCACTGGGTAGATACAAAAAACACCCTAATAATTTATTCATTTTTATTTTTTTGTTTACTATTTTTTTTTTTTTTGTCTTAACACAATAAATAAATAATTATTTTTTTATTAAAAAAAAAGATTTATATTATTTATATAATAACAACGAATCAACTAAATACAATTAGTATATCTTATCTTTTACTTATCTTATCTATTAAAAGACCTTTTTTTTTTGGTTAATTAATTACATAGCTTTAGTTTAGTTCAAATATTTATTTTATTTTATTTTTCCCCTTTTTTTCACTCGTGTAGTAATAGTAGAAGAGTCAAACAAAGTATTGATTCATTAAAAAAAAACACACACTCTCACACATACACACAACCAAACAAATAATTGGTACCACCAATAGAACACATACACTTCTCCCTCTTTTTTTTTATTTATTATATTTTAAATATATATTATTATTATTTTTTGACCATTTATTTCATATCAAATATTAAAATAATTACCAATAGTGCGTAATTATAACAACAACAACAACAACAACAACAACAATTCAATTGAATTAAATACATTCAAACAAACCAACATCACTCTTAAATTATCAGAATTAATTAATAATAGTCCGAACTAGTTTTAGTAACTCAGCAAAAGTAACCAATTTAGAAATAATAATAATAATCTAAAATTTATAATAATAGTATAGTAATTTTATTTAATATATATATATCTATAGATATTATAGATACAACCAACAACAACACATATATAACATACATACGTAGATAGATAGTTAGATAGATACATACACACACATAAATAATATATATAGAAGATGAGTTTAAGTTCACCACTGATATACACAGCATCGCAGTCAAATCAACATTTATTTAGTAAAATCGAAGATGAATCTTATAGTAATAGTTTAAGCAACGAGCCAAATCCAACACCGACACCAACCGGAGAAATATTAATTAATCTTTTATTCTTTCCCTCTGTGCCGTTGGTTTGGGCGTTCTTTGCAATTGCAGGTGTGTTTGTGGTGCTGGCAACGATACTCTCGGCACATCTCATTTATAAACATCTTAAATATTACACACAGCCGGATCACCAACGTTATATAGTGCGTATCGTATTCATGATACCGATATACGCAATCTACTCTTTTGTATCTCTCATACTACATAAAATTGAAGTTTATTTTTCACTCTTTAGAGATTGGTAAGTGTAACATTTAATCATTCTTTTTAATTAATTTTAATTATACTAATATAATCAATATTACTTATTAATCTTATAACCAGTTATGAAGCTTATGTATTATATATGTTCTTTTGTTTATGTGTAAACTATGGTGGAGGTGATAAGAATTTAGTTACACATTTTGTTTCGCATCCACCATTGAAATTACCGATTCCATTATTTTGTAAAGTAAAACCAAATGAGTATGTATTAAATTAATCAAGTATATGTAGTCATCATTTATAAATAGAATAGGTTTATTAATTAATAAATAATTGTTTTGTTTTCTTTTTATTATTATTGTTAAAACAATAGACGTTTTCTCCAGATTTGTAGAATGGGAATGTTACAATATGTATTGATTAGACCAACAGTAACATTGGTATCAGCAATTCTAGCGTATTTCGATTATTATACTGAAGGTGATCTGGCAGTGGACAACTTTTATCTCTATTCATCTGTAATCATCAATATATCGGTTACTATTGCACTCTATATTATTGTGTTGTTCTATCAGGCGGCGATCGAAGAGCTTGCACCCTACAGTCCGCTCTTAAAGTTCACCTCTATCAAGATTGTAGTATTCTTTTGTTTCTGGCAATCCGTCATCATCTCTGGTATGGTTAAATTTGGTATAATCAAAGCGATAGATGGAATGGATTCTGCTGCAATTGCAGTTGGTTTAAATGTAACTATAATAATATAACTATCTTATCTAGCAATTTCTTACTAATAATAATTATAATTATAATCTTTTAGAATTTCTTAATTTGTTTTGAAATGTTTGGTGTTTCCATTCTACATATTTATGCTTTTCCATATGAATTGTATAGAGTCCGTGCGTTCAGTTCTGCACCTCTCATTCATAGAGTGGAGATGGGATCGGTGTTCAAGTCGGTCATTAACTCGGTCAGTCAGAAGGACATGGTCAAGGAGACGGTGCACGCCTTCAAGGGTACAAAGATCACCGATGGACAATCGGCCTACTCGGGCTTGAAGAACAGCGATTACGAAGCGTTCGATGTCGACGAGATTGAAATGGGTGAATTCACATCGTATCAGGACAGCACCGATACACAGTTTGCCGACGGTGCCGGTGGTGGCGCTGCCATTCTCAGCCAACCGACAGTCGCCTCACAGATGATCAGTGACGACGACTTTTTCTCGTTGATGAACAACGACTATACCAACATCGATTTCAGTGGTATAGATCAAGATGCACTCGACGAAATGAATTTCGATGACTACGATGAAGATGTTAAATTCACTGCAAGAAGATAAAAAAAAAAAAACAAATAGATAGAGCTCAAATCAAAATTAAAAATCAATCAAGAAATTTAAATTTATATAATAATAGGAATAATAATAATAATATTTCAATTATAAATTACATTCTTTTATTGGATTTATCAATGCTTCATTAATATTGTCGACAAATAGCATAGCATGATAGTCACTTCAACAACAATAAGAGAATAAAATAAAACAATTCAATTGTTGTTGTGTTAACGATCTTGTTTACAACATTTTTAAAAATGATCTTAATAACAGACTTGTTCATTCTCAATTTTGTTAAAGATTATATTAAATAGTAAAACATCACTTTCAAAAACCAAAACATTATTGACATAAAAGATTATAGATACCAAATCTACGATAAGTTATCTCTTAATTACTTTTAATCGAATTTGCAAATTAAAAATCTTTTTACCTAGAATTGTCAAATTTTGTTGATAATTAAAACTTTTTTTTTTTTTTTTTTTTTTTTTAATATCATTAATCATATGATATTTTATAATTAGTTAAAATGGCAACAGAGATATTCGAACAAGATGTATTTGTATTTTTAGATAAACCATCCGATAAAGATGAACATGATAAATTATTAGATACTTTATCTGATCTTGGTGGTACAGTTGCAAGATCTATAAATAAAAAGGTAAGAGTTAACTTTTGGCATCTATATTGTTTTGATATTCTAATGCTATGTTACCAAATATCAATAATAGACAACCATTGCAATATGTAACGATAATAGCTTGACTTCTGAAATTGAAAAAGCAGAGAAACTAGATATTCCAGTTGTAAAGAAAGAATTCATCACAGAGTCTATCACTCAATCAAAGAGATTAGACCCAAAGGATTATCTTTTAAAAAATGGTAATATTTGAATAATAGATTAATATTATGATAATGAAATATAGCTATGTTTATTAATTTAATAAATGTAATGATATATATATATATATATATATAGATAAGAAGAGAAAAGATATGGATGGAGATGATACAGCAAGTGGTGCAACAACTAATGGAGATACAAAAGATGATGCAGAGTCGGCATTGAAAAAGGCAAAGGTCGATACATACAAGGCGTTCGAACCAGGCTGTGTATGGTGTGGAACTCTCATGGATCTAGAGGCAGGCGAATCACATCCAATGTTTGTGAGAATCTTAAAGTTTGATGAGAAGTCGCTGACTCTTGAAGGTGAAACAGAGTGGCCAACTCTCGAGAATTCAAAGTCAAAGTTTAGAGCGACAATCAAAGATGGTGTTTTGACACTAGATGATTATGAACCGATCGATAACGACGTACTCGAACCAACCGTTTATGTGTTGAAGATCGTTACCAATGCCACCAACGGCAAGGTGACACTCGACGGCAAGACCGAAGACGAAAAGTGTACCGTCAAGCTCATGATGTCAAAGAAAGAGAAGATCGTTCATCTGCCGTTCTTGACCGTTGGAAAAGAGTGTGACGGTCAGCTCGTTCAAGATTTCGCAATGTCTCTCAAAGTCACCGGAAGAAAGACAGAGAAGATGCTCGAAGGTACCATCGATTGGACATCATTCTCCACAAAGACTAAATTCAAAGGAACTGTCGATGGTAACACCGTTAAATTCACAGAGTATGAAGTGATTTCTGGTGATGGTGTAGATTTGCCAGTCGAATACAACGGTCAACTACAAAGCTCAACATCTCCCGACAGTTTGATAACAGGTGACTACAAACTTGAGAGTGGAATCGCTGGAAAATTCACTTTAGAAAAAGCTTAAAAAAAGCTTAAAAAACAAAAGTAAATAACAAAACAAAACTAAACACAATGCATGTATAATCATATATTTAAACAGCCTATACCAAAATCAAATCAAACCAAATCAAATCATATGAATTTGGATACATCTTAAGATGTAAATCTTTATTTCTGTTTGTTGTTGTTCACAAAAAAAAATCAAGCAAAACAAAACATATTATTATATCCTATTTTAGGGTACCAGAGTATTGTTTTATTATCATATGCACCATCACATATGTTGATTCTCTATCTATTTTGTCTACACGAAATAATTCTTTAATTCAAAGTGTCATCATCTCATAATTCCTATATAAGTGTAAGATATTGTTGCATTATTGTCTAATGACCACCTATTTTTTTTTTATTTTTTTTTTTCAAACCACAAGAATATTTTTTGATTCCACTTAAACACAGAGTTCATTTAGTAGGTATATAACACCTCCTTTAAGGTGAAACCAGAAACCGAAGATTTTTTATTTTGCGATATTCATTATCGCGAGAAATATCTCTTTTTGTCATCGCAAAAAAAAAAACAAGCTTGAAAAAAAACGGCTTTTTTTGTTAATCATCATATTCAAAAAACCTCAAATCTTTTTTTTCATCTAGATTGCCAAAATCTATCAGATTTTTATGTTTGATTTACAAACGGACAGTGACACTTTCGAAAAATTAAAAGGTTGTTTTCATTAAAGTTGTTTGACTGGTTTGATTTTTTTTGGAGACTCCTTTATGTGTGGAGTACGCAAATTACTTTCCCAAACCTTATGATTGTTGGTCTCCAGTTTTTGATTATGTTTTTTATTTATTTTTTTTGTAAATCAAATTAAAGTGGTGATGTTGCTGGTTAAAAAGATTTAAGGACATGAGGACTTTTAAACTAAAAATCTAAAACTAATTTCATTTCCTTCTATTCTATTCTTTCTCTTCTTTATAAATAATAAATTTATTTGTAATTTGTAAAATTTTTTTGTATTATTAATTATTTTTCTATTCCTTTTGGTTTAATTATTTTTAATTTTATTCCAATATAATAATTATTTATATATTTTTATTTTTAATTTTATAAATTAAATAAATTGAAGAAGAAAAAAGGAAAATAATATTATTTTAAATATTATATATTAATTTTTTTAATATTTAAATTAAATAAATAAAAAAATGTTATCATTAAAAATATCATTTTTAATTCTATTAATAACTACCTTTATGGTGGCATCATATGGTAAAGCACCACTGATTACCAAGATCGCCAATCAAAATCCAAATAGAATGTGTACAGTCGGTAAATTCAATATCAGTTTAGTTGGTTTGGATTTTGCTAGCAGTCCGAACGCAGTGTGCAGATTCTCCTCCAATCCAATTGGAAAGAATGTTAGTACTCCAGTTTATTTTATAGACTCCTCAAATATTCAATGTGAAGTACCAGATCGTGTTGCAAATTCTTTGACACTCGATATTTTATTATCGGTTTCAAATGATGGTGTAGAGTTTTCAAATTATTATGAAATTAAATATTCAGGTAAAATATTATTAAAATATTATTTTTTTTAAAATAAATATTAATTTATTTAATTATTATTTCTCAAATAGGTAATTATCCATGGGCTGGTAATGTTTTCCTTACTGGACATGATCCTGATTTCCATGGTTTAACTGGTTCCGGAAATGGTTTGTTTTTACTTAAAGCTTCATTGGATTTCTCCACCAAGAATACTTGGAACGATATGGCTGCACCGAACAGAAAGAAGTTCCTCTACGTCGAAAGCAAATATGTAGCTACTGGAACTGATGTTAAATCTTCATTAAAAACATTTACAAATACTTTAAATTTAACTGTATGTAAAATCTATTCTTTTTTTTAAAAAAAATCTCAAACAAAATTATTGACAATTAATTTTTTTTTTTTCCAGGTTGGTGTTCATTTCGATCATGTTGATTACTCTGAGTTCCCAACTGCCAAGCTGAGTGAATATTCTGCACTTGTTATTGCCTCTGCGGGTGGTGGTCTTTTAACAACACGTGAAATCCGTGCACTCAATGCAAGAAAGCAAGAGATTGCCTATTATCTCAAACAAGGTGGTGGATTAGCTGCCTACGCCCAAGGTATTGGTTCATTCACTGTTACCAAAAATCTACCAAATATTACCGACTGTGCTGTTGATGAAGCATTTGCTTTTCTTCCCATTACTGTTCAATCAAGTCCTTTAATTACACAACCATACAAGTAAGTTATTAAATTATCTAAAATATTTAAATACAAATTATACTAATTTATATTTTTTTATTATAAAGACCAACTGCAGTTGGAGTAGAATGGTTTAATTTAACAGTTGGTGATATCAACGATCCATCTCATTCAATTTTCGACCAAACTGGAGGTTTGGAAATTATTACCTATGATGCCAAGAATAAGATTGTAACTTTGGCCGGTCAGATCAATCCATGTACTAATGATTGCAATGGAAATGGTGACTGTACATGTGGTGAATGTTTTTGTGAGCCAGGTTTTTCAGGTCCATTCTGTGAGTGTGCCGGTTCGAGCACCTGTGAGGTGTGCGGTGACCATATCATCCAAGGAAGTGAACAATGTGATCTCGGTGAAGGATGTAACACCAATTGCAAGTGTCAAGAAGGTTACGAAGTAACAGAGCCAATCAGTACTAGCTGTCAAAAGTTACGTCCACCAAGAATCAACGGTACAACAACCGCTCCAACTTCAGGAGGTGAAGTTACCATGGTAGGAAACAACTTTGGTGTCGACGACGGTGCCATCAAAGTATCAATTGGTGGACTTGCATGTACCAATCCAAAATTCGTCCCATTATCAAACAACAATATTTTCACATGTATAGCTCCAGTTGGTTTGGGTGTAGGTCTCCCAATTTCTATCAATGCATCCGGTAGATTAGGAGATGGACTTGGTCAACCGACTTTCTCATACCAACCACCAACCACTGTTTCTGCTCCAGAAGTATTGACCAATGGTGGTAAAGTTGTTGTTACCGGTACCAACTTTGGAAATCAAATCTCCCAAGTTACCGTAACCATTGGCGGTGTCAACTGTCCAGTTACCTCTGCATCTCATACCACTCTTGAGTGTACCATTCCAGCTGGTTCCGGCTCGAACAAACCTGTTGCTGTAGTCGTAGGAGGTCAGAACACCCCTCAACAAGGTGGAGCTGTTTTCAAATACTCTAATCCAACCATTTCTCAAACTACAAATGTAGATACTGCCGGTGGTTTGGTTACTTTAATAGGAACCAGTTTTGGTGATACTACCGTCACACTAAGATCAGTGGTCATTTCCAACGGTCCAACTTGTATCAATCCAAAAATCGTTGTCAATCATACCATTATGACTTGTGAAGCCAGCGAAGGCAGTGGTGCCAACTATCCAATCGTTCTTACCGTAGATGGTCTTGACAGTCCACAAGCTAAATTCTCATACACTGGTCCAGCCATCTCCCACAAATTCGCATCTCCATCTACAAATGGTTCGGCTATCACCGTAACAGGTTCCGACTTTGGTAGCAAAAATCAAGATTTAACTGCCACAATAAATGGTCAACCATGTCTTAATGCCAATATCATTGTTCCACATACCAAGTTAACATGTGATGCTCCAGCAGGTTCAGGTGCTAAATCCATCGTTATCAAAGTAAATGGACAAGAATCCACTCCATTCGTATTCGCCTATCAAAATCCAATCATCACTGAAGTCTCTTCTTCACCAAAAGTAGGTGGTCCAATAATCATTCTAGGAGAGAACTTCTACATTGAAGACAATCTAGTTTCAGTAACAGTAAATGGTCTTCCATGCACCAATCCCAAGGTAGTCGTACCACATCAATCGATTCAATGTAATGCTCCAGCCGGTACTGGAACCAAGCCAGTGCTTGTCACAGTCGATACTCTTCTCAGTAACAATGGATCCATTTCTTATAATGCTCCCAGAATGGACAAGGCATTCCCAACATTGTCCACCGCTGGAGGTGATGTATTAACTATCATTGGTAGCAACTTTGGTAGCGATAGTTCATTGGCCGAAGTCCAATTGAATTTCGATGATTGTACAAATGTCAATATCATCAATGACACTGCACTCACATGTGTATCCCCAGCAGGTGCAGGTAATCCATATACCAGATTGACAATTGATGGTTCCTTCGTTGGAAAGGGTGATATGGTTTCTTATGCCAAATCCAATGTTAATTCAATCACTACTGCACCAACATCCGGTGGAATTGTCACTTTGGTTGGTAACAATTTCAGTAACGATAAGACAGTCATTCAAATTAAGATTGCCGATGAAGTTTGTTCAGATGTTAAAATAATTAATGCTCACACTGAGTTGTCCTGTGAGATAATGGAGGGTCGTCAATCACAACCAAAGATGAATGTACAAGTTATGGTCGACGGAATTAGAGGTATTGCCAATCCATTGTTTGTTTATGATGGTCCAGTTGTAAAATCAGCAACATCCGTTGATGGTGTTAAAGGTGGAACAGTAACAATAACCGGAGAATCGTTTGGAATGTTCACTGATGACATTTCTGTCAAGATTGACGGTAAACAATGCACCAACATCCAAATTGTTTACCCACACTCATCGATCTCCTGTGAGTTGACAGGTGGAAAAGGATTCTATCTCAATGTCAATGTTACAGTATCCGGAAAGACATCGCCACTCAACGACTTGTTCTCCTATGACGACGGTGCTGTCTGTGATGACCAACATTGCAGTGGACACGGTCAATGTGTAGGTGGACTATGTAATTGCTACGAAGGATGGTACGGTCCAATCTGTTCCATTGCCAAAAACACAACCGACCCAACTGTTGAACAACCTAAAGTCGATGCCAACACTACCAATCCAAATGCCCACATTATCTTACCAACCAACGAAACTATCAACATCTTTATTAAGGAGATTCGTGAAATAGACGTAGATCAAATTGTTAAAGTCTACTCTGTTAGCCAGATGCTTTGGAATCTCACTACCGAGAAGAACGATGATCTATATCATTGGAACTACACCATAGAATTGGATAACAAACAACTGGTACACGTTCAAATTGAATACTTCTTGAAGAACAAGGACGTAGAGTTTGCCAGACAGAATATCTCAATGATTGCTGGTAACGTTAAATTCTCGGTCGATGTTTTCGATTGGCAATTCAAGAACCGTATCAATACTATGGATGTTGTGATGTCTGCTATTGTTCAGGGCGCACCCAATCAATGTTATGAAGACGGTGATCTAGGAATCGACCAAAATACAAACGGCACCAACCTTCACTGGCTCCAATTCAATCAGAACGGACATGCACTCTATGGTAGATTCTCAAATCGTGGTATTACCGACGATCGTATCATCCCAGTTTCCCAAAAGATAGTTCACCGTGCCGAAGACGGATCCGAAGTCGATATCGCCATCTCTGTTCCAAACTTTGAACATCGCTGTCAGATCGATCCAGACTTTTCAGTTCTCCTTGGAAAAGGCAAAGTAAAGACCAACTGCTCTAGTAAAGAGTCATTCAAGTGGTGGATCCCAGTTTCAGTCGTCGGAGGTGTAGCTGTCGCCGGTGCAGCAATAGGTACAATTATCTACAAACGTAAAGTAATCAGATTAAAGATGAGTGATCTAAGAACATCTGATAGATTAAAGAAATTCAATGTTAACTAAAGTTAAATAAATAAAAAAAATAATATTATCTATCAAATACATTCCTAAGAAATAATCTTCTAATAGCAATGTTGCTATTTTGATATAAATTTTAAGTAATATATAAAATTTGAAATGATCATTTTAGGTTAAAATTTGTGCAATAAATTAATTAGATACAAACCTTTGGACTTTGAACTTTCTTTTTTGACTTTCATTATCAAAAATTTAGGTTTTATGTAAGTTAAAAATACTATTTATATTTCTAACAAATTATAAAAATTTGCAAAACTAATAAATGATATATATTTTCGTTTTATTTATTTGAAAAAAATTTCAAAGAATTACAACTCTCTAGATCAGAAAAGCAGTGCGCGATACACATAATTAATTAATTAAAGCAATTCAAGCAACAATCAATCTATTTTAATTTAACACACCAACAGTATTATAATATTAGATATAAAGAAATAACAATTTATTTATTCATTTTTTTTATATTTGTATTTTTTTTTAAGAAGTAAATATGTTATTAAAATTTACAAAATAAAAGTAGAAAAAAAAAAGAATGCAAATTTAAGAAAAATGGTGTGAAAAACTTGAAAATCTCTTAAAAACAAATTAATTTCATAGTTTTTATTTTTTTTCATTTAATATTTATATCAAAATATATCAATATATATATATATTATTATATTAGTATTATATTTTAATCTAGAGATTTAAATGGTAAAACAATGTACATCATGTGGAAGCAGTGAATTAGAGAGCGCAGAAGGCACTTTGGTGTGTACACAATGCGGAACTATTTTGAATGAAGTGAAACTGGTGTTTGAGGAGGAGACCTCCGTTAAGATCGATGCAATCTCCAACTCCAAGAGTATCTCTAACAAGAAGCGTGACTCTTCCTCTGTACTAAGAAGATATACATCTACTTCTGATGTAATTACAACGAATGTATGTTGCTTTGTTTTTAACACTTTCTATTTTCTTTTTGTTAATTTTACTCTTTACTAATTGATGTATTATTATTTATTCTTATTATAATTATAGTTATTGAATAGTATTGATATAACATGTGATAAATTAAAGTTAAGTTCAACACTAAAGAATGAAATGATTGGATTCTATAATAATGTACTTAGAGTACGTTCTTCCATAAAGAAACACCGTGCCGACTTGATAGCTGGTGGTCTTGCATACATCTCAATCAAGCACAACAAGAAACCTTTAAGTTTAATGGATATTTCTGTAGGTTATTTTTAACAATTGTTAATTGCTTTGTTAATAGTTAACTAATATTATCATATTTGTTTGTTTGTTAGAATCAACTGGGTGTTGAGTTTTATGCTATTGGAAAGATTGCATTCAAGATGACGAATATTGTTGGAAAGCCAATGGATATGAGTGATTTGTCAACGTTTGTCGATAGAGTGCTCTCTCACTATAAGACTCAGTTTGATAACGAAGATATGAGATTCTTGAGAAAGTTGACTGTGGAGCTGATAAACTATGCCGATAAGAATCAGATTGTCGATGGTCGTGCACCCAACAATATAGTGGTTGCATGTGTGTATATGTCGATGCAAGCCAAGACCGGAGCACTGCCCGATCTCAAAAAGATATCGTCGGTACTCTCCACCAGTATCAAATGCATAACCGATCGGTACAAAGAGCTGAAGCGACAGCTGGTCACCTACAGTAAGAAGTCGGCGTTCCTCGGCAAGCTCATCACCGAGAAGAACTTCCATCAGTACATTCCCATCATTCTGAAAGACTACAATCTGAATAACCCGACAACCAACCAGATTAACGATAGCGATGAAACTCTCTATGATAGCGGTGACGATGTCAACAGCGGTGGTAGTGGATCCGACGACGAAAAAGATGAGCAAGAAAACAACAACAACAACAACAACAACAACGAAAGAAACGATGAGGAAAACAACAACAGCAACAACAACAACAATGAAAATCAAAAGGATAAAGAAACGTTGGAACAAATCCCGATACCTGGAAAACCACCAAAGAAAGTAAAGTACACCGAGAAAGCAGCGGAGAAGGAAAAGAAGAAGAACGAAAAGAATCTGTTTAGTATTTATCGTGGCGAGTACTATCGTCAGTCGAAAGACGGACTTGTTGAACCACCAGCCTTTATCAAGTCATCATTCAGAAGAATAACAAGGAAGATCAAGTTGATCGATGCCAAACTCCGACTTTCCAAGATGAATGCTACCAACAATAACAAACCAATCAAAGTGACTGAAGAAGAGTTGAAGTTTCTCGAAGAATACAACAGATTCCGACTGCCTTCAACTCTTAACGAAGAATTACTCTATGAGAAACTACTAATGGTATGTTTTTATTGATATCTATTTCATAGAGTCATGGTTGAACTAACAACGTTCGTTATTATTTATTTTTAGTATAATGTTGATGAAGAAAGTATTTTGATTGGAGTCGATTTGGAAACAGTAGAGTTGGAGAACTCAGAGTGCAAGTCGCACCCTGATTTGATGAGTAGCGATCTCGGGGAGTGTGATATTCCATCAGCTAGACTTCACAACTTTTTGAGAAGCGACGAAGAGAAGAAAATAGTGGAGAAGCTCTATCAGAACTCAAAGATCGATATGGATGTAAAGACAAAGAAAGAGATTAAAGAGGAACAACTCAAAGCAATGTATCCAGGTATCGATATCTCCAGCATGCTCACCGGAGCCAAGCAACCTAAACCCATTAAGAAGGAAGTCAACAACAACAACACCACGACAACCAACCCTCCAACTAACTTGCCAACTAACTTACCTTCACCAAAAATCATCAGTGCTAACAATCCAAAGTCAGCTGCATTAATATCTTCACTCAAACTAAATAATAATAATAGTAATTGTAATAATAGTCAAAAAAGTAAAGATGAAGAAGAAGATGAAGATGAAGACGAAGATGAGGATGAGGATGAAGAAGAAGAAGAAACTAATGTTCAAAGTAGCTATGGTTCAGTATTTCAAAGAAGAGCACTTGAAAGTAATAGTTATGACAATTACAATAACTATGATGATGATGATTACTATTAATTAACAGTAACACAACCCTTTAGTAATCAATCAATCAATAAATAAAAATAAAAATAGATAACTTAATGTTCATTCAATTAAGTTAACAATGTACTAAGTAATATTTTCAAAAGTTAATAAATCATTTTATTAAATTTTTGATTTTTTTTTCTTAATTTTTTTTTTGGTTCTTTTTTTTTTATTCTTTTTTTTTTAAAAAAATTAATTAAATAATCATAAACAATAATAATAACAGTGAAAGCAACCAACATAAATTCATCATAATATTAATAACAACAATAATAATTATAATAATAATATAGACATAGTTTAGTTTATCTGTATCTATATTGATTTGATTATTAACTTTTTAACATCAATCATTCTTTTATCCTTTTTTTTTTTTTTTTATATAAATCTTATTTATTATATTATTATTCTAACTATTATTATTATATAACATAAAAGTAATATAATAAATATAATTTCACTATTTTAGTATAAATAGTATTATGATATATAATTAACATAACATGGTCGATCAACATCAACAACAACAACAGCAAAAGTCAACTTTAAAAAGTAGTAAATTTAAGGAAAATAATAATAATAATAATATAAATAATAATAATAACAATAATAATATAGATAAATCACCAAATAATAATAATAATAATAAGAAATATAATGGTAATACATTGAACGGTCAATCAAGTTTAAAGAATAGTAATAATAAATTAAATAATAACAATAATAGTATAAAGAGTAAAGGTTTTAATGATAATTCTTTACAACAACAACAATATCATCAACAGCAGCAACAACTATATCCGATACAACAACAACAACAAACACCAATTCCACAGCAACAACAAATTAATGTAACATTTGAACAACATAACGATAATATTAGATACCAACAGCAACAGCAACAGCCACAACATCTTCACAATCATAATCAATCACAAGATATAGCCATAGACATAATGGACAACACCAACAACAATAATAACAATAATATAATACCGCAACAACATCCACAAGCCTACGAGTATCCATATGGTTATAACTATCCATATCCAACATATCCATACTATTACACACCGTATACACAATATTATACATATACACCTCCACCTCCACACCACCAACAACAACAGCAACCATCTTCACATCAAATTCCACAACAAAACAATACTAATTTTAAATCACCTTCATCATCATCAACAACGCCAACATATAATATAGTAAATAATAACAATAGCAGTAACAATAATTCAAGTTTAAATAATAATAATAATAATATAGATAATAGTTTAAATAATAATAGTAATAATAATAAGAATAGTAAAAAGAATAAGAATTGTTTATCAAATGTTTTGGTCACAACGAAAGACAGTAGTAGTCATTCAATGATGTCAAGAGTCGATATCTCCAGTATTAGCTTTGGAACGTTCGACTCTAGTCACTGGGATGCAATGTTGGTAACATGCTCTCCATTACTGCCAGACAGTTTCTCATTTGTTTCAATCAGTGACTCCACTCCCATCACACAACTCGACCACTCACTCATTAACGTTCCACCAAGGAACATAGTATTTGATAACTCAAAGCACACTATCGCTCAAAGTCAACAACCACAACATCAACAACAAACATCGACATCTCCAACCACCTCATCATCCTCCTCCACACAATCATCACCAATATCTTCTTCATCTTCACCTTCTTCATCTACCAACACATCTCCAACCCAACAACCATCATCGTCATCAAAACAACAATCAAAGAAGAAGAAAAAGAAACAACAGCAACAACAACAACAACAGACAAACAATGAATTGATACCAACACCAACGGCAACAATAACAACAGTATCAACATCAAATAAATCAACAGAAATACATATAGAACAATCACCAATTCCAACAATTCCATCAAATGTACAGAGCACTTCAACAACAACAACAACCACTACCACTACCACTACCACTACAACAACATCGACATTATCTCAACAAACAAATCAATCGAAAGAAGGTGAATCAGCATCTGCATCAGTACCACCAGTTATTGTAGATCAACAACCAACGAGTTGGTCGAAATTGATCATTCAAACGATGGCACTGGACACCAATAGTAGCTCACCAGCCAAACCGGTGGCTTCACAAGCTGATGCTTCTAACTTGTCGAACGGTTCCAACGCCCATCAAAACCAACTCCGTCTCAAGAAGGAGCTCGATAAAAAACTGGCTTGGCTAAAGACGTTTGACGAGCAAGTACACAAAACCAAAGCCATTACCTTCCAATCGAAAGGTCTCGTCAACATTGCCAACACATGCTTTATGAACGTCATCCTCCAATCGCTGGTCGGTTGTCAACCGTTTGTCAAACTCTTGAAAAATATCTCATCTTCATCCGAGGTATTAGATCACCATTCCCAACACTCCAAATATCCAACTTTATTAAATTTGTAAGTCTAAAACTAAATTGTTTAAAATTCCATTCGTAGATCCAATTTTCTAATCTATATTTATTATTAATATTAATATTTTTTAGAATCCAATTTAATAATGATTATTTCTCATTAACAACAACTACCAACAATCAATCGTCATCAAATAGCAGTAAATTTATGAATAATAATCACTCTATTCCCAATCCAATCAATCCTAAATACTTTAGTGATTTAGTGAAATCATTCAACAGCAAAGTCTCACCATCTCCACCAGCAACTCAACCACCACCCCTTTCAATTCCACTCAGCAAGAAAAAGTCGAAACTCATGGTATTCGAGCAACAACAGCAACAACTCACACAACAAAGCTGTCAACAAGATGCTCAAGAATTCTTGACCTACTTCCTCGATTTGATTCACGAAGAACTCGTGTCGTTGGTCAGAGAGATCGAGGGTCCAAAGGAAGAACCTCTGATACCCGACGATCTCGATGGTGAATGGGAAGTTGTTGGTCAAAAAAATAAGACATCAACAATCAATGTAAGTTTAAGTTCAAATCACATTTAAACATAGGTTAAAGAGTTGTAATTTTAATATTTATCTCTTTTCTTAACAATAGGATCAATCAAACACTTCAACAAGTTCACCAATCTCTCAAATATTCTCTGGAACTCTTAGGAGCAGTGTTAATAAGCATGAATCAAAAGAATCCATTACATTACAACCTTTCTATTGTTTACATCTTGACATTAGAGTAAGTTTGGAATAATTAACTTTTAAAACTATTTTCAATAATAATAATATTAACTTGTTTTTTTTTGAAAATACTCTATAGCCAGAGAATATATATACACTCGATGATGCATTGTCATTGTTTATGAAAGAGGAAGCGTTGGAAGGATACACCTGTCAAACCAAAAAGATCGAGATTACCGCCAGTAAATCAATGTCGATTGAGATACTTCCAAGAATTCTCATTGTACATTTCAAACGATTCGCATACGATACCAAAGCACAGAAATTGGACAAACACATATCTTTCCCAACACAACTCACCCTCAAGTCACACATGCCAATCAAGTCTGACCAGACCAAGAAATACAGTCTCTTCTCCGTTGTCAGTCACCACGGTAAAGGCTTGTCTCAAGGGCACTACACATGCGATGTCCTTCAACAAAACAATCAGTGGGTGAAATTCGACGATGCTTCAATGAGTGACGTTACTGAGCAAGAAATACTCTCAAGAGAAGCTTATCTTTTATTATACCAACAACATCTGTAATCAATCAACCAACCAATAAATCAATCAACTATACAACAAACATAACGACCTACCCTTGGTTAATAATAATTATAACGAAAACAAACCAGTCGACTCACTATCACTCATTCCGAACTCCACCAAAAAAAAAAAAAAAAAAAGAAAGAAAAGAAAAAACAAAAAAATAAACTTCATCTTTTATCAAATACAAGTACTCGAGTTTAACAAACTTTAATTGATTTAAAACACATAAATATAACCAAAGTCTGGAAAACAAACAGACATTTCATAGATCTTTCTTGAGATTTGAATTAATTAACGGTCAAAGTGGTTATCCACATTTTAATCTAATATAGAATTCAAATTTTAAAATAAAATAATTAAGGAGTGTGATTGGCAAACTATAGATTCGCGCCCAAAATTAGTCTATCACACCTTTTTCAACTGTTGGAAAAACTCAGCTGCAAAAAAAAAAACAACAAAGTTTGAACAAACATTTTTTTGAATTCAAAGTTGTTAATAAAGTTTTGTTTTGATCTATCATAAAAGGTAATTATAACTGTCAGTAAACCACTGCGAATTAATTATTTAATATTATCACTTTTTTTTTATAGAGAATTAAAAATTAGTATCATAGTTTTTTTTAGATCCACAAAGAAAAAAAACAATCAAAAAAAGTAAATACCCATTCATTTAAACAAAACAATCAAGTTCAGTTGTCAACTTCACTCACAAAAATAACAATCAAAAAATTTAACCAACTTAAATTTTTTTTATTTTTTTTTTTTTTTGAAAAAATTATAACAGTTAAAGTTTCAACATCAACAATATCAACAACAACAATAACTAGATTTTGAAATTTTAATATATAATAATGGCAACAAAAGGAAAGAAGCCAGCTGCTACACCAGCACCAGCTGCAGCAAAGGAAGATACAACTCCAGCTGCCACAACTACTGCCGCCGTTACTCCAGCCACTGAGAAGGAAACAGACTCAACTGCCGCCGCCGACACTGAAGCCACTACTACTACCACCACTACCACCACCGCTGCCGAGCCAAAGAAGAAGAAGAAGAAGGCCGCTGCCTCTGGAACCAAGAAGAAGAAGAAGGCTGCTGCCGCTGCCGATGGATCTGAGCCAAAGAAAGTAAAGAAAGCACCAACCGGTGAGAAGCGTCCACGTTCCGATCCATTGATGGACAAGAACTCTTCTTATATCAACAAGATTCTTGCTGATGACAGCCTCAAGGAAGGTGCTCAATCAAAGAGAGAACGTCGTCCAGTCACCAGATCACCAATCGAAAACCCAGCTGAAGAAGTACAAAAGAAGAAGAATCTACCAATGAAATCAGGAAAGACATTACTTGATTATAATTCAGATTGTAAGATCAAAGCCAACTAATAGATCAACAGTATCAACAACTAACTAACTAACTAACTAACTAATCTAATCTTACAGTGGAGGATAAATTTGCTCATTTGAAGGTTGATGAAAAGGAAGTTTTAGCTGATTTGCACAAGATTATCTTTGCCAGAAAAGGAAAGGCTGGTGAAAGTTTAAAGAAGAACATTCTCGGTTTCCAAGGTTTCGACTTGAAAGGTGTAAGTACAACTTTATCATTCATATACATTTGTTTTTTTAAAAGTTTAATCTCAACTAATGATCATTCATCATCACTATTATTATTTAAACACTACACTTTAGGAAAAGGAGGAATACAACACTGAAATTCTTCAAGGTAGAATCGAAAAGCTTAACAGAGATGAAATTAAGAGTGTTTTGAAGATGTTATTGCTTCCACCAAAACCAACAAAGGTATAGTAATTAAAATTATAAATGATCGCCAGTACTAAAAAAAAAAAAGAATGTTTTACTAAACTAATTTGATTATTATTGTTACAATCGAATCAAAAAAATAGGAACAATCTGTTGAACTTCTATTAAAGTATTTGACTACACCAAATAAAGTAGATAATATCGAATATGATGGTCCAAAGAAGAGAGACAAGAAGAAGAAGAAGAAGACCACCACCGCAGCAGAGAAGAAGAAGACCACCAAGAAGTCGACCACCACAAAGAAGACCACCAAGAAGAAAGCTGAACCAGCAGAGGAAGAGGAAGATGAAGAGGAAGCTGAAGCCGCTGAAGAGGAGGAAGAAGAAGAAGAAAAGCCAGCACCACCAGCCAAAAAGGAAACCGGTAAGAAGAAGAAAGCAGAGAGTGCGGCCGACACCGACAAGAAGACCAAGAAGAAGAAAACTGCCTAAGTAGTTAAGTTTAATAATCTCAAACTTCACACTTCACACCTCGCATCATCATCATCATCATCAACACCCACTCTCAAACCAAAAAAATAACAACAACAACAACGCTGACAAACCCTGATTCATTCATCGTCATCTTTTCAACAACACTCAATGTTAAACATTTATATTTATTCGCAACACTTTTCCTTCAAAAATAAATAACTAATAATAATCATTAAAAATTAATAAATTTGTAATTTAAAAAAAAAAAAAAAATTGTGTAGACTTCAGATTATTATCCGACCATTAATGTTAACATTTTGCAAATTTGGTATGATGTATGAAGTTAGTGATGTCATAAACCACAAAATGGACTTGATTTATTTTCTTATATCTTTTTTTTTTCCCAGGTGTCGTTTAGATGTTTATTTAAAAGTCGGAATTGATATTTTTTTGATATTTTATTTTTTTTTTTAATTTTTTTTTTAATTTTGTTGTGAGCCCAATAAAACCAAAGGCGATGGTATTGGTATTGAAATAGTAGAATTCGAAATTTCATTTTTTATTATTCTATTTTACTTCATCTAAAAAAAAATGAAATCAATTCAATCTATTTTATCAATCTTATTTGTAGTTTTGGTCATTGCAGTTTGTGTCCAATCAATGCAAATCCATCAAAACGAAAAGGAAAAAGACAGAAAGGAAGTTTGTGAAGCTTGTCGTTCCACTTATGAAATCGCCAAGAAATGGTACAGAAAAGGTTTCTCCGAGAATGATGCCGCTAAACTCGTAAGAGAAATATGTCCATTAATGCAAGGAGCCACCAACGAATGTTATCAAATGGCCGACCAAATTAATAGATTTGACGATTGTATAAAGAGAAACACTGATGCGGAACCATGTTGTCGTGACATGGGCTGGTGTCATGCCTAAACCAAGTAGATTCTCAGTATACTATACAAAATCCACTCCAATTTCCAAAAAAAAACATAAAGAAAATATAAATATTTAATAAATAAATATTCTATTATTATCTCTATCACCAAATTGTTTTATAAACATCTAAACATTTATTGATATTATTAAATATTCAGATCGACAATAACTAGAAGAAGATTTTGCTGAAGAAATATTATAAAAAAAATTCTATATTTGATTTGTTTTCCTTCTAAGATAGAACGATATTAAAAATCTAGGATAAATTATAATTTAATCTTTTAAAACCAAGTCCAGTTTCAACATAAAGAGTTCTCCTATCAACATCCAAGCCTTGAAAATAGATATTTTTTTAATAGAAGCGATAATAAAACAAATAGGATACCAGAAAAATATATGAAAAGAATCTATGGATATCAAAATTATTCCCAAAATACTTTTATTTTTCTATTTATTTGTTGTTAATAAGCTGAAATCAAAATTTTAATATTGTTAAAATATAAAATAAAGATAAAATGATAGAAAACCTCTAGAAGAATCTATTAGTATACAAGAGGTATCTTTTAATTTACATTGTTTTTGGAAAAACTAATTTTTATCAAAAAAAAAAATATAAGAACTTCATTTACCATCCACATGTTTAATTAAAAAAAGAAAAATCATTGTAAATTACATTATATATAAATACAAAGTAGAATGTCAAATATTATTAGTAGTAATAATAATATTATAGATAGACATAGTGATGAACCAGATGGAAATGTAGAATCAATTAATTTAGTTGATTATCTTAATCAACATCTTATTAATGAGAAATCATTCGAGCAATTGGCAACTCTTAAACAATCATTGCTTAAAGAAAGAAATACAATCAAGAATATGGTAATTGTTGTCGTTGTTTTATCTTTTTATTATTTAATAGCTATTATCATATTGAATCTTTATAGTAACAATAAGAATAATAATAATTATTTATAGTTAGCAACACAATGTTCATCATCGACGCTTTCAGAGTTGGAGAATCAGTGTAATGTCGGTATAGCTGAACTCAATCAGATGCAAGCGAACCGAGCGAATCTACTAAAGAGTCTACGACAACATATTGATCATTCGCATGTAGATACCCTCTGTAAATTCACAACTCTTATCAATCAAATAACAAGAATTAAGAAATACATTCAAATATTATTAATTATACATTTACTATAGTATGTATTAACAAAACAAGACAAAACATATTGGTTGTTTACTAACATTATTATTATGTAAAAAGCAATAAGATTAAATCATTCATTGATATTAATAATCTTGGTGCATCATTAAGACCGTTTATCAATCTAATAGAGATACAGAATAATCTACATTGTCTAAAGTCACCGCTTATCACCAATAACGATGATCAACAACAACCTTGTTCCCATCTGACAAGACTGATCGATCATATGATAAGTGATCTAACAACGCTTTTAGAGAAGAAAATGAAAGAGTAAGTTAGGTTTTAGATAAATTGGAAAACCATGAACAAGTTGTTTGTATAACTAATATTATGATATTATAATGTTATTTAGTGAGTTAAAACTTTCATTGAAAGAGTTGAATTGGATATCATTGTCTGTCAATTCAAAGGATGGAAACAGTGGTGGTGGTGGTGGTGGTGTTACTGGTGGTAATGATAGTGGTGTTGATGGAACTGGTGGTGAAACTGGTGGTAAAGACAATCGTATCAAACAACTGCAATCTTCATTCTCCAATCTAATTATATTGCAACTAACAACACAAAAGTATCCACTGACACTACCATCTACAACGACAGCAACAACAACAACAACTTCACCAACAGCAACAACAACAATAACTACTACAAACACCTCCAAAACAATAGCAACAACAACCACAACTACTGCAACTGCAACAACTAAAACAACTAATAGTAACTCTAAAGCTTTGTCATCAACATCATCCAATTCAACAACAAACTTATTACCTACTAGTCTGTGGGCAATCGATATACTTTTAGAATCACTGATTAAAGGATTCAAGTATCATTTCCAAACTAAACGTGTCACCAATATGCTCGCTAAACCAGAGTGGCCAATTCATCATGTGAAACGTTTGATTAAAGATCATCTTCCTTATTTGACTGCATTACAGAATGCATTGAATCAACGAACAATCGGATATATCGATGTAGTACATTGGTTCATAAGCGGTCTCGTCAATACATTGTCTAGTAAGTTCCGTGATGACATTCCTCTTCTCACGAGTGGTTCCGACAACAAACTATTCTATCATACACTGGAGGAGTTAGTAACACTCTCACAATATCTATTGGATAACTATCAATATCCATATCCAATAGAATTCAACATATTAAAACAATCAGCAACTACAAACAAGAGAAAGAAGAGAGTAAGAAGTGAGAGTAGTGATAATGACGATGACGACTATGAAGAGGAAGAAGAGGAAGACGATGATAGAACAAAGTCACAAATAGAACTATTAGATCGTCAGATGAAATCACCGTTTGTTGCTGTGTTTGAGAATGAATCGATCTTTGACCAGTGGATAAACTTGGAGATTACCGCTTGTCAAGAGTACTTTGATGCATCGGCACATTCACCAGACTGCTGGGCACCCTACTACAAAGAAGACTTTGCCGATATCGATACGATGAAACCATCAAACTCTGCCTATGAACTGATATCATTGCTACGAATGGTAACCGATCGATACACACATCTCTCCGATGTATCACTACAATTCCAATTCTTTGTACAGATACAACTTAACCTACTCTCAAAGTACAGCGACGAACTACACAGTTTGGTTCCATCCGATTCTTACTCTTGGGCGAGAACACACGAGTACGACGAACATCAACTCAAAGAGATATCTTCAATCTACAACTCTACCATCTACATAAAGAATGTCTTAAAGGATTGGGATGATCAATTGGTATGTTAAGCAGCAGCAGCAGCAGTAAAGAAAAGTATTTAAACAAATTGTAACTAACTTTCTAATCTCTAAACTAGTTGTTTATTAATATTTATGATCATATGAAATCCAACCATGATCAAGAAATGTTAGTTAGTAATGCTAGTGTAGATAGTAATGGTGATGACAACAGTTACTCTGCATTCCACTCTACCATCGGTGTGTACAAATCGATTGGTAAACAGATGATGAAGAAGATAGTAGAGATTCTATTCAACGGATTCAAGATAAAGTCTAATCTCTACTTGAAGAGAGGTGCATTCGTACAAACAAAATCCAATATCTTCTTAAATCCAAACAATGCTGCATTACTATCACCATCTGCCAAACAGGCTAAACAATCTTCATTGTCAACAACAACAACAACTAGCTCAACAGCTACATCAGATGAACTTACAAAGCAAACATTAGTAGACGAAGAAGAACAAGAAGATCAAAGAAGAAGTAAGAATAGAGTATCAATTTCATCAACATCACCACCACCAACAACAACAGCATCATCTTTGTCAAGTAGTGGAGGTGGCTTGTTGGTAGACTACGAGCAATCACTTGATATCTCACCAGAGTTGACAGATGCACTCTCAACACTGAGATATCAACTCAGCATTATAGTACGATCGATTTGCTTCCAAAAGATCAATACACTCTGGCGAAAGCTCTCTGCAGAGATCGATCAGTATCTATTCAACCTATTACTCAACTCTAGTCGATTAAAATTCACACACAAAGACGGTTTACAATTCTCTAAAGACATCAAAACACTATTCCTTCTATTCCACACATTCACAGATAAACCAGAGAAATATATGAAAAAGTAAGTAGTAACTTTAATCTAAACAACGAAACAAACAAACAAACAAACAAACAACTAACTATGTATTTATTTAAAAAGAATATACGAATCATCGTTAATATTACGTATGAGCAATAGTCAACTTGGCAAGTTCAAAGAGGATCTCAGACACTACTCTGGTACTGGCACAGAAGAGAAGCTGTTCAATGATAACAACATTTACAATTTAAATTTAGACCAGGTAGAAACTATTGCAAATATAAGAATCGAATAGGATAGAACTGAACTGAATAAAATAAAATTAGATGTTCACAAACCACTTTTGTCTTGTTAACTAGTATTAATTAATCAAAAAAGGTTAACTACAGTCACCAAATAACATTTAACAAAAATATTAGATTTCAAAATGAAAATTGAAAAAAAAAAGATCTCAATTTGAAAAAAAAACCCCACAAACTTTGAAAAAAAAGCAAATTTAATTTTTTGGTTCGGGTCATGTCAGTTATTAAAAAAAAAAAAAATAGGTAATAACATTTTATTTTTTTTTTTAATTTATTTTTGTTTTTATAACATATTAGAACACCCTTATTTTCAAAGATACATTTACATTATCTTACAAGGATAAAACAAATCATCCCAATATTAAAATTTTAATATATATCATCTATTTATTTAAAAACTATTCATTTTTATCAAAATATTTATTCTATAGAAAGTAGTAAACAAAAAAGTAAAGTGAACTACACAAATTTAATTTAAAACAAAATTTTTTGCAACAGTTTAGTTTAATAATAAAAAATAATAATAAAAGGAGAACTAGTTATATGTTTATGTTTATAAACCTTTTTTAAAATCAAAAAAAAGTAGGTATTACATGCTTGATATTTAAATTTATCAATAGTTAATATCAGTCAGCTCAATATCAACATCTTTTATAGAGGCAGTTTTTAATTAAAAGATAGACACTCTTTTTATAAAGAAAGTGAATAACACTTTTATTTATTAATAGTTGTCAACTATTGTTTTTTTTTTTTTTTTTAATTTTTTTTAACACATAACTTGCGACGAAATGTTTGTTTATTTTATTTATTTTATTTGTGTGAGTGTCATACAATAATATTTTCGTATTGCAATATACTGCAGTGTTATACAATGGTAAAAAATAATAATAATAAAAACAATAAAATAGAAAAGTGTCATATAATAGAAAAGAAAAGACAACTATAGTGTATAATTACAAAATTAAATAATTTTAAAACCTATTCCAATCAATCAATCACTTCATATAGCAGCAGACTAATTCATTGATATCAGTAATCATTTACAAAGTTGTATAAAAAGAAAACAGTCAATGTTGATTTAAATCAAGTAGCTAACATTTTGTGTTTTGTTTACCTCTAATAACTCTAATTAGTTTTAACATTTATTTATAAATATCATGTTAAATTAATTTAATCTATGATAATAATACATAAGTGATATCATATCATATTATTAATTTGCTATTAAATTTAAAATTGCAACACATAAATTCTAAATTAATGAACCGCCAATTTGAAATTTGTGTTGGGTGGTGGTTGTTTTTTTTTTATGTTTTTATCGCTTTTCTTTAACCAAACAAATTCTTTAATTTATTAGCTTTTGATAGATTTGATCGCATACTATATTTATTCAATATCGTCCTATAACATATTTAGAATTATTATTATTATTATTATCAGTATATCTCATAATAGTTTGAGTAAACCTTTATATACTTCAACATTCTACACTTTTTCAATAATCATTCACTAGTGTTATTGCTCCAACTTATGCAACCACTAAAACTCAATTCAAAATTGCATTACATTTAAATTAAATTTAAAATTAAAGTCGAAATGAATAAAACTAATTAATTAATTTTATATATTTAGTTTTAGAGAATTAGTCAGTTTCCAAAATCATCCTCCTCAATCATCATCATCATTGTCATTTTATATATTACAAAATAAAATAAAGAAAAAATGAGAAAACATCTTGACACGATTTCACATCATATTTCTTTATACAAAAAGATACTGTTCTTTGGAATGTTGGTCATACAATTTGTAAGTTAAACAAATAAACAAACAAACAATTTCAAACTAAGACATGAAAACTTACTGTTTAATAACAACTTTTTAGGTAGGATTAGCATTGATAGGTAATGGACTTTATCAATTTTTTATGTATGATCTCTCGAACGACTGGCGATTGCCTTATATTTGGTTTGCTTCAGTAGGAGTCTCACTGGTGGCAATCTATGTAACTTTATCAAATCTTGTTTTAAATCTTCGAGCACTGTCGGTTGCTTTCATTCTAGAGATCCTGATGTTCTTGGTCATTCTCTCCTGTATAATTATCGTTTCAATCACTACCATCAAGTTTAGTGATACCCTGAAGTACTGCTACTCTGACCACAACGAAAAGGCCGGTACCTGCATTCCATTTTTTGGTCAACTTTTCTGTGAGAAACACATTACAACAGAGTGCCAATCACTACACCGTGGTTTCAGTTTGATTATCGGTGGTGAATGTGCAATGGCTTTGATATCTGTAAGTAATTAATTATTTAATTATAAATATCTTAATCATTTTTAACAATTCTAACTTAATTATATTTTTATTTAGATATTATTTTTATTTACAACATTTTTAAAGATGAATCCACCTTCCTTCTCATCTGACCCACAATATGAACCACTCCTCCAATCAGTTGATATTCAATAATCATTTAAGTCAAATGATTTTTTATTTAATAGTTTAGTTATATTATCCTTTTTTTTTTTTCTCCGACTTAATAAATTATAGATCATATTTAAAAAAGTTTCGAATAAAGGAATGAAGATCATCAAAGAAAACTTTTTATATTGTTTAGAATTAAATAACCAAAATCAATATTTATTTATTTGAAGAATGAAATAATAAAATAATAAATAAAGATATTTTATTATTTTTGAAGATTTTTAAAATAAACAACAATTTTGTTCAATAAAATGAGGTTTTGGAAAGCGTGAACGCTTGTTGTTCGTTGGAGAATGATTACGATGTAGGTAAACTGGAGCATCGTCTATAAATGTAGAAACACAAAGATTACCTTCTTGTATTTTAGGAAGATTTACTTCATTGGTCAAATGATGTTGATTATCTTTACCTTTAGACTTATCCATTTCCTCTAGTCTACAAACATTATTCTTAACCATCTCTGACTCTTTAATAAGCGAATGAATTTTAGACTCCATATCATTCACCATCTTATTATAATCTCGAACATCTACTTTATCCACCCTTTCTTTTGATAAAAAACTAGCAGGAACTTTGTCGAGGAATAGATATAATTCTTTGATTACCTCCATGTCTTTCAATAATGCATTATCACGGTCATCCAACTCCTCTATTTCATTTAAAATAAAAATTTTACAAGGTTGTTTGTCAAGTAAATCAAAACAAATATTCAACATATCTGGAGTTGCATCAATTATTTGTTGAAGATATTTTGATACTTTGTTGATAATTATACCATACTGAAACTCTGTTTTTATAGCTCTATTAATGGAATTTATGGTCTGCAAGTCATGAGCTTTAATTCTTCCACTCTCTAAAGTAATAACATAAACAATTTTAAAACTTTTATCCTATGAAAAAAAATAAAGTTTTCTTGATCATTCGAATTAGGTATATTTATATTTCAAAAATCATACTTTTTTAAGTTGTTTTTCTATTTCTTGAGCAGATTTCTCTCTCATCTTTACATCTTGCAGACCTGGCGTATCAATGACCACTGTATCATCAATTTCATGGCTATGAGATGTTGTTGTCATTCCGGTTCCTAAACTTACACCAGAATCAAAAACAACTTTGCCTATCAAGATGTTGCCAAGAGTACTTTTTCCACTCCCTTTTTAAAACAATATTATTAATATTTTTTATTTAAATTTTTTAAATTAATTATGGTATTATAACTTTACCTGGATTTCCAAAAAATATAATATTAGTTTTAGGATAATTCATAGAAGATAAGATAATTGAACCCTTAGAACAATATATAATTTAAAATATAAAGAGTTGAGAGAATGAAGTTTTTTAAGTTAAATTTACTTTTTTAATAATTGAGAAATGAGTGGAAAAATAAAATGGAAAATGGATAGATTTCTATTTTTTTTTTTATTTATAAAATACAATGGAAGATGGATAGATTTCTATTGTTTTTTTTTTTTATAAAAATATTGATGGTTTTCTTTTTACTCTTAATTTTTGATTTTTAGAAGGATTTAAAAATAAAATTTAAAGTTTAAATCTCTCAATAAAAACAAAATTAAAATAACAAATTTAAAATTATTTTTACATAGAATTTTGGAAATGAAATATGAAACAATTATTGGATTTTATGGTAACCCTGGTAAGTTTATTTACTATTTATCTATTTGATAGAGGAAAAGAATTAATATATTTTCATTTTAGGAAGTGGTAAAAGTACTATATGTAATAGTTTAATTGGAAAAGGTGTGTTCCAATCAGGAGTTAGTATTGGTACTGGTCTGACCAAGCAAGCTCAATATTATCTTTTAGGAAAAGATTTAATAGTTGATACTCCAGGAATGGCTGATGTACTTGCCAAAGATACTACAGTAAAAGAAATTGAGAAATCCCTTAAAAAAGTCAGTATTAGAAATAGTTTTTCATATTTTTCATATATTTCAAAAAACAATAGTTAATTTTTATTAATAAATAAATTAAAATAAAAATTTTAGGGAGGAAACTATAAAATAGTATTTGTTATTACTTTGGACTCGGGTAGAATAAAGTTACAAGATTTTAATACCTTGAACTATATTTTAGAATCAATCAACACAGAGTTCAATTACGGTTTACTTATCAACCAAGTTTCTAAATCATCTCTTGCAAAGATGAATTCAGACAATATTCAAGCTTGTCTCCAAACTCTAAAGAAGAAACCCTTTCATATATTATCTATTAAAAAGATAAAATCTTTAGATGAAAAGGAGAACCAAATGTTGGATGAATCCTCAGTTCAAGATATTCAGTCTTTTCTATCAACTTTACCTGGTGTCAATTTACTTCAAGATCAAGTAAAGAGCATAAATATCACAGATTTTAATAGAAAATTAATGGAGTTGGAAACTTTAGTTTTTGAATTGATGAAGTCTATCAAAGAAGACAGGGAAAGAGAAGAAATATTACTTCAACTAAATGAAAATTCTCAGAGACTTTTGGAGCAAGAGATTAAAGCCAATAGAGATCTTGATAGTCAAGTTAAAAGTTTAAATGAAAAGGTTCAATCATTGCTCAAACCCAATCATCAACCTCAAAGAAGATGTACAATTCAATAAAATCATTTCTACTATTCTTAGAAATCAATCGCTATTAATTAAAAATATTTAATTAAAAACAAACAGGTAATAATATTTATTCTTTATAAAAAAAATCATAAATAAATAGTATTTCTTTGAAAATTAATATTTCACCTATTTAGTATTATTATTATTATTATTATTATTAGAATTCTGGTCATTTTGAACCTTGAGGTACATTTGAGAACTTGAGTAGTATGAAGACCTGATACATGGAGGAATATGTGAACATAAAATGAGAGTAGGTGCATTCTCTGGACAAGATCGATCCGGTAAAATTGTACCAAGGCATCTATCTCTATCACAGTATTCTTGAAATATAGGAGGATTTCCTTCTTTGGAAAGAGGATGTTGGTTTTCTGATCCCTTTAATTCACCAATTTCAATGTCATCCTCACTCTTTATAGCTTTATTCAGAACCGAATCTGACTCTTTCATAAGGGATTGAATTTTAGATTCCATTTCTGTTACCATCTGATCGTAATCTCGAATATCTACTTTATCCACCAAATCTGTTTTAATAAAACTAGAAGGAATTTCTTTTAGGAATATTGATAATTCTTTGTTTATATCCTTGTTTTTCAATAAAACCTCTAACTCCTCAATTTTCTTTAAAATATATATTTTACTTGGTTGTTTGTTAAGCAAATTAAAACAAATAGTCAGTTTCTTTCAATTTTTGTTCAATAGATTTCGATACTTTGTTGATGACCAATCCGAATTGAAAATCTGTCTTTATAGCTCTGTTGATTGCATTTATAGTTTGCAAATCATGTGGTTTAATTCTTCCACATTCTAAAGTAATAGCATATAAAATCTTAAAAATTCCATCCTAAATATTATAAAAGCGTCAAAATAAATATTTTTTGGTAAATCTAGAATGAATATTTATACTTTTTTAAGTTTTTTTTCAATCTCTTGAGCTGCTTTCTCTCAAATCTTGACATCTTCAAGACCTGGGGTATCGATAACTTCAATATCATCTAATTGATTGCTTTGAGAGGAAGTGGTCATTCGGCAACATACGCTTACACCAGAGATAAAAACTACTTTTCCTATCAAACTGTTACATAGAGTACTTTTTCCACTACCTTTTTTAAATATTTTTAAATAGTTTGTTTTTATTAAAATATTATTTAAATATAATTTTACAATATATACCTGGGTTTCCACAAACTAGAATATTTGTTTTGGTTTTAATTTATTTAATTATTTTTAAATTAAAATTATATAAATTATTCATTAAAAATTTTGTTTTATACACACAATATCTAAAATTGTAAATCAGAAATTTTAAGTTTTTGATTTACAAAATTAAAAATTTTAAATTCAATATATAAAATAATTAACTGAATTCCATAATAGGAAGTGGTAAAAGTACTATTTGTAATAGTATTATTGGAAAAGTTGTTTTCCAATCAGGAGTTAGTATTGGTACTGGTCTGACAAAGGAAGCTCAATATTATTTTGTTGGGAATGATTTAATAGTTGATACTCCAGGAATGGCTGATGTACTTGCCAAAGATACTACAGTAAAAGAAATTGAGAATTCTCTTAAAAAGGTAAGAAAAAAATAAAATAATATTAGATTCTCTTTATTCCTTATGTAAAACTAATTATTTATAAATAGGGAGGAAACTATAAAATAGTATTTGTTATTACTTTGGATTCAGGTAGAATAAAAGCTCAAGACTTAAGTACCTTGAATTATATTTTGGAATCAATCAAAACAGATTTCAATTATGGTTTAATTATCAACCAAGTTTCGGTAAACACACTCCAAAAATGGCTAATTCAGACAATATTCAAGCATGCCTTCAAACTCTAAAGAAGATCCCATATAAAACATTATTTATTAAAAAGATAGAAGATTTGGACGAAAAGGAAAATCAATTGTTGAACACATCCTCAATTGAAGAGATACAAATTTTTCTATCAACAATACCAAGTATTAATATCGACCGAGATCAAGTAAAACCAATTAATATGAGAGATTATGATAGGAAGTTAATGGAATTGGAACAAATGATTTTTGAATTGATGAAAACTATCAAAGAGAACAGGGAAAGAGAAGAAAGACTTATGACTTTAAATGAAAATTCCCAGAGACTATTGGAACAAGAAATTAAAGCCAATAGAGATCTAGATAGTCAAGTTAAATTTTTAAATCACAGGGTCAATACATTGCTTAAACCCAATGAACCATCAATATGTTTAATTCAATAGCATCTTGCTTAGTATTAAATTAATAATCATATAAACCAAATATAATAAACAAAAGAAATAGATAATTTTTTTAAATTTTTTATGAATAGTTTATTATTTTGAGGCTGGACAGCTTGATAATGATTTAAATGCATCCTTTATCACATTTGAAACTTCCATTGGATGAGACACCATTGAAGCATGACTGGATGGTAATCTGGTTACTTTGGCTTTTATTCTCTCCGACATGAATTTCTGGGTGATAGGATTGATTGCATTGTCTTGTTCACCTAAGACATACCATGAAGGGATGCTCTTCCAAGCTGGTGTACCTTCAAGCTTTCCGGTGAAACTGTTGAGACTAATAGGATTTTGAACCAAAGCCAACTCTGGTGCTTCCTTACAATCATGTGCAAACACCTCTGAGAAATGTGAGTTGTCAATCCAGAAACGGTCATATTTATCTTTGGTGAAGAATTTGCTTCCAGGTGTTGGTTCCTTTCCTAGGAGATCGGCCAAAGATTCTCCCTTGTCTGGAGCGGCAGCGCAGACATACACCAAACCCTTTACATTCTTATTGATGTTGGCGACAGCTGTAATAACCATACCACCATAGCTGTGTCCAACCAAGATAACAGGACCGTTTTGCATATCAACTAAACGATTTGTTGTCTCTACGTCATTGGCGAAAGAAGACAATGGATTTTGGGCAGCAATAACACAATGTCCTTCTTCTCTCAATTGTTTTAAAACTTTACACCATCCACTACCATCTCCAAACTATTGTTTTTTAAAAAATTAAATAAAATAATTAAAATTAATATAAAATAAATTTTTATTTAATTCAAAATTCTATTTACTTACAGCTCCATGAACTAAAACTATTTTTAACTTATCCATTTTAATAAATTTTATCAAAGAAATTGATATAATAATATTATTAAATTAACAGATGATTTTTATTTATACTTGAGAATTTTCTTTGTTTTCATTTTTTTTTTTTGTAAATTTCAAAAAAAATTGTGTGTATGAGTGAACAAACACACCCAAATTTGGATTTTCTTTTGTAAAAACATAACTAGTATTTTCAATTTTTGTGTGTTTTATTTTTCATTTATGGGACAATCTATTAGTCATAGTATTAGTATTATTAATAGTAATACTAAAAAAAGTAAAATTGAAATTATTAATAATAATCAAACAATATTACCTGACTTAATAATAAGATATATTATTGAATTACTTTCAAAACAACTCCATTATCATCAACACTATTTCAATGTATTATCATTGTCATTGATATCTCATTATTGGTTAGTCAACATTGTCTCGAAATCAACACTTAGTATATCAACAACGCAACACAAATCATTATTTTTTATTAATTTTCCTAAATCATACAAACGTTCTTTTTTTTTAAAGTTAAATATTAACAACAATAATATTAATAATAATAATAATAATAATAATGAGAATTAAATATAAAATTTAATATATGTAAACTTACTTATCTTATGAGAATTCATATACTTATTCAAAGAGAAAAGGAATTTTAATCGATATGTCAATTGGATACAGAAATATAATGATACACTACAAACCTATTGGTCATTCTTTTCGATGACTTTTGTACATTTACCAGAGGATCAAGATATAATTAAGAAGATCTCAGCTCAGAAAGTTAAGAATCTACAGCGCATCTGATCATATGATTGAAGACTGGTCGTTTTTACCAAATATAGAGGTTCTCTCACATAGAAATATTTGTAAATTCAATGAAACACCTTTCATATTACCAAACAAAGATGAACCATCATACCAATCTCTTAGATCATTATCATTCTCTTTAAAATTCAGAAACAAAGTGCCATTCACTACCTCTACTACTTGTATAACCAAAAAGAATAGCTATAGTGAATGTTTTACGAATATTCACTCACTAGAATTGAATCATTATCATACCGATGAATGGAGTATGTCTTCTAGAGACCATGTACCAATAGACACAAAAGTTGTTCCCTAATCTTGAAAAGCTCCAACTGAATCATCTATATCATAGGATGATCGATGCAGCCGCCAAGTCGCCGTCAGATGAACCACAGTCATTGTTAGCAGGTCTGACCCAACTTCGTCACCTCTCCATTTCCAACGAGAACCAAAGTGATAGCAATGACATTAATATCGCCTTGTATACAGAGTATCGACTAAACCTCACCAGCAATGTATTTAAACTGGAAATGGCATCGATCGGTCACCAACTCAAAACCATCAAGATTAAAGGTGTGTGCTCAACGTTTACTCATTTGCTCTCTTCAATTACAGCAAAAATCTATGAAACCGGACAGAGGTTTCAAAATATCAAACAGTAATACATTTATTTGTTATAGAAACTAATAAATATATTCTAAGATAGATCTTTGTAAATGATTGATAATTAAAAAGAAATTGAATCATTTATCATTTTAAAAAAAAATAAAAAAAATAAATGATAAAATTAATTTGTGCAATATTTCTGAAGTAATAAAATATTTTTTATTATAGTACTTTTAAATTTATTTTGAAAAATTTAATTATATTATATATAAGAATGATACCAAGTAAAATGTTAACAGAAAGATAAAAGATTTGTGGAATACTTGATTTGGATTACTGAACGGCACAAGAAGTTATTGGTTTAAAATACAATTCTAATTTTCAACAGTTTCAAGACTAAAGAAAAACTAAGCAAAAACAAACTCAGCACTGAACACAAATACTATATGTATAAAAAGAATAAATATTTAAAAGATTACAATTATATTTAAAATAAAATTTAAAATTTTTTTTAAAAATCAATTATATCATTAAAAAAAAAAAGGATAACAATACATTTTTAAAAAGATAAATCAATAACATTATTAGAAGAATAATAAAGGATTAAGGAATTACTTTCAGAAATAATACAAAAAAAAACCTTTTAGACTCTTCTTCATATTCAAAATGTAAAGGTTTTTAACTGATTTTACATAAACAAGGATATTGTTTTTTTAGAAAAGTAATTTAACAGATGAAACGAAAATAAAACAAGGAGAGTATAGTATAAAGAAAGTTTATTCTTTAAAGGAGTTCCTGATTATAGAACAACTAATATTCTATCATTAAGTTGAAAGTGGTAGATTCAAATTCAATCTTTTCTCTCATTAATTTAATATGGAACTGGATACTTAGACAATCTATCTTAAGCTCTAGATTCCCAGATTGTTTAGAAATTTTAGAGTATGATATAGATCGACGAATAAATAATATTGTTTAACTAATTTTAGTATATTCCACAACTGTACAAGACATCTCACTTGTCATCAATATTCTAAAACTCATAATATTTTTTACATAAAATGCATTCTTAACTAAATTTGATATATAAACAAACCAGTCAGGACCTGAATGTTTTTTAAAATTCTTGGGTATTCTTGAGATAAATATATATACTAGATGCCATTCATTCTAAACTCAATAGAGCTCTTAAATAATGTTAATAGTGGTGATATGAAATGACACCGGAGTACTGCCAATCACTATATGAATCAATACCAAACAGATTGAATCAAGTAATCCTCAACCAAGGTTATTGGACATCCTATTAATTGTTTTCTTTTAAATCAATTTAAATGTATATAAATAAAAAATATTTTATCACTTCAGAAATATTGCACAGTTAATTTTAGTTTTTTATTTTTTTTATTTTTTTTTAAAATGGTAAATATTTCAATTTTTTTCTAATAATTAATCTTTAACAAAGATCTATCTTAGAATATATTTATTAGTTTCTATAACAAATAAATGTATTACTGTTTGATATTTTGAAACCTCTGTCCGGTTTCATAGATTTTTGCTGTAAATATCTTGTAAATCTGAAACGATTATCTTTACCATCGAAAGAACTCAATACTCTAGATATGAATAATATAAATAACAAAAGAATCGCTAGTTCAAACCTTCATTACAGAAACTAAGCAATTCGACATTGGAATATTTCATAAAGCACAACCATTAAATACCTTAAAGTATGTCGATTTACAAAGATAGATTGTGAGCATGCTCTCTTACTGAATCTATTAGAAGAAAGTACTGCTCTTAAGCATATCAGATTTATTTGTACATTGCCCGTGATAGAGACCACCAATTTTATACTCCTAAACAATGCAACGGTATCATTCATTAGTGAAATTGAACATAAAAAACTAAGACAACCAAGTCCCTCTATCTCCTTGAACCGACCCATGGTTTCACTGCATTAGATAACATGGCATAATCTATTCAAAATTGTTATCTAATTATTAATAAATAATAGAATTTTAATTTTAATTTTTTAACTTAATATTCATTGATGTCACTCACCTAAAACTTCAACCACGCAGTTAAGGGATGATCAAAGCTTTGTTTTTTTTTTTTTTTTTTCTAAAATTTTTCTTTAATTATTTGATTTTAATCAATCTTTTTAAATATCTTTGGTTAACTGTTGTTGTATTTATAATTGAATTTATATTCTAAAATAGATAGACAAATAATAATGGGTCAAGCTATTAGTAATAATTTGAATTCAACTAAAATAATCAATAGCAATCAGACAATACTACCAGATTTGATATGGAGATTAATCATTGAACAACTATCATATGATCAATGTAGAAATCACCAACACGATTTCAATGTATTATCATTGTCATTGATATCTCATTATTGGTTAGTGAATATCGTAGCTAAATCATCACTTAAAATCACAACACTTCATAGTAAATGTAAATTCTTATTAAACTATCCGAAATCATATCATATATCATTAAAGAAATTAAACAAAACAACAAATAATAATAATCAAAGAAATAATAATGATAATAGAGATATAAAATTCAATATTGGTAAATTCACATTGATATACTCTGATAATTCAATAACATATCAGTGGATTGAACAATATAATGATGCAATAAGCTCTTATTGGTCATTCAGTTCGATGAGTGTTATTGATTTACCAGAGATTCAGGATATAAAGAAACTCTCTGTTGCTTCTCGACTCAGAAAACTGAGAATCTACTGCAAGAGCAATTACCACATCGAAGATTGGACTTTGTTACCAAATTTAGAGGTTCTATCGCTTCGTAGTAACAGTACAAACAATTCAAGACCATTCGTATTGCCTGGCAGAGATGAACCACCATTCCAAACACTTCGATCATTAACACTCTCAATAAATTTCAACAACAAAATTCCATTGTTTTCAAGTGGCAACATCAAAGATCAATGCTTTACAAATATTCAGACTCTTGAATTGAATCACTATCACGCTGTAGATTGGAGTCATGGCGGAGGTGATCAAACACCAATCGACATCAATCTATTTCCAAATGTAAAGAGACTCAAATTGAATCATATCTATCATAGATTGATTCATGCCTTATCTACTCATCCATCAGACGAACCACCTTCATTGCTGGCAGGACTGACATCAATCCGACATCTTTCAATAACAAACAGCAACTCAAAGGGATATAAGTTCAATGTCTTTTCTCCAAATTTACTCATGGAGTACGAGTTTACTATGAACTTAACGCACAAAGTATTCAAAAAGGATATTGTGTCGATTGGTCATCGCTTGGAAACTCTAAAGCTCAAGGGCGAACTCTCATTGTTCCGTTCACTCTTACCATCGATTGAACTACTTGTTAATCTGAGACGATTGTCATTACCAACAAAAGTTTCTATTGATACACATACCATTAAGACACTTTTCAAATTGGATTCACTCATTCAATTGACTGCTACATTCAAAGTAGTCGATGAAAGCACAGATAAGATCAACGACAATGATACTGACTTTCCAGCTACTACACTGGCTGACACAGATTTACAATATTTCATAGAAGCCAATAGAACTATTAAATATTTGAAGGTTTGTCAATTTACCAAGATGGAACATGAGCACTCATTGTTGATGAAGCTATTGGAAACTAGCCACATTCTAGAAGATGTTAGATTTTTATGTGTGAAGCCAACAACGAAAACAACAGCAACAACATTCACCGTTAGCAACAAACTAACGGTATCATTTATGAACGACAACCTTTTTAAACAACCAAAACAAAAAACCAAATCCGATTATCTACCTCACCCAATTAATCCACTTGATCAAATAGTTAATATGTCAATAGCATTAACAACACAAATGTAGATGAATTAATAAGTTCCTATTTTAAAACCATGTAGTTATATTGAATTTTGTTTGAAATTATCAAAATAAATTAATCAAATAATAGATTTTTAAAAAATATTTAAAAAGATTTTAATTGTAAATAAATCTAATTTATTTACAAGAGAGATTTTAATTTACAAAAAATTATAGATTGAAACAGGTAACAACCAGCAGGATTAAAATCTTTGAATTGGGACAAGAAAACCTTTTCTGGTTGTACCTGGAGAATGGAATTGAAGACAGAGACATGAAGATGGAGTGGTGGTCGAAATAAAGGAAATGGACTGGCATAGTAACGAGAGGAGACCGGCATAACGACTAGAGGCAACCGGCATAACTATGAGAGACAACTGGCATAGCGACGAGAGGAAACATAGTAACGAATAGTAACGAGAGGAAACCAGCATAGTGATGAGAAGAAACCGGCATAGTGACGAGAGGAAACCAGCATAGTGACGAGAGGAAACCAGCATAGTGATGAGAAAAAACCGGCATAGTGACGAGAGGGAACCGGCACAGTGACGAGAGGAAACCGGCATAGTGACGAGAGGAAGCCGGAATAACTACAAGAGGCAACCGGCATAGTGACGAGAGGAAACCGGCATAACGATGAGAGGAAACCAGCATAACGACGAGAGGAAAACTGCATAGTAACGAGACAACTGGAATAGCGACGAGAGGAACCGGCATAGTAACGAGAGGAAGCCGGAATAACGACGAGAGGAAAACTGCATAGTAACGAGAGGAAACCGGCATAGTAACGAGAGGAAGCCGGAATAACTACGAGAGGAAACCTGCATAGTAACGAGAGGAAACCGGCATAGCAACGACAGGAAACCGGTATAACTACGAGAGGAAACCGGCATAGTAACGAGACAACTGGCATAGCGACGAGAGGAAACCGGCATAGTGACGAGAGGAAGCCGGATTAACTACAACAGGGAACCGGCATAGTGACGAGAGGAAACCGGCATAACGACGAGAAGAAACCAGCATAGTGACGAGAGGAAACCGGCATAACTACAAGAGAGAACCGGCATAACTACGAGAGGAAACCGGCATAACGACGAGAGGAAACCAGCATAGTGACGAGAGGAAACCAGCATAGTAACGAGGGACAACCGACATAACTACAAGAGGGAATCGGCATAACGACGAGAGGAAACCGGTATAGTAATGAGAGGCAACCGGAATAGCAACGAGGCATCACTCATAGTAAGGAGGCAACAGGCATGGTAAAGCGGACTTGGAAAAGAAGAAAGAGATAAAAGGAGATAAACAAAGAGTTAGTAAAACAAAGATATAAATAAGTTAAAGTTATAATTAATAGTTATTACTTACAAAATTATTTGTATTTGAAAAATAATGAAAAATGACATTGTGAATGAAATTATAGGTTTATATAGTTTTAAATTTGATTCGTTAACTTACAGTTTGAACTCAAGAATGGCGGTAACTGTTAAGCGCCAATTAAAAGTATGAATTAATATTCAAATTTGAAATATAAATATTAAAATTAATTAAATAATTCATTTTATTATAATATAATATTCAAAAATAAAAAAAAACAGGCGATCATTACCAATGAAGAAACAACAAGCATAATTTTCAATTTTATTAATTTATTGAATTTGCAACACCCCATTTTTATTTGACAAGTTCATCTTTTTGTTTTTGTTGGTTCAAAAAAAAAATGTTGTTTTTTTAAATTATAATAATTAATTAAAAATTACTAGTATTAAGATACTAATCATATTTGTAAAAAATGATTATTTTGAATTAAATATATTAAAAAATAAAAAAATAAATAAAAGTAATGATAATCGATCAAATCAATTTTTGTAAAGTAAGTTAGAATACTACCACATATCAATAATATAATATGTTAAGAGAAGTGAGGTGATTTACAATAGACGAAGATTGCAAGAAGATTATAAAGAATTAAGAGAATCTGATTAAAAATAGAGAATAATAGTTTATTTTGGTTATCATTTTATTATTGATCATGAATTTAAAAAAGAATAGATACTAGATTCTTTATAAATATCTAAAATCATTATTTTTATTAATTTATAATATATTAAATTTAAATCTTTTTATAGGTAGAATGATTTCACTTCACTGTTATAATTAAATTAAATCAGTTGTTTCCGAATTAAGTTCTTAATTATTCAGAAATCTAATAAAAATATTAAAGATTTTATATAAACATTTAGACAATAAAATACAACTACCAACTGAACCACAACTGACAACAACCAAAACAACAAATAATTCATCAACACCTCCAAACCCTCTCATTACCAGAAATATTTCATAAAGTTGAGGTTGATGATGTTGTTGGATGTGGTAGTGGAATGACATTTGCTATTTCTGCTCCTGGTCAAGTAATTCAACATTAGTGAGTGTTTAGATTCAACAAAATTACTATTTCAATAAAATTTTAAACTACCTTTAAAATTATATCTTTTGATTATATTTTATCGATTTGTGAAACTGATGGTAAGGGAGTAGTTGAGCAGATGGAAATTGAGAGTGATGTGTTCATCGGTAACCGAGTTATGGAGTTGATGGTAAATAAGTTGTAGAGTTGATCGAAACTAAGATATGTAGTTGAGGTAACTATCAATAGTATCTGAGTTGTGGAGTTGACGGAAACTCAGGCTTCGGGCAACTAAGTATGGCAATTGAGTCAACTGAGTCAACTGAGTCATCAACTCAGTCCAGTTACTCAGTCCGGTAACTAAGTCAGTCCGTTATCTATTTGGAATCAACTAAGTCCGGTAACTAACTCAGTCCGGAAACTCATAACTCAGTCTGTAACTGAGTCAACTTAGTCCAGAAACTATCTGAGTCCGGTAACTGAGTCAACTAAGACATCAACTGAGTCCGGTAACTAAATGAGTCCGGTAACTGAGTCAACTAAGACATCAACTGAGTCCGGTAACTGAGTCAACTAAGTTATCAACTCAGTCAGGTAACTCAGTCTGGTAACTGGAGTCTGGTAACTCACTCCGGTAACTGAGTCAGGTGTAACTGAGACCGGTAACTAACTGAGTCGGGTAACTGAGTCAACTAAGTCATCAACTCAGTCCGGTAACTAACTGAGACCGGTAACTAACTGAGTCGACTAAGTCATCAACTCAGTCTGGTAACTCAGTCCGGTAACTCAGTCAGGTAACTCAGTCAGGTAACTCAGTCAGGTAACTCAGTCAGGTAACTGAGTCAACTAAGTCATCAACTGAGTCCGGTAACTAACTGAGTCGGGTAACTGAGTCAACTAAGTCATCAACTCAGTCTGGTAACTCAGTCCGGTAACTGAGTCAGGTAACTCAGTCAGGTAACTGAGACCGGTAACTCAGTCTGGTAACTGAGTGGAATCAACTGAGTCCGGTAACTCAGTCTGGTAACTGAGACCGGTAACTCATTCTGGTAACTGGCTCAGTCCGGTAACTCAGTCTGGTAACTGAGTGGAATCAACTGAGTCCGGTAACTCAGTCCGGTAACTAAGTCCGGTAACTAAGTCCGGTACTGAGTCCGGCAACTCAGTGGAATCAACTCTGTTAATAAAAGAAATAATTATAAAGAATTTTAAAGTTATCAACATTATTTATTTAAAATTTGATCGAAATCAGTTAATACGACGAATGAATCATTGGCAGAGAACAACAAGTCTGGTGAGAGAATGGTATCTGTCGTTTCCTCCACTACTAGCAGTATCAAGTGTTGTTTGGTGATGTTGGGAAGATGATGAAGCTGAAGACGAAGAAATTCTAGTGTTGTTGTAGTCATCGTCTGCGAAACTAAAGTGATTGATATTGTTGTTGCTGGATTGATATGCTGATGGTGAGTTGATTGATAACTCTATGACATCTTCAACTACTACTAAAATCATAATAATAAATATTAGTATATTTTCTAAAGGTTAATAATAATAATAACTTACTACTCGTTGGTACTGTTTGTTCTACTTTTTGCTGCTACTTTACTATATTGATGTTGTTGGTTATTAATCTTGATATAGAAATCGATTGAATTACACATGGCACCTACTTGGTCTAAAGCCAGAGGATCGACTACTTGTTGAGATCTGATGGCAGTGCTCACAAATGATGATCTGGTGGTCGCATAACTACAATCTATATAACCTAACTTATTGATAAAATAATAAATATAAAAAGAATATTAATATCTTTTCAAAGATTAATAACATAATAATAATAAATAATAAATAATAAGAATATCACTATCTCTTTCCTAAAGATTAATAATAATTATAATAATAAATAAATAAATTAACTTGCAATTGAAACAGTAGTGGTAATCTATAGAATGGCTTACCTATTTAAATAACAAATAAGAGTTAATAAGTAACTTGTTTTAAAATTAAAATAAAAAAACACAATCAAAAATAAAAATATAAAAAAAAAAAAAGAATTAATATAATATTGTTGGTGTGTTAATTAAAAATATAAATAAATATGAATAAATAGATTGATTGTTGCTTGAATTACTTTAATTAATTTATGTGTGTGTGTTTGACATTACTTGAAAAAAAAAAAAAGTGAAAAAAAAAAAAAAGTGAAAAAAAATATTGAGTTGAGCTGTGATGTGGTAAGTGTGGGTGTGAGTATGAGTGTGGTGGGTGAAGTGTGGGTGATCCAAGATCAAAGTTAACATCGATCGATCGAAAGCTGCAAAGATTAAAATTTAGACTCTCTCAGCCTCATGGATCGATAAGAAAATATTTTTTAATTTTAAACATATTTTACTATATAAAAAAAAAAAAAAAATTTTTAAATCTTATCGATCCATGAGTTTCCGGTGCCAACCACGTGGAGGTGGAGTCTACTGGCACCTAGAGACCCCGATGGATTTATTGCCACAAACCATCGGCAGCATCTTTAATTGTTGTTGTTCCTAATCGACAGCAGAGTTAGAAGCCGAAGCAAATAAAACAACTTCGAAGAGGCAACAAAGAAAGTGATAGCTGTGGCGTTGCCTTCTGTACAGAGAATGTCGCCTCCATCTGCTCTGTGTCGCCACACCCGAAGATGCGACAGACTAGCAGCGTATGTATCACCTGCTTTCAGACTATATGAAGCCGTAACATGTGTTGGAGGTTTCCCTACCATTGACCCAGTGCCATGCATCCTGTAGATCAACACAGAGGTTACCATGTGCAAGACCACCTGCAAGCAAGTGCGCTCATCCCAACTTCGTCCGTCCACAGGCAACCGCTCACAACAATCTCCCCAACTGGCGGGTCGGGTGTACAGGTCGCCAGGTTTCTCTAATAACTAGGCTCTCATCAGTGGGTTCACTGATCGAGACATGCCGTCACGCTTGATAAGAGAGGCAAGGATCACAAGCAATGACACCCAGTTATCCCAGACCCTGGAAAGAAAAAAAAAAAAGGACGAACCCATTGAAATGCATCACTTGGAATAGCTTGATTGTTTTATTGGAAAATAGAATAAATAAAAAAAACAAAGTAGTCAGTTGTTAGTATTAATTAATGATATAAACAAATAATAAATAAATAAATAAATAACGAATACAAGAATAATTAAAATTAAATATAAATAAAACGAATATATTTATAAAATTAATTTATAATTATATTTATTTATTTATATTTAATATCAATTCTAATTGTATTCGTTTATAAATTATTTAATAGACCTACAAAAAAAACCTAGAGCTTCGTTAACCTGAATTTCACTTTACATTATTTAAATATAGTATACAAATATGATATTAATAAATAAACAACATTGAAAATAAATAAATAATAAAAAATAAATTAATAATAATATATTACCTTTTCAACGATCCTTCGGCCGTGCCCACCCTGCCGCCCATTCAACGACCAGTACCACCACCATATAGCCAAGACCATGACTAAAGAACCAGACTCTTTTAAAGTTGATCTACTTTTTATATAATATACAATATAACTTTAATAAATAAACAACATTTTAAATAAATAAATAATAAATAAATAAATAAATAATAAATAAATAAATAATAACATATTACCTTTTCAACGATCCTTCGACCGTGCCCACCCTGCCACCCATGCAAGGATCAGTACCACCACCATATAGCCAAGACCATGACCAAAGAAACCAGACTCTTTTAAGATTGATCTACTATTTTATATATAATATACAAATATGATATTAATAAATAAACAACATTGTAAATAAATAAATAATAAAAAATAATAATAAATAAATAAATAAATAATATATTACCATAACAACTATCCTTCGATCGTGCCCACCCTGCCACACATGCATCGACCAGTACCAGCACCAGAACCACCACTCCACCTGTTATTATTATTATTATTTATTTTTTATTGATCGGTGTTCTGAATTGATAGGTATTATTATTTGGTTTTGGTTTGTTTTTGATATTGTTAATAATGTTTAAAATGTAATTGGCAGTGTTGTCAATGTTGGTGTTGATTTTGATGATTTTGTTGTCGTTGTTCTCGTTCCAACTAGTTGGTCTTCTAAATTGATAGGTATTTTGATTTCCTATTGATTTAGTGTTATTGTTGTTGTTGCTTTTATACTTTATATTATAATTATTGTTGTTAATGTTGTTATTTATAGTTGGTTTTTTAAACTGGTATGTATTGTTGTTGCTTTCTTTTTTACTAACTGTTTTTTGTTGTTGTTGTTTATGTTGATTTTGTTGCTGTTGTTGTTGTTGCTGTTCCTGCTGTTGCTGATGTTGCTGCTGTTCCTGCTGTTCCTGCTGTTCCTGCTGTTCCTGCTGTTCCTGCTGTTGCTGTTGCTGCTGTTGCTGTTCCTGCTGTTGCTGTTCCTGCTGTTGCTGCTGTTGCTGTTGTTGCTGTTGCTTTTGTTCTCTCGCTATTCTAGATCTTTCTTTGGAAAAGTACAAAAGGAACAGATTTCGATCTGACTCATCTTTAATCTCCAGTTTCTTTTGGTTGAAAACTGTTACCAAATCCAGTGATAAACTTGTGACTGGAAAGCTTTGGATAACTTCCTCCAGCGACTTATAATTAACTATATTATTATCTTGTTGTGGTTGTTGTTGTTTGGGTTGCTGCTGTTCATCGAATTCCTTTTTGACTCGAGCGAATTCATGGATAAAGTAATAAAAGAAACTCATTCGATCATTTTCATCTTCGAGCTCAGCTTTCTTTTTGAAATAAATACCAACTAATTCCCACGAATAGCTGGTAATTGGGAAATTATCTATCTTATCTTGAAGTTGTTGTGACATATGTATGATTTATTTAATATATAAAAATAATGAAATATATTTATGAGTGTGTATATTGATTATTATTTAAAAACGATTTAAAACCTAATATCTAAATTTATAATATCTATATATGTATATAAGTAATTTAAGAATACTAATTTATTTTGAAATTTTTCACCCAATATATTTTTTAATTTTTTTTTTCTCAATACAATATTGTTTTTGATTGTATAGGGACATATATATGATACTGATATTATTTCTTTTGTTTATTCAAAAGGCTTCACTAATCACTAGTAGTGATTGAACACTTTCAATTGCGAAAGTTGCAAAACAACAATTTTATGACAGAAATAGAAAACTATCAATAATAAAATGAAAAAGTAAATAAAATAAAGATAAGTTCTTTAAATAAAATTAAAATTAATTTATTTCTTATTTTTAAAAGAAGAAAGTAAATGAGAAATCAACTATCTCTTTATTATTATCAACGATCACTATCTAAAACTATATTTGATAGAAATTTGAAAGAAATATGTTAGTTTTGATCAATATTTTTCTTGAAAATATTGTGATATTAATAAAACTTGCTTAGAAATAACAAATTAATATGAATATTGCTTATATTGAAAAGCAAAATTTCGATATTAATAGTATTTACTAGGATATAAATATTTAAATTAGATTTAAAAATAATCAATAATAATAAGAAACCGCCAAATTTTGAAAATAATTAACGTCATTTTATCCGATACTCTCAATTAAATAGAATAATATTTAAATATATAGATGTCTTAATTTAAAAGTTGGTTGATGTTTTTTTGGTTTGATTGGCAAAAAAATAAAAATAAAAAAACACAACCCACCCACACTCGACATTGTCATTCAATTCAAATAAATCGTGAATCAAATCAATTAAATTGTGATTCACTTTTAAATAAACAATCAAATATAATTTATTTAGATTTTATTTAGGGTAATATATTTATCTCAACATAAAGAAAGATTACTATATTATTTAAATATTTTATTCAATGAATACAACGTTGATATTTAAAATTAAAACAAAGTAATTTTTACTTAAAACTTTCAATTTTTTATTTATAATCAATTTATTTTTTAAAAGTATAAAAAGATAATTTATTTAATTCTTAGTTTAAAAAAATTAAATAAAATAAACTAGAAAATTATCAAAATAAAAGTGTACATTCCTTTGTTTTTCATTAAAGTTATTTAATGTTTCACCTTAACTCAACTTCAAAAAATAACAAACTAATAGTAATCTTTAGATGAGTGTGATAATAGAAATTTCTTGATAATCATAATAATAATGTAATACAGATAAGATAAGAAAAAAGTTAAATCATTCAACTTGGTTTTATTCAATTGAAGAGTACAAACTATCAATACTTACAATTTTGGAAGTACGAATTATCAACATGACTATTAAAGAGATGTTTAGAATGATGAATAAGTTGAACACTTTAATCTAACTATACAATTCAATTTGAAATTTTCATTTAATAGTAAATCACTTCTATTCTAGTACAATTGTAATTATTGTTTTCATTACTATTACACAATAGAATCATCTTACAATTTAAATAAATAATTATAGTTTTCTACTACAATAATAATATTCTTCAATTATTATATTTAACAAAAAACAACAATATTATTGTATTTTTGCAACAAAAAAAAAAATATGAACTTGTCAAATAAAAGTGGGGTGTTGCAAATTCAATAAATTAATAAAATTGAAAATTATGCTTGTTGTTTCTTCATTGGTAATGATCGCCTGTTTTTTTTATTTTTGAATATTATATTATAATAAAATGAATTATTTAATTAATTTTAATATTTATATTTCAAATTTGAATATTAATTCATACTTTTAATTGGCGCTTAACAGTTACCGCCATTTTTGAGTTCAAACTGAAAGTAAACGAATCAAATTTAAAACTATATAAACCTATAATTTCATTCACAATGTCATTTTTCATTATTTTCAAATACAAATAATTTTGTAAGTAATAACTATTAATTATAACTTAACTTATTTATATCTTTGTTTTACTAACTCTTTGTTTATCTCCTTTTATCTCTTTCTTCTTTTCCAAGTCCTTGTTACCATGCCTGTTGCCTCCTTACTATGAGTGATGTCTCGTTGCTATTCCGGTTGCCTCTCATTACCATGCCGGTTTCCTCTCGTCGCTATGCCAGTTTCCTCTTGTCGTTATGCCGGTTTCCTCTCGTCGCTATGCCGGTTGCCTCTCGTAGTTATGCCGGTTTCCTCTCGTTGCTATACCGGTTGCTTCTCGTTACTATACCGGTTGCCTCTCGTAGTTATGCTGGTTGTCTCGTTACTATGACGGTTGCCTCTCGTCACTATGCTGGTTGCCTCTCGTAGTTATGCCGGTTTCCTCTCGTCACTATGTCGGTTTTCTCTCGTCGTTATACAGGTTTCCTGTCGTTATGCCGGTTTCCTCTCGTCGTTATGCCGGTTTCCTATCGTTGCTATGCTGATTTCCTCTCGTCCTTATGCTGGTTTCCTCTCGTCGTTATGCCGGTTTCCTCTCGTTGCTATACCGGTATCCTATCTTTGCTATGCCGGTTTCCTCTCATTACTATGCCGGTTTCCTCTCGTCGTTATGCCGGTATCCTCTAGTAGTTATGCTGGTTGCCTCTCGTGTATACAACAACTAATAATCAAGCTAATAATTTAATAAAATTTAAATATTTGATATTATAATTCTTAAATTGTATTGCTTTTTATTAAAATTATTAAAGTTATATGATTTTTCTAATTCATATTAAATTGTTGTTCATCTGACAAGACAAGATACTAGATAATAAAGAAGAACAATGAAAGAAATCCAACTTTCGAAGCCAAAGCATGTCAATGTGTTGTCTGTTGAGCGGCAATTAATAGCATCTATAGATCTACATCGTTCAGTAGCTACTGTAATAGTCACCCAATTGTTCTCATTCTGAGAGGTGATTACTTTTAGAATTTATATAAAATATATAAAAATAATATAATTGTAAATTTGTTTGATATCAAATCAAAAAGTGTCAGTGGTGTGTATGAAAGAGTTTACACAAATTTTCTGCTTTTTGCTGTGATCAAATTTTAACTCAAAAAAAGATAATGATAAATAATAATATTAATAATATTAGAAAAACCAGTATAATGATATTAGCTTTGGTGTGTGTTAACTCTTACTATCATATATAATAATAAAATACTTTGTTTTGTTGTTGTTGCATTGCTGTGCTGGCTTGCTTTTTAGAATGCCGTGCACATTCGATTATACACCAAAGAATAGAGTTTAAAAATAGTTGTTTTTTGTTGGTTATCATCAAGATAATACACCACTATTACGAATTATACAACAAAGCATAACATCAATTATCTTTTTTGTAGATTTAAACCACCAGAGTTGCATGTAACAATTAACAACTCTGCAGTTGTTTGTTATTGTTGTTGCATTGTATGATGATCACCAACTTACAATCTAATATTTATAATATACACAAAAATCAAACATTTATTAATTATTAACTTGTTTTATATATTATAAATAGATCTGTTTTAACAAAAGAAACCTATACAACAACTTACTCTATTAGAGTCAACACTGAAGTTACCGATGCTATCGATTTAGTTAATAGATTCAAATTGAATGTCTTTTGGTGAAAGTCCAGATTCTTTTCCTTTTCAATTCATTCTTACCACCAATGTAAGTAAAAAGTTTAATAATAACGAACACCAATACAACAAATACAATAACAATTGTGGGGTCGAATCAACAATAAATAATATTATTAAAGGGATGCATATTTTTTTTTTAAACAATCCAACGAATTATTCAAGATCAGTGACATACATATGATTTCAAATAAAATTAGATCTAATTGTCCGATGTTGATTGTGTGCAAAATCATACGACGAATTATCAAGATTTTTTGTTGGCGAAAAAAAAAAAATCTGAGCTCAACAACAAATATCTAATATTATTTTTAACAACAGTAGAAGATATTCTTGAAAAATCCGTATTCTATGATTTCGTGCAATGAATCATTAATTCAAACAGAAACAATTTTTATTATTTTACCATTAATTCTCTTTAATAATATTAATAATACCCATTGTGTAAAAATAAGAATAAATAATAATAAATGATGAATAGTAAATTATTTTTTTATTTATTTTTATTTGTGTTAATAGTTGGAAAAAGCAATGGTAAGTGGAACATTTAATTTCTCTTTGAGTAAAATAGTTTTGATTTGAATATTAATTTTTGGAAATATAATTTGTTTATTATTAATATAAGCACAATCAATGACTAGTTTTACAGTAACTGCAATTTACACGAATGCAATTCAACTTCAATATAGTTCAGACGGAGGATTTGTAAAATACACACTTCTGGTGAATAACATTGAAAACGGTGATTTTGCCTGTGCCAACGGTCCTACTTGCCTTCTGACCGGATTGACTGCAGATACACAATACAATTTCGACATATGTGTTTCTTCTGATTGGTCATCGCCATGTGGAACACCTCATATGCAAGCGCAAGCAAGAACCTACAAAGATGTGTCCGATCCCTTGGTTGTGGTATCTGCAGTTTCTGGTGTTGGAATGACACTCAGTTGGTCGACCACCGGTGGTGTTCCTACGCCTGCCACTGTTTATAATATTAAAGCGAACGGGATGGATATTGCTCTCGGATTGACAACAACCACCTACACCATTAACACATTGACTCCAGGGACTACCTATCCTATTTTAGTGCAAGCACAGAACGACGACGATATTAAAAACACCACCACCATAGTGACTACCTATGGCACTCCACCGGTTACACTGACTGCGCCAGTGAAAACCACCAAAACCATTACTTTAAACTTTGAATCGATTGGAGGAGTATTTGGTTCAGTAACAACATATAGTCTATTCATAGGTACAGCTCCAGTATCACAATGTACTGCTATTACATCGAATACCTGTTACATTCAAGGTTTAGTATCAGGCTCTTCCTACACCTTTAAAATAGAATCAACCAATGCAGGTCAACAAATGGTTAATGGTCTGACTGTGTCGACATATGCATCGATAAACGGTGTAACTGTAGCATTGGTAAACCGTACAACAACCTCCATAGCAGTTCAAACTAAACATCTAGGTGGTGTTCCAGGTCAATCTAGTTATTTAGTAGACTTGCATGGTTCTTATATCTGTTCAGGTACAAGCAGCAATATATGCGTTGGCAGAAATTTGCAGCCAGGTACTAGTTACAAGTTCATCTCCACAGTCTCCAATGACGGTGATTCCAGTACTGGAGAATCTTCTTTCGCCACTTTTTATTCATTGTACAATCTTGTATTAACATCCAACCAGACTACCACCTCTAGAATCATTGTTATTTATAATACAAATGGTGGTGTTCCAGATAATACTTTTTATACTACAAAAATCAATGTAAGTATTATTTATTATTTTATAAACATTAATGTTTATAACATTTCCACATATTAACTTAAATTTAAATTGTATATTTCAAAAAAAAAAGGGCCAAGTATATGCAGATTGTATTAATTTATATCTACAAACTTGTGAAATAACCAATTTGAATAGTGGAACACAGTATAAGATAGAAACCACTGCAACTAATGATATTGATTCAGTTTCAATGACCAATTATATATCAACTTTGGCTGGTGTAAAGATAACATCGATAGATGCAGCAATCACAACAAAAACATTGTCACTCACATTTGGATCAATAAATGGTGTAGTTGGTTTAACCAAGTTTTCAGTATATGTTAATGGTTCAGCTGTTCCTAGTTGCACCGATATTTCAGAAACCAAATGTGATTTGATTAACTTAACTCCAGGCACTGTCTATTCAATACTTGTGGTAGCCCAAAATGATGGTACATCTGATTCGATGACAACGGATTTTAGCACCTATCCTCCAGTTTCACAGCCAATAATCACTTTTATCCAACATCCAAACAAAGAGCTTTTGATTAAATATTCAACAACTGGTGGTGTTCCTGGACAGTCAACATACACCGTCTCGATCAATGGTACCAATTTACCTGGTTGTATTAACATACAATCAACCGAGTGCACATACAGTCCTTATCAAATAGGTGATTATTTTATAGTCGCTGTTTTTGCTACCAATGATGGATTGACACAAATCTCTACAACCAATTTAAAAATATATGATTGTAAGTTAGTTAAATATAATATAAAATAATTTCAAGATATTAACATTTATTTTTTAGATCCAACCGCAATAAATATAATAAATATTGTAGCAACCAACTCAAACATATCGATTGAATGGACAGAGAGTCAAGAAGGTGTTCCAAATATGACAACTTATCAAGCATCATTATCAAACGAGGAGGGAGCTAATTTTATTGTATTTTGTGACAATGTTACAAATATATTGAAATGTACATTCCCGAATCTTATTCAAAACACAACTTATTCTTTGAGAGTAACTGTTTTAAATACCTATTTCGATCCTGTTAATACGACAATTAAATTTAATACACTATCTGGTATGTTATATTCAAAAATTATCTATATCTTATCTAAAATTATTAATTTTGTTTTTTGTGTTTATTAAAGATTCAACAGATTATTGCAAATCAGGTAATACAGAGTGTAATGGAAATGGTGTTTGTTCAAATGGCCAATGTAATTGTAAGACTGGTTGGATTGGTCAATATTGTGAGACTCCAATCAAAATAGATAATAACCATCCACCTATCATTGTTCCAAATCCAGAATCACCAGGTGTCATCATCGACGATAAAGGAATTACTTATTCTTTCTCGATTGGTGAAATCAAAGAAATAGATTCAGCATCATCTCCAATTAAAACATTGAATGTTTCATCATTACAATGGTCTCTGACTAAAAACAAAGATATAAACATTACAAATCCTACCAATGTAGCTCTAACAGAGAGATCGTGGCAATACTCAACAGTTTCATCAGCCAGCCCATATTTTAAATCTATGAATGTCACATTCTATCAATTCCTAGCCATTCCAGCAATCACACAAAACGATTACTACGAATATCAATATGCCGGTCAAACCTATTCCATTAAACTAGGATCATTCAAATACACTTTGAATATATCGGAATGGGATTTCCAATCGAGATTGAACACTCTGGAGATATCCAGTATCATTTCAGCGCCAATCGGTGGAAGTTGTGATCCAAAGATAGACATATCGCTTGTTGATTCTGGTAGTGGAAACAATATAAATATTGGAGACAACAATGGTAACTCTGTATTTGGAAGACTATTGAAAGTTGTATTATTAGACGATATTCCAAGATCAATCTCACACAAGACCATTGAAAATACAAACAACCAGAGTGTGTCGATCGTTTCAGTCATTCCATTTTTCGAATCAACACTATTTATTGACCCTGATTTCTCAACGTTGATCTCTGTCGATGGAAAAGTATCTTGTTCTTCAAACAGCGATGATAAATGGAAGATCATCGTTGGTGCTGTCGTTGGTGGTGTTGTTGGTATAGCTCTCATCGCAGGTACTACCTTTTTAGTCTACAAAAAGAAAAAGCTAACAAAAGAAAACAAAAGAATGCAAGATAAGCTGAAGAAGATGAATAAATAAAAATATGGTTATTTATTTTTTTGTAAAATTTGGGTGCAGGACCAATAGTTTTGTTTGCAATTTTATTTGAAATTTTGTAGTGATCGAAGAATTGACACCAATTTTAGAGACTGAATGTGTGTTGAAAAAAAAAAACAAAAAGAAGTTAGAAAAAAGGTTATTAAACATAATTTACTATTGGGAAATGCAAAGATGTAGGTTATAAAAAAATATCAAATAAAAAATCTTTGATTTGTTTCAAAAAAAAATGATATTTAGATCAAGATACACACTCCGAATTTTTTTTTACAAATATCTTGATATTCAAATTTTTGTAAAAACCTCCTCAAATATTTCATCGACTAATGAATTAACTTTCAAATTTCCTAATAATAAATCTTCAAAAATAATATAAAAATTTATTTTCTATCTAAAGACAAATAGAAAAAAAAATGATAAATAGTAATTTATTTATTTATTTAATTTTATTAATTTTTATTACAAAAATAAATGGTATGGAATCATTTTTTTTTACGCATGTATTTTTTTCCTAATATTTACACATTTTTTTTTTTAAAATTAAGCACAAACTATGTCAACAATTGAAGCAAGTGAGATTTTAACTCATTCCATTAAGATTGCCTATACTTCAGTAGGCGGAACTAATGTTGAATATAGTTTCACTGTAAATGGTTCGCCTTTCATCTCACTCGATTGTTTACAGGCAACCACTTGTCTTATTACCGGTTTAACTCCTAATACCACTTATGATATTGTTGTATGTTGTTTTGAATCTGGATCTCAGTGCCAAGGAAATACTATATTATTGCCATCCATTACCTATCCAACAGTCTCTAATTTATCGATAGCTTTGGTAAATAGAACCTCCAGTATTATTACCATCGAATATGATTCATTGTATGGTGTACCTGGCCAAACTATTTATTCAGTTGATGTCCATGGAGTTATTAGGTGCCCTCCTTCACCTAATAAAATATGTATCGTCAATAATCTAGGATATTCAACCTTATATAAATTTATCGTTAATGCTACCAATGATGGGGATAGTGTTATAGCAGAGTCCAACTTTGCAACCTTTTATATTCTTTATGGTCTAAATATCCAATATAATGAAACCACTACTTCAAAGATCTTTGTTGTTTATACTGCGTCTGGCGGTGTTCCTGGTCAAACTTATTACACAACAATAGTTAATGTATGTATTCGTTATTTCAAATTTAATAAAATATTTTATATTTACTTTTTTTATTAGGATGTTCCATACCCTTTATGTATCAATATTCAATCAACTGGTTGTGAAATTATGAATTTACAAAGTGGAACAGCGTATAAGATTGAAATACTTGCAACCAATACAGGAGAAAACAATACTGTTCAAGCTCAACTTTCTACTCTGAAACCTGCAGAGATTTCCGATTTAAATGCAACATCAATCACGACAAAAACAATGTCACTCTCATTTGGGTCAATATATGGTGTAATTGGTAATTCAAAGTTTACTATTTTTTTAAATGATACAGCTGTTCCTAGTTGCACTGATATTTCGACAACCACATGTGATTTGACTAACTTAACTTATGGTACCGTCTATTCAATTAGAGTATCAGTTCTCAATGATGGAAGATCGAATCAAATGACAAAATTATTTACAACATATTCTTTAGTTTCACCACCAATCATAACCACCACACAATTCCCAAATAAAGATCTTTTGATTAAATATACAACAACTAGTGGTGTTCCTGGACAGTCATTATACACCTCTGCAATTAATGGTACCAATATATCGGGTTGTATCAATACTCAATCTCTTCAATGTACATTTAATCCTTATCAAATAGGTGAAAATTATGAAATTTCAGTATTGGTCTCAAATGATGGACACACAGAACAGACATTTTATTTTCTAAAAATTTATGATTGTAAGTTTATTTTAATTTTTTTTTTTAATATCATTATTATTAACTTTTATTTTTAGATCCAACATCAGTAAATATTATAAATGTTTTACCAACCAAATCAAATATTTCAATTGAGTGGACAGAGAGTCAAGAAGGTGTTCCAAATATGACAACTTATCAAGCATCATTATCAAACGAGGAGGGAGCTAATTTTTTTGTATTTTGTGACAATGTTACAAATATATTGAAATGTATATTCCCTAATCTTATTCAAAACACAACTTATTCTTTGAGAGTAACTGTTTTGAATACTGATTTTCTACCAGTAAACACAACAATTAAAGTTAATACATTATCTGGTAAGTTTTTTAAACAATATTAAATCTGTAATCACAAATTAATTGGTTTTATATTTCTTTTAGATACCACAGATTTTTGTAAAACAGGTAATACAGAGTGTAATGGAAATGGTGTTTGTTCACAAGGACTTTGTAATTGTAAGACTGGTTGGATTGGTCAATATTGTGAAGTTCCAAACAATGTTGATAATAACCATCCACCTATCATTGTTCCGAATCCAGGATCACCAGGTGTCATAATTGACGATAAAGGAATTACTTATTCTTTCTCGATTGGTGAAATCAAAGAAATAGATTCAACATCCTCTCCAATTAAAACATTGAATATTTCATCATTACAATGGACTTTGTCAAAGACACTGGAAAGGAATGTTACCAACCAACTAAATCTAGTATTTTTAGAGAGATCTTGGCAATACTCTGTTTCTGTATCAAATAATTTTTTCAAGACAATGAATATCACCTTCTATCAATTCATAGCCATTCCAACTATCACACAAAACGATTACTACGAATATCAATATGCCGGTCAAACCTATTCCATTAAATTCGGGTTCATTCAAATATACTTTGAATATATCGGAATGGGATTTCCAATCGAGATTGAACACTCTGGAGATATCCAGTATCATTTCAGCGCCAATCGGTGGAAGTTGTGATCCCAAATATAATATAACTATAGTAAATACCGGTGAAATCAACTTGATAAACATTGGTGACAACAATGGTAACTCTGTATTTGGAAGACTGGTCAATAGAGTTATGTTAGATTCAATTCCAAGATCAATCTCACACAGAGCCATCGAAAATACAAACAACCAGAGTGTATCGATCGTTTCAGTAATTCCTTTTTTCGAATCAACACTATTTATTGACCCTGATTTCTCAACGTTGATCTCTGTCGATGGAAAAGTTAATTGCTCTTCAAACAAAGACAACAAATGGAAGATCATCGTTGGTGCTGTGGTTGGTGGATTTGTTGCCATTTCAATCCTGGCTGGAGCATCATATTACTTATACAGAAAGAAAAAGATTACAACAGAAAATAATAAAATTAAAGCAAGACTACAGCAAATGAATTCTTGAAAAATTTCGCTGATCTCATCGGAAATAATCGAAAAAATAAAAAAAAATTTTGTAGCGCGACAGATTTTCAAAAAATATCTTGATTTTAAAAAGAATCCATTTCTGCCGGATTTTTTAGATATCATATCAAAAAAAATTATTATTTCTTTTACAAAAAAGTTCAAATTTATAGATATAATGACATACACAAAATTAAATATCAATATTTATCCTTTAATAAAATAATTTTGTAAAAAAAACTAAAAACGATTTATTTAAATAATAATATTTTTGATTCAATCTTGAGTTTCATTCTACAAATTTAACAAAAAGATTTAAAGAATGAATCAATCTTATATATATTTAATATTTTTAATTTGTATAATATTTCTTATTCACACTGTCCAAGGTATGTATGTTCAAAAAAAACTTGGAAAGTTACTTTTACTTTTTCTAATTTTAAAAAAAACGAAAAAAAAAAAAACAAAGGTCAGATTGAATCTGTAACTGTTCTTGGAGTATATACCAATTCTATTTTAGTTAAATATGTTGTAATTCCTGGTACTTTTGTAATAACATATCAAGTTAGAGTAAATGGTGACTATGATACAGATTGTTCTTTCACAGATACCTGTAATGTAAAGGGTTTACAACCATCCACTCAATATACCATCGATGTATGTGTACCTGTTGGTGGACAGATTTGCGATAACTATGTAGCAACCTCTGCTACAACCTACAGTGAGGTAACCGCACCAGTAGTCTCTGCCGTAATGATCTCAACCAATGGAATGGCATTGCATTGGAGTACCACCGGTGGAGTTCCAACACCTGTAACAAACTACTCGATTACCGCAAACGGTTCGCCTGTTGTCTCTGGATTGACAACCACTTCCTACACGATAAATACACTACAGCCAGCTACCAGATATACCATCGTTGTATTAGCTTACAACGATGACGATGTCAAGAGTACTACGCTGTTGGTTAACACTCAAGGAACATTGGATTTGACAGTCCGCTCGAAAACAACGAAATCGATGGTGGTCGATTTCAATTCCGGTGGAGGTGGTGTTGTTGGTTCAACCACTTACTACACCGTCTCCAAGAGTTCAATCGATGTTCCTGGATGCATAAATATCACTACTTTAACATGTTCTTTAGTTGGACTGACACCAAACACCGTTTATTCAATCAAGGTTGTTTCTGTTAACGAAGATATCACACTAACCAATTCAAGTGTAGTTTCAACCTATGCTAAGGTTTCCGATGTTTCACTGAATGTCCAAAGTAAGACCAGCAAATCGATTTCAGTTAAATACAGTTCATTGAATGGAGTACCAAATCAAATATATTACACGGTATCTAGTAATGGCATATCCTATTGCACCAATACACTTTCCACAAACTGTACAGTTACTGGCTTGAATCCGTCAACTACCTATCCAATCACAGTGAATGCCACTAGCGATGGTGATTTTAGTGCTGCCACGTGGAGTCTTACAACTAACCCTTACTTTGAAGGTCTCGAATTCACCAGTAACGATAGTACAACATCAAGGATTACTACTAATTTTACATCTAGAGGAGGTGGTCCTGGTATTTTATATTCAGTAAAAGTCAACGTATGTATTTATTAAAAATAACTCTTGATCAAACAAAAGAAAACTACTAACAAATGTTATTCTATTCTTTTATTAAGAATGTATTATATCCAACATGTATAAATATTACAGTTACTTATTGTGTTGTCACAAAACTAAATAGTTCGACTGCTTATGTTTTCGATCTCTCTGCAATATATGAAGATGTTCTCTTGACAAATTCATCTGTGTTTTACACATTGAATCCAGTAAAAGTCAGTGAAATAAATGTGACCAACATCACCTATAAAACAATGTCATTATCGTTTGGATCGATATATTCTTTGGCTGGTCAATCGAAATTTAATGTCACCATTAATGGAACTGATGTTCCTGGTTGTATAGGAATTTCAACAACCACCTGTGACTTGACAGGTTTAACACCGGGCACTACATATGCAGTCAAAGTATCGGTTGCAAACGATGGAACCTACGATGAAATGACCAAGTTGGTTAGTACATATGCACCAGTTTCACCACCGGTAATCACAGTCCAGGAGTTACGATATAGAACATTATCCATTCGATACTATTCAAACGGTGGTGTTCCAGGACAGTCACTATATACAGTGCTTATCAATGGTAATACTATTCCTATGTGTATAGAAACATCGACTCTAGAATGTAGATATTCTCCATCTAGTTTTGGATTCAACTATTCAATTTCAGTGTTTGTAACCAACAATGGTTTGAACAATACATCAACCTATAATTTTACTTCTCACAACCGTAAGTTTAATACTGAATAGATTACAATTTTATTTATTAATATTTAATCTATTTAAATAGCACCTACACCAGTAAATATAATAAATATTGTACCAACTAAATCAGTAATTTCAATTGAGTGGACAGAGAGTCAAGAAGGTTTCCAAAATATGTCAACATATCAAGCATTGCTTTCAAATGGAAATGGAATAAGTTTTCATGTATTTTGTGACAATGTTACTAATATATTGAAATGTACATTCCCTAATCTTGTTCAAAACCTAACATATACTGTAAGAGTGTCTGTTTTAAATACAATATTCGATCCAGTAAACACAACAATTAAAGTTAATACATTATCTGGTATGTTGTAAAATAACAGTTTTTTTATTTTATTTAACTAATATTTTATTTTTGTATAAATCTAGATCAAAATGATAATTGTAAAACAGGTAATACAGATTGCAATGGAAATGGTGTTTGTTCAAATGGAAATTGTAATTGTAAGACTGGTTGGATTGGTCAATATTGCGAAATAAAAACAAATCCAGGTGACCAGAATCCACCTATCATTGTTCCAGATCCTGAATCGCCAGGTGTCATCATCGACGATAAAGGAATTACTTATTCTTTTTCAATCGGCCAAATCCAAGAAATAGATTCAGCATCCTCTCCAATTAAAACATTGAATGTTTCATCTTTCGAGTGGGACTTGACAATGAATACAGACATAAATATTACCAATGAAATCAATGGCCAAATAACAGAGAAATCATGGCAATACTCAATTAAATCAACCAATCGATATTTTAAATCTATGAATGTCACATTCTATCAATTCTTAGCCATTCCAACCATCACACAAAACGATTATTACGAATATCAATATGCCGGTCAAACCTATTCCATTAAACTGGGATCATTCAAATACACTTTGAATATATCGGAATGGGATTTCCAATCGAGATTGAACACTCTGGAGATATCCAGTATCATTTCAGCGCCAATCGGTGGAAGTTGTGATCCAGAGTTTAATATTTCAATCGTCGATTCTGGAGATATCAACTTGATAAATATTGGAGACAACAATGGTAACTCTGTATTTGGAAGGTTAGTAAATAGAGTTGTGTTAGACTCAATCCCAAGATCAATCTCTCACAGAGCCATTGAAAATACAAACAACCAGAGTGTATCGATCGTTTCAGTCATTCCATTTTTCGAATCAACACTATTTATTGACCCTGATTTCTCAACGTTGATCTCTGTCGATGGAAAAGTATCTTGTTCTTCAAACAGCGATAACAAATGGAAGATCATCGTTGGTGCTGTTGTTGGTGGTGTTGTTGCAGTTGCTCTAGTTACAGCAACTGTCTATTTCGTTCACAAAAAGAAAAAGAATGCAACAGAAAACGCTAGAGTTCAAATGAAATTAAAAACATTAAATAAAAATTAAAAAAAAAAATTATATTTAATTTAATTTTTTTCAAAATAAACTATTTTTAATTATTAATATTTTCTGAACAAGATAAATTTAGAAAAACGGTGATTGAAAAAACTTGAGGAATCATAGTGATTCACCGAATTTCTTAAGGCACTAAAATTTTTTTGGAATTATTTTTTTGAGAAAAAAAAATTAAATTAATTTTTTAATTTTACTAAAAAAACTATTTAAACTTAGAACTTCTATTACTATTACCATTATTTAAATTAATTACATTCATAAATACTTATATATAAATATTAAATTATTATACTACTCTTATTATTAATTATATTGCCAACTTATTTTAATTAAATTACACTATGCAAATTTTTGTTAAAACTCTTACTGGTAAGACCATCACCCTAGAGGTAGAGGGTTCTGATACCATTGAAAATGTAAAGACCAAGATTCAAGACAAGGAAGGTATCCCACCTGATCAACAACGTCTCATTTTCGCTGGTAAACAATTAGAAGATGGTAGAACTCTTTCCGATTACAACATTCAAAAGGAGTCAACACTTCACTTAGTACTTAGACTCCGTGGTGGTATGCAAGTTTTCGTCAAGACTTTAACTGGTAAGACTATCACCCTCGAGGTAGAAGGTTCTGATACCATCGAGAATGTCAAGACCAAGATTCAAGACAAGGAAGGTATCCCACCCGATCAACAACGTTTAATTTTCGCCGGTAAACAATTAGAAGATGGACGTACTCTTTCCGATTATAACATTCAAAAGGAATCAACACTACATTTGGTACTCAGACTCCGTGGTGGTATGCAAGTTTTCGTCAAGACATTGACTGGAAAGACTATTACATTGGAAGTCGAAGGTTCTGATACCATTGAGAATGTCAAGACCAAGATTCAAGATAAAGAAGGTATCCCACCCGATCAACAACGTCTCATTTTCGCTGGTAAACAATTGGAAGATGGTAGAACTCTTTCCGATTACAACATTCAAAAGGAATCAACACTACATTTGGTTCTCAGACTCCGTGGTGGTATGCAAGTTTTCGTCAAGACTTTAACTGGTAAGACTATTACTTTGGAAGTCGAAGGTTCTGATACCATTGAGAATGTCAAGACCAAGATCCAAGACAAGGAAGGTATCCCACCCGATCAACAACGTCTCATCTTTGCGGGTAAACAATTGGAAGATGGTAGAACTCTTTCTGATTACAACATCCAGAAGGAGTCAACTCTTCATTTGGTTCTCAGACTTCGTGGTGGATCTCAATAAATAAACCAAATAAAAAAAAACTTACTTAATTTGTAAATTTAACCATCAAAAAACTATTTAAGAATTTTCATTGATCTTGAAAATTTTTTAAAAATCTCAACAATTATTACATTTGTTTTTTTTCAGTGTTTTGTGCAACTAATTTCAGTTCTCTAGCTAATGAATAATAAAGTACTTGTTATAGACAATGGAGGTTATACTTTGAAAGTATCTTATGTGCCTCCAACAAACGAGAATGTAAATACAATGTTTGTTATCAAAGAAAGATTTTCATACATATATAATACTTGTTTTGTTTAGTAAATGTTATTAACTATATTTAACTTTTACTTTATTGTTAAAATTAGAGTTATACCTAATCAAGTAGGTAAGACAAAGAACGAAAAGAAATATATAGTTGGAGATGATCTTTCGAAATATCATAATTCATCTTCGGATATCAAGTATCGTGGTCCTATGGAGAGAGGTTACATTACAAACTGGGCAGTAGAGAAAGAGATTTGGGATCATCTGTTCAAGCGCGACGATCTTAAAGTGAAACCGCAAGAGACTTCCTTACTACTTACAGAGGCACCATTCGATTTCGATGAGATCAGACGTGCTCTTTATGAGACCGTCTATGAACAATATAAATTTAAATCATTATCTTTAATGACTCGTAGGTTATTATTCTTTCTTTATCTGATATATCTATCTAGATAAGTAATAGTAATAGATTACTATAACAATCTAATCAACTAACAACAAAACAATAATAATGATTATATTATATATATGCTATAGCATCTACATTAGGTCTTTATAATTATAAAATGGAAAATGCTTCATCGTCATTCACTAGTTCACCATGCCAGTTGGTAGTGGATTGTGGTTACTCATTTACACATGTTATTCCTCACTTTCAAAATACTAAATTAAACTATGCCATTAAAAGGTTAGTAGCTGTTATATTATTTAGATAGTCTAAATAAGACCTATTATATTCATCAATCAAAACTTAATATAGATTCCAAATAGGTGGTAAAGTGTTGACAAACTACTTGAAAGAGATAGTATCATTTAGATATTGGGATATGATGCATGAAACTAGACTACTAAACACCATTAAAGAGAGAATCTGTTTTGTTTCACAAGATTTCATCAATGACATATCAACTAAAGACAAATCAAGGCAATCTCTATTAAAAGTAGACTATGTATTACCAGATTACACAAATAATAATACAACAGGTTTCATAAAAGTAAATAACATATAATATATCAAAGCTATTTACAAACTCTAACTAACTAACTAACCCCTATCAGAATAAACCATACTTCCCAAATGATAAAGATGAAAATAATGATAACAACAACAATAATAATAATAATAATAATAATGGGGATACAGAAATGAAAGAAAACAACGGATTAACAACAGAATCATCATCAAATAGTAGCAATGATAACAATGATCAATCAAAAGAATCAACAGAGACAACGGCCACAGAGAAAGGTGAAGAAGAAGAAGAGGATGAACAGATTCTATCATTGGTGAACGAAAGATTCTCAGTTCCAGAGTTGATTTTCAATCCTAATGACATAGGTTTAAATCAAGCGGGTCTTGCAGAGAGTATCGTTCAATCAATTAACTGTACTGATGTCAACCTCCATCAATCACTCTACTCAAACATATTGCTACTGGGGGGCACAACAAAGATTGCTGGATTCAAACAACGCCTCTTTAAAGAACTCAGATCGCTGGCACCCGACAACTTACCAGTGAAGATCTATACACCAGAAGAGTAAGTAATTGAAAAAAAAGCAATCAATCAATCAATCAACCAATTGAATATCAATCAAATTAGTTAAAACCGTTGAACTGTTTATTAATCATTTCTCAAACTTAATTTATTAATTTTCTTAGCCCAATATTAAGTGCATTGTATGGTGGTATTAAATTTGCACAGCAACCAGATTTCAATAAATATACAGTGACAAAGCAAGAATATGAAGAATACGGTTATCCATTGGCAAACAAAAGATTTTATTGACACCAATTTATTTGTATTAAAATAAATCGACCAACCAAATTTTGTTACAAACTTATTTATTTAATTAATTAAAATGATTCATCAACCCCAGGTGTGGTGGTGGTGGGTTGTGGTGTTTAAAATTAGAGTGTTAAAAAAAGTCAAAGCACTCATCAATTTGTTTATTCAAAGTTTCCAAATGGAAGAAAAAACTTTTTTTGTTTTTCATGCATTAATATTAAATCATTTTAAATCAATCAAAAGTTTATAAATCAATCAAAGTTTAGATAATTCTAAACATTATTTTTAAAATAGATTCACTTTATCTCTTATTCAACATCTTTATATAAATATATATATACAAATAAGTAAATAAAAGTTTAAAAATAGATAGATTATTCGCAAAATGTACAGAGTGCGATGATCATGTGCATTCTGAGTGGACTCTCCACTGCAATCGGAGGTCTATTCATTTTGTTTATGAAATCACCATCCTACAAGGTATTGGGTAATATGTTGGGATTCTCATCGGGTGTCATGATATATATTTCTTTTATGGATTTACTACCAGAGTCAATCGAACAGATCGGATTCTTACCTGCAAACTTTTATGTAAGTTCAAATTAATTTAATTAATTTTAATTAGTATTTTTTGGTTACGGCAGCATTTTATTAATTAATTTAATTTAGTTCTTTGGAGGTATGCTATTTTTCGCAATCATTCTTAAATTGGTACCGGATGCCGATGATCATGATCATGTTGATGAACATGCTCATAAATCAGTTGAGAAATCAGAGAAATCCACAAGTGAAAAGAGTGATGGTGCATCCACTGAGAAGAGCACCAAAGAAAAATCGTCATCAACCACCAAATTGAGAAAGGAGAAGAAATCAACTGACGACTCTGATAACACCGTTGCCGACAACAAAAACGACGACCACCACGATGACGACGATTTGAAAAAGAAAAAGAAAGACAACTATTTGAAGAACTTGGGTGTTGTCACTGCAATTGGAATTAGTTTACACAATTTCCCAGAGGGTGTAGCAGTGTATCTCTCCTGTTTGAAAGGTATCAGCGTTGGAATGCCACTGATGTTGGCTATCGCTGCACACAATATTCCAGAGGGTATGGCTGTTGCCGCTCCCATCTACACTGCCACCGGAAGCAAATGGACCGCATTCAAATATTGTTTGTACAGTGGTTTGTGTGAGCCATTGGGTGCCATCATTTTTGGATTCTTCTTTAGAGAGTACATGACTCCATATCTTGTACAATCAATGTTGGCAGCTGTAGCCGGTATCATGTTATTCATGGTTGTCAAAGAATTGATGCCAGCCACTCTTAAATATGTTGACGTAAATGTAATGTATACAGAAAAGTGTTTATATGTTTCCAAAATATTGTTATTAACTTTTATTTTTATTTGTTATCATAGTCTGCTACAATTTCAAATATTATTGGTATGTTTGCTATTTTCTTGAGTATTTATTGGTTGCACGGAATGTTGCCACATGATCATGGTGATGATACTCTCACACCAAATGAAAAGTTGACTTTCAATCAAGTTCATGGTGCCAACGATCATGGACACAGTCATAGTCATGGTGGTCATGGACACAGCCACGGTGCCCACAGTCATAGCCACAGCCACGGTGGTCATGGTCACAGCCACGGTGCTCACGGTCACTCTCATTAAATTAGTTTCATAGTTTTAATAGGCTTAAATAAAGCATTGAAAAAATAGATAAATTTTGTTTTATTAATATATATACATATGTAAATCCAATCTTTTATTTATTAATTAAGATAGACATAACTTAACTTTTAAAAAAAATAGTTAATTAACTATTTGCAAGCGTGCGTAATTCTATCTCTTATCTAATAAGAATACTTGATCTATTCTTTCCCTGAGAGGATCTCTATTAAGTGGTTCCAATCCAGATGTTGATTTCCTCTTTTTCTTTTCTTTTTCTTTCTCTTTTTCTTTTTCTTTTTGTTTCTCTTTGTTTGATATCGGCTTGGTTGCATTAATTTCTTCAATTTCGCTTTGACTTAGTTCTTTAGATGGATAACCTTGTTCGTCTCTGTCGATAATCTTTCCATGGAATGGGCATATCTTGAGATCTCTTCTCGGACAGAGCTCACCGTTCTTCATTGGAAAGCGACATGCTTTGATAACCACGACAGGCGGCTCGTAGACTGTAGTCATTTGGTTTAGTGTTACAAAAGTTGAAATAGGTACCATCGGTTCGCTATTGGCAGCACCCAAGAATCTATGTTCCACTTCCAATCCCTTGTGTAAGTTGATTTCTTTCTTTCCCCAATGCATCAGTGATGGATGAGTCTCTACAACTGGTGCTCTCTTATATAGATCCTCTATTGATTCATCATCTGGTAACTCATCGACAGACGGTGGTGCAATATCATTACCCAAATATGGTTTATGAAGCTTTGGTGGTGAATTGGTTGTACTAGTAGTTGTAGTAATTGTTGTTGTTGTTGTTGTTGTTCTTGTTGTTTTTGATCTTTTATAATTATTATAATTGTTATTATTATTATTATTATCATCATCATTGTTTGATGTAACTTGTTCAAATTCAATATCTGCATATTCATCATCTTCATTATTATTATTATTATTATCTCCTCCTACCATTTCCATTTCATTTCCTTCATCATCAATATATGATGCTTCATTATTATTGTTATTATTGTTATTATTATTATTCTTTTCATTTGGTGGAGGTACTTTAATATTAACTTCGTTACACCTTGATTTGATATTATTTATTCTAGATTGAAGATCTATTACCTGTCTAAGATAGTTACTGTACTCTGTATTCGATTGTGCACTTAAATCTATCTTTATTAGTGTAGTATACCAATCATTAACGATCAAAAGCTGCATCCTCTCGATCTCCTCTAAATTATCTATCATTTGTTTCTCTATTTTCTTATCAATAGTAACTATATATTAAAATTATTAATAACATTGTTATTCCACCACATTATAACTAATAACAACTTACTTGATTTACTTATATTCTCTATATCATCTTTCTCTACAGTAACCTCTATTTCATAATTGAAATTACCAAAACCACCTTCTCTAACGATTTCATCTTGATATTGTGCTGTTTCTTTATTACTACCTTGACTATTATTATTATTGTTATTATCATCTTCATTATCATTATTATCTTTAAATAAATCATCAAAGTTTGAATCACTTGGTATCAGCTTTCCAAAAAGACCATCTAAAACATCTAATTGCTTATCAATCTTTGCTCTTATTCCATCGAACTCCAATCTTAATTGATTATACTTTGTCTTTAAGAGTTGTTGTGTCTTTTCCTATAAGATATTTATAAACATATACATATATTAGTATTTGATTCATCTTTAATCAATTTAGTTTGTTAAATAGTTTTTTTTAATTACTTACTTTTCTCTCATCTTCAGCTCTTGATCTTTGTAATTGTTGATTTCTTACGTCTGGGAATTGAATCTTTAGTGAATTCTTTAGATAATGATAACCTATTCTCAGATGCATATAGTGTTCACCGAATGCTTCGTACCAACGCTCTATATACTCTAGTGCTTTCGGTCTCATGAAGAGAGCGGTCTGTGCAGGCGGTGGCAATGGTTTCGTTGCGTCGGTTCCAACGGCATTCTCAAACAACACCGTAAGCTGTTCACACAACAACTCTCTAAAGTATTTCGATCTCATAAACAATTCATTGATGATATTCAATGCTGACAATCTAACCTAAAAATAAATCATCATTTTACGACCATATAAATAAATCAATTCCAATTTTATAACATTGTTGTTGTTGATAATAATATATATTCTTTATTTATTACCTGACAATGTTTAGATGCTAACTTCTCCATACATAGATCATGTGCACATTTAACATAGAGATTCGATTGCCTAACTATCGATTTAAGTGCATTGACATGTTCTTTCGACAATTCTAAACTACCTGTTTTCGTTGCTGTATTAATAAGATCCGCTAGATTTCTTCTGATATTTATATCCATAATCTACAATTATATATATGTAAATATAAATAAAATAAAACAGCATGCAAATCTTGGTTTAGATATTTGTTAAATAAATCAGAAAAAAAAAAAACAAATTAAAAGAAACATTTATTTTTTTCTTTGAAAATGATTTTATTTTGTTATTGTATATTAGTGGAACTCTTACGTCCACATAAATAGTTGAAGTGATCCGATTGAATAATTCCTAAATTGATTGCCTTTTTAAAGGTCTCCATTAATATAAATTGATGGCTATCAAGTCTTCTTAGTTCATACTGGGCATGCAGACCTCTGATGAATATGGTTGAAGTTGTCATCGGAACGAAATCATCGATCTTATTGAGTTTTAAAAGTTCGGTTGTTATATCTAGATGTTTAATGGAGTCTGGTAGTACTCTCTCGCCTATCCTCTGTGTATAATAGACCAACTTTAACTTTTCGACAGTGTTTGGAATGGCACCGCCGACCAGCGGTTGTTTCGAGTGTTCAGAGTTCAATGTCAATTCTCTGACACTCGCTGGAACGATGCCCGCTTTGAAACCGAGTGGTGTACCCATCTCCAATATTTCAACGCCATCGGGAATAGATCCTGGCTGCAACGTATCACGATAGCTATTCATCACCAACTTGCGAATTCGCTTAGGGAGTTGTCCTGGTAGGATGGTGTTATCGACAACTCCACGACCGAGATCGAGTGTTTCGAAATTGGCGTGCTCCGAGAAGAATAGTGTTCTCTCTTGGGTGTCAGGATCGATCGTTTCCAACGAATATTTACAGCCTGAGAGATTAAGATGTCTTATCGACAACGGGATAACCTGAGGATTGAGAGCGTAACAATTGCCATTGAAATCAAGCTCGGTCAGAGTATCTGGAAAGTCTGACATTGTTAGCGCCGGTTGATTCTCACGATCCATTAACAATGTTTGGAGAGATGGCAATCGTTTCAACAATGATAGCCAAGTGGCCGGTGCTTCAATCGTATGTAGAGTCATCGGGAAGAAAGACAATCCTTTCTCCGGTATATAGGTGTGGTCGTAATAGAACTCATCTTCCAAACTGTATTTTAAAACTTCTAACGCAGGTGGAAGTGTTTCGATACTATAGATATCACCGCTGAGCACCAGAGTCTTGAGATTCCGCGGTAATACACCCTCGGGAATCCGATGCAGATAGTCCTGACGCAGTTCCAAGTGCTCCAATGAATCCGGAAGACTTCCGGCGACCAACGGCTCACTGAAACTGTCACACTTTGAAACGAACTCTCTGAGATTCGACGGAAGTGTTCCAGGTCTAATCGGTTGATTAAATTCAAATCCAACCTCCAACGACGTAATGTTTGTCCGCTCTATTAAGCCTTTCCAATGAGCAAGTGAATCATTAAAGAAATTGGAAAAACAAAGTTTTCTAACATCACTAGGTATCTTTATTTTCTCTATTTCATCATTAGAATCTAAAGCAAATGATATTAATTAATACTTTTGTTAACTAATTACTAGTAACAAACTACTTCTACTTACCTATTAAAACATAATAATCATAACCAACTAAATCTAATCTCGAACAATTGATACCAAGAGTAGATGATTTTCTATTGATGTCGTTCTGTACTAATGATTGTCGGAATAGGTTTAGGTATGATTTCATTTGGAATTTGTAGAGAGCATCGACATTACAGGTGATCAACAATCGATCTTTGTTGAATGTCAATATCTTATTCCTCTGATCGTACCATCGTTTACAAATCAGAGTGAATACAATCCTATCGAGATTACTCTCAAATTCATTAATTATCTTTTGAAGTAATAAATGTGAAAAATTAACTAACAAATGATTTTCATTGTTATTATCAACATTTTTGCTATTACTGCTTATTATTAAACTATTTAAATATTCTTCTTTTACTTTGACACTTTTATTATTGTTATGATGATTATGATTATTACTTAATTTTATATCCATCAACTATATTTTTAAATTTAATAGATTTATTATTGTAATAAAACATAATATTATGATAGTGTTTTGCTTTCTTTTGTTTGTTTTTTTATTGCTTTGTTTTTATTACTTATTCTTTTTATGAATTTAATTGGTTGACATAATACATGTTTATTTATTTATATTCACCAACAACACCAAATTAATTATAATCTTATATTTTTCTCACAATGTGATTCGTTCGTCATTTTTTATTCAATTAAATTAGTGTTAAAATTAAGATATAAAGTGGTTTGTTTTTTATTGGTGCACCAATATTTATTTAAAGTGCACAGTAGTGTTTAATTAGTTATGATTATTTTATTTACAATTTAAAATGATATTATTATTGATTTATACTTTGTTATTGTTTTTTTAATTGATTGATAATTTTTTCTTTCTCCAGTAATTGTTGTTTAAGTGAAGCGATCTCTTGTTTTAGTGTAACGTTCTCCTCTTCCAGTTCGACCACCTTTACGAAATAATCACCTTGTTTATCTAGTGCCTGTTTGTGTTGTTCTAATTCTTCTTTAGTTGGTTGTGATCTAGTGAATAACATTCCATCCTATAATATATATATATATGTATTTAATAACTATTGTAAAACAAAACAACTACTTTTATAAACATATTACATACACCATTCATAAAATGATTAATACTTGAATCAGAAACACCGAATCTCTTTAGAGAACTCTCAAAATCCTTTTCAATCTTTGATTCAATTTCCTCTTCATTTTCAGTTACTGATGGTATAGACATTGTTTTGTAATATTGATAATAATAGCTATTCAATATTCTAGGTTATGAAACTAAATTAAAATATGTTCTGCAAAGAAGTTGCAATCACCATTTTTTACATTTTTATTTATTTTTTTTAAGAATTTTTTTTTATAAGTGTGAGTCACAGAAACTTTGACAGTGCATATCTGACATTATATAACATAAACATACACAGTTGTTTCGATAGTTAAATATATATTGGAGGAGTTGTTTTGTTATTTTATTATTTATTAATTATATAGGTATGTTTTTTTAATGATCTTGAACACTACCTAATTTTACATTCATTGATTCTCTAAGTTTCTTTTGAGTTCTTGCTCTCTTGACGGAATATATGATCATGATGGTTGCTGCAATAGCGAATACACCGCAACCAACGATGATACCGGCGAGTTTTGCTTTGTCTAGACCAGAGCTACTCTTGCAGAGTTCATCGGTACGTCCCGACGAGTCAGAGTCGAGCAGGTATTGGAAGTCGGGGTCGAGCAATGCAGAGCTCTCATAGTGTTGAACTTTGATGGCGACAGTCGATGCCGATGCATCGGTCGAGGTCGGCTCCAATGAACCGTCGAGCAGTTGATTGTAGACTACTTGTTCGTTGCCATCGATGACACCGTACTCTACAAATCTACCGTAGAGACTACGATCTCCCACCTTGAGATTGATCCATTGCAAGTTCGATTGATCACCACCGATCTGTTTCGATGAGCATTCACTGTCGGTCGCATTGATTCCGATCTTCATTATCACCTGTAGGTAGTTGAGACGATCGGCGAATGGGAACTGTGAGATGTATATAGAGTATTTGGCGGTGTTGGCCGACATGTTCAATTGACGTTTGCCAAAAGGGAAGGATGTGGCTACGTTGAACCAATCGATTGTTACATTGACGTAGGTGTTGAGACTGTTATTGAGTTGTACGTTGTAGACATACTTGAGATTGACGTCCGATGGCTTTGTCATGTTCAAACGTGTCCAGTTATATTTGCCGACTGGATAGGAAATGGTTGGATTATTGAGATTATCCATCTCACGAATCTCAACAATCGATATGGTAGTTGAGATATCTTCGATGGTTGGATCATTTTCGTTTGGATCTGGATTAGCATTTGGATCTGTTTGTGAATTACATGTTGGACCGTAATAACCTTTATTACATTCACATGTGCCTTGAGCAATACAGTTTCCATTTACACAACCAGCTGGACATGTTATTCCACCTGTTGTTGAAGTAGTTGTTGTGGATGTTGTAGATCCTCCAGTTGTTAATTGTCCAGTGGTTGAAGTTCCAGTTGTTAAATCACCAGTTGTTGAAGTAGTAGTAGTTGAATCCGTAGTAGAAGTAGTTGAAGTAGTAGATGTTGTAGTGGTTGTTGTTTCAGTGTTATTTGGTGGAATTGGGATTTGAGGAGGTGGTGGAATTGGGTTGATAGTCAAAGTATTGGATGTCTTTGATGATTTAGTGACAGTTACTTTAATTGGATCACTGAAAGCTGCCATTGGGAAACTAAAGAAAGTTCCACCAAACATTACTGGTGATGGTGTGAGGGTTGTTCCATTGTTAAGCTTGACGCTGATGGAGAATACCGATTTGTCTAAACCGAATCCAAAACCGGAAATGGTAACACTACCACCGTAGCTATAGATGGGTTGGGCATATTCTAGCGATGGTGTCATACTTCTGGAATTCGATGTTTTGTACGGATTCACATTACCATCCTTTATCATTCCAGTAGTGACACCAGCATAGTTTAGCGAACGATCTGAGAAACCGTAGATCGAAATATAGATTGTGTTTGTCATTCCGAAACCATAGGGAAGTGAAGCATTCACCGAGAAGGTATTGTAATCATTGTTGTCTGAGACCAGCTTGGATGGGAAAGGGAGAACATCATATCCATAGGTGGCTAGGTACACCCATGGGTTGTGTCGAGGTGAAACTTGAGAGTCGTCATTAATGATGAATTGGAACGAAAGGAATCTGTTGGGACTGCAAGTATCGATGGTTGTTGGAAGACCATTTATTTGAGTCATAGTAGGATTGTACGAACCCGATACGTAACCTGAGATACTAGCTGACATGAAAGCGGCTGCAGAGGTGTTGTAGATCGATGAGAATGGATCGATTCCATTGATCGAATTCATTTTCGAGTAGAATCCAGATTGATCCTTTAGCATTGCATCTACAATTGTAAATGTTTGCGATGGACCACTTGGTTCAATGTTAACAATTAACTTGTAGGAACCATCTTGTGCAGTTCCGGTGGTCAAGTTTCCAAGATTGAATTCAACATTGTATGGCAATACATCGAGATCACTGGTTAGATTCAAATATCCACTTTGGAATCCATTAGTATCTCTAATGGAAAGATTAAAGGTAATTACCAATCCTTGGGCTGAACTAGTAATACCATAAATGATTGGTGGCATTTGATCTCCAACTATAAGATAATTAAATACAAAAAACATCGATTAATTAATTGAATAAATATATTCTTTGATTATTTTTAATAATAGTATTTCTTACCTTGAGATGTAATATTTAATAACATTTGTGAACCAAACTTTCCATAGAGTGATTCCCATGAGAGTTTAAATGGAAGATACAAAGAGTATTTAATTGTTCCATTGATTAAATTCTTTGGTAAAGTGAATGGAATAGTTGCATAGTTATTGGAATAATTGAAAGTTCCTTTGGCAATGATTGGATCGGAGAATTCAAAGTCAAATTGAATAACAGGAACGAAATTATTGGGGATTGGACCATTGATTTGGAAGAAAATTGTATTGTTGGCACTATTACCTGTTAAATCCATAGTATTATTTTGGAATACTAAATTTTCTATTAAACTAACATCAATTGGTGCTGTTTTTGAAAAAGAAATTAATTATTTTGCTGTCTATACTAAATACATTTAAATTAATTACTTACTTGGGAAATTGAAATCTAATATTTGTTTTTTAGTATTTAAAACTGAACCTCTTTGATAGGCATAGGAATTGTATGTTAAATCCATAACAATTAATGGGTAATAACTATTGATATCTTGCTTTCCAAAGAATATCTCTTTTTCATAATAACCTTTATATAAATCTCCAGATACCAAATCACGGTAGGAAAGTAACTCTGCGTTATTGGGGCCATACATCAATGAATGGAATGCAACTCCGGCTGTTGTAATTTCAACTCTAACAATTACAGATTGATAAGTGAAGGGAATTGTTTGGAAATCGGAAATATATGGTAAAACTAAAAAACAACAACATATTTTATAAGTATTTAATTTGTTTTAAATTAATTTAGTGTTAATACTTACCCATAGTAACTGGAGCCAATGCAGGAGATACATTAAATGGTGCTGAAACTTTACCACATTGTAAGATAGTATTGGGGAATGCATCATAGTAATTTAAAGTAAAGTTGGTTGGAAATGAGAATTGGTAGGAGGTTTGTAGATTGGAAACAGAGTTACCTCTGGCATTGATACCGAATGGATAATCTACATTACGGGTGTTTCTATTGAAGAATTTGAATTGGAGATTCTTACAATAAAGACTGCTGTATGTGTAGGTAATGAATGTGTCGGCACCACCGGAAACAGGGGTAATGGCAAAGGGATCGGTGAAAGAGAAAGTTGGATCCGCCGCCAAAGTGAAATTGGTGGTGGTTCCCGCTGGTCTGGTGACTTGGCTATCACATAGCATTGTGGAGATCTGTGTCGTTTGTGGTGCTAATCTATTTACAAAGGTTTTGGAGGCTGCGGTCGACTCTACAGGCCCGTACATGGGAACAATCGCACCGTTATTTCCAGTCTTTAACGAGGTGAAGAGATAGGAACCTACTTGGTCGACATGTACAACATTGAGGATGGAACCAGTCGATTTAACCATGGTGTTGGTAGCAGCACTTCCGTCTCCTGGATACTTGAAAGACGATTGCCAAGTTGAGGATTGGCCACCTATGGTTTGTGGTGATGGAATAATGAATTGAAGTTGTGAACTTGCACCATTAATATAGATAGTGAGATCACCTGTTCCTAGAGGTAGATCAAAGCTAATGAAATTTAGAGTCAATATATAGATATTGGTTGTATTACTGGTGGCAACGGAGCATCCTATTGCTACATTACTAGTAGCACAACCGAATATTGAAAATATTGAATTGGTTTGCATTGTAACCAAATATGTTGGTGTTTGGTATCCATAAGATGGACTCGGTACTATTGAAACTGAACCAATTTGATTTGGTAAATTTGGTACTTTAGAAAATGAATTAAAAAAAATGAAAATATGAGAAATAAAGATTAATATTTTTAATTATTAAAAAGAATTTCCTTTTTTATCTTTAATTTAACTTACTATTACAACTAACTGTTACTGGATATGTAATTGGAGATCCAGTTGATGGAGTAACAGTTAAATCTATATTGTATGAACCAACAGGAACATCTATTCCTAAGTGAAATACATTTTTAGTTGGGAAAGCAATTGGATATTGTTTGTAGCTGGCATTGTTAGTGATTTTAGTGATATTTGTTGTACCGGAATCTGTTATCAGTGAAATTAGTGAATTGGGACAATTGTTTTGACTTGGATTTGCCCAATATGAGTAATTTACAATTGCACCTATCGGAAATAATAATTTTTAAATGAATATTTTAAACAAAAGAGTTTTTTTTATAATTTTTTTAAAAAAGTCTACCTACCTGTTGAAAAAGAATTAAAATATGATACTAATAATATTACAATAATTTGAAAATATAATAAACTATACATTTTTGATTTAAAAATCAAAATCATTTATTTATTTATTTTTGTTGTTATCAATATAATCTCTATTTCCCTATTTTTTATTAATTAAAAAAACTATTACTATATTCTACAATGATTAAAAAGTTAAGGAATGAAATAGTAGTAAAAAGAATATATATATAATGATAAAATTACAGATCAATAAATAACTTAATGAGATGATCAGAAAACAAGGTTCCTTAAAGAACTGCCCTTTCAGAATTTTGTTTCCAATTTGATGAAAAAAAAAATTAAATAAATTGTTTGCTTTTTTTTTCAATGCAATTGTACCAAAAAAAAAATGATTTTTGATATTTGCGGAGTTGAAAAACTTTTGGGTACCGAACAGATGTGTTGGGCTTGAAAAAATTGGTCTTCATTTGCTCCATTGATGCAAAAAAAAAAAACAATTCTATTTATTTTAGATTATTCCCCGAAAAAAAACATTCACTTTAGATATATATAGATTTAGTACGGTTTTTTTTTTCTTTCTTTTTTTTTTCAAAATATCTTTATTTTTTTCATCCTTTTAAGAGAAAAAACTCCATTGATCATTGTTTGCAGGGTGGATGCCTCTTAACAATTAAAATCAAATTACAATGTTTTTGAGCGATGTTTTTTGGTGTTTGTGAAGATAGGATCGAGATATATATTAAAGACAATTCCACTTCTTAATTATACATTCAAATTGTTAATCTCTCAGTAATGATTTGGTTCCCCCATTAACTATTCAGAAGTGGAAAAAAAAAACAAACATTAGTGGTCAGTACACGTATGTGTTGGGTTTGGGTGGTGGCAAATTCCATATGTTTTTTTAATTAGATCTAATTAAAGTAAAGTTTAGTTTTTTGTTTTATTTACATCCAAATTAACTTCAATCATTCATTTTCACTATACCAACCACAACAACCATTTATTTTTTTGGTTCAGAACGATTTGCTCGTTATGAAATTTCATTCGAAATCATCACCCAAATAAACGATTGCTGGTAAATCCTCATTTTCTTCGTCATAAGGATTCATATCTTCGTCTAGCATGGTTGGAATTTCAAAGAGTGAAAGTGACCACTGAAATTTCTGTTCAACAAACCTTCGAATTGTTAAAACTTGTTCAAACAAGAACTTACGATCTTCACTCTTACTGTTATTATTGGGCAAGTTGTTGTTGTTGTTGTTATTATTGTTGTTGTTATTACCACGTGGTTGTTGTTGTTGATTATCATCGGTATCTTGGAAATTAGCTTCAATAAAAGACTTTAGCAAAGGTTTCAAAAAGATATTACTTGATATATCGGAAATAAATAAGTCAGACGGTCCCAACTCCATTTGCAGTGTCAAAACCTCTAGGAGTGTACCAAACAGCCTTGGTTTCTCGTCGACCAGACGATCACACTGCAGCATCAGAGTGATAAGCGACTTCCACTGGACAAAAGCACTGTAGGCCAAGCCGTAGATAAACAAAGTATAGCAAAACTCTATCTCACCAATGATACCGTATTCATCGCCAGCATAATATTTATCGAGAACATACTGTAGTGAATCTGACTTGTCCATATTCCACTTGGAGACTTCCATCGGTGTCGAATTCTTTGGTGGTGCACTTGGAATAACTGAATAATAAGGTACTCCCCATCTTTCAGTTAATTGATAATATTGATTGATTTGACTATTATTATTACTGTTATTACTGTTATTATTATCATCTTGAATATTTAAATTTCTACTCTTTTTAAACTCTAATATATCTTTATCAAGCTTATCAAGCATCTCTTGTTCTTTTACCAATGAATGTTGTGATCTGTTGCTGGCAATGGAATCGTAGTCATTGGCATCACCATTGATCGTTCCAGAAATCGGTAGTAGTCTCTCCAAGAGTTCCGGTGCTATATGCTTTGTCAGTGATTTCCATTGGAAGTAGCTACTATCATCGACTGGATATGCTGCCAGATTCCTATCGAATTCCATATTCTTCACTGCAGCGGTAAAAGACTTTACTTCATCCAACGTCAGTCTATTATCTTTGTGTAAACATATTTCATCTACCATCATCATAGTGTCATCATGATCGTCGTCCAATTCCTCTACACCTACATCCAATTCACCACTCTTATTATTATCCTTCTTCTTCTTTTGATTATCTTTCTTTTGTTGTTCTAATTGTTGCTGTAATAACTCTGTTGTCTTTTCATCTACAAAATCTTCATATTCTTTCGACCACTTTAAAACAATGACATCACCGTTTTTCTTTACATAAAAGAATCTTGACTGACATGATATCGGTGAAGAATCATTATTTTGATCCATAGCACTAATTAGAATAAAATAAACAAATAAATATTAGATACAACGCTAAAAGATATTAATATTTTTAACATACCTATAAGTAAATAAATGTACACCATGAGGTATCATTTTATAACCTTTGAACAAAGGACCACTAACAGTCTGTTTATTATCGAGTGTAATCGATGTTCCTTCATGTACATTCAAGCATAACAATGTAGTACCTATTTCATTTAAATGTCTTGCTCTTTCTTGATCCATATCTAATAATAATTAAATGATAAATAAATATATAAATTAAAAGGTAAGATAAATAAATAAAATGAAGATTAAAAACAAACAACCGATTAATTGTTTGAAGAAATTTCAAATGCAGATGAATGAACATGTTTTTTTTTTTTTCCTTTTTTAATTAAGATATCGATCAATCAACCAAATTTAGTTAAATAAGTTATATCAAGATATATATCTAAAAAAAAAAGAATATAAAATAAATAAGTAAACATGCCTACAATATTATTATTAGATGTTTCAATGTCAATGGCAAGATCCATTTACATTGGAGACCAATCTAATTTGAATGTTGCTGGATCGACTACACCTCGAGGAGTAGGTGAAGATGATGTATCTTCTGAAGATGATACCGATATCAGTACATACAAAGAGTTGATGAAGAATGCAATCTATTACTTTTTGCAGTTGCTAGAGAAGAATGGTCCTTACATGTTGGATTCTATTGCATTAATTGCCTATTCATCGAATGTCGTGGCAACTGTCAGCTTCACTAGAGATATTCAATCGATTCGTCAGTGTCTACTGGATTTGACATTGTGTGACACTACCAACCTACCGAATGCACTGAACGAAGCGGTCAAGCTAACCATTCAGAAATACGGTGCATCAGGTCATCTCTTTGAGATATTGGTATTCACAGATGCCTGTACAACATTCGATATTAATAAACAACAAGATAATAATAGTAATAAAATAACAACTACAAACAATAATAATAATAATAATAAACAAAATGATAATCAACAACAATCATTACTTCATCAATTAAATATACCTTTTGTAAATCATTTACATTTCATATCAATTTGTACAAATCAACAACATAAACATCCATTAAAGACTGCTACCAATCAAATATTTAATAACTCTATCAAATCTACATTGTATATCATTAAACAATACTCTACAAATAATATCCGACTATCATTAACAGATACAATCAACTCAATTGTTAATAATCATTGTATTGTATTGATATCTTATAATAATATCATAATATATATTAACTTTACAATTTATTTACCAATTTTAGATTCATTTTATAAGGGATTACTTACATTTGGTCATTTAACATCACCTATTACACTATATCCTTCGATTCACACGCTGTTTAAATATGTATCGGATCGATTCGATGCGACCAGTGGTTTGAATGCATTTCCCAGTGTTTTAACAATACTCGGATTCCTTCCGAATAGGAATGCCATGGAGTTGCCAACAGTATCGAGACATGTTATTGTACCGTTGGTGTCAGACACGCTGCCACCTCTCTGTTCAGTGCTACACTCTACTCTACGCAATCTAAAGTCAACGGCAATCGTTGTCATCAATGAGAGTGTCGAGTGGTACGGCATGTTGACTGCATCGCTCGAGAGCGACACTTCCGTACTGGTACTCTCGACGTTTATGCCCGGTAGCTACAACACCGATCCACTCATTGCCAAATCGATGACAGGTTCATCGCTAACCATCGATCTCTCACAGCTAGACGTAGGTCCACTAACAGTACCACCTACAACTACACCGCCACCAACGGCAACAGCAGCAACAACAAACTCTAACAATGCTAATGCTTCACCAACCAATACATCACCACCACAACAGCAACAACAACAACAACAACAATCACCAATTCCATCGTATAACGTCAATCAGAAAGATAGTACAAACTCTATTATCATATCTTTTATTAAACCGGATGCATTGCAATCCGATTTTACAAAGGTTCAACGTATTTGTAGATCCAGTCCATTGAAATTCGAGAATCTTGTGGTTGAATGCGAGCGTGTCCGTCAGATTGCTCTGATTTACCAACATCCACAACTCCTCCAACAGATGTCTTTAGTCATCCGAGAGGAACTTGGAATCAACTACATCGAAAGCATTCCAATACTTAAAGATCTATTAACTCGACTTGAAATTGGCTCCTACAAAGACGAAATCAAACTATATCGTGAAAGCTCACCAGTTCAACAACCACTACAACAACAACAAACTCAACAAACAATGTCATCACCTCCAGCACCACCTTTACCAACAACCTCTAAAAAGAAATCCGCTGGAATGAGTGTCAATAGTTTATTAAACTTTTAACAAACAAACAAACAATCAAACATCTTACAACATTCATTTACCTCTCTCTTTTTTTTTTTAATAATTTTTTTGAATTTTTTTTTTTTTTTTTTAAAAAACTAAAATAAATGACTTCAACTGTCGAATATCGATGAATGATTTGAATGATTATTGATTGATCAATCAACTCATTTCTTTTAATTTATAAATATAGATTAAGCTATTTAAAATATATTTAAATTTTAATAGATTTTTTAGATATATATAAATATATAGAGAGATGTCAGATCAACCATTGTTTGATGAATTTGGTAATCTCATTGAAGATGACAATAATGTAGATCAAGTATACAATGGAGAGGTCGATGAAGATCAATTTCAAGCTGGTGTTGATGATGATGAAGGAAATGATTTGACAGGAATCGATATGTCACGTGATGATGCTGATCGTGATAACGATGAAGATCATGATCATCATTCCAATGGATTGAATGGCAATGGTAGACAACAAAACGATAGAATGGAAGTAGATAATGAGTTAAAGAGCAATGCAATAGTTTTACATGAAGATAAAAAGTATTTTCCAGATGCATCGGAAGTGTATCATGGCGCTGAAGTCATGGTACAAGACGAAGACACTCAACCCATTAGCAAACCAATTATAGCACCAACGAGAACACGTACTTTTGCACTGACCGAACAAGATTTACCAACCACTACATACGACAAACAGTTCCTGATAGATCTACTGCAGTATCCACATCTCATTCGTAACGTTTGTCTCGTTGGAAATCTATCATCAGGAAAAACATCGTTTATGGACATGCTATTCCTACAAACACACGAAAAGAAATGGACACATACCAAACCAGTAAGTAATTAATTAACATGAAATCAATCGATCGATAGTCATTTGTGTTACCAATATTAATTTACCACCCTATCACCGTTTCTAGATGAGATATACAGATACAAGAAAAGATGAACAGGAACGTAGATTATCGATAAAATCAACACCAATGACTTTGGTACTACAGAATTCAAAGGATAAGAGCTATGTTTGTAATATTTTAGATACTCCAGGTCATGTCAATTTCTCGGATGAAGTTACCGCTTCGATGAGACTGTGTGACTCGGCAGTGATTGTGGTCGATGCGCTCGAGGGTGTAATGATGCAGACCGAACGTCTGATTCAACATGCCGTCAACGAAGGACTATCGATTGCTGTCATTATCAACAAGGTCGATCGTCTTATACTGGAGCTGCGACTGCCGCCAACCGACGCCTACTTCAAGATCAAACACACCATCGACGAGATCAACCAGATTCTCGACAAGGCATCGCATGGCAGTCAATCGATTCGTGTCTCACCGGAAGCTGGCAACGTACTGTTTGCTTCGTCCGAGATGGGCTGGTGTTTCACGCTGTCGTCGTTCGCCAAGATCTACTCTGTCAGTTTCGGAGGTGGTTTCGCACCCGAGGAATTTGCAAAGCGTCTCTGGGGAGATCTCTATTTCCACGCGGACAAACGTGTTTTCCGTAGAAAGCCTGACAATCCAGAGATGCAACGTTCATTCATTCACTTCATTTTGAATCCACTCTACAAGATCTACTCTACGGTGGTATCGAGCGATAAGGCAGGCGTGGAGAGAATGCTCTTTGAACTCGGAATGAGATTGCCGCGAGAAACACTCGATATGGATGTTAAACCACTGTTGAGAATCGTACTTGGAACATTCTTTGGAAAATCACAAGGTTTCGTCGATATGTTGACTACACTGCCATCGCCACTCGATGCCGCACCAACAAAGACAGAGATGTTCTACACCGGACCACAGATCGGCGAGTATGGAGAGTCACTCAAAAAGTGCGATCCCAACGGTCCACTCGTGCTTCACATCACCAAATTGATATGTCGTCCGGACGGTGTGAAATTCGATAGTTTGGCACGTGTCATGAGTGGTACCGTCACCAAAGGAATGGTGCGTGTTCTCGGAGAGAAATACACACCGGACAACGATGAAGATCTCGTACTCGATGAAATTACCAAGATCTCCATTAGCGAAGCACGTTATCAGATAGAGGTGGAGCAGGCATATCCAGGATCGTGGGTACTCTTGGAGGGTGTAGACAATTCCATCGTAAAGACAGCTACTGTCGTTGCAGAGAACGATATCGATTCGCGCGAACCTGACACCAGTGCTCATATTTTCCGTCCACTCCAATTCAATACCAAGTCGGTGTGTAAGGTGGCAATTGAACCACTGAATCCGTCAGAGTTGCCCAAGATGTTGGAGGGTCTGAGGAAGATCAACAAGAGTTATCCACTGGCAATTACACGTGCCGAAGAGTCGGGTGAGCACATTATTCTTGGTACAGGAGAACTCTATTTAGATTGTATTTTACACGATTTGCGAACAATGTATGCTGAAATTGAAATCAAAGTCGATGATCCAGTCATCTGCCTGTCGGAAACGATCGCAGAGACATCGGCGATCAGATGTCGCGCGGAAACACAAAACAGAAAGAATAGCTTGACAATGATTTGCGAACCTCTGGAAAAAGGTTTGGCCGACGATATTGAATCGGGTGCAGTTAAAATTGATTGGCCAAAGAAGAAACGTTCAGAGTTCTTCCAGACCAAATACGGATGGGACTTGCTCGCCGCCAACAATATATGGGCATTTGGGCCGGACACTTACGGACCAAACGTCCTAATTAACGATACATTCTCAACGGAAATCAATCGTTCTCACTTGATGTCCATTAGTGAGTCGGTGGTACGTGGATTCCAATGGGCCACCAAGGAAGGTCCGCTTGTTGACGAACCCGTTAGAAATACCAAATTCAAGTTGATCGATGCAACGATTGCACCGGAACCAATTGCTCGTTCCAGTGGACATATTGTACCCGCCGCCAGATCAGCCACACACTCTGCATTCTTGGTGGCAAATCCTCGACTGATGGAACCAATTTTCATGGTCGAAGTAATCTCACCACCCGATTGTGTTCAAGCGATTGAAACTGTTTTGACTCGTCGACGTGGTCATATCATCCATGATTTCCCCAAGCCAGGTACACCACTATATATCACCAAAGCTTTGTTACCAGTGTTGGACTCCTATGGATTCGAAACTGATCTTCGATCTCACACCCAAGGACAAGCATTCTGTCTGTCGACATTCGATCACTGGCAAGTCGTACCGGGCGATCCCCTCGATAAATCAATTGTACTTCAGCCATTAGAACCAAGTCCACAAGCTCATTTGGCTCGTGAACTGCTCATCAAGACAAGAAGAAGAAAGGGACTGAGTGAAGATGTAAATTTAAGTAAACATTTCGATGATGAACAACTATTACAATTGGCGCACCAAATGGGTGAATTATAAAGCAATGATCAAAAATTTAAAAATGATAAATAAAATCAAAAACAAATAATAAGCAGCTGTTTATTTATATTAATTTATAAAAAGTGGGATATTTATTTTTCTATATTTATTTTCTATTTTTTAGTTAATCTTAAATACTCCTTTCATGAAAACAATTAATTGTTTATCTTGTTTAGTAAGTTCGTCTGACCAAGCTTCCTTTAGAGCATCGATAGAATCACGAGAGATCTTTGAATACCAATCTTTCTTATCGTCAAAGTGTCTACCGAATGTGGTCTTGGTGTTTGAATCGTCGATGGAAATTGAAACTTCGTCGTCTTTCTTGGCGATGTTGACATCCTTCTCGTTGAGCTTAATTGATTGTACAACACCAATGTCGACGTGTTGTTGATTTGGATCTGGCAAGACAAGTGGTGTACCAATACGCAAGGTACCCTCCTTAATACGAACACCGACCAGAATTGGGTCCTTCTGACGGAATACTTTAATAACATCGAGCAAACATGGCCATACACAAACATTGGCGGTTTGCTCTCTAAGTTTCTCTTTAATGGCGCCAAAGTATGTCTTCAGACGATCGACAAACAAATAAATGGTTTCCTCTGACATAATTGTAATCTTTAGCTCGTTGGCTGTTTGCATTGCAGACTCTTCAACCTTGACACCGAAAGCAAGTAGAATGGCATACTTTGGATCTTTGTTTGCCATGATAGCGGCATTCATAACGTGCTTCTTGTGGACTGGACCGATGGCCTTGAAAGCAACTGGAATCTTTTCTCCCTTCAAGAAAGTAGAGAAAGCTTCGAGAGAACCAAGAGTTGAAGCTTGGATGGTGACACCAATCTCTTCGGTATCGTCGGTGGCGAGAACACTGTCGACATCCTTTTGTGCCTCACGCTTCAGCTCTTCGAGATCGTCGTCTTCACCAACAACGTACAAGGAGGTACCGGCAACTGCTTTCTCTAGACCTGGCGCGACAATCTTTACACCCATAGATGCTCTGATCGATTTGTTTGGAATCAATGCAGTCTTGACACGTGTTTCTCTGAGTGGTGGTGGCGTCAGCAGTGATCTGATGGTTGTGACGATTGGACCACCGAAACCACTGACCACAATCTTGTCACCCTCATTCAAGACACCGTTTACCAAGACGGCATCGACAGTTGTACCCAAACCTTCGATTGCCTTGACTTCAAGAATGGTACACTCCAATGTGTTTCTGTAGGTGACCTTCTCCGACATGATCTTTTGCATCAACTGGACGACCACCAACATCAAATCACCTAGACCCTCACCGGTAACGGCAGAGGTTGGAACCAACGATACAACCTTCTTGTAGTCAGAGTTTCTCCAGTAGAGAGCAGCATTCAACTCGTGTTCAGCGAGCTGAGCGATAATCTTGTTTGTTCTCGACTCGAAATCCTGAGCGGTATGTCTGTTCTGTAACTTGAGCTCCTCGTTCATGCTGAGATTGACATACTTTTGCCATTCGTAGACTCTGTCGACCTTGTTCAATGCAACGACAAACGGTGTCTTTCTCATACGCAAAAGATTGATAGACTCGACAGTTTGCTTCTCAATACCATGCACAATATCAATGACCAGAATGGCGAGATCACAAAGACCGGAACCTCTGGAACGCAAATTGTTGAACGACTCATGACCTGGTGTATCGATCAACAACAAACCTGGAAGCCTAAAGTTGACCTTTAACTTCTCGTTGATACCCTTGGTTTGCTCCTTGATAGTCTCGACCGGCACGAAGGAAGCACCGATCTGCTGAGTGATACCACGAGCTTCACCACCTTGGACGTTGGTGCTACGAATCTTATCGAGCAACGAAGTCTTACCGGTATCGACGTGACCGAGAATACAGAGAATGGGTGAACGCAACTCTTTCTCTGCTGGGGTTTCTTGGTTCTCTGGATTGCCACCGGCGGCAGTGGTAGTGGTGGTAGTAGTTGACTTGCTGTCCTTACTTCCCTTCTTTCCAGCTTTCTTTTCCCTCTTGGCAGCTTCCTTCTCCTCCTTTCTCTTCTTCTCCTCTTCCTCCAAACGTTGCTTCTCTTCCTCTTCCTTTCTCTTTTGAATGTCTTCCAGCGATTCCCAACCGTCGGCATCCCAACTCTCCATAACCTCCTCCTCAGCTGGTGGGCTGCTAGTAGTTGGTGTTGTCTCTTCAATCTTGATCTCACTGACCTGTTCGGCGAGTTGGTTGACATTGTCCTTCTTGCCTGGCTTCTTCTTGCTCGAGTATACTACTACTTTCTTTGCGTCACCTGGTTGAGCTGCGTTCTCCAATGCCGATATCTTAAAACCGGTTGCCTTTAACTTTTCGATACGCTCGATTCTCTCTCTTTCCTTCTGCTCCTCAGCTTCGATTGCCTTACGTTCAGCCTTCTTCTTTGCCTTCTCTGCAGCCTTGATCTTGTTACGCTCCTCATCTTCCTTTTCTTTTATGGCTGCCAAGATAGCTTCCTCCTCAGCCTTCTTCTTTCTTTCGTCCTCTTCTTTCTTCTTTCTCTCTTCTTCCTCACGTTGCTTCAAAAGGAATCCAGAGAGTTTCTCTTCCTGTTGTGGTTTCTTTTCTTGAGCACCTGGTTTCTTCTTGTTATTCTTCTTCTTTGCTGCTGCTTTACCTGTTGCTGCTGCTGCTGGTGCTGCTGGTGTTGCTTCTTTCTTTGGTGCTGGTGTCTTAACCTCTTCCTCTGACTCTGATTCCGATGCAGATTGTGCTGCTGGTGATCCAGTTCCGTCTTGAATCTTCTTTGCATCCTCAGCATCCTTTTCGAAATCTTCATCCCAATAGTTTTGTTTGTTTTTCTTTCCTTTCGCTGCTGCTGCTGCTTTCTTTGCTGGTGCTGGTGCTGGTTTAGCTGCTTGCTTGGCAGCTGGTTTAGCTGCTGGCTTGGCAGCTGCACCTTTCTTTGCTGGTGCAACTTCCTCCTCTGAATCTGACTCTGATTCTTCAGACTCTGACTCGGATGGTGGCAACACCTTCTTAGATGGTGCAGCAGCGGCAGCTTTCTTTCCTTTGGCTGGTGCCGGTTTCTTTGGTGCAACATCCTCCTCAGATTCCGATTCCGATTGTTCAGACTCTGACTCTGATGGTGATTCCAACATCTTCTTTGCAATCGATCCTTTCTTTGCTGCTGCTGCTTGCTTGGCAGCTGGCTTAGCAGCTGGTTTGGCAGCACCTTTCTTTGCTGGTGCAACTTCCTCCTCTGACTCTGACTCTGATTCCTCAGATTCCGAATCATCAGATGGTGGTAACACCTTCTTGGATGGAGCAGCAGCGGCAGCCTTCTTTCCTTTGGCTGGAGCTGGTTTCTTTGGTGCAACATCCTCCTCAGACTCTGACTCTGAGGCAGATTCCGATTCAGATGGTGATTCCAACATCTTCTTTGCAATCGATCCTTTCTTTGCTGGTTGCTTAGCAGCTAGTTTAGCAGCTGGCTTAGCACCTTTCTTTGTTGGAGCAACTTCCTCCTCTGATTCTGACTCTGATTCTACCTTTTGGTTCTTCTTTCCACCACCATTCTGATTCTTCTTTGCAGGAGCAGCAGCTTGCTTTCCCTTTCCTTTGGGAGCTGGAGCTACTTCCTCTTCACTCTCTGAATCAGCACCACCAGATTGTAACTTCTCAGCTTTGGCACGATCCTTATCTGCTTCCTCGGAATCCCAATAGTTTTCCTGTTTTCTTTGTTTACCCATTTCTATTAAATTATTATTATTATTGAAATTGTTATCTATTTTTGTGTTATTGTTTAAAATATATATATAAATATAAATAATATTTATATAAACATAATTATCATTATATTAGTTAGTTTGTTTCCTATCATTTAAAAAGTTTAATCAATTATTTTAATTTACCTTTCTTAATTAACAGAATTAATAGTGATACATTAAAAGATAGTAAAGTATTTGAACTTTGAACTTTGAACTTTGATTGAAACTAACTAGACTAAAAGTAAAACTAATAACTTTTTATATAAAACTGATATCAGGTTCGGTTTTATTGAGAAACAGATCCTTTATTATCAAACAATATTAATTTAATTAAAAATTTTTGTTTAGTTTAGTCTTTAGAGAAAAAAGATAGATAACCGAATGACACAAAAAATTGAACAAAAAAATATTTGTTTATTTTTTTTTTTTTTGGTTTTTCACAATCCATCACATTCACTCTCAATTTTTAACGTTACATAAATTTGTTTTTATCACAATTTATGATCATCAAATCACAGGTTGAAAAAAGATTTAGATATTAATATAGTTTCGAATGATCTTTATACATTTGATTGATTGATTGCTTAAAAAGTTAATTAATTAAGATTTATATGTAAAAATAAACGAACAAACTAAGAGAAATGACTATTTATTCTTTGTATATATTAAATAAAGCTGGTACCTTAATCTATCAGAATGTAAGTTGACAAACAATAAATAATAATAATAATATAGATTATATTGATTGATAGATAGATAGATAGATAGATACTAATCAACATTGAAACGATAACGATAAACAGGACTATTCAGATAATGCAGCAAAACTATCACACAATGCATATATTAGTTTAGGATCAACGTTTCATGGTTTACATGCGATCGCATCGAATCTATCGCCAACTGGTTCATCATCTGGTATCGAAGTAATAGAAACAGAAGCTTTTAAATTACAATGCTATCAAACACGTACAGGTATTTATAAATCATAATCATATTAACTTAATATTTAAACTTATTAATAAAAACATTCATTATATAAATGTTAGGAATGAAATTCTTTACTATATCAGATCCAAATCAACAGAATCTAGAGGAAACACTGCACAGTATCTATGAATTATATACAGACTACGTTTTAAAGAATCCTTTCTACGAATTGGAAATGTCAATTAGATGTGACTTGTTCGATTATAAACTTAATAGATTGTTGAAGGGTACAAACGACTAATATCACAATGTACGACGGCATACACACACACACACATACACCTAGTAGTAGAACTAATATAAAAATATTGATAATTATGACACTACAAGAACAACAATAATAATAAGTAGAATAATATAATTGTAAAACTTTTGCTTCTACAACAACACCAACAACCCAAATCAATCCAATCTGACAAAAGTATTCTCTCATATATATATATATTAAACACAACCATGTAAAGATAAATAAACACCACTACTAATTTTAAAACGAAAGTGAATAATTCATTTTCGTTAAGTGTTTCTTCACTTATAAACAACAAACAATCCAATGAATGAACAAACAACTTTGTTACATTGTACATGAATTAAATTAACTTTTATATTTATACAATTACTACATTTGCATTGTAATAATTTAAATAAACAAAATCTAAAGAAAATAAATTCTTAATTAATTCTCTTCTGACTTCTGAAAATCATCTCTCCATTTTCTCATATTAAAATTAGTATCGTTACTGTGTTGTCTATTTTTATTGAGAGCCAAGTGGTTGAGTGCAAAAAAATCCTCGACTCGAAGTTCTGTCAGTAAAATTGAAAAAACGAAAATTAATTCAAAAAAATAAAAATTTTTGATGAGCGTGCTGTGTGGTCGGTGCGAGAACAACAAAAGAGTTTTCCTGACTACATGAGCAGCCTTTTAGAAGTGGGGATTAATCAAAGATGAAGGTATGTTACTTTGTGTTTATGTATCTATCATCATCTCTATTACCTTACCATATTATAGATAGATTGATTGAAAGATAGATTGAACAGAAACAGAAAAATGAAAAGAAAGATAAACTAATTCTCAACCTACTACCTACCCACCTACCACACTATAAACTTATAGCTTAACATTGCCAACCCATCAACTGGTGCACAAAAATGCATCAACATTGAAGACAAGCTCAAGACGTAGGTATCAAAACAACACACAAACAACATATCAATCAATCTTCACCAACAGCACAAGCAGATATTAGATTTTAGAATGTAGTAGTGATGAAAAAGAATGAGAATGAGAAAGAGGAAGAACAGATTGATTGATTTAGAAAAAAAAAAGAGAAAAAATAAGTTGTTAACATAATTATAATTAATATTATTATAGCCGTTGTTTCATTGACAAGCGTATGGGACAAGATGTCGCTGTCGACACTTTGGGTGAAGAATTCAAGGGATACGTCTTCAGAATCACTGGTGGAAACGACGGTGAAGGTTTCCCAATGTTGCAAGGTGTTGCTGTTCCACACAGAGTTCGTTTGCTCTTGACCAAGAACTCCGGATGTTACATCCCAAAGAGAGACGGTGAGAGAAAGAGAAAGTCTGTCCGTGGTTGCATCGTTGCCGACGACATTGCCTCCTTGCAATTAATCATTGTCAAGAAGGGAGATGCCGAACTCGATGGTCTCACCAACGTTTCATTCCCATCACGTAAGGGTCCAAAGAGAGCCAACAACATTCGTAAGCTCTTCAAGCTCTCCAAGGAAGACGATGTCCGTCCATACGTCATCCGTCGTGAAGTTCCATCCAAGAAGGAGGGTCGTAAGCCAAACAGCGTTGCACCAAAGATCCAACGTCTCGTCACCCCAGTCACCGTTGCTCGTCGTAGAGCACTCCGTAGAGCCATCGTCGATCGTAAGGTCGCTGCTGCCACCGCTGCCGCCGATTACGCCAAGTTGATCGCTCAACGTCGTGAGGCCGAGAGAAAGTCAAAGAACTCCTCAAAGCACTCCAAGGTTTCCACCAAGGCTGCTGAAGTCGCCAAGCCAGCCGCCGCTGCCCCAGCCAAGAAGGTCGCCGCCCCAGCTGCTGCCCCAGCCAAGACTGCCACCAAGGCCGCCAAGAAATAAACTACTTAAAGATGGGTCGTAATATATATATTGGTGATGTTAAAAAATAAATCCTTCATTTAATTTAAAACAAAATATTTTAATTTAATTGTATAAATATATGTATATCTTGTTTTGTTTTAAAAATCTAAATTTGGAATTATGTATAAGTTATTTCATGAAAATTATTATTTCCAATCTTGGAATAAAGTATTTGGAAATCTAAAGAAATATGAAACAATGGAGAGAATCAATCCATTTATTTAGGTAAATAACTTATTTGTATGGCTTGAATTTGGAACTATTGAATAAGTAGAATCTAAAGAAAGAAATATTATTTTGATAATAAATAATGGAGAATCAAATCCATTTATTACTTTATTATTTTGTTTTAGATGCCATTTTAAGTTGGAAATATTTTATGAGTTGTATATGTCCATGTTGTAGCGCTATTGGTAATAGGTATTTAAATAGGGATTGGTGAAACAATTCAAATTCAAATCCAATTAAGATGACAGAATACTGGTTGTGCATTACTGCGTTGCAAATAGTTCCGTGAAAGATGTTGAAACTGACGAAACGATCGCCTTCCATATTCTTTTTGATGTGTTCAAATGCGATTTCAAAGTATTGGCGGTGTTCCACTTCTTCACGCATCGAAAACTCTATGGCTTTGTAGACGTTGATGGTCTTCGGTAGGTGTTCGAGCAGGTACGAAAGAATCTGTGGGTGATTGTGTGCGTGTAGAACATAGTAGTTCTCTAGCTGGTAGTTCTTGTGGAGGTAGATCAGTAGGTCCAGTCGATTGCCACGAACAATACAGTCGAATGCACTACCGACATTCATAACCAGTCGATTGTTGAGAATGTACTCTATGATGTGAAAGTGTTGATATTGACATGCACGCTCCAGTGTCATCAGGGTGATGGGCACATTGATTTGTTTGTGAAGATACTGGAATATCTCGAGCGAACCATGCGCCGTTACAATGTCCAATAGGATCGAGTTGTCTTGAGTGTTGAGGTGACCGAAACTATGAAGAATATAGATGATTCTTGTGAGGAATGGATAGATGTTGAGAAGATTTCCATGGAATATCGCATTGAGGGGAATGTTGGTGGTATTAATTGTGGCAGTTGCCACAATGGTTTCGATAATCTCGATGTAGCGTCTGCCATCTAGAACGACGTCATTCTCGCACGTTGGAATCGGTATGGAGAATACATAGCTGGGATTTCCACTGATAATTTGTTGCACTAAATCTATATTACATCGGAACGCTGCAGATTTCAACGCTCCATTGAAGTCCATTCGTTTCCTATCGAGTGGCATCCGGTCTACGTAGTTGAAGAGTTCGATGAGGTCGTTCTCAGCGAGTGTCGACAGCAGATCTCTGAAATGACACCGACACGATGCTGAAGAGATTAGCCGGTCTATCAGTTCTTTGCTGACGATCGACGGATGAATGTCATCGATTGTGAAATTGCCAGTTGGAAAGTTGCTCAGTATAAAATCCACGATTTCCAGTGATGGCGAGAGAAGTGCGCGTTGCAGTGAAATCGATTCCACGCCACCGGAGTACTGTTTGGAAACGACGAATTTGAAAGAGTCAAAGTCAGAGCGTTCTATAATATGGTTAATGGTGCGCGGTGTAAAAACAACGTCCGACCAGTTATCGCAGAGAAATTGGAGAAGCGACGGACCGTGGTGCGACGCCATCATACTGACATACTCATAGCCTTTCTTGAGATATCGGCCCAGCTTGTTGCAAACGATGTAGTTCAACATTGTCATATTTCCAAACTTGAAAGATCGCATTATAATATCGATGTAATTCATATCGTCGAGTTCCAGTGATTCCATTAGCAGCTTTGTTATTTCGAATGCTTCGATTGTCTCGTAGCCAAGATTGTCAAATGTTTTTATATAGGTTTTTCGTTGTTTTATATCCTCTGGGAAAGCGTTAGAGATGTGTTCGATGATTGTGTAGATATATGGGAGAAGTTGTGCTTCCACCGCTGTTTCCAGTGCGTTGATACATTGTTTGAAGCTGGGTCGATATTCGGCGATGAAGAAGCGGAACATCTCTATGTTTCCATGTCGTATCAGTTGGCGTTGCAATTTGAAGGTGTTGACATCGTCCATTTTCAGCTGATGTCGCTTCTCCGTGAGATATTTCGCTACTCCAAGATCGCCAGTTTCAAACGCCAGTTTCAAAAGCATACTGTTGTCGGTCGGCAAGAAATCGACGACCTCTGTGATGTATTCAAAGAAGAGATCGGATCGGCCATATCTTATCATCTCTGAGAGCGACTGATCTTTGATTATATCTATTCCACGTTTACACTTGAGATGTTTGTATTTCGATCGATTGATTTCATAGACCTGTTTGAAAATGATGTCTCTGATGGTTTTGATTTTCAGCAGTGTTCTTATCGATAGGAGGTTGTTCGGATCGCTTGCATTGCCAATGCCATTGAGAGCAAGACTCTTGCAACATGAGCATCCAATGATATTACTCCCATTACCTGTAATACCACCACCAATACCTTTGACACTATTATTTATATTTAAAGTTGTTTCAACTAAATTCATTGTTTAAGAAAAGATGTAGTTCTTAAATTGTTATGTATAAATATAAATATACATAGAAAAAAAATGTTGTAGTAATAGTACAAATAAATAAATAAATAAAATTTAAATATGGATGATGGGAGGACTGTGTGGTGTTTTAAAACAAAATAACTTGTAAAATTGATTGTTTAAAAGTGGTTGTTTTTTTTTTTTATGATTTCAAAATCAAATACCAAAAAAGGGGTAGGATCCTGGGCATAAAAAAAAAAAAATTTGCAAAAAAAAAAAAAAAAAAGTAAACAATTTTTTTGGTGCAACCAATAAGGTTCTGAATTGAATCATTTTTTCACTTATGTTTCAGTTATGATAATAATTAAATCAAATCTTATCTTTTACAAAAATGTGTTCAAGTTATATATTATTTATCCTTTTTTTATAATTTTTATTTTTATTTTTTATATAAGTTCATTTAAGATCTTTGTATCCATTTCGTTTACAAATGGAAAGGTTCTAGCAATATTCGTTTTTTCTTTTAAGAATTGTAATTGTTTTTCTGATTTACATTTACTATGCTCATATTCTTGCTGGTATCATAAAGTTGACCAGTTTTCAATTGAAAATCAAAGTTGTTTGCTTTTAATGCTGGACAGATTCGAGCTAGCAAATCAAGGATGCTCCTAAAGTCAGAGGCACTAAATATATATTTCCACCAATGTAGAAATGAAGTCGATGTTGTTAAAGCGAACACTTATCCAATCTTTGATTAACTGCACAACCAATCGTTGGATACCACGACCATTGACATTGGGTGTGTCTATAATTATATGCCTGAGTAAATCTCTGTAGTTGCTTTGATATCCAATTTATTGATAGATAATGATTTCCTTTAGATTTGGCATTGTTGGCGGATAAACTAAATATCCATGTTTACCTATAGATCGAATAAATTTAGTTTTAATATCACCAAAGTCATAGTTATCATCGTCAAAGGAGCTTCTAAACGTTCCGTTCTCCAATATAGTGTGTTTCTTATCGGTTTTGATAAAGAATGTTTCAACTCTTGACTTCTTGGATTATTAAAAAAAATTAAAAATAATAAAAAAATTCTTTATTTTTGTATAGTTAGTTCATTTTTAAAATAAAGATATTCAGAGATAAAAACAAAGTTTATTTAATATACAAAAAAATATCTAAAATGATGATTTAATTCAAAATAAATTATATTTAATTTGTAAATTTAATTTAAATTGGAATAAAACAAATCAACCAACTTAAATTTGAATGAGTTTTTTCAAAGTCCACCAATATTAAAAGATTAAAATAGTTTTGGAAAAAAAAAATAGAAAATCTATTCAAAGATAAAACTGAGTTTTATGGTTAATAAATGATCATCATGAATTCTAATCAATTTAAAATTTTTTCAAATCATTTCTATTGAAATCTTTTTGTGTTCAACTTCATTTGATGTTAATCCAAAGGCTCTGTGGTTTTGAGATATTAGTTTAAGCACCTCATTTTTTTAATCTCCTCAAATCTGAAAACAAAAAAAAAAAACAAAAAAACAATATTATTTTTCTAGCTTTTTTTGTAAACCATTTCGATTTTCGATCTTTTTTTGTTGAATCATGTCTTCCTTGTTTTTTTTTGGAACAGTTAGAATTTTTTGTATTGGTTGAACCAAAATTGTCATAATAAAAATAATATTTTGATTGAATAGATTGCAATAATTAAAAAAAAAAAAGTCAAAAAGTATTTGATATTCACTACTTCTTTATCAATAATGTCGTTATGTTGATGGATTTGATTGAAGATTTGTAAATTGGATTGGGAATCCAACTTGATGGATGTGAGACAATTTACAAAGCAATGAAATCTCGATTGCTAAAGATTCCTTTTTATTAAATTTTATTATCAAAATATCTAACCTCCTTTGTTCATATGCAATGAATAGTGCCATGGTAAATAAAAGTATAAATAAACATATAAAAATAATTTTTATAAATTCTAATAGTAATCAAATAATAAAATGACTTGTACATGTTGTAATAGAAGTGTAACTATGATTGATCATGGTAGTTTCAACTATGTTGATGATGTTGGTCATGTAGTTACTCCACCACAATCAGCTCCAAACGAAAAACACCCAGATGTCAAGGAGAAATTCTACCTTCTCCAAGTGAAGTTCGCCACTCCATTCCCATGTGGAACAACTCCAAAGGTCAGTGTTGCTATATAGCTTGTGCCGATCAAAATCAAAACAAGAACTTCAGAGTCTATGCCAAGGCTGTCAATATCACCAACACCGGTTTCAATGTCAAATATGTGTAAGTATCGTCAATACAAAGATCAAAATTTGCCTATATATTAATTCTATTAAACACATCTGATATTATTTATATATAAATATATAGAACCTGGGCAGACAGTGACTCATATGGTTATGGAGCTCTTTGGATTGCCACTTTCACCCCATCATGCTGTTAAATCAGTTTAGGTCAACTTTCTATCTTTACAAAGAATTTTAAATATGGAATTACATTTATTAGATCTAAATTAAATTAAAAATCAAAGAAAAATTAATAAATAATCTATAACAAAATGGTTTCTATCAAATTAGGAAACAAACACTGTTTTCTTTGAGATATATTTGTGGATACAATGCACTATAAAATGTGGTAATGAAACTATGATGATTTAACTTCTTATGACATAAAGGACATACCTTTCCTTCTGCTTTAAAGTTGTCCTCTATTAATTTACGTCTTTTCTCTAAAGTTTTATCTTGATAATTATCCATTATTAATATGCAGAAGCGCCAAATATTGAAATATTCAGTTTTTTTTAATTTAATATTCAAATATTTGGGTTTTTTTTAATTTAATATTCAAATAATTGGGTTTTTTTTTGTTGAAAATTTTAAAAATGAATACTGGAGTAAGTATGGTGGTTTAAAAATTACAACCCAACCTATGATTTATTTTTTAACTATTTATTAATTATATTCATATAACATAAGGATCATAAGGATCTATTTTAATAATTAAGGAGTGAATTATGAAACCATGGACAAAAAAACTAATTAACAACCCAAAAGTTATTAGTAAAGAATTATACAATACACTAATGCAAGACCCTGGAATACAGAATGCGGTAAAAGGTTTAAAAGTTTTTCAAAAAGTTATTTTAAATCACGATAAAGATCTTAAATTACGTCATTATGATCCACACAGATTTGCTATGGACCGTGACGCCAGAGAAAAACTACAAGTACCCAAAAAAGAAGGTAATCTTAATTATTTCCTATAATTGTATTTTTAAAATAGTATTTTTCAAACAAGAAATTTCATTGTTAATAAATATAATTCTCACTAGTGACTCAAAGTATGTCTGACACAACACGAATCAATAACGATAAGATGGCCAACAAACAAGTTGTAATCAATTTTTATAGAGCAAGCGATTCGTTTGGCTGTTTTAGTAATTTTTCATGTCATAATGTCCATCTTGCAGGTTTTGTTTGGCCTACATCCGAGCACTATTTTCAAGTATATCATTATCGATCGGTCATTGTTTTCTATTCTACTGCCTTTATTAACTTTGAAGTTTTGTTTGATTCATCATTAGGCTGTAAAATTTGAAACAACAGATATCAACTACTATCATGCAATTAGAGAAGCAAAGACACCAGGTAGGTTTGATTTCATCATTAACTTTCTCTCTCTCTCTCTCTCTCTCTTTGACCAAACATTAATGTTCTATCATATTCATTAAACTATCAGGTGACAGCGCTTCGATGGGTCGTTCAAGAGCACATCCATTGAGAAAAGACTGGGAGGACATCAAAGATAATGTAATGTTTGATGTTTGTCTTGCCAAATTCCAACAACACAAAGATATTCAAAAGCGTATGTTACATCACACCTTTAGATACTATATGTATCAAATATGATATTATTCATAGATAACTTATACTTCTTTTTTACTAAACAATCAGTTCTTTTGGCTACTGAAGATGCAACCCTAGTTGAGCACACTAAGAATGATTCATATTGGGGTGATGGTGGTGATGGCACTGGTAAAAATATGCTTGGCCAAACTTTGGAAAAAGTTAGAGATTTCATAAGAAATAATCCAAAATAATCTTTAAATTTTAGTGTCATAAATATTAAAAAGTATTTTATTATAATAGTTAATTTAAATTTATCGTGATACATTGTGGTTTGCATAGCTATCGAAACAACCAAATAGAACACTTCCCATGCCAAAAGTGCATACTCTCTTTTCGTCATCTTCATCGTCTATGGAATAGGATGCAGCTTTTCTTAATTTATATCCCGAGGGCTTGGAAATGTTGCTTTTGGGAAGTAATATCTACACTTCGTATCGAAATGGCTACTGTCCAGTGTATTAGCTTTTCTTAATTGAGGTGATTTCTGTGGAATTATGTTCTGGAGGTTTCCGCAACTGCTACTCAGTCTATTGTGTGAGATTCCAGAGTTTACATTACTTCCAGAGCTATTTAAATGATTGACTCTATTGTTGGTCGGACTGGTCGTCAGCTTTATACTTATATTTTTTGGCGAGGTTGAAGGTGATGTTTCGGATACACACGATTCATCTTTAAGAATTTCCTTCTTTTTAGAATTACTGAACAGATTTAAGAATTTCATTTTGTTGTTGTATAAATAGTGATACAATCTATATGTTAAATAAATAGATATATATATATAAAGTTAAGTTTCGACAATGGTTAAATAAAAATTATATATATAAATAAATATTTTATTGATTGGTAGATATAAATAAAACAGATTTTAAAACACCTATAATAAATAAAATCATTAAACTATCGGCATTACCTTCCGAGGATTTTCCATAGAGGCGGAATGGTTATGCAAAGGTAGTAACAGGTTTACCAACGAATGTAACATCGAATCCGGCTTCATACGATCCTTTCCTTATTGTTTTTTTTCTTTGATCGAATAGGCAATGAATAGATTGGACAACTTTGAGAATATATAGATGGTGGTGTATGATGATCCAAAGAAAATGTACTCTGGATGTTTAAATTTAAGGAGTGTCTATTCTTCTAAAATAAAGATCATAGATGCTTAATAAATTTAAAACAGTGATTTAAAATTGTGATAATCTAGTTTGGGATCATTTAACATAATGTTAGGATGTATGATGTCCATTCTCTTTTTATAATAAAAAACTAACCCAAAGTAATTTGAGAAGAATAATGAGAAAAATGTTGATAAGTGTCTTTTATGATAGCAGATAGTCAAAATTTGAACAATAGAAAAAAAAAAAAAAAGATTAAAAAAGGATACTTTTTGTGGGTGAAAGATCATGTTATTTCTTATGCTAAACCAATTAATTGTTTATAATTATTTCAAATTTTATTTAAAATATATCATCTTCTTCGATATTATAGGATGGTTGTTGTTATCATTCTTCATCCTTTACTATACTTTCTAATATAAAATTAAATACATCTTCAGAGTGATTTTTGTTGTGATAACCCTTAATGGGATCTGTGATTTCTAATTCAAGAATGATATGATTTTCTTTAAACAGGTGAAGTGTTTCTTCCAAGATGTCAAACAACTGATCATATTCTTCTCGTTGAAAGTCGTCTCTATATGACAATTTAATTGATTTCAAAGTCTTTGAATGAATCATTAAAAGTGGTCGGAGGAATTCGATATTTGCTGATAGAGTGCCCTCAACATCTTTGACTATATCAATCGCTAGTCTTTCAATACCATGTCCATCACCATTCGGTGTACTCATAATGATATGAGAAAGCAGTCTACTATAGCAGTCCTCATATCCAAAGTACCGAAACACAATGATATCTTTTAGATTTGGCATTGCGGGTGGATACACCAAGTATCCATTCCTTATTATTGCTTTTCGATAGGCGCGATCCAATTCCTCTTCTTCATAATCTTCATATCGAAAGTCTTGAAGGGATCTAGATGTACTGTCGAGCGCAGAATGGTCGGATTCATCGGATTCAATTGTGAAAACTTCCACTCTTGACATCATGTGATTAGCATATTCGATACCTTTATCATATGGAATGTATTTGATTGATTCGTAATCGAAATACAATGGTGGAGATCTAACTAAATTGTATCGATAGTTATTGTTATTGTTGAGTTCGAGGTCACCACGCCAATTGAAATGCTTGTTGACGATCATCTTTGAAATTATTTTAAAGAACTGTTTTGACACCTTTGCAACAGTGATAATTTGATCTTTATCAACGAAATATGGGAAATGATTTCTATAAAATCTGAATCTGCGACGTTTGTTATGGAAATCGCGATTCTTATCATATAGTAGTGAAAATGAAATTATCTTTTCCAATAGTAACTCTGAAAGTTTAATATTGTTGGTTAACGATTCTTCCACATCTTCTTTTTGAATCGATATTTCATCGTCATCATCATCATTATCTTCACCTCTATAAGACCTTTTCTCTACTATGAGCATTTGTTTCGCCAAAACATTGCCATTGTAAATGATATCATAAAGATAATCGTAGGTAAATATTCCAATTGGTTCAAAACGATCGTATTCAAGGCAATAGCTGAAATTTGCAATCCTTTCTTTCAATCCGCTAACATCAGATTCATTCCATTTCCTAAACCATACATTGAGCTATTAGCAATTAATATTAATTTTTAAGATGTCTAGATTGATACTTTTCCAAATCTAATAGTTTGTTAGTTAATACATACTCTAATGTCATTAACAACTCTTTGATAGATATCTTTGATAACTGATGTTCGCGTAACAGGTACCAAATTAACTATTTCTTTGAATACCTCAGTGGTTTGTTCAAAGAATACCTCAGCGATGAACTTGGCATAGCCTTTGACATCGAAATAGTGAGCAAACTTGTAGGCCGTGTGATACTGTACAAAGAATTTGACACAGGTGATTCTACTTTCAGTGGAGTGTTGATCACATTTAAAATATTGGTCATAGATTTTGATCAGATTTGAAAGCGAATTCCTATCTTTGTAATTCAAGATAGCTTGAGTAGATTGCATTGTTTTAACTGTTTCGATATCGAGATCTTCAAGATTACCAAATAGTCTAAACCTCTTTTTTGAACGACCACTTCCATATGATTCAGGAAGTCTCTTTTGTGCAAAACTACTATGATTATTATTATTGTTATCTGTACTCATTTTTCTGTAAAATCACAGACATATCTATAAAAATAAAATTATCAATTTGACGATTATAATTTTGTATGAACCAAATGATTTTTTTTCCTAGAAATTTTTTTTTTGAATTAATTCAACTGTAAGAACTAAGTTTATTCAATTTTTTAACAGATCACAACTATTAATAAGATTCGAATATTAAAAAAGCACGCATATGAGTTCTTATATCGATAGTAGATCTACCTCTTATTTCATTGTTGTATTTTTGATTCCATTATTCTAATCTTCTATCTATCAATAAATTTGTGTAATTCCATCAAATTGTTTTACAACATGATGAAATTAAATGAAAACATTTTTTTTTTTTTTTTTTTTTTGTTAAAAACTTAAAAGAATCCCTGGTTTCGAGATCTTTTCAAATGAAATTTCTTTTTTTTTTTCACTGATTCCCACAGCACCCACCCCATCAATGAAGTTTGCGACCAATCACCAAAAAAAAAGAAAAAAGAAAGTGTAGTGGAGAAATAATAAGTAATTAATTATTATTGCATTTTCTATTATTGATATGGACCCATTTAATTTAGAAATTGTTAATTATCTATAAGTTGTTTGTATATAAAAACTCATGTCAATATATATATATATGTTTAGAATAGATTATATACTTTAGATCTATATATATTATATATCATTTTTTAAAAATAGAATTTATAAATAATGTTTCCAATAATATCACCTTTCAATGGTGATCATGGATTGTTTAGTTCAAGCGATATTAATAGTAGTAGTGGCAGTAGTAGTATAGATAGTAGTAGTAACGATCCTTTTTCTCTAGGCGGAAGTTCATGCGTTTTAACAGTGCAAGATAGAATTACATTGGGATATGGCAGTATAGTTAGTGCGATACTATCGATTATTGGCGCGCTCGGCACTGTATTAATGATTTTCATAAAGAACCGATCGGCAAAACTACCGACCGACAGCTCGGTGCCGTCTTCACCCAACTCATCGGGACACTACTACCCGATTTCACCACGTGGATCTCCACATTCCTCTTTTAGTAATTACATAGCGCCAACTAGAATCAACAGTGGCGACACCATTCAAACGGCAGGCGGTGTCGCGCCAGCAGCGTTCGGCGAGAAGTCGGTCGAGGTGCGAACCACTTTCGTGCCGCTGCTCAAAAAGGTGAAAGGACCAAACAGCAGCGAAGATCGCAAAGTATCGCGATTGGTAAACCAACTGGCGCTAAGCGACTTGCTCTCCTCGTTGTTTGTGATGTTCTCGCGTGTCCTTTTCATCAAGTACAATGAACACTTTGTAAAATCAACCGGTAGCTTCAAAGATGTCACTCTCTGCAGCACGTTCTCCGGTGCCATCGGATTCTCTTTTCTAGCCAGTTGTTTCTGGACATCGGTTATAGCATTTCATATACACCGATTATTTATTTCTCGTGAGAAAAAGTAAGCAATTAATGAACACAACTTTTATCAACAACAATCTGTAATCTAAATATTAATATTAATAATCCCGATTTTCTTTATCTGTTAACAACTTAACGAAAACAACAACAATAACAACAATAGACGTTATCTTATGATATTTTATTATTTAGTATGTTGGTTATTACCACTATCATTTGGTTTTGGATTGATGGCGTCGGCCAGTATTACACATGCACACAATATGTCTTGGTGTACAATGAACAGATGGACGTTACTCGTTCTCTTTTATATACCATTGGTACTTACGATTATAACCTGTATCATCCTATCTTATAAAGTTAAGAAACATTTAGATTCACTTTCTAGATCTATAACAAGTAAGTAAAAGAATAGCAGCTTTCGCATCACATTAATATTAACATATTCTCCTCTATTAATGTTATTATTTTATTATTTTAGAATTGAATTCAATACAAAATAGAATCGTTTTAAGATTGAATCTGTTTGTTGTTGGTTTCATAGTTTGTTGGACATTCAATTTAATATCTTTTTTGGTCTATCTCTTCGGACATAGTTGTGAGAATTTCTACTTGGAATTTCTATCCAATTTCTTATCTCCTCTACAAGGTAACATTGAATATCAATATAAATAGCGCGGTTCATTAGATTATTAATTTCGAATATCATCTAAATTTAAAATTAATAGGTTTTTGGAATTTCATATCGTATGCAGTTTCAAATAGAAAAGCTTTATTACAATCTTCACTTGGCAACTCACTCACCTCGATATTAACTACTCAGAAGAGTAGATATAGTTGTTTATCAAGATCATCTTCATCTTCTTCGGTTCCTATCATCACCACCGAATAAAACTGTTATTATTTATTTATTTCATAAAAACAATGTTTTGTTTTGTTTTGATCAAGATCAGTATTATATGCGATCTCTAGAGACCAATAGATACATCATTAAACTTGGCTAAATTGTTACATTTAATTCACACTTTAGTTAGTAAGTTCTATACCAATGATATTAATAGATAAAAAGGATTGCTATAATAATGTTTTATCATTTACTTGAGCTTTGTGACTATTTTTAGATGATCACATGATACATTAGAATTGTTTTTTTTTTTTGTAGTTTTCTTCTACTGTTTGAAAAATCTAATAAAATATCTTTTTTTTTTTTGAATATGCTTTCGTTTCAAGAATTATACATATACAAACATCATCAGAATGTCTACAGATAGCAATGTTGATACCAGTAGTTCTTCATTGAACGAGAGTGGCAATGTAGAGCAAGCAACATTTAATTCTCAAGATACGAACTCACTTTCAAATCTTATCGAATGCTATGACCTATATTTTAGGTTCAATCATCGTAGCAATACAACTACAACTAGAATCCAATGTGTTAGCCACTTTGTTGAGTATCATTATGCAAAGTATTCACACTACTTCGACCCAGATGGTTATACTAAATTCATTGCCGAAGTATTCTTTGATCCATCTCAAGAGGTATTCGATCAGCTATTATTATTACATTTTGAAGAAAACAGTGTTTTACTTGAAACCGTTTTTTATAAAATAATTAGCCATAATAGAGTAAGTAACAACAAAAAGAAACAAGATTATTAATTAGACAAAATGATCATTCAATATTAACTTCTAAAATAATATAGTTTAAACCTTGGTTCCGTCAAATGAATGAATACAGCGTCACTCGATTGAAATACAGAATTGGACAATTCAGATATTGGATAGAAAAAGATCGTCTAAAGAAAATAGCGATTTTCAAAAAAAAAAACCTATACGATATAGTTTACAATAACAAGAGTATATGTCAACAGATTAGCAAGACTGAAACAAAGACACGAGTAGCAAATGATTACATCAAAGTGGAATCAAACAACAACATTATATTATCGAAGCTATTGTTGGAAAAGATCGTTTCATATTCAATTGTATTTAATGATTTCTCGGAGCAAAGATATAAGGAATCAAGCTATTCAGCATTCAGAAATGAACACACCAATCTCTCAGATATTGTCGATGTATCACAGATCTTAAACTTTGCATTGGTATCGAAACATTTCTTTTCATATGTTTCAAAGGTGGTCAATAACAAGCATTTCGATTGGAATGGATTTCTCAATATCAACAACACCAGCAACGAATACAGTCTAGTGAAATCAGCACCATTATATTTCAATTATGAATCAATTAAATACATTCCATATGATAAAGGTGTTGGTTATGCCTATCGACTGATGTCAAGAGTCGAAACATTCGTGATTCAATCAGATGAAGGTGGTTATTCAAATGGAGACCAAGTTAGAAAATCTATTTTTGACCAGCAATACAGAGATTTGGATAATATAGAATCAAACTATAGATACTACGTTGTAACCGATAGATATTTGGTTTATCCACCGCCAATGCCAAATCTCAAAGAGATAGTCATTACCAAGTATCTTGGATTCGAACAAAATTATACAAAGTTACTCACCCACATCATGGTAACCACACCGAATGCCAATGGAAATGGCATTGAACGATTCACTGTTAACATTATCAAAGATTCAAGTGATGATCCGGATTGTAGTTATCTTTATTTCCTCAAACCTCTCTTTGATTATCACTCCAAGACACTCAAATCAATTGATATTTCTTATAGTTTATTAAATAGAGAAGACTATACTCATCTTTATGTACTAATGGGTGATATAATCCCACAAATCAAAGAAAATCATATCAATTTGACTATGGTGGTTGAGAAATCATCTGAACCATTAGCAGCTTATTTTGATGATGATGATTCACCTGAGATTAATCAATTCTTAGTAGACACTATCCAAATAATTAATAAATAATATTTATAAATAAATCATATAAAAACATTGAATTTCGTTAAAATTATTGGTTTTTTTTGTTACTTTTCAACATTTTTCCCACTTTAACCTTAATTTCATAGTATCTTTGCAGGGATTACTGGTTTTAGGTAAAAAAATAACATATTTCAATTTATTTATTATAATTAAGCTTGGGTGATAATTAATTGATTAATTCTTTTCTTCTTTTGAAATTAAATTATACTTTTAGTTTGTTGTTATTAGCAATATATAAATTAAATAATTTAAATATTTTAAAAATAATCAAACTTGATTAAAAAAAATGTCACTTTGTTAATTTTAAATTGGTACTCAAAGAAAGAAACATATATCAATTTTTTTTATTTATAATTATTTGTTAAAATTATTTTACAAGATTATTTAAAGATCAGAAAATGGGTTCTTTTATTTCAAAAACAAATATTTGTTATTTTAAAGATACAGATATAGAAACAATGGATGATGGAGTTATTAGTTTTACAAATTTCTCTCTTCAGAATGTAAAAGCATATTTAAATATTTATAAAACATCATTAGATTCATTTGGAACAGAGGTTGGACACCACTCAATTGTTTTGGATGTTGGAAACGAAACAACTGATGAAGAACATCCAATTGGTCTAATGGTACACCTAGTCATTCCGAAAAGGGATGAGAATCAATTGGTAGATTGTGCTGTTCATAGATACAACAAGAAATCAGATCTACTCCTAAGATCAATCTATCTTGGAATAGCCACATTTCCAAACAAAGTTCAAAATCTTAGGGAACTGAGAACATGGTTTGTCAAAAGATTCGAAAGACAATTCATTCAAGAGCATTGTAATGGCAATTTTAAATGGTGCTCAGATACCAATTGCCATAAATATTCAGCATTTGTGGTCAGTCAACTTGGATTGGAATGGCCTGAAGGTTTCAAAATACTAAATGATTATCCTTCGTGGACAATTGATTTGGTCTCTTTTTATAGAGATACCATTCTCTCTTCTCATTCTTCATCATAATCTTTTGTTATCTCTTCAACAACATATTTATTAATAATATATTTTTTATTTTATAAACAATAAATTATTTCTAATTTTTATTTTAATTTATCTTAATTAAATTTGTAAAGATATCAAGACTATTAAATTTATTATTCCTTTATCTAACTAACTGATAGTCTGATCTTTGACCTTTATCTAATATATTAATTTAAAATTAAATGTACTAATAAAAATTAAGTAGAAAAGAGTAAATTAAATTGTAAATTGATTTCATATTTAAAATGATTTAGTTAAACTATTAATGTTTTCTAGAAAATGATAATTCTTTGAAATATATATCGCTCTTTTGTTTTTCAAATAACTTGAATTCAACATTAAGCTATCATAAATTATAAATTAATAATAAAAATAAAAACAGATTAGTTTAAATGATCATAAATAATAATCATTTTTTTTTTAAAAATGACAAGAAACATGGTCAGTTGATTGGAGCAATTTTTTATGGGTAAGATCAAAAATGATCATCAATTTTTTTGATTTTTTTTAAGACCAATAAGATATAAATATAATGATACCTTCAGATAAAGTTAAAGATAAAGAAAATGTTATAGGACAAAAGAGAACACATGAAGATTTACTTCTCGATGAATCACTCTCATCTCAACAATTAAAGAAAATAGATAGCACTAAATCAGATGATAATAATCAAACAGATAAAAACAACATAATAGAATCATTACACTCAACATTTAATTTCAAAGATTTCAATACACTTACAAACTTTATTGGAATCTATGATCTCTATTTTAGATGTAGTCATAGTGATTCTACAGAATCAGTAAGAGAACAATGTGTTGGTTTCTTTGCTAATTACCATAATGACTCAAAGTATTCACACTATTTCGATGTCAGAGGTTTTACTAAATTCATTGCTGAAGTATTCTTTGATCCATCGGATGATGTATTCGATGCTCTAAAGGTATTAACTGCTGAATTTAAGTTATTTAACACTGGTGTTGTTAAGCCTACTTATCAAGCAATTATTGATGACAAAAGAGTATGTATTTATTATTAAATAGTTGATTTAAAGAACTAACTAACTTATATATTTAAATAGTTTAAAGAATGGTTTATTAATTTAAATGAATCAAATATCAATCTTTTGAAATTTAAAATTGCGAGATTAGAAGGTTTGTTTGAACCAGAGCAGGAATACAAACTGAACTTTTTCACCTATGAAAAGTTGTATGATATCGTTCATCCTGTCAATGCCAAACTTTCAGATATAATGTTGGATAATATCATTGCGTATATTATCAGTACCAATAATGTTTTTGTAAATTTCAAAAATCTTACAAATGAGTCACCAAAGATCATTAAAGGAAAACATCTATTACATTATGCATTGGTATCGAAACAGTTCTTTAAGGCCATTGCAAAGGCAACCAATACCCGATTAGTATCTTGGACAGGATATCTCAATTTCAACTTTGACAATAACAACAACAATAACCTTAAAAATAACAACAATAATAATAATGAATACAGTTTATTTAGATTACCACCAATGTATTTCGATTATGAATCAATCAAATATATTCCATATGACAAAGGTGTTGACCATATCAACCGTTTTTTTTCAAGAGTTGAAACCTTTACAGTGAAATCCGATGAATTCGATCATTCAGTGGATACATTCTGTTACTCAGATACAACAGATCCCGATGTTTCAGTTGCGAGGGAATCAGTTTACAAGAACAGTTTTAATGATCATGAAACTATCGAAGAACAATATCGTCAGAGTATGGTGGAAGATGGATATTTGGTATATCCTCCAGTAATGCAAAATCTCAAAGAGATCTATGTTTATCAATACCATGGATACAAAGTTAACTACGACAAATTGCTATCGCACATCATCCAAGGCACACCAAGTGGCAATGGTCATGGAATTGAACGATTCACCATGGAAGTCAAAAAAAATTTTGAAGGCAGACCCTCCACTATTTATTTTGATTTCATCAGAACACTGGTAAAGCTACATTCAACTACTTTGAAATCCATTAGATTATTATACCCTAAAAAGAAATTCAATGATTCTGACTATAGGAATCTAGATGGACTCTTGAAGACTATACTTCCGAAATTGAATGATCACGGAATTAAATTTTCGTGGAATATCAAACTTGATCAAAAAAAATTTCAAAAAGTAAAACGATCAGAAGATGTATTTCAATTCCTTCTACAAATTTCAGAATTTAATGAATAATTAATTAATAAAAACATTGGAGTGTAAGTTTAGGAATTAATTTTGTAAAATAAATAATCTCCTATCTTAATCTCAATTTATTATATTTTAAAATAATATTTATTTATATATTTTTTTATAATATATATAACTAAATTTGATTCAATTGACCAAACATTTATTATAAAAACCTCTATTTTAAAAAAAAAAAAAACAATAACAAAATGATGAAAATAATAATTTAAGTTTTTGCTCTCTCTAATATTGAACTATTTTACTATGTTCACCAATGCAAACATTACTGAAGGTAGTGAAGATGATGACTCTGGTGAAAACTTCGGTATTGATACAATCTTATGGAAAGCTCCTTTTTTTTTTGCAATAAAAATAATAAAAAAATAACACTTTTGTGTTTTATCTTAGATTTTCATTTTAAACCTTTGATCTGCGGTAGTTCTTTTATTAAATAGAATTAATAGAAATGAATTCAGAAAAGAGGACGTTTGATGAGATTAATCAAGATCAAGGTAATAATGCAACAGGAGGCAGAGGAAAGACAGGACGGACAGTAAGAAAGAATAGAAAGAGATATGTTTATGAAGGAAATAATTCACTTTCAGATCTTATCAAAATCTATGATCAATATTTTAAATCAAAAGATGATAAATACGATTTGAATTCAGAAACAAAATTGAAATGTGTTAGATTCTTTGTTGATTATCACAACGATGACAAATTCCCACATTACTTCGATGTCAAAGGTTATGCTAAGTTCATTGCTGATGTATTCTTTGATCGATCTGCAGATGTATTCAATGAAATTCTAATGTTAAAAAGTGTAAGACAAAACAATGTATTAAAAGATATTTATTACAGGATTGTCAAAGATAATAGAGTATGTATTGAATTACAATTAATCTTCATTTATTTAATAATACTAATAGTTTGCTATTAAGTTCAACACTTTCTTTAAAGAGTTGAATGAATCAGATGAAACTCAATTGAAATCAAAGATATCGAGAGTTTGTGATACATTCGAAGAAGAGAGGAGTGAACCACTTGACTTTTTCACCTATAATAATCTTTATGATATCGTATATAATGACAAGAGTATTGATGAAGAAGAAGATGATAATGTTGAATCAATAAGAGAAGAAACATCAACAACAACAGCAACAACATTAATAACAACAATAACAGAAACAACAACAGATACAATAACCACCGACAATAGTATTTCCAAATTATCAGATATATTACTTTGCAAAATCATTTCAAATTTTGTTGCCTTTGATAATGATAAGGATGAAAGAACCTCTCGAGACTATAAATTCAAAAATCTGCTATTCTTTATACCTTATCTCATAGATGGCGAAAATGTAATGAATTTTGCATTAATATCGAAACAATTCTTCAGAGTTGTTTCAAAGATCATCAACAACAATCTATTCTATTGGAATTCATTTATCGATATCAACAACCAAAGTGATTACAACTTAATCAAATCATCACCACTGTATTTCGATTATGAATCAATCAAATACATTCCATATGATCAAGGCATAGAATATGCCAATCAATTGTTGTCAAGAGTTGAAACATTCGTAATGGAATCAGATGAATATGATCATTCGATCAATGGTGGAATTTCTAGATCGGAAGATATATACATTGATTACTACGAACCTGACGACATTAAGAAAGCTTACCGTGCAGCAATTATTAAGGATGGATACTTAATACGTCCACCACCAATGCCAAACCTCAAAGAGATCATTGTTTTAGGGTATCATGGATTCGAAGAAAACTACAGTAATTTTCTGAAAGATCTGTTTGTTAGCACACCCAATATCGATGGACATGGTATCGAACGATTCACAATTGACATGCGAAAAGATTGGAATTGTTGCCCTGACTATAACAACATAGACTTCCTATCATCACTGTTGAATTACCATTCAAAGACACTAAAATCAATATTAATCAATAGTGAATCATTTGATATGGAGGATCTTGATTTTTTAATCGATTTCCTCGATGAATTTATACCAACATTAAAAGAGAACAATATTGATTTCAAGTTTACTACATACGACCCAATCGATAGACTTATTCAACATAGAGATAACAATGCAGTAATTAGATATCTTTCGGATAATACGATATACCATTAAAGAAGAAGATACTAAATACTTTTAAATTACTACATCGATATGTTACTCATTATTATACTTTAAATATGTTCTTCTCTTAATAAAGTTGATTGTGATCAATGACAAGTCAGGAGGAGAATCACATTAATTTTATTGAGTACTGTATTTTTATGAAACTCAATAAAGAATTTTACAAATTACTGGGTGTAAGTTAATTTTTCAATTTAATCAGGTCAAAAAAACAATCTTCATCTTATTTTTCTATTTTTTTTGCAAAAATAACTAAGAGAATCAGTTTCTTGATTCATACTTTGAAAATTTTTCATTGTTTTTAGTACTTTAAACCATGGATGTTTTTTTATCAGTATTTAAATGAATGAAAGATAGATGGAGTTTCATTTAGTCGATCTATTTATTAAACATTAATTTTGTAGAGTTGTAAATAAAATATATTTTTATATTTATTTATAATAATATTAATAATTTTGACAATAAATAATAAACAATAATAATGGGACAATCTTTAAGTAATAATAGTTTACAATCAAACTATAATATTGAAGTTGTCAATAGCAATCAGACAATACTACCAGATTTGATATGGAGATCGATCATTGAACTATTATCATATGATCAATGTAGAAATCACCGACACGATTTCAATGTATTATCATTATCATTGATATCTCATTATTGGTTAGTGAATATCGTTGCTAAATCATCACCTAAAATCACAACACTTGACAATAAATGTAAATTCTTAATAAACTATCCTAAATCATTTCAAAGATCACAAAAGAAATTAAATAATAATAATAATAATAATAAAACAACAATAACTAATAACAATGATAACAAAGAAGAGAACAAGTTTAATATTGGCAAACTTACATTGAAATTTGGTAGAAAAAACAATACAAAAATAAGCAATTCAGGTCAGTGGTTTGATAATTATAATAATGCATTGGCAACCAATTGGTCGTTAGATTCGCTGACTTTTGTAGACTCACCATACTCACTGCCCCTGATTAAACTCTCGGTTGCACGTCAACTCCGCAAGCTAAGAGTCTACAGCGCTGACCTGCATAATCCAATCATCTGGTCGGAATTCCCCAAGCTCGAAAAGTATTCGGTATTCACCAGAAGACTTGTTGCCTATCAATCTATGTTGCTACCGAACCAGTGCGACGCAGCACTCGATTCGCTCCGATCACTCTCACTCTCGCTGCCATTCCAAAACAAGCAGGTGTTCAATACGGACGTGCGGAGCTTCGAAAACATTCGGTCACTCCGGCTCTGTCATTACCACAGCGCGGAATGGGGTCGTCGCAACGGCGAGGAAATACCGATCAACATCGAGAAGATGTTTCCCAATGTTGAAACACTGAAACTGAATCATCTGTATCATAGAATGATCGATGCTTCTGTCTCGCATCCCGGTGAAGAACCGCAGTCTTTCCTAGCGGGACTGACCAATCTCAGACATCTCTCCATAACCAACGAGAATCGCTCTGACGATCGAGACAGAGAACTGAACATTCTGCTCATGATGGAATATACGATGAGCGAGAATATCACTTCAAAGGTGTTCATGAAGGATATCACATCGATCGGTCACCAACTGGAAACCATCAAACTGAAAGGTAAATATACTTTGACGTGTCAGTTGTTTTCGGTGATTGGACAACTTGTCAATCTGAAGCGATTGTCGCTGACCGAAGCACTGGATGTCGGTCATGTCAATCAGTTGGTGAAGCTGACCGACTTGGTCAGACTCTCTGCCAAGTTCAACGAGCATCGATCAGACGAGAATGCATTGCACCACTTCCTCAGGAACAATCAGAGTGTCAGACATTTGAAAGTTCGTGAACTCACGGATATCGGTAAGCGTGACAGACAAACACTGCTGATTGATCTACTCGAACAAGCCAGTCCGATACTTGAAGAAGTCCGACTCATCATCGATCAATCTCTCAAGAGCACAGCACCTCCTACCAGCTACTCCAACATCAATCAAACAGTGACATTCATTACCGACAGTCAACAACAACAACAAAAACAACCAAAACAAAAAACAATCCTATGAACTCTTACCACATCCGAGCAGTCAGCTTGATGAACTTGTAAGAACTAGTGCTTCTTTCACCATGCAAGTCAAGTAATTAATTAATTTTCAAATTAATTATAATTAATATTAAAAAAACAAATATATTTTTATATATATATATCAAATCTGACTTGATTGATTGATTGTTTTGTTTTTAAGATAGTAATATAAAAGAAAATAGGAACTATGTTGTTTATTCTTTCACTTTCAATTTCACTTTTTATTTTTTTTTTTATTTTTTTATCAATTTTAAAACACAATAATTGATATCTATTAAAAAAAAAAAAAAAGTTGATTGAATTAAAATTTTACACAACACAATTCTTTTTGGTTGATTGTGTTTTTATTGTTCTTTTTTTATCACAAAATTTTTTTAAGCAAAAAAAAACAATAAAAAAAATTCTATTTTAAAATAAACAATATTGTTAAGAAAAATCTTTATTTATATATAAATATTTAACCATCAAAATTAAAGAGGAAGATTAACCAATCTGTAGTAGTTTGTTTAAGATCAAATTATAAATATAATATATTTTTTTATACATATAATTAAAAAAATAATAATAAATCACAAAAAAATTTTGTTTTTTTTTTAAAAAATAGCTTGTTAGCAATAAAAAAAAAAAAAAGAAGATTAATCAATCACCGATTTCAATAAATAAGAGATTAATTTGTTTTTTTTTTGTTTTATTTTATTTTTATTTTTAATTTTTTGCATTACAGTAGTGAACAGTTATTTGTTTATTGGTGATAGTTGTATAGATTCTTTATTATCTTCACTGTTAAATTGTAACTTTTTTTTTTATTTTTGTTTTTTTTTGTTTTCATACACATCACATCCACACTCCTCACTATTTATATATATATATATTTATCAATCATATAAATTTAGATCGTATCATACTAGATCAATTAGATTATTACTACAGCTATAAATAAAATAAAAAGCCATGGCAGAACCGTAAGTGTTTAATCATCATCATCATCATGATCATCATCATCGGAGATCTGATGATACCTCTCTCTAATAAACAATAAATCAAGACATACTTTAATTAAAGCTACAGGTTTAAAATGTTGTCTTGATTTATTGATTTGATTTAAAAAAATAAATTAAAAATAAAAGTTATTAATGTTTGTTATTATATATTTATAGAGAAATGTTTAAATTATTATTAATAGGTGACTCATCCGTTGGAAAGACCTCACTTTTATTAAGATTTGCTGTAATTATTATTAAATTTAGAACAAAACAAACAAACAACAAACAGACAAACAAACCAAAACTAGATAACATAAAACAATACAATTGTTGTTGTTATTTATTGTTTGTTGTTTTGTTTTATGTTTGTTAGTGGTGTTGTTTTAAGAAAAGCGCAAATATATATTAACACATTACCTTTTTTATAACAGGATGGTACTTTTCAAGAAACCTCAGTTAGCATGACTGCTGTCGATAATGTGAGTTATTATTATTATTATTGTTTTTTGTTTTGTTTTGTTTTGTGTTAATTATCTGATAATGATAATGATAATGCTGATGATGATGATAATGACAAGGTGTAAATGCTGTGATAATGATGATAATAGTAGTTGTTACTAATTAGATTAATAATAATAATAATAATAATTTACAGAAAGTACATAATGTAACAATTGACGGAAAGACAATTGCTCTTCAGATATGGGATACAGCAGGTCAAGAGAGATTTAGAACAATTACATCATCATTCTATAGAGGTGCTCACGGTGTCGTCGTTGTCTATGACATGACCGACCAGGCTTCATTTAACAATGTAAAGTTATGGATGCAAGAGATTCACAGATACGCTTTTGCTGGTGTTAGTAGAGTTTTGGTTGGTAATAAATTCGATCTTGATGACAGAAAGGTAGTTTCAACTACCATGGTTAAAGTAAGTGTTTAAAACTAATTAATCAAACAATCAACAACAACAACAACAACAACACAGCAGTAACAATAACAATAGCAATAACAATCCACACAATCAATCTTATTGTTTATTTTAAAAGCAAAACAAACAAACAATAACTAACCTGCTTTGTTTTTAATTAATTATAGGAATATGCAGATTCTCTTGGTATTCCATTTTTAGAAGCCAGTGCCAAGACAGGATTTAATGTAGAGCAGATTTTTTTGACTATCGCAAACGAAATATATAAGCTACCAACGGGATTATCAAAAGGAACTGGTGGTGAGAGATTAAGTCTCAATACCAATCAAAAGAAGAAATGTTGTAGTTAATTTTTCCACATTCACAAATTTTAATTGTTTAAATTCAATAAACCAAAGCCTAAATCAAAATAATGATATCAATTTTAAAAAAAAAAACATTATTAAACCGATCATGATTGTTCAAACCAAATTGTTATATAACAAAAAAGGTAAAGTTAAGTAAGTTCCAACATTAATTCCATTGGTACCATTTTAATGTTAAATGTTCAATTTGATCATTATGATCAGGTTTTTTTGTATTTATTTTTATTTAAATTTGGTAAAAAAAAAAAAAAAACGAATGACAATTTAAATGATATGACAATATTATCGTAGATTTATGTGAAATGTTTGGTCTACTTAAACACTGTGCCAATCTTGGTAGAAGTGCAAGTAGTAGCAATAGTAGTATTAATCATATTTCATTGATTAATCAATCACAAGCATTGAAAGTTTTGAGTAGATCAATCAATAGATATTATTCAACTGAAAAAGATAAAGAAAAAGTAATTATTATCTTATATATCGATGGATCGATTTTATTATTATGTCACACACTTGTTAACTTATCTATATATAATGAATAGGTTGATGTAGCAGAATATACAGTGGATAAAGTTAGAAATTTCAGTATCATTGCTCATATCGATCATGGAAAGACAACGTTGAGTACGAAGCTACTCTCGCTGACTGGAACACTGCCAAAGAATATCTATGGTAGCGGTGAAGACAGTTTGGATCAGAGTAAGCAGATCAAGCATGACAATAGGAGAGAGCAGTATCTCGATAAGTTACAGGTGGAGAAAGAACGTGGTATCACTGTGAAGGCACAGTCGTGTTCGATGATCTACAGGAATCGTGAGGATGGCAAACGCTATCTTCTCAACTTGATCGACACACCGGGACATGTCGATTTCAACTACGAGGTTTCTCGTTCGCTCATGGCGTGTCAGGGTGCGTTATTGGTCGTCGACGCCTGTCAAGGTGTGCAAGCTCAGACCATGGCAAACTACTACCTGGCGTTGGACAGCGGTCTGGAAGTGGTGCCGGTGATCAACAAAATCGATTTACCCACTGCCAATGTGGAGATGGTGAAAGAACAGCTAAAGAATACATTTGGATTCCACCCGAACGATGTTATCTGTGTGAGTGCCAAGTCGGGTATTGGAATCACCGATATTCTGCCGGCGGTGATCGATCGTGTTCCGCCACCACAGGGCGATACGAAAGCACCGTTCAAAGCACTGCTTTTCGACAGTTGGTTCGATCGATTCCGTGGTGTCATTTGTCTTATCAATGTAGTGGACGGATCCATTAAGAAAGGCGACGTAATTCAATCGGCTGCCAGTGGACAGACCTATGAAGTTCTGGATTTGGGTGTGATGCACCCCGAGCAAGAGTCCACGGGTGAACTACGTACCGGACAAGTGGGATACATCACACCAGGCATGAAAACAACACAGGAAGCAAGAGTCGGTGATACTTTCTTCAAGAAGGAAACACCGGTAGAAGCACTACCCGGTTTCAAACCTGCGAAACAAATGGTATTCGCCGGTGTCTACCCGATCGATAATCTCGATTACGTTCCACTGAAGGAAATCTTTTGAGAAGCTAATGCTAACAGACAGTTCGATATGCACGTCGAAAGAGACGTCGGTTGCACTGGGCATGGGATTCCGTTGTGGATTCCTCGGTCTGCTGCACATGGACGTCATTCTCCAGCGTTTGGAACAAGAGTACGGTCAGGTCGTCATTGCAACGCCACCCACCGTTCCCTACAAGGTGTTTATGAGAGACGGCTCAGAGAAGCTAATCTCTAATCCCGCTGAATATCCAGCGAGTGAATTCATCTTGCGAACAGAGGAGCCCATGATCATCGGAAAGATTGTCGCGCCCAACGAGTATTTCGGTGGTGTACTCAAACTTTGTATCGATCACCGTGGTGTGCAGGTCGACCACGAATCACTCGAAGGTGGTCGTATGAAGCTATCGTTTCAATTCCCGCTCTCTGAGATTATCACTGATTTCTTTGATAATCTCAAGCGAATCTCAAGTGGCTATGCGTCGCTCGACTACGAGGACAACGGCTATGCGACTGCCGACGTCGTCAAGGTCAAGGTGATGTTGAACGGCGAGGAAGTAGACTCTTTATCATCGATTGTACATAAAACTAGAGCGGCACCGCACGCTCGTTCGCTAGTAAAGCGTCTCAAGAAGATCATCGACCGACAGATGTTTGCCGTTGCCATTCAGGCTGCCGTTGGAAACGATGTGCTCGCTCGAGAGAACATCTCGGCGATGCGTAAAGACGTCACTGCAAAGTGTTACGGTGGTGACATCACACGTCGAAGAAAGCTGCTCGACAAACAAAAAGAAGGTAAAAAGAGAATGAAACAAATGGGTTGTGTAGAGTTATCACAAGAAGGTTTTTTGAAACTAATGAAAAATACTGAAGATGATGATTGATTGATTCATTTCGATAAGATCGATCCTTAATGTAATGTATTTCAATCATCATCATCATCATCATCAAAAAAGAATAAAGTAAAAACAACAACAAACAATAAACTATAATATTAAATTAGCAACAACAATTTACAAATTTCATATTTTTTTTCAAGTAATTCCATTTGAAAAAATATCTTCCATAGATATTTTAGAGATTTTAACTTTTCCAAATCTTTTTTGTGACCAATATTTTATTTTTGTTTGTTGATTGATTTGCGAGTTGATCTTTTAGAGTTACTATTTTACTTTTTATTTACAAATCTTCTAAAAATAATAAATAAATATTTATAATATAATAATAAAATATTAGTCATAGTGTAGTACTTATATAAATAACAGTAGTTGTAAAGATAATAATATAATGGGTATGAAAATATAGAATACACATAAGTTTGTGTTTTTGTTTTTTTTAAAAGACCAATTTCATTAATAGATAAACTTTGTAGCATTTGGAGGAGGACGAGGAAATTCAGGAGGCACTCATTCAAAACCGGGAGTTCCAAATACTGGTGGTAGAGGAGGTTCAGCTACTCCACCAAGAAATGGTACCGGATTTGGACAGAAAACACAGGGATCAGGTTGGGGTGCCTAAATGAAAGAATCAATAACAAATAAACAATATCCAATCCCACCATATGATTTGGGTTCATCAATGTACATTAATTTATATAATATTGTCTTCTTTTTCATTTAAATCTAAAATTCAATCAATGTTAAGTTGTTGTTATTGTGTATAGTAAAGAACCAGCAAAAACCTTAAAATTAATTTAGCTCATTTGGTTCCCTGGTTCAGAATGGTTTTTGATTAGATTTTTTTTAAAATTGACAAGTTGGATATTCAATAAGTGAAATTTTTTTTATGATCTAAAAACTTACTTGACATAAAACACAATAAAATAGAGGTAATGTTCTTAGTAAACTTTGAAATTATTTTGACCTTTCGGAAAAATAGATTGTAATTGCATCATCCTTATTTAAGTTTAGACTTTTTTTTAATAAATTCAATTTTTTATTATTTTTCTTATATTAAAAACAAGATATAAATATGTAAAATCTACTAGTCATCATTTTTCCTTTTTTAAAATTTACAAAAAAAAATGCGTGAGTTTCATTAATATTTAGAAACATTCTTTATTTATTAATCATTTTTATATATTAATAGGTCCTAATCGTTCTTTATATTTATCCGGCCAAACTTATAATCCAGAAGATATTATAAACCTGGTAGTTCCTTGTAAACTAATTTTAAAACACCACAGGAACAACCAATCAACTATTTGGAAAAGTACTAAATCCATTCAATTGGGGAGGATAGAAATATTTATCTTTTGATAGGAATATTATTTTTTTATACTTTTAAAAAATTATATAAAAATAAAATCAACCCCCTTTATTTTATAATTTTTTAATTTATCATATTATAAAATCAATTCTTTTATTAAAAAAAAACAAATCATCCATTATTTATTTTTATCTTTTAAAAACAATTTTTAATCTCACAGGGGGTGCCAAATTAAAGCGAAATAAAACGAAAAAAATATAATGATTATGTGTTTATTTATTTTTTTGATTAATTAATGACATATGCAGGAATAGGTTTTTAAAGAACAATCCAATCATTTTTAACAATACTCTAGTAAATTAGCTAATTTAGATTTTTAGTTAATTATAGTTTACTAAAATGTTGAGATTTAATTCATCTAAATTACTGCAGCTTGGCGGCAAAAGCAATTTAAGTAGTAACAGTTTCAAACTATATAGCAATAATAGTAACAATAACAATACAATATTAAAGACAACATCAACATCAACATCACTATATAGTTATAACAAAAGTTTATTTAAAAATGTTCAAAATAATAATAATCTTTATTTATCATCATACTTTTCAACAACAACAACAACAACTTTAAATAATAATAGTAGTAGTAATAACAATAGCAGTAATAATAAATATAAACAAGAAATTATTAAAAGAGATGATTCACCAGAGACTATACAACATGATATTTTCAAGGAGATCGAAGGTCAAGTGATGAGTTGTATCGAACAAGCACATCTCGATTTGATTCCAAAGTTTGCTGATTCGCCACTGCCTTGGGATTACGAAACACACTTGGCACTGACATCGTGCTCACCCTTTATGTCACTGGTCTATCCAAAGACGATATATGCAACACTGTCACCACCGCTTGTCGCCTTCCAAAAGGTGTGGAATTCAACGATGCGTCGTAGTCGATCACGTCAGATCGCAGAGATCATCGACAACGACAACCAACTGATCGAACTCACCACTGCCAAGTTTCTCGACCTTATGTCATCGCTCTCGAACTTCACTGCAACACCCTCACAATCACAACATATCAAATCACTGTGTACCGACTACTATTTCAACAAAACGATAGGACCAATCATCGAGTGTCTCTCGCAATCTCTACGCTTCACAAATCCCGTGCAATTCAAAGTGAACATCGATCAAATTCAAAGTGCACAACGTACAAAACTACAGCAATTCGGTAGTAATCTATTTATTTCAATACATTATACAATCGATGGTATGTATGATTAATAGGTGATCTGATGATTAGTTAATCAGTTAAATTACAATACTAATATCATGAATTCATATTCAACTTATCAGGAACAATGGGAGTTAATCAATTTAAAGAAGAGAGTTGCCAAAGATTGATATCCTCTGCTATATGGCATGCTACTTTACCAGAGAGTTCAGATAACGATACAGTTGTAGTAGACATTGCCAAATTAGATTGGAAGATTGCTTTCTTGTGTCCCTCTACAACAGGTTTAATGGCAGTCGAACAAATGGTACCACCACTTCAAATATTATCATCTATTCCACCAAACAATGACAACCACAACAACAACAACAACAACAAAAACAACAATGATATTCATAAAGATGATCAAACAAACAAACAAACTAACTAATTAAATTATTAAAAAAAAACAAAAAAGTAATAATACAGTTATTGAACAAATTATTTATACTCTACTTTTAACATAAAGGTTAGTTTATCGGTCGGTTTTTTGTTTTTTGTTTTAATATAAAGTATATATTATTTTTTTTTTTATTTTTAATTTTTTGCATTTTGAGATAGAACCAACTCTTTAGTGTAAACATCAATCTAGTTGTTCTTTCTACGTTGAGCAATGCTGACACTCAAAACGAGGTAATCGTAACGATGACCATCAAGATGTTTGATAGCTTCTTCGGTGGATTTAAGATCGGCGTAGGTGACGTAGGCGAAACCTCTTGGCTTACCATCGTTTTGCTTTGGTACGTTGACCTTTTGAACCATACCGAAACGACCAAACAACTCACGAAGATCCTTCTCGTTGGCATTCTCTGAAAGATTAGATACAATAAGACTTGGTACTTCAATTGGTGAAGCTGGTGAATATCCACCTCTTTGTGATGGTAAAACGTATTTGTTTTCTTGTACTTTTTCTTCTTTCTCTGGCTTGTTCATTGACATTTGAGCTAATCAAATCAATGTTGATAATTAAATAAATAATAATTATAAGAGGAGGAGTTTAATATCTTTACGCTTTGTTTTTGTTTTTGTTTTGATAAACTTACTCATCTTTATGGCTTCGTAGTATGGACACTTTGAAGTGAAATGGTTTCTCTTACAGTTTCTACATACAATGACATCCTTCTTCTCCTCTTCAGAGACAGTGTTTCTTGATAAAGTTAAAAATACTTCTTCACCAGATGATGTATTCGACATTCCATTAGTTCCAGCACAATCACCAAACTTTTCCCACTTTCTTCTTTCGTCTACTCTTTTATTTCTCTTTACTGGTACTTGATATTCTCTGAAAGTTTTAATAATCTACAAAAAGTAATAATAATAATAATAATATTATTAGTTAACAATCTAATCTTACAACAATAACAACAACAACAACATAAAACAACAATAACAAAAACAACAATAACAAAACGTTATATCAATCATAATTCTTGCTGTTCCTATATTCCTACTTTAATTCTTATTCCTATTCTCATATTTATATTTCCATTATTATTGTGGATCCAAATCGAAAGATAATGCCAATGCTACTGTAACTCTACTATTACTAAAACATTGATTACAATAGTTTTTTATTAAACTTCTACGTAAATGTCTTATTTTTGTTGATCTCCAAACGATTATTTGTTGTTTCTTATTGTTTTGTTTTGTTTTGTTGCTTGATCCAAACAAAGATTAATCTATAACGTACTTTAACATCTTCACCCTTATCATTCTTGACAAAGATCTCTATAACTTTTTCCTCTGGTACTTCAGCCCAGCTCTCTTTTTGTGGAATTGCAACAGTTGCCATTGTTGTTTGTTTCGATCTCTATATAATTTGATGTAATATATGTATTATATAACGATTGATTGAACTGTTTGATATCAAAGTATTCTTAATAACAATTATCAATTAAAAAAAAAAAAAAAAAAAAAAAGTATTTCAAAAATTTCTCAAGTTTAAACTTCATTTTTTTATTATTTTTTTTTGATTTTATTTTTTTTCAAAACAACCTAACGAATATGTAGTTCAGTTTTTTTATGGAACACTAATAGTGGCCATTACTATCTATTGAAAGTAACATCAAATTAATTATGAAAAACTAGTTTCATGAATTTACTCAGTGGAATAAGATAGATAAATAAATAAATATGTTATTTTATATTATTTTTGTTTTTTTGTTTTTGTTTTTTTTTAACAAACATTTCCTTCATCATTCTCTTCACAATAAAAACAAAAAAAAATCTAGAAAATAATAATAACATATTAATTAAAAAGATAGAAATTATTGATTGATACAAATAATATTACTGGCAAGTCAGACTGACCAATAGTTAACCAAAAAAAGTTATGTTTATTTTTAAAATAAAAAATTTTGGTTTTTTTTTAAAAAAAACCATCAAAAAAATCAAGAAAATCAAATTCGATTCCCCAAAATATTGATTAAGATTTTTTTTATGATAAAAAACTTTTTAAATAATATTATTGTTGACAATAATAACAACACCTATTCATAATAATATCTGATTCATCCATCATCGGTAAAAACAAAAAAAAAAACAACCCAACATATATTAATATAATTTAGAAAAAAAAGAGGGAAGAAGGGTCACCACCAAAGTCACTATAGTAAGGATGAATGATCAATCATGGAGACACCACCCACTCTAATTTCAACATCACCAAAAGCTTCATCCTTAATTAATTCAACAGCATTGTTGTCTCTAACACCAAAGGAAGAAACCACCAACATTATTGTTGAAAACAGCGGTAGCAATAGTAATAATAACAATAATAGTAATAATAATAATGTTGTAATGGCAATATTTGATAATAGTACAACAACAACTAATAATATTGAAGATAATAATAAAAATAATGTTAATAATTTAAATAACAACAATAATAATAATAGTGGAAAATCTGTGGGTGGAAATTTCAGTTCATTACTACAAGCCATAAAAAAAGATGACAGAGACTTTATTGTCGAGTTTTGCAAGAGTAACCCGCGTGGTCTGACAAAGCTGGATTTCAGAGACACCGACGGTAGAACACCCATTCACTACTGTATCGAATACGATGCATATGCATCGCTTGACATCTTCCTTTCATGTCAATCATCACTGGTAATCGATATCAATCATAAAGATAAAGATGATTGGTCACCTTTTCATTGTAATTATATTAATAATACTATTTGATTAATTTAATAATAATCATTTACTAATTAGTAGTATATATTGTTGTTGTTGTTGATTATCATTTTAGATGCTGCATTGTTTGATAGAATTGATTGTGCATTACTGTTGATTCAACATCAGGTGAATATCAATTGTTTGACAAATGATAATTGGACACCGCTACATATATGTGCTTGGCGTGGACACAATGACTTTGCTACTATGCTCATTGAAAAGCGTGCCATTCTCTCACTAAAGACAAAACAAGGACAGACTGCACAACAACTTGCAATGAACTCTTATCATTTCACTTTGGCCAATGAAATAGGTGAAGCAATGTTAATTAGAGATGATTATGAACAGCAGCAACAACAACAACAGCAAACACAACAAATACAACCAAATAGTAATAGCAACAGTAGTTCAGTTGTAACAACACCAACAACATCACAACAATCTAATAATACAACACCAACAGTTGTATCACCGATTTTAATATCACAAATAACTTCAACTTCAACTTCAACTTCACCATCACAACAACAACAACAACAAATATCATCAACATCTGTTATGACAGATGAAATATCACAAGAAATATTATCATCTTTACAAAGAGGAGAGATTCCTCAATTTCAAGATGGTATCAATTATAATGGGCTAAAAGATCAGAATGGAATCTCACCGTTGCATATCTGTGCAATGTATGATCGTGTCGATGTAATTCACACTCTGATACACAAGCTGCGTATGAATGTAAATATACAGGATAATAGTGGACGAACACCTCTGCACTACGCTTCGTATGCCGGCAAGATCGAGTCAATGAAAATACTGATTCAATACGGCGCAATTGTAAATATTAGTTTGGCAAGCAGTAGCAGTGAGTATATCCCGCCAGCAGCAGCCATTGGAATCAACGCACCAAAGCTACGAAAGGAGCACGGTGTCACACCGCTTCACGAAGCGGCATCTTGTGGCGATATCCGTGCACTCACTCTGCTCGTTGCCAACGGCGCCAACGTCAATGCTCGATCGTACTTTGGCACGCCACTCCACTACGCCGCGTCAGTTGGATCGGTCGAGATGGTGCGCTATCTGCTGCAGATGAGTGCCGACAGTCGTATCCGTTCCGACCAAGGACTGACAGCGCTACACGTCGCCGCTTTCCACGGACACACTCAATGCATATCGGCACTCATCTCGCAGGGTGGCGCAGAGGTAAACTCCAAGGGCGAAGACGGAAGCACGCCACTCTTGAAAGCGACAATTGGCGCGAGTGGATCGGAGTCTCGGGAGAATAGTCTGCAGTGTATTAGCGCGTTGCTGGAGCGTGGAGCCGATCCCAACATTCCCAACGATTGCTATGAAACACCTCTTCATTTCGCGGTGTACTACGGGCTGACCGACATTGGTCAGGCGCTGATTGGTCGTGGCGCCAATCTCGAGGCGAAAGATTGCTGGGGCGAAACGCCACTCCATAAATCGGTCTATCAGAATCACAGTCGCGTGCTGGAACTGCTCATTGGCATGGGAGCACGATTGGCAGCCGACAACTACGAGGGTGAAACACCACTGCATATCTCCGTGAGAAAGGGTGCTTCCGACTGCTCGCAGCTTCTCATCGAGAAGAGCGCGCCACTCGATATCTGTAATAAATATGGTGAGACACCGATGCATTATGCATGTACATACGGCTCGATCGAGCTGACAATGTTGCTCCTCGAAAAGGGTGCCACTCCACATTTGCCAGATGCTCAGGGCGACATTCCGCTCATGGTGGCGCTGCGTAAGGGATTCACAGAGATTGCTCTCGCTCTGATTCGTTGGGGTGTGCAAGGCGGTAGGATAGAGTTCACAGAGCAAATTAGGGATCGCGATTCATTCTCTGGCGAGGTGGGAGAGTCGCCTTTGGTGTCGCCAATGCTGCGCCCCAATAATTATAGTGAGCACGCGCTTCACGCGGCGTCGATGGCTGGATACTCCGACTGCGTACTGGCGCTACTCGGAGTTGGCGCAGACATAAACGAGTCAGAGTGCTATGGAAATACTCCGCTTCACGGTGCGTGCTTCAGTGGAAACGCAGACCTTGTCGATATGATGATAACGATGGGTGCCGATGTAAATAGAACCAACAAAGACCAAGTGACACCACTGCATGTGGCATCGCTATCTGGCTATTCAAGAGTTGTCGAAGTACTCATGTCGAAAGGAGCAAACTGTGCGAAATGCGACCGTAATGGAAACACCCCACTGCACTGCGCGTCACTCGCAGGCGATGTCAACTCAATCTCATTCATGTTACAAACAAACCAGATTCCAATTGACCTAAAAAATGCAAAACAATGGACACCTCTACATATGAGTGCATCTGCCGGTCATTTAATGTAAGTTTAGAAATATAATAATAATAATAATATTTTTAATTTAATTTCATGATAAAATCCAAATCGACTAACAACAAAAAAAAAACAAAACAAACAATAATCGATTATACATATTTAGATGTGCAAGATATTTAATTAATAATGGCGCCAATCCAAATATTAAAGATATTTCTGGAGATACTGCTTATGATACAGCGATGGCATCTGGACATATCGACACGGCAGCCTATTTAAAGAATATCAAACCAAAGAAATCATTGAAAATATTTGGAAATTAATAATTGTTGCAATTCAATCTGTAAAACTATATACATCCAAACAATACTATAACAATAAAAAAAAAACCAACAATCAATAAATTGTTGTTGTTGTTATTTTTTTTAATATTCTGGAATAAATAATTCTAGAATAGCAAAAAATTAATCAAGCAAATCAAAAAAAAAACAAGTGATGATTATTTTTATTGAAAAATTGTATTTTCCTTTCCTGTACAATGTTTCATATTTGGTTCGATATACCGAGGAGAACTGATCGATCGATTCAAAAATTAAAAGATTTTTATTAAAAATAAAATTCGGATTCGGAAATTTACTTTCAAAATGGGATCATGTCTTCCAAACATTTATAGAAGTTTTATAAGAAGTTTTCAAGTTTTTTGTTTTGCAAATCAACAATAATTATTCTAAAAAAAGTGATATCTATTCAGCTCCGATTAGATTTGTCAACTTTGTTTTTTCTTGATTGATTCGACACAAAATCAAAATCATTCAATCTAAATTTCTGAAATTTAAACCATTCCATTGTTGTTATAGTGCTATGAAAAAAATTATCTTTTATAAATAAAAATAACAATCACCAAATTTGAAAGTCAAAAGGTAAATGGATGTATTAAGATCAACATATTGTTTGAACAAAAACAAAACAAACAACTAAACAAAAAAAACAACTAAAAACCGTTTTTCAATTCCATTTGGAATAGATTTCCAATTCTAATTTGAGATTCCACAAAATGATTGTTACCAATGTCAACTTACAAACTAACTAAAAACAAGGTTTGCTAGTTTTTTTTTATAACCTAAGGAAGGATGTAGGGAAAGAAAATAACAAACATTCAATAAATATATTCTATCGATGATATAACCGCAAAAAATTCGACCTCCATACAACCAATGAAAAAAATTAATACCTAAAAAAAAAAACAAATAAAAAAACAAAAAAACAACTTACAAAAGTAATAAAGTGTTTTAAAATTCAATTGAAATTGACAATATAAAAAAAAACGACATTTTTTTTTCTAACCACTTAAATTAGTTTGTTTATTTCCAATTTTGGACGAGCAACAAAACATCTTGTTGCAATAAAAAAAACAACAACTTCAACCACATTTTTCCAAGGATCTTAAATTTCACAAATTTTTTTTAATTTTTTTATAATTATTAAAAAGAAAAAAAAAATCACTTACAACAATATAATAATTTACAATAATAAGAGAAAATAATAAAGACTAGCCACTTACACACACACACACACATAATCATAATTAATTCATTATTCCAATTTCAATATTATTTTATATTTCAATAATTTTATTTTTTTATACTTATTATTATTAATGGTATACAAACAAACATAGATAGATCCAGGACTTTATAAATATATTTTATTTATCTTTTTTTTTTAATTTTTATTTTAATAAATGAAACATTAAATACTTCTACAACAAAAAGAAAAATTCCAACCCAAAAGTAATATTAACAATATTTTATTTTAAAACCCAAACAAACAAACACATCTTTTGTCTTGTGATATAATTAATTATTATAATTAAATTTTTTTGAGTCTAATAGATGAAAATCTAATGTTTAATTAATATAAAAAATATCGTTGAAGTGAATAATAAAAATAACCAGGATTTATAAAATCATCGACATCATCACATTGTTACAGATTCAATTTGATTAGGAGAAAGAGAGAACGAGAGACAGAGAGTGTTGGTGTGGGCAATGAAATTAGTTTTTTCAGTAAAATAAGTCAAACACTGCAAATATTCAGTAAACATCGCAACGGTTTTTCATTAACTCGACATTGTTATTTTAAAAAAATAAAAAAACACAATCTAAACCTCAAATTTTTCAAATAACCAATGGATATTTTCATTGTTTTAGAAGTTTGACAATAACAAACATATTATAACACAAACACACACACACACGCACCACTAAACACACACAAAACACACCCCCAACACACATACTCTACTGCAAACAAATGACCACCAGACTTTTCATTTCATATTGGTCTTTGACTTTTCTTACCCGCAAATCAATATTCTTGCAGTTCTAAACTGCAGTAAAAACAAAACAAGGTCCATTCCGATACATTGTTGGTTGACTTTAAAAAAAATAACATCTTCATCATCTATATAAATATAAAATCATCATCATCTTCATCATCATCATTTTTAATGAAGACATACTTATTTTAATCATTCCATTTTCTGGACGATTATAATTAAATATTACAACAACAACGCCAAGAAAATCTATCTTGGTTATATATTTATATATATTTTAAAATATACGTTTGATATCACTTCCTTTTCCTAATGTTAACAATCATCAATTAAACATTGGATTAGATAGTTCTATTTACTATCATCTTCTTTGATTTGGTTTGTTTTGTTTGTTTTGTATATAAAGAAATTTAAAAATATTAATTAACAAAAATTATGTTATTTGTTTTCAATTTAAATAAAAACAAAAATAAAAATAACAATAGTAGTAATAGATCTACAATGAACAGATCAAAAAAGAGAAGGTCAGCTCTGACCAATCTAATAGAATTCTCAGAGATAGAGCCGATCGAAGGATTCTCTTTTATGTTTTTGTTCTTGCTATTCTCCTTTCTGTTCACCGGTATGCTCACCAGTTACGTCTCATACCAACATTACATCCAAAAGGAGAACAACCTCATCGAACTCGATATGGATCGTGCTTGTAAACAGATTATTCACAACGTTGAAGTTTCATCTCTATCTTTATTCTATGCCGTTGAATCATTAAAAGTAAGTTTGAATGCTATGAATGAATTTATAAAAAATATTTTTTAACTAATATTTGTTTGTTTGTTTTTTGTTTTTTATTCAAAAATAGGGATTATATTATTCATTACCTGAATTCAATGATTCAGATTTCACAAAATACTTTTCAACTATATCGACATTCCAGTCAAACTACAACGGAATCAAAAACACCTATTGGATACCAAAGGTTTCGCATCAAGACAGAGCACATTTCGAGCGAACTCAAGCAACCGAAATCAAAGAATGGGATTACAACCTAAACGAGATGGTAAAGTCATCTGATAAAGATTACTATTATCCAATTCAATTTTATTATCCACCAATTTCAAATGTAAGATATATCTATATCTATTTATAAATTCTTTTGTAATACACAGTTCCAACTTTTTAGTATTAATATTTATCAACTTTTATGTTATTAGAAAACACAATTCATTGGATTAGATGTAAAGTCATCAAACTATTTTAAATCGATAGGCTATTCAATAGAGCAGAATGAAATGACTTTAGATTTCAACGATCCTATCATCTGTAAGCATTTAAACCAGAGTATGGCATTCATGGTGACAAGTCCGATCTATAAATCGATAATTCCACCCTCGACTCCACTTGAACGTGTACGAGACAATGTTGGTGTATCGCTAGGTATCTTTGAACCCGACGAAATGTTTGCATCCGCTCGTATGAACGTAGACGATGGTAAATGGTTCACAATATTCATGGCGGTCGAAGATGGTTCCATCTTTTATCAACAAGATGACTTTGACTATAATTATATAGATGATGTTTATTATTCTGAATTATTTGATAAGTAAGTTGCTGTATTTATTAAGTTGAAATATATATATATAACATAAATGTTAACTAACACTTTATTTATTCCAAATACATAACAAAAGTTCTATTAAAATAGATTTATCTTTTACTATTGCCAATAGAGAGTTTAAAATGGTTGCATTCTCAAATCAGATGTTTGAGAACGAAAAGCGAACCTCTTCACCGATGCTTGTTGCATTTACCTTAACTTTTTTGAATATATTTATATTTTTGTACATATTGGAGCAGAAGCGAAGAAAGAACAACAACGAGAGAATCATCAAAGAGCGATCGCAGCTGTTGAACAAAATTCTACCGCAGGAAGTCTCTCTGAAGCTAGAGTCTGGCGAGGATGTCGTTGCGGAGCGATCGAACAACGCCTGTGTATTCTTCTTGGATATCGCCGGTTTCACTCGATTCTCATCGATTCACACACCCGAGCAAATCATTCAGGTACTAAAGAAGATTTTCAACTTGATCGACGAACGCTGTGTAAAGTATGGCGTCGAGAAGATCAAGACGATTGGTGATGCCTATATGGCGGCAACAGGACTATCGCCAAAGTCATCGACCAGCAGCAATCTCAAGCGAAACACCGAAATAATGCTTGAGTTTAGTTTGGACATTCTGGAGACTATCCAGCGAGAGTTGTCTAGCCATCTCGGTTTGAAGGTTAGAATCGGCATTCACTGTGGACCGGTTATTTCCGGTGTTATCTCTGGCTGCTCGAAGCCACATTTCGATGTCTGGGGCGATACCGTCAATGTAGCAAGTCGCATGGAATCCACCGGAATACCGTGTCATGTTCACGTATCGGATCGTGTCTACCAACTCACCCAAGACAAGTTTGAATTCTGTGAGCAACCGGACATTGTTCATGTCAAGGGTAAAGGTAAAATGAAGACTTGGTTCCTCTTGCACAAAAAAGACTGTGCCAACGCCTCTGCCAAGAAAGAGTTTCTCCGACTCAGACAATCGATCGACTCTGCCGGATCGCCACACTACCATGACTGGGATCCCAAATTTCCGCGAGGAATAGAATATCTCAACATTGACCAAACATTTGCATCACCAAAGAAATCACATTTCCAAAGTTTGAAATCGATAAACAATAATAATAATAATAATGATAATACTTCACCAAATAATAACAATAACAATAACAATAATAATAATAATAATATGTCAATAGCAGCAACAACTAGTGATAATAATGTAAATAATAATTTTAGAAAACATAGTAACTTTTATATTTGTAATGATAACAATAATACAGATAATGAAAATAACAATAATAATGAAGATAATAATGAAGAAAGTGATGATGATGAAGAGTGTAAACCTTCAACATCTACTAGTTTAACATCATTCACAACACAACCTTGTATAAAAATAATTAAAACACCACCTATAAATAATATTAAACCTAGTAGTGCCGATCCACAACCTAAACCTCTAGAACAACAACTACCTCAACAACAGCAACAACAACAACAACAACAAAAGTTAGATATTAGAAAGGCACATGATAAACTTCAAACTTCACCAACACTAACCGATTCAATGCCAGTGCCAGACGACCTCAGTAGTGCTTTTAGTAATAATAATCACAATGGAAATAATTTAAATAATCATTTCGAAATGCAACAACCAAAAATAATACAAAACAATCATATCAGTTATAATACATTCATTTCACCTATAACCTCAAAGATACTCCAAGTCATTGAAGAACAAAGAAAGAAGGAACCGACTGCTGTACCACCACCACCTGCACCACAAGTATTTGTAAATCAACCATCTGTTAAAGATAACCAAGAAGAAGATGAAAATAAAGTTAACAATAATAGTAACAGAAACAACAGTAAACCAAAAGAGAAACATATCAATAGGATACAGGAATATAATAATAACAACAAACAAATGGATCCAATTTCCTATATTAAATCGATCAGTCCAAAAACTAGAGCTGAATCATCGATGTTGGATGATCATGATTTCTTAATGAATCCATTTAAAACTAATAGTGAAATATCATTAATACCCGATCCTTCAAAGAAATAATAATAATAATAACTAATAACTAATAACTAAATTATAGAACTATAATAATTGTTACATTTTAAATAAAATTTATTTATTAAAGATAGACTTTGTAAAGAAATTAGAAAAGAAAAAAGGAAATAATACTTTACTACTCTTTTTCATTCTTTAAATAATGATTATAAAATTCGAAAACAGCATCTCTAACTATTTTGGCAGCTTTCATTCGTTGATCATCTTTGTTTCGCAAATTAAATCCAAATTCAAGTTGTATACAATTGATTGGTTGTTTCTGTGAGTAATTGTGAACTGTGTAACCACCGCTGTAGTGTGGATGCTCCAGGTATGGATCGAGCTGTAGCTTTGAGGATTTCGGTGATTCTATTGGCTTTTGGTTGTTGTCGTATTCCAGTGGCACCAGTGTTGGAAACACGGGAATGCCACGATTGTGAATGTAACCGAGCAGACTGTGCTCGCCGATCAGCGATTGCACTCCGAATCGCTTCAGCATCGGTTGCACCGTCTTGAGATTACGTGTTCCTCTGAGAATATGACCGCGTAAATCCGACTGGCCATGCATGTCCATCAGCAGAACACGAGTGTGATCACCACCAACCAGCTTGGTTGCCTTGGAAACAAACTCGTTGATCGTACGGTGATACTGGTCGTAGATATCGGCCAATCGCTGATCTTCGTATGCCACCTCCTTGGCGCGATTGAAATCACAGTGCTTACGATCGATCTTTGAGTAGATGATGAATGGTCGCAAGCACTGTGAGTTGAACTCGAATGTATTGTAGTCGGGTATGCCTGCAACGCTGTCACAGCAGCAAGCAGTCGCATCTGTACAACCACCGCAATTATCTACATCTTTCATACAACAGTTGCAACCAATACAATTGAACATCTGCACCATATAGTTTGCAAATAAATCGGTGAAACAATCGCCATCTATAATCCCTTTCTTTCTGACTTCAACACCATCTATCAAACTAAGACCACTATGTGGAAATGTCATACTAATAATAATAATATATATATAATTAACAAATTGTTAATGTTATATTTCTATAGAGTTTTAAACTGTTGATAATAATAATAATAGCAATACATACACTACAGGAATATTACCTTCTTGATAAAATATATTATTATCCTCATAATAAATACCCATTCTTTCTTTATTTCTATTTTTTTGTTTATATCTATATAAGTTCTCTTCTTCTTCTACTTCTTCTACTTCTTCTTCTACTTATACTTCTAAAAATAAGTTAATCTTTTCTTCTAATAATAGTTTTAAATAACATTAAATGTAAAAAATAGTACTACTTTTTAAATCTTTTTGTTTACAAAATTAAACGTGTTTAATTTAATTAATTGGTCAAAATGTTGTTATTGTTTTTTTTTCATACCCAATCACGATAACTCCAACATCGTTAAGATAAGATTGAATTTTTGTACAACCAGTCACAAAACCAATAATTTAATTTAAAATAGGAGATCTCCAAGTATAAAAAATTTATTCGTTAATACAACAACGACGCGACGATATTTCCAATACCGAAATAAATATCGTTGTTTTAAATAATTATTTATTTTTTCTTTATTATATCTTTTTTTTTTGTTTATTAAGATTTATTTATTGACAATACCTAATACTATTATTATCATTGTTTTCATTTTGAATCTCAATGAAGAAGATGGTGATGTGCAATATGGTGAATTGAATAAAGTAGATATATTAGAAAATACCTGTGAAAAATGTACACAATCATATTAAAATTAATGAAAAATGTATTATGTTATTTTTATTTTTAGTTTATTTTTTTATTTGTTGTAATTTAATATAATTTCATTAGATAAGCGCGCTGAAAAACGATCCATTGGTAATACCAATAGCGTTAGCCAGCATAATTTCTAATATTTTATCTTACTTTAATGATAAAAGCAAAATGAAATAAGTCTCATTTCACAATAAAATTCAAAAAAGGATTTTTTACGATGTACTGTTTTCAGTGTAAAACCTTTGCTTATTGCAAAAATTTTGGAACACTTTTTTATGGGATTGTAAATTTTATAATAAACAACAATGAAAATGGTATATCATCGAAACAAAATCCTTTAAATATATATATATTCCTATAATAATATTTCATTTCTTTAGTGATTTTTTCATGATAGACGACATATAAATAAACACATAACACAATTTGTTTTTCAAAAAATTAAAATTAAAAAAAAAAAAAAGTTTAACAAAAAAAATTAATCATTTGCATTCAGTTCTATTTGAAATTATAAGACCAAAAGAATGACATCTACCTCAAATAGTACTACCTCAAATAACTCTGTTGTCAATAGTAGTTCAGGTTTTAATAATAATACGATGATGAATATTGGTATCAAAGTTACAAAGGTCGATTGTAATACCAACGATATAGAGTACAATTACAGTTTTGATCCATCTGAGAAGTTTAAGAATTGGGTAAATGAAGGTGTGTATAGATTACATTAGATTACATTAGAATAGAATATATAGTTAGAATGAGATTTGAAATAACTAATCAATCAAACAATCAATCAATTAACATTAGGTGTTGAGAATTATAAATTAGTTAATGATAAATGGAAGAGTAAGAATAAGAATAAAGGAATAACAGCAACAGTCAATAATAATAACAATAATAATAATAGTAATGATATCAATGGTGATATCAGTAGTAATAATAATAGTAGTACAACTAATAACAGAAACAACACTGCCAACGATATAAGAAATGTAGATGCCATTCAAGTGATCGATGAACTTCTCAATAAGAATGGTGTATTTTCAAAACGAGTACCACTACCCGACTTGATATCAATATTAGTTGAAGAATGGGAAGCAAATGAAAATACACTCTAAGATAAGAGTTAGTTACATATTAATATATCAACAAAATTTATTTTATAAAAATGTAAATATAATATAAATAATTTTAAACAATGGTCATGCTGCCCATATGGTTTTGGTTTGGTTTTGGTTTTGGTTTTGGAGATGGTTGGGTTTGGCTTAATTTAACCTTGCGCTTGCTGACTGGCTGGCTGCCCGCTTCAAGGTTGATATTCATTGTTGATACCAAGTAGAAGAAGAAGGGATGGTGATGATGAACCTTGTTGAATCCACTCTGCTCTGCTAATCATTTGGTTCTTGTCGACGTCGAGTTTCTCAAAGAGTTTACGCACGAACACGCTGACGTCACGTTCTGGCTTTCCTAGTGACTTTCCGACACCGACCATCAATGTTATGATCTGGTCGACTTCGTTCTTCTCGAGTGTTCCAGAGTTGTCCTTGTCGTAGATATCAAAGAGCAATCCCAACTTGTCCTCGGCGGTACCCTTACCAATCACCGACATGGCAACAGTCAGCTCCTTGAAATCGATTGTACCGCTTTTATCGCTATCGAATTCCTCAAACAGTGAAACCAACTGATCCGATGGATAACTTGGCATTCTCTTCTTGAAGAATGCAATAAACTCTATCAACAACAACAACAACAAAAAAAAAAGCATAACATGTAAATATTAAATATCAAAACAAATCAAAATCAAAATCAAACCAATCTAAATTGTAAAAATACCAACCATTTCTATCAAGTGAACCATTACCATCAGTATCATATTTCTAATTAATTAAATAATAATAATAATAATAAAAAGAAAAGTTAATTTGAAATTGAATTAATAACACATTGCTTGCTATCATTATTACCTTGAACTCTTGGAACAACTTTCCAACTTCATCCTTTGAAAGACATGTCTGTTGAGATAGATATTCAATATCGTGTTTACTTAATTTCGATGATCCACCACCCATTTTGTTTTGTTTTGTTTTATGTTTTAATAATAACTTATTAATAGGCTATCTAAAGTCAGTGAATATTTATATTTAAATATATAAATAATAAAAGAAGACTCAATTGATATTATTACCAATCAAATTAAAATAAAATAAAAATTAATTTTAAAAATAAAATAAAATAGTGAATGTTTTGTTTGGTCAGTCCTCAAAAACAGTTATCTTGCATTCTCTAAAAAGAGAATGCCAACTTTGATATCAATATTGGGTGAGTTTTATGCTTGGGTGGATAAAAAAAAAACACTTTTAATTCCGTTTTCATTGTAGGCATTGAACTGTTTTCAGACCAATTCCAAATCTTCAAATTTTACAAGTATTTTTTTTAGAGATCTATTTTTAAAAAAAATTAAAAACTTCAACATTTTTGAAACAAATATAAAAAATGATATGCAATTATAAAGATTAACAAAACAAACAAGAGATAACAACTACTATTTCCTAAAAATAGTTAATATCTTTACTACTTTTACCTATTTTGCTATTTCAAACTAACTTTATTTATATTTATATATTCTCAAAAAAATTACAAAAGTTCGTCATGAATTTGTTTTTTCTTTTTTTTGAAATTGAAATATTTTCTATTACTATTTGTCTTGTTATAAAGTGTTAAAGGATAATATATTTAATCAAAAAATTACTTGATTGAATCAAACAATTGTTATCTTTATCTCTTTTTGTTGTAGCTGTTAAAAATTCGACAATGAGTTTTAAAAATTTTCAAGTTTTTTTTTTTTGACTCTGATAAGAAAAAAAGAATATCATTTTTTCGATCAAACTCTTAAGTTCATTTATTGAATGTTTATTTGTTTCGTTTATTAGTGAGTTTACTGGTGTTTAGTTTTTGATTCAACCGACCAAATCAAACTTTAGTTATTTGGAATTAAAATTATAATATAAAAGATAAACAATATCTAAACAATACTAGTAAACTTATAGAACAATAAACAAACTCGATATCATCAATCATTATCATTGAATCGAACAGAACAGATATCATAACATAACAATCATATTTCAAATATTATATGTATATTAGTAGTATTAGTAGTAGTATATAAAAAAAAAAACAGAAAGAAAAAAACAGAAAGAACAAACAAGATATAGTCGATATATAAAATATAGAGTTTAATAATAAACTCAATTTAAAATACAACTAACAGAAATGTCAGATGTTGATAAATTACAAGAAAAAGGTAAGGTATTAATATTAATATAGTTTTAAAACATAACATATGATTACTAACTACTTTTTAAATTTTTTTTTTTTTTTACTAATTTATTTATAGCCAAGAAATGGAAACAATTAAATAATAAAAGATATAGTGATAAACGAAAGTTTGGATATGTCGAACCACAGAAAGAAGATATGCCACCAGAGCATCTGAGAAAGATCATCAAGGATCACGGTGATATGTCGAGCAAGAAGTTCCGACACGACAAACGTGTCTATCTCGGTGCGCTCAAGTATATGCCGCATGCAGTGTTCAAGCTGCTCGAGAACATGCCGATGCCATGGGAACAGGTTCGCAACGTAAAGGTGCTCTATCACATCACCGGTGCCATCACATTCGTCAATGAGATACCGCTGGTGATCGAGCCGGTCTACACTGCACAGTGGGGTAGTATGTGGGTGACGATGAAGCGTGAGAAACGTGATCGTAAGCATTTCAAACGTATCAAATTCCCGTTGTTCGACGACGAAGAGCCACCCCTCGACTACTCTGAGAACATCCTCGACGAAGAAGTCGAGTATTCCATTCAGATGGATCTCGACGAGACTGAAGATGCCGCCGTCATCGATTGGTTCTACGATTCCAAGCCATTATCCAACACCAAATATGTAAATGGTCCATCTTATAAGTAAGTTTTTGTTTTGTTTGTTTAACTTGTCAAATATGTTTATCATCATCATCATCATCATTTACTAACTTTACTTAACTCTTTCTTCTTGACTATTATTTATTAGGAAATGGAAATTGGATTTACCTATCTTATCGAATTTGTTGAGATTGGCATCACCTTTGTTGTCGGATTTGACTGATAACAACTATTTCTATTTGTTTGATGACAAGTCGTTCTTCACTGCCAAGGCGTTGAATATGGCGATTCCAGGTGGTCCAAAGTTTGAGCCGTTGTTCCGTGATATGGAGGATGACGACGAGGACTGGAATGAGTTCAACGATATCAATAAGATTATCATTCGTCACAAGATTCGTACGGAATACAAGGTAGCTTTCCCCTATCTCTATAATAATCGTCCACGTAAGGTAGCCATCCCATTCTATCACGCACCGAATATCTGCTATGCCAAATCGACAGATCCCGATCTTCCGGGATTCTATTTCGATCCGGTACTGCTCCACCCCATTCCCTCGTACAAACTGGACAAGTCGCAGCCACAAACAGCGTATGGCGATGAGGACGACGATTTCGCGCTTCCAGAACAAGTCGATCCATTCCTCCAGGAGACAGAGCTCGATACAGAGACAACACCAGCTGGAATCCAGTTGTATTGGGCACCGAAACCATTCAATCAACGCTCGGGATTGACTCGTCGTGCTCAAGATATCCCATTGGTGCAGACTTGGTACAAGGAGCACTGCCCACCTGGACACCCGGTGAAAGTACGTGTCAGCTACCAAAAGTTGCTCAAATGCTACGTGCTGAACAAGTTGCATCATCGTCCACCGAAATCACTCAACAAGAAATACCTGTTCCGCTCGCTCAAGGCAACCAAGTTCTTCCAATCGACGGAAATCGACTGGGTCGAAGCCGGTCTACAAATATGTCGACAAGGTTACAACATGTTGAATCTCTTGATTCATCGTAAGAATCTAAACTACTTGCATTTGGATTACAATTTCTATCTCAAACCAATCAAGACACTCACCACCAAGGAGCGTAAGAAGTCGCGTTTCGGTAATGCTTTCCATTTGTGTCGTGAAATTCTGAGAATGACCAAGTTGGTTGTTGATACGCATGTCAAGTATCGTCTGGGTGCTGCCGAAGCATTCCAGTTGGCAGACGGTCTACAATATCTCTTCTCGCATATCGGTCTTCTCACCGGTATGTTCCGTTACAAGTATCGTTTGATGCGACAGATTCGTATGTGTAAGGATTTGAAACATCTGATCTACTACCGATTCAATACTGGTCCAGTTGGAAAGGGTCCCGGTTGCGGATTCTGGGCACCGATGTGGCGTGTCTGGCTGTTCTTCTTGCGTGGAATCGTTCCGCTGCTGGAGCGTTGGATTGGTAATCTTTTGGCGCGTCAATTCGAGGGTAGACAGAACGACACTGTCAAGACACAGACCAAGCAGCGTGTCGAGTCTGACCACGACGTGAAGTTGCGTGCTGCCGTCGTCATTGATATCCTCGATATGATGCCCGAGGGCGTCAAGGAGAACAAGACACGTATCATCCTCCAACATCTTTCAGAGTCGTGGCGTTGCTGGAAAGCCAATATTCCATGGAAAGTTCCGGGTCTACCGATTCCCATTGAGAATATGATTCTGCGTTTCGTAAAGAGCAAGGCAGATTGGTGGACAAACGTGGCGCAGTATAATCGTGAGCGTATCCGTCGTGGTGCTACCGTCGACAAGACCGTTTGCAAGAAGAATCTCGGTCGTTTGACACGTCTTTCGCTCAAGGCGGAACAGGAGCGTCAACACAACTACTTGAAGGACGGTCCCTATGTCTCTGCAGAGGAGGGTGTCGCCATCTACACCACCACTGTCCATTGGCTTGAACAACGTCGTTTCTCATCGATTCCATTCCCACAGACAAGCTACAAGCATGACATCAAGATTTTGACATTGGCACTTGAGCGTCTCAAGGAAGCGTACAGTGTCAAGTCGCGTCTAAATCAATCGCAACGTGAGGAACTCGTTCTCATCGAACAAGCCTATGAGAATCCTCATGAAGCACTCGCACGTATCAAGCGACATCTCCTGACACAGCGAACTTTCAAGGAGGTTGGAATCGAATTTATGGATCTTTACACTCACTTGACTCCAGTGTACGATGTGGAGCCATTCGAGAAGATCACCGATGCCTACTTGGATCAGTATCTCTGGTATGAGGCGGACAAGCGTCAGTTGTTCCCCAACTGGGTGAAGCCATCCGACAATGAGCCAGCCCCTGTTCTCGTCCACAAGTGGTGCCAGGGTGTCAATAACTTGGATTCCATCTGGGATACATCCGACGGAGAATGTGTCGTTATGATGGAAACACAGCTGAGCAAAGTCTACGAGAAGATGGATCTCACTTTGATGAATCGTTTGCTTCGTTTGATTGTCGACCAGAATCTCGCTGACTACATGTCCGGTAAGAACAATGTGGTTATCAACTTCAAGGACATGAATCATACCAACTCCTACGGTTTGATTCGTGGTCTACAGTTTGCATCGTTCATCTTCCAGTACTATGGATTGGTGTTGGATCTTTTGATTCTCGGTCTGAATCGTGCTGCTGAAATAGCCGGTCCTCCCAATCTCCCCAATCCATTCTTGACCTACAAGGATGTCGAGACAGAGACTAACCACCCGATCAGACTCTACACAAGAAACGTCGATCGTATTCACATCCTCTTTAAATTCACACAGGACGAATCGCGAGAGTTGATTCAAAAGTACATGTCGGAGCATCCCGATCCCAACAATGAAAACGTCGTTGGCTACAACAACAAGAAATGTTGGCCAAGAGATTGTCGTATGCGTTTGATGAAACACGACGTCAACTTGGGTCGTGCCGTCTTCTGGAACATCAAGAATCGTCTTCCACGTTCGTTGACCACTATCGAGTGGGACGAGTCATTCGTGTCTGTCTACTCACGTGACAATCCCAACTTGTTGTTCAGCATGTCTGGTTTTGAAGTGAGAATACTTCCAAAGTGTCGTGCAACCAACGAACAAATGATACCAAAGGACAGTGTTTGGAGTCTACAGAACATGAACACTCGTGAGAGAACCGCACAGGCCTATTTGCGTGTGGATCGCGACTCTATGGAGCGTTTCGAAAATCGTATCAGAATGATCTTGATGGCATCGGGATCGACTACCTTTACAAAGATTGTCAACAAGTGGAATACCGCTCTGATCGGTTTGATGACTTACTATCGTGAGGCGGTTGTCGTGACGCGTGAGATGCTCGACATGCTGGTGCGTTGTGAAAACAAGATTCAGACACGTGTCAAGATCGGTCTCAACTCAAAGATGCCCAACAGATTCCCGCCGGTTGTCTTTTACACTCCAAAGGAGCTGGGTGGACTCGGTATGTTGTCGATGGGTCACGTCTTGATTCCACAGTCCGACCTTCGTTATTCGCGTCAGACCGACACTGGAATCACTCATTTCACATCGGGTATGTCACACGACGAGGATCAGTTGATTCCAAATCTCTACCGTTATATCCAGCCATGGGAACAAGAGATCAAGGATTCCCAACGTGTCTGGGCAGAGTACGCTCTGAAATACGAAGAAGCCAAGTCACAGAACAAGAATCTCGCACTCGAGGATCTCGAAGACAGTTGGGATCGTGGTATTCCACGTATCAATACACTGTTCCAAAAGAGCAGACACACTCTTGCCTATGACAAAGGTTGGCGTGTTCGTACCGACTGGAAACAGTACCAGGTGCTCAAATCCAATCCGTTCTGGTGGACCAATCAACGTCATGACGGTAAGCTGTGGAATCTCAACAACTACCGTACCGATATGATTCAGGCATTGGGTGGTGTCGAAGGTATCCTAGAGCACACACTCTTCAAGGGAACCTACTTCCCAACTTGGGAAGGTCTGTTCTGGGAGAAGGCATCCGGTTTCGAAGAGTCGATGAAATACAAGAAACTTACACATGCACAACGTTCCGGTTTGAATCAGATTCCGAATCGTCGTTTCACACTCTGGTGGTCACCAACCATCAATCGTAAGAATGTCTACGTTGGTTTCCAAGTGCAGCTGGATTTGACCGGTATTTTCATGCACGGTAAGATTCCGACACTCAAGATCTCGTTGATTCAGATCTTCAGAGCACATCTCTGGCAAAAGATTCATGAGTCCATCGTAATGGATTTGTGTCAGGTGTTTGATCAGGAACTCGATAATCTCGAGATTGCCGTCGTAAACAAAGAAGCTATTCACCCGAGAAAGTCGTACAAGATGAATTCATCGTGTGCCGACATCTTGTTGCGTGCCGCTCACAAATGGCAAGTGTCACGTCCATCGATTCTCCAGGACACTCGTGACACCTACGACGGATCCACCACTCAATATTGGCTCGACGTCCAGTTGAAGTGGGGTGACTTTGATTCACACGACATCGAGCGTTACAGTCGTGCCAAATTCCTCGATTACACCATGGATCAGATGTCTTTCTATCCATCGCCGACCGGTTGTCTCATCGGTATCGATCTGGCATACAACATCTACAGTTCCTTCGGTAACTGGTTCCCCGGTGTCAAACCGCTGGTTCAACGTGCAATGGACAAGATTATGAAGTCCAATCCTGCGCTCTATGTGTTGCGTGAGCGTATTCGTAAGGGTTTGCAACTCTACTCTTCGGAGCCAACCGAGCCATATCTCTCGTCACAAAACTATGGTGAGTTGTTCTCCAACAAGATCATCTGGGTTCGTCGATGACACCAATGTCTATCGTGTCACCATTCACAAGACATTCGAGGGTAATCTTGCTACCAAGCCAATCAACGGTGCCATTTTTATCTTTAATCCAAGAACCGGTCAGTTGTTCCTCAAGATCATTCACACCGATGTCTGGCTTGGTCAGAAGCGTCTTGGTCAGCTGGCCAAGTGGAAGACTGCAGAAGAAGTTGCTGCTCTCATTCGTTCGCTCCCAGTAGAAGAACAACCAAAGCAAATCGTTGTCACCAGAAAAGGTATGTTGGATCCACTGGAAGTTCATTTGCTCGATTTCCCCAATATCGTTATCCAAGGTAGTGAGCTTCAACTGCCATTCCAATCGTGTCTAAAGATTGAGAAGTTCGGTGACTTGATTCTCAAGGCGACAGAACCAAAGATGGTTCTCTTTAACATCTACGACGATTGGTTGAACACCATCCCTTCGTACACTGCATTCTCACGTCTCATTTTGATTCTTCGTGCGCTCCACGTCAACAACGAGAGAACCAAGATCATCCTCAAACCCGACAAGAACACAATTACCCAACCACATCACATTTGGCCAACCCTCACCGATCAAGAGTGGATCAAGGTTGAAGTTGCCCTCAAGGATTTGATTCTTGCCGATTTCGGTAAGAAGAACAATGTCAATGTTGCATCGCTCACTCAATCAGAGATTAGAGATATCATTCTCGGTATGGAGATCTCTGCTCCATCGCAACAACGTGAAGACCAAATCGCTGAGATCGATAAACAGAAACAGGAGGCCAGTCAGTTGACTGCGGTCACTGTTCGTACCACCAACATCCACGGTGAGGAAATCATTTCCACAGCGACATCGCCACACGAACAAAAAGTATTCTCCAGTAAGACAGACTGGCGTGTTCGTGCCATCTCTGCTACCAACTTGCATATGCGTACCAATCAGATCTACGTCAACTCTGACTTTGTCAAGGAGACAGGCTACACCTATGTCGTTCCCAAGAACATCTTGAAGAAATTCATTACCATCGCAGATCTACGTACTCAAATCGCCGGTTACATCTACGGTATCAGTCCACCCGACAATCCTCAAGTCAAGGAGATCCGTTGTATTGTAATGGTTCCACAATGGGGAACACCAGTGTTTGTCAACGTTCCCAATCAGATGCCAGAGCACGAATATCTCAAAGATCTCGAACCACTCGGTTGGATTCACACTCAACCAACGGAACTACCTCAGTTGTCTCCTCAAGAGTGTATCACTCACTCCAAGATTATGTCTGACAACAAATCGTGGGACGGCGAGAAAGCAATCATCATCTCGGTGTCTGTCTCATGGCCATGTACACTCACCGCTTACAAACTTACACCAGCCGGATACGAATGGGGTAAGGCCAACAAAGACTCACAGGCTTACCAAGGATTCCAACCATCTCACTATGAAAAGGTTCAAATGTTGCTATCTGACCGTTTCCTAGGTTTCTACATGATTCCAGATCGTGGTAGTTGGAATTACAACTTTATGGGTGTCAAACACTCTGCCAACATGACCTACGGTTTGAAACTCGATTATCCAAAGAATTTCTACGACGAAGCACATCGTCCATCTCATTTCCACAACTGGACTCAAGTTTCATCTGAAATCAATGAAGATAATGAAGCTGCCGATCAAGAGAATCTATTTGAATAAATATTAAAATTAAAAATAAAATAGATTGTTTTGTTGTTGTTTTTGTATTGTCCATTTTATTTTTACACAGCATTTTGGTCTACATGCAGAAACCCCCCTTTTTTTCTTCAACAATAACTATTCTTTATTAACAGTCAAGTACAAGAAAGTATACGACCTGAGAGAGTCTATTTTGGCAAATCTGGCATTGGAGAGCGAATATGAGAATGTGTTAAAGAAGGCCAAGGAAGTTAAGAAGGCCAACAAGCAAAGTCGTCCAACAGAGGAGCCAAAAAGCAATTTGTTGATCTAATCAGAAAAAAAACTGAACATTATACTTTACACCAACCATAAGGGTGAATCGGTGGCCGATCTAGTAGACAGACTTGAGTACGGATACGATGAGTGTATCAAGTTGACGAACTGTCGAAATACCATTATATATATCATTTGCAAGGATGTAGAAAAGAAAACTTATTCAATTGTGGGATCTATTTGTGTATCTAATTGAAATCTGTAAAAGCGATGATGTGATAGTAACAAATGAAAATGGTTAGAATTATCAACAGAATTTGGAAAGCAATACTGTACTCTTTTTAATAAGAATATCATATCCTACCTACATTTATTCATCGCTCATCTTGGTGATATCTTAGAAAGGTTTGGAGGATCGTTGGAGCGTTTGGCAAACTTTGGAATTGAAAAAAGGCACAAGTTCATCAAGCTTATTGTTTCCTGTCCAAACTTTCATTTTGCTGCTGAAACATTTTACAAGACTCTGGAGGCTGGTTTGTTATTAAACGTGGATCTCCTCCTGGCTTATACAGGAAGAAAGGGTTGTCTTCAACATTTATGGTCTCTTTTGTACTTGGGAGATATATGGATTTCACTGGCTCAAGGCTCATCAAACACCATTGGTGGTCAGAGAGATCGCTCTTCTCCTTGTCTTGTGATCTTGATACTGGTCGCGACCAACCATAGCATTTTACGAACAGAGTCAACAACTGTGACAAGGTATATTCTAATGCGTCAATCGGAATTTAGCATATGCCGAGAAACGTAAGAGCCTGATAGTCACCGATATTAACACTGGCGTTATCTGTTACTCCTGCTCTAACTGCTATACCTGTACCAAACTCTTCTTCAAATGCTTCAGACCTGACTTAACACCTTCAGTATTGCCCAACTCGACAAGTTCCAACACTACTCACCTATGGTAGCAAAACAAAAAAGAGTTAGAACATCGACACATGGATTACCTGCCAATTTACAAACAAACTTGCCAAATGTTACTTACAATGATGATTGTACTGATACTATACCACATGAAAATCTATGCTCATCTAACCAAGTTTTAGAAATTTATACATCTGATAGTAATAATTCAACAATTTCATTTTTCAAAAAATTCTACCAATAAACGTAAATGATAATTAACTTTTAATACAATCTATCACTTTTTGGTATTTATTTATTTGACAATTTATTTTTTTCTTTTTTGTTCTTGGGGAGTAGAAAAAATTGAATTAAAACTTGGTTGTTCTGAATATTTATTGATTAAAATAAAAAATCCAATTTTTATTTAACTTTTTTTTTTTCTTCGAGGGGTTTCTACATGAAAACCTAAGTGTTGTACTTGATGATAATTGTAATATTATAAATTGTATATTATTATTATCAAAGATTTATTTATAATAAAATATATTATCCACTCTTCGAACTCCATCTGGATCAAGATGATGCCATGTAATATCTGTGGATAATTCATGCCAGTTGGCTGGTGGCTCACCATGTAAACCTGGAATTGGTGTAAGATAAGCACCATTATCAACAAAACACCATGAAGTACTTAAATCATTATGACCTGTATCTTTACATTTTCCTTCATAATACCATTTCATCATTGCTGCTAAAGCACCTCTTGTTAAAATAATAGCCGATCCACCATCACAAAATGGTTTTGGTTCCCATGTAAAATTATCACCTAAAAAAAAAAAAAAAAAGTTAATAACCATTTGTTAATAAATCAATTTCTGATATTATATTGATTGATTGAATGATTGTCTGCTGACAATTGTAATAGTTGATCTACTTACATCTACCGTAAACTTTGACACCTTCAGGGTCTAATTTTGCTAGAGTTTTTTCAAGACGATCGACGTGGAGGTATGCATCGTCATCAACTTTGATGTACCAAGTGGATTGTACTTGTTCGTTGTTGGCATGTCCCCATGCTCTCCATTGTTTCTTGTCGTTACCATATCCTGATTTATCTTCTTCGAGTGTTGGGATAGTGTCGTTTGGTGAACCCATATCGGTTTCTGAGTAATAGAACACTCTCCAACCTTTGGCAACCGCTCGCTTTGCCCATGTTTCTCTGATAGCTTTGGTTCTTGTCTCTTTGAAACCGTCGGCAGTCAAAAGAACAAAAGTAATATAAGGACCGCTCTGTGTGGTCGGCAGTGGTGGTTTTGTTGTGGGTGGTGGATCTGTTACCTCCGGTTCTTCGAATTCTTCCTCTGTACTTTCGAATTCCTCTTCCTCTACCGATCCAATTGTTACATCACGATTCTCTTTATTATTATTGCTTGGCACCAATTCCAATTGGTAGCTATCAAACAATATAAAGCCAACCGTTATTAAAAAAGCACATAAAACTACTATGGAATATTTATTCCTCAACAGCATTTTTATTTTTTAAAATAGTTGATTTTTCTCTTAAAAAATATTTTGTAATACAATTAAATCTATAGAAAATAAATAATGAAATAGTATCAATATTATTATTTATTTTGTTTTCAAAAATCAAAGAACAATCAACAATACAAAAATAAAAATTTTTACAAAACAAAAACAGGTAACCTTGGCCCATTTTTGAACCCCACTCACACTTTTGATTTATTTAAACATCAACAAAAATCTTCCAATCAATCAATTTTAATTGTTTTTTTATTTTTATTTTATTTTATTTTTTTTCACTATAGTTTAAGAGAATGACATAAGTTTATTCCAAAATACTTATATTTATAAATATTTATAACAAAAAGATGACAAAAATAAATTAATAATTAAAATTTGTTGTGAATCACATTCATTGAATTGTAATTTATTAATAAATACAATTTATTTTATTTATTTTATTTTAAAGAAATAGATCTTTTACTTTATCAAACAATCAAGTAGGTGAGAACAGTTATGCCAAAAAATACACTAATAGAAGACTCAGTCCAGGATCAAGAGGTCGAGAGCCAACAACGACCGAGTTAAATCCACCTACACCAGTTGGGTCAAATCCAAGAACCGTTAGTACAACAACCCATATTGAAGCTGTGCCAAACGCTCTGACTACAGGTGGACCAACTTCCCCAGTAGCGACTGAACTATATCATACCAGAGGTAGAAAAAGAAAAGGAATAGTGACAGATGGAAAAGTCAAATTTAGTTCATACAAAACAATCACTGGTGTGACTAAAGATGGCTTTGAAACATCTCCTATGCAATTCATTTCACAACTTTCTCATTCACCTCAAGTAGCTCCGTCTATTTCTTTTGATACCAAAATGTCAGTTATTATACATCACTACAAGTGCACTCTACTTGACCCAAATGGAGAGAGAAGTTTCAAGTATCCAAAATTGATTACCAACGACTGGTGGTTCAGAGATACCCTTAAATCAGGAGTTGCTGCAAGATTTGTGGTTGAATCAATTAGCTTTAAAATCAACTCACTTTTTAACACTGTGACAGTAGAATTTGAGTATGGTAAATATGCTATCTCAACAAAAACAGTGAATGACCATATATATTGTAAAACCAATAATACTAAATAAATTTTATTTTTTTTTTAATTTAATAAAATTATATTAATTATTATTAATAACATATCGGATCGTGTGTGAACAACAGTTCTTTTTTTTTTTAAAATTTTGTTTTTATTTTGATCTGTGCTATTTTCAAAAATCTGTTGTTTCATAATCAATCATTTTTTTCTGTGATTCTATTTTTTTCAACTAATTTCGAAATAATTCACCCCCAAAACAGAAACTTGATTCAAAGACTTTTTGAGATGAAACACCCAAAAATAAAAATCTGACGGTTTTTATTTTTGTTTTTTTGAAAAGTTGTTGAATAAAAGTTATTTTGCAATGCATTTTAAATAACGTTATTATTTAAAGTAGAAACTTCAAAGTCAAGCCAAGTTTGTTTGTCAAACTAATAATAATATATTTATTTATAAATTAACATTCGTGTTTAAAGATTCTTTAGACTTTTGTGGTTGAAGTTGTTGTTGTTGCTGCTGTTGTACAAGTTGTGGTGATGGTTTTACAGTGAGATCTCTCTCTCTTTGCAATGCTTTTTCGACACGCTCATTTAAATTATTGATATGCTGTTGTTTCTTTTCCTTCAAGTTGACTGCTCTCTTTTGAAGTTTAGTCATTCTCTCCTTGACATTCGACATCTCTTTCTTCATTGTCTGAACTTTTAATAGATATTCATTGATCTTCTTAAAACTAAAAAAAAAAAAAAAAAAAAAAGAAAGAATAACGATAATATAAAAATCATTATATTTTATGATAATTAGATGATAAGATACAGATTTCAAAAATGATGAATAAATATATAAAAATATCATTATATTTAGCTCATTCTATCTAGATAATGAACTGACTGATACTAATGATATAAATATAATGATATTCTATACATTTATAATAATTCAATTGATTGCTGGCTGGCTGAAATGCACACTTACATTTTCAAAAATAATATCTACACCCTTAACACTTTGTAGTTTTTGATTCTCACTTGACATCAGTGAGAGTAGTGCAGTCTGTTCTTTTTGTAACTCCAATAGTTTCATAGTGAGTGCGTCGAGAGGGATCTTTGTCATTAGCAAGATACCCTCTGTTAGCTGTGGAATAGCTTTATTCATTTCATTGCTTACTTCATTCATCTCCAATTGCAATGCTTGTTGTGATGTTAATATATTGTTATGTGTTTGTTCTACTGGGTGTTGTTGTTGTTGTTGTTGTTGTTCTATTTCACCAGTGGTGACATTAACATTATTCGATGAATCTTGTTTTTTACTATTTACACTATTATTACTATCTTCTACATTGTTATCATTATTATTATTATTTACATCATCATTTGTAGATGTATTATTATTATTAGTAGTAATATCTACTTCTGTCATTTTTTAAATGAATATATTATTTCTTTTGTATTTTTTTCAAATTACTTTTCATTCATTTTCATTTTTCATTTTTTTTTTTTTTTTTTTGCATAGTTATGATATTTCTTTTTAAAAACAACATATTTTGTTTTTAAAATAAAAGTTGATGGTAACAATTATTATTGTGACCAGATGTCTTAAAACGAATTGAATTCCCCAGTTTCCATTCCAGAATATTTTATTAATTAAAAGAAAGAAAGATAAGATCAGATTATAAAAACAAAAAAGAAAAAAAAAAAAAAGAAAAAAAAGAAAAATTATTTTTAATTTTCTTTTTTTGGGATTGTGTTGTGCTGAGGTAAAAGAAGTATTCTCTAATCGAATGAGAATCATCTGTTTTCCCAATTTTTTATTTTACTTTTTTTTTTTTTTACTAGTTCAGCATATTATAAGCGTTGATTTCTATGCCAATATTTTTGACAACAAATTTGTTTTAAACAAAAAAAATATCATTCAAAAACCACCAATAATATCATCAATTAAACAAATTTAAAATTACATATTTTACATATTTAACATTTACACATATATATATACATATAAATAAAGATGGCCAATAACTATAGAATCGGAACAAAGGTTATTCATGCTGGTCAACCAGCTGAACCAACTTCAGGCGCTGTCATCCTCCCAATTTCTTTGTCAACCACTTTCTTGCAACCATCACCAAATGTATTGCCAGGTGTATGTATATTACTAATATTCAAAGAGAGAGAGAGAGAGAGAGAGAGAAAAGATCAAAACTAATATATAATTATTGTTATTACTATTACTATTGTTTAGGGATATGATTACTCAAGATCAGGTAATCCAACTAGAAAAGCTTTGGAGGAATGTTTGGCAGCTGCAGAGAATGCCAAGTATGCTTTAACATTTGCAAGTGGTTTGGCTACTTTGACTACCATTATCAACTCACTCCAATCGGGTGACGAGGTTATCTCTGTCGATGACGTCTACGGTGGAACCAGACGTTACATGTCACGTGTTGCCGCCAACTTTGGTATGAAGTTCAGTTTCGTCGATATGTCCAATTTGGATCAATTGGCTGCCGCTTTCACAGAGAAGACCAAGTTGGTATGGTTGGAGACTCCAACCAATCCATTGTTGAAGGTCGCCGACATCAAGTTGGTCGCCGACTTTGTACACAGCAAGAACGCCATCTTGGTGGTCGACAACACCTTCATGTCGCCATACTTCCAGAATCCATTGGACTTGGGTGCCGACATCGTCATGCACTCCATCACCAAGTATATCAACGGTCACTCTGACGTCGTCATGGGATGTCTGGCAACCAACGACGAGGCACTCTACGCCAAGCTCAAATTCCTCCAAAACTCAATCGGTGCCGTGCCATCGCCATTCGATTGTTTCCTCGCCATTCGTGGTATCAAGACTCTCCACGTCAGAATGAGAGAGCACGAGAAGAACGCTTTCGCCGTCTGCAAATTCCTAGAGTCACATCCAAAGGTCGATCGTGTCATCTACCCAGGTTTGCCATCGCATCCACAACACGAGATTTGCAAGCGTCAAATGAAGGGTTACGGTGGTATGGTCGTTTTCTTCTGCAAGGGTGGACTCGACGAATCAAAGAAGATCTTGGAGAACCTCAAGGTATTCGCATTGGCCGAAAGTTTGGGTGGTGTTGAAAGTTTGGTTGAATTACCGTAAGTTGAAACATTTCAAATTTGAATTACCATCATCATCAAGTTCAAATGTTTTTTCAAATTACTAATAATAATCATTCTATTAATTATTTCCAGATCATTGATGACTCATGCTTCTGTACCATTGGAGGAGAGAATCAAGTTGGGTATTACCGATACTTTGATTCGTTTGTCAGTTGGTATTGAAGATGTTAACGATTTGATTGCTGATCTTTCACAAGCATTGGACAAGATCTAAACAATCAATAATATTAACAAAACAAAACTAAACAAAACAAAACAAAATTAAACAAAACAAAGCAAAACAAAAATTAACTATTAATAATCATTTGTAATAACAATAAAAGAATTGATTTATTCTCTTGAAAAACAGTATTAATTAAACATTCTATTTATACATATTGACCAATGATTGCTTTTTTATAATGATTAGTGATTAATATTAATAGTATAAAAAAAATGTTTTCTATTTATCTAATTTAAATATTGTTTAATGTAGAACCATTTGCTCTGTACCAATAGATTCAAGTATTGACATTGGAATTGGAATAAACATTAAAAGATTGTATAGTTTGTCTAGTTTGTTTTCATGTTCTGTTCGGTAGGATATGATACAGTCTTTGGAGTTCTTAAAAGCTATTGGCAGTGGATATGCTAATTCCTGATCACCTCTTATTAAGGCGTCTCTGAAGAACATTGTTATATCTTTGGGTATTGTCAAAGCTCTCTCGAAAGTTGAATAGACCAGTTTGAAATCAAAGAAATTCAATCTACGTGCTTTCAGGTGTCGAACGTTCTTGTTGTAATGAAGAAAGCCAATGAGTAGTCGCTCATCCATGTGAATAGAGAGTTTCTTCAGTCTAAACGATTTCAATAACAAACCTAGATAATCGGTATCCATCTTTACGTTGCTATGAATCGATAGTGTACGGAGATTAACCATTGTCTCAAGAGTGTTCCGACCGAGTAGATCGGGTGGCATCGTCCGACCTTTAAGCTTGAGAGTGTGAAGATTGTGTCCGATAGCATCGATATCCTTGAGAAAGACTTTACCGGTCAGACCGTTTCTATATTCCCTAAAGAGATTGTCATGATTGTCTTCCTGGTGATCGAATGGTGTTTGATTGGTTATCGCTAGATATCTCAGTTGTTTCATACCGCCAAGAAGCGATTCCGGTTGGTCGCCAGGTTCCTTGTCGTGGGCGTTCACCAGCCGATGATAGATATGATTGAGTGTCAGCTTTTCAACGCTTGGGAACAAAGCTGCGAGTTTCAACGGTACTTTATTGGGACGGTTATCTACCCATTGGGTTTTGTGGATGTAGTTCAGCGACAGTGTCTTAATGTTGGTTAGCGGCTGTGGATCTATCATCGGTATCACAGTGAAGTAGTCGCCAAGCGAAAGATTCGTTAGCGATTTCATGCGGTGCAGTTGTGGTAGAATCAGGTTGGTCATAATACCAAAGTTTTCGTTTGCACAGAGATGCAGTCTCTGCAGCAGAGGAAAAGACGAGCTTAGATTGTTTAGTTTGAAAAGATGTCCGTGAGTGGCATAGACAGTTAGATTCCTCAGTTGGTTGCTTATCGAGAGACAATCTATATTCTGGTTGAGAGGCAATCCTACAGCGGCGAACGATTCCACCGACCAGAAAGAAAGCAGTGCTTCATTGTACAGCTCTAACCAGCGGTCTACACCAAGCTTAACACCGACCGTGCTTTTCAATTTGAACATTAAAGAGCTAGTATCTATTTTAGTTGTACCATCGGTGATTCCTTGGTAGATCAAAGTGAATTTAGAGATATTAAACTTTCTATCAACTGTTTTATTATTGTTGTTGTTATTAAGTTGATGGTATGATCTTTGAAAAGTCAATGGAAATCCGATAATAAATTGTGATTTATTGTTGAGTGTTGTTATTCTAAGTGTTGATTTGGCAATGATATTAACTAACCAATAGTGTGATATCAATGACAATGACAATGGATTCCATTGATGTCGTTGCTTTCTACATTCATTCTCTGATAGTAACTCAATAACATTTCTCCATATTAAATCCGGTAATATAGTTTGATTATTATGTATTATACCACTGTTTAAAGTGCTTGTAGATTGTCCCATTTTATTACCTCCTCTATGTTCCTATTTTTATTTTTACAATGTTTACAAAAAGTTTTAAAATTTTTGAAAGTCTGATATAAAAAACTTTTTGTAAACCTGATTGGTGGTTTGAACAAAGAATCATATTTTAAGATTATGACAGTATTTTTTTTATTTAATTAAAATACAATTAATCCATAGCAATAGTATTAATCTTTAATATTTTATTGGATGAATGATTATGGAGAATTTCCATTATTTTAACTTAAAAGTAGAATAAAAAAGTAATCTAGATAAAAATTTATCAGTTTTTTTTTATTTGTTAAATCATTCCGAAATATTTAGTTACTTTCATCTGGATGATCAAAAAAATTTTTTATTTTACTTTTTTTTTTTTTTTACTAGTTCAGCATACGCAGTTGGTATTGAAGATGTTAACTATTTGATTGCTGATCTTTCACAAGCATTGGACAAGATCTAAACAATCAACAAAACAAAACTAAACAAAACTAAACAAAACAAAGCAAACAAAAATTAACTATTAATAATCATTTGTAATAACAATAAAAGAATTGATTTATTCTCTTGAAAAACAGCATTAATTAAACATTCTATTTATACATATTGACCAATGATTGCTGCTTTTTATAATGATAAGTGATTAACAGTATAAAAAAATGTTTTCTATTTATCTAATTTAAATATTGTTTAATGTAGAACCAGTTGCTCTATACCAATAGATTTTATAGATTCAAGAATTGACATTGACAAATGTTTATTCCAATGTCAAAAGATTGTTTAGTTTGTCTAGTTTGTTTTCGTGTTCTGTTCGGTAGGATATGATACAGTCTTTGGAGTTCTTAAAAGCTATTGGCAGTTGATATGCTATTTCCTGATCACTTCTTATTAAGGCGTCTCTGAAGAACATTGTTATATCTTTGGGTATTGTCAAAGCTCTCTCGAAAGCTGAATAGACCAGTTTGAAATCAAAGGAATTCAATCTACGTGCTTTCAAGTGTTGAACGTTTTTGTTGTAATGAAGAAAGCCAATGAGTAGTTGCTCATCCATGTGAATAGAGAGTTTCTTCAGTCTAAACGATTCCAATAGCAAACCTAGATAATCGGTATCCATCTTTACGTTACTATGAATCGATAGTGTACGGAGATTAACCATTGTCTCAAGAGTGTTCCAACCTAGTAGATTGGGAGGCATCGTCCGACCTTTAAGCTTGAGAGTGTGGAGATTGTGTCCGATAGCATCGATATCCTTGAGAAAGACTTTACCGGTCGGACCATTTCTATATTCCCTAAAGAGATTGTCATGATTGTCTTCCTGGTGATCGAATGGTTGATTGGTTATCGCTAGATATCTCAGTTGTTTCATACCGCCAAGAAGCGATTCCGGTTGGTCGCCAGGTTCCTTGGCGTGGGTGTTCACCAGCCGATGATAGACATGATTAAGTGTCAGCTTTTCAACGTTTGGGAACCAAGCTGCAAGTTTCAACGGTACATTATTGGAACGGTTGTTTACCGACCGTGCTTTTCAATTTGAACATTAAAGAGCTAGTATCTATTTTAGTTGTACCATCGGTGATTCCTTTGTAGATCAAAGTGAATTTAGAGATATTAAACTTTCTATCTATATTGTTATTATTATTATTGTTGTTGTTATTAAGTTGATGGTATGATCTTTGAAAAGTCAATGGAAAGCCGATAATAAATTGTGATTTACTGTTGAGTGTTGTTATTCTAAGTGTTGATTTAGCAATGATATTAACTAACCAATAGTGTGATATCAATGACAATGACAATGGATTCCATTGATGTCGTTGCTTTCTACATTCATTCTCTGATAGTAACTCAATAACATTTCTCCATATTAAATCCGGTAATATAGTTTGATTATTACGTATTATACCACTATTTAAAGTGCTTGTAGATTGTCCCATTTTATTATCTCTCCTCTATGTTCCTATTTTTCTTTTTACAATGTTTACAAAAAAGTTTTTTGAAAGTTAGTTTTCAACAGGGGATGATTCGAAGTGAGGGAAGAACTTTTTTTTTATTATTTTGTTATTCTTTAATGTTATCGAGTTGAGAAAAAACAGTATGTAAAGTGGTTCCTAGCTGGTCTTCAGGTTGGGAGTTGATGTATTCCAGCACCAATAAGATGACATCTTGTTTCAAAGATTTCTTTGGAATACCAATATTAAGTTTCGCACACAATTCAGTCAGAACTGGAACTGTGTACTTCTTGATCTGGTTATCCAATGAATCATCTTGCACCTTTTGTTTCTTGCGTAGGGTGTCCATTAAAGAGAATTTCTTGACGTATGGGGATTCCTTGGTATTTGGGTACTGGACAACATATCGTAAAAACTTGTATAGGCTGAGTGGGCACAGAGATTGATTATCATATACATGTGATAGAATGATAGGGAAGGCTCTATTGCATTCCAATATTGATGTCCAGCTAAAGATTGATTCGTCATACCATGTACGTTTGATGCTTCTTTGTCTATAACTATGGTAGGATTGATTCTTTGGTAAAAGGTATCACCATTGGATATGTTAACAATGGTAATCTCAATTTCAATATAGATTTGCCAGTGGTCTCGGTATCCAACACCAAAATTACTGCCGGGTTTTCACTTTCATCGAGATGAGATCGTAGAAGAGGTCTGATAGTTGGCAAGGCAATGAACCTAGCCATAAACCCATTCTTCTGTTTGATAACCCATTCCAATTTTGAAGGATCTACTACTGAGTGGATCGCGTGAGCGGTGTTTTTGTGAGCATTGTAAGCGGCAGCCTGCGCAAAAACTTGTTGGCATCCATCATTCAGACATATATTAAAGAATATATCCTTCTTGGCTCTAATGGAGTCTTTGTAGCATGACAATTGGCGGATACAGAGTACTCTTCGCAGGTAGAATATACGAGTGATAGCTTTGTACTTTCATCAAGAGACATTTCGGAAGTGAAACCAAAACTTTGGTTGTGAATCGATGGCTTGTCTGACTGCTGTACGGCAGTGTCGACGAGATCTCCAGTGTCTAGATCCACTAAATCGTCATCGGCGTCCAGCTCGTCATCATCGCCATCATCCTCATCAGCTGATGCATCAACGATATCCAACGATTCAATTGTTTGTTGTGAGTCTGAGTATATTTTCTTAAAAATACTGACTTCTCGTTCACTATAAAGCTCGATATATTCATGAAACTTTTCCAATACCGCTTGAACATTACAATCTCCATAGCAAGTAGTTTCTTTTTGTTCCTTTGGGTAACATTTAAAATAAAAATATAATAGATATAGATTAAAAGGCATACTTACAATTAGCATTAATAATGATTGAGTTTTAGGTAGTTTGAGACATTTAAGAATATTGTTTGGTCGATATTAAACTGAATATCTATAGCAGGAGAATCTTCTGAAAACTTATGCATTAACTTTTTATAGTCCTTGTTTTCATTAATACTACAACTCTCATACTCTAAACTAAATATATTTGCAAGTTTAACCCAGTCTTCTCTGCTAGGACATCTATATTCGTTCATTGTTCACAATGCTTAAAAAAGGAGTAGTGTGCTAATCGATATACAACTAACAAAGCTCCGTCAGCAGGTAAGCCTCAAACCGCTATACAGCTCTCGGGCCTGCTGTTAAAAAGCTTTGATAACAGATTAACGTAAAGGTGTCTACAGATAAACTAAGTAAACATATACAAAAAAAAGCAAAATAAATAAATAAAAAATTTTTTTTTTTTTTTTTTCACCTTGTAAAAAAATTTATCTTCCCCAGTTTTTTTCCTTTATCATTGGACAAATAAATAGTGTAGAGTATAACAGTAATCTTTGTTGACTATAAGATGTATAGTAATCTTTGATGCTACAAGTATAGATATCACTAATTCTTTATAAAATATCAGTATTTTTACACAAGGTAGAACTAGAGTAGTAAACTTTCGACCAGTATACAAATGAGAAGATGACCCTGCGATTTCATCACTACAATGAAGTGGTTTGTAAAGGGATTATAGATCACAAGAAATTTATAAGTACAATCATATTTTAATATTATGACAGCGTTTTTTATTTAATTAAAATACAATTAATCCATAGCAATAGTATTAATCTTTAATATTTTGTCGGATGAATGATTATGGAGAAATAGTACCATGAATTGGAATTTGAATGATATTATCATAAAAGTTGATGGTGGTATTTGAAATTTGAATTTGTGATGGTAAGGTGATATTGAAAGAAGGAACTTTAATGAAACCTTCAACCATTTGAACTAATTGGTTGAATCCAGTTGGATCTACTTGACCTACATTGGAATAGGTGATACTTGAACTTGGAACAATATTCAAAATTTTTGAACTTAGTTCGATGGTCGTTGAATTTAAAACGGTTACATCATTAACAATCTCCACTTGCAAGTCAATCTTTACACCGAATGCATATTGGAGTGGTTGTGAAAGAATGGTAAAGTCTGCTTCGACGGCAACCTCTACAGTCATTCCAGTGGCGTTGATTGTTACCGTTGGGATATAGTTATTGGAAGAGACATTGAGGAGTAAACCTAGATTTGGGTATTGAAGGAGACCTGGCGCAATCGATGAGAAGAAAGAATCAGATGTATTCAATTTAATTGGCGAGGCAGCTGGAATCTCATTTGGTTGAACAGTAACTGGCAATAGTACTGCCAATCCAGTGTAGACGACACTTTGGAAGATGTAGGGTGTGAGTGTCACGACTATTGGAGCGTCTATGTTTTCGAGATAACTGGTATCGGGAATATAGTTTGGACTAAATGGAACTGGAACTACGGTTTCATTGATACTGGCAAATACGGTACCCATGAACTCAGCGGTCATTTGCGGAGGATAGTATGAGGGGGAGTTGGAAGCTTCGACCAATTGTCCGGTACAATCTATTTGGAAGGTGACGTCATTGAAAGACTCGGGGAGTTTGATGAAAGTGTAGATATAATTTTGGGGGGCTTCAAGGTATTCATTCAATCCATTGGTAATACCATTGGTGAGGGTCGGTACAAAACTATTGGAGATGGCATTGGAGATGTCACCGACTGGAATGAGACAAATGGTATCGGTACAATGCGCTTCTATTACAATATCACCTTTGTCAGAATCGATGGTGGTCTGAGTTAAGTTGAAATTTGCAATATAAGTGGAGTAGTCGAGAATTAACTCAGTGGAAAGTGTGATATTCTCAGAGGTAGTATAAATATTAACATAACCACTTTCACATATAACTTCACAAACGTGATAGTTGAATGTAATCTTAAATTCAGTGTCGGCCCAACCAATAAAAAAAGAAGTTGGATCCTGATTGAAAAAGAAACCATCTAAATCCAAATTAATGGTAACAGATGAAAAAGTATATGATATCGATCCAGAAGTACCGGAAATATCTGGTATATGATAACTATTTATATAATCAACTAATTTAGCAGTATACTATTTATAGATATAAAAATTGTTTGGGAAAGGAAAAAAAAAAAAAAATTTAAAATAAAAGTTAGTTGATTGACATAAAAATATTTAATATTTAAAATAATGATAAATAAATACAGTTAAACTAAAATCGTAAATAAATTGATTAGAAAATCCAACATATACACCGGCTGCACTATAGTTTCCTGGTTGGCAATAGCAAATTTGAGTAGAGAAAAGTAATGACAGTAATAATATAATAATATTTTTTTGTTCCATTTTTATAACAATGTTATTATTTGATGGTTAATTAATTATGTTTGCATCATTACCTTTGAAATATAAATAGCTATTTATATTTATACTAATCTTAAAAATAAATAATTTTTTAATTTTTATGTATTTTTTTTGATGAACAAAAAAATGAGGATTGAACCCGAGTTTTTATTTTAGAACCGAGTGTATATGATTATATCTATTACCTTTTTTGATTTTTACTTTGAATTTTCTAAAGTGATCGTGTGAGAAATTTCGCTTTGATTTCGACTCTCAATTGTTTTATAATTATTTAAAAAACTAAAAAAATATCTGAGATCAAATTTTTACCATGTTCAGTCAGAGATTTATTATTTTAACTTAAAAGTAGAATAAAAAAGTATTCTGGATAACAACAATTTAACAGTTTTTTTTTATTTGTTAAACACTCCGAAATAGTTACATTCATCGGAAATTGGGTTAATAAAACAAAATAAAGATCATGGTTGCTAATCTGTTTATATTGAGAATAGGTTCAAATTATAATTTATAAACATTTAAATTATTATAATTTTTGTTTTTTTTTCATTATTTATTTATGAATGTATTGATTGAGTTAAAAATAAATAAATATATGTAAATTCTTTTTTTTTTCTCAATTTTTTTTTTTGATTGAGTCGGGACATAGACTTGTCTTTGACAGTTTTTTTTTCTTTAATGATTTTTAATTGTCATTGAATCTATCGATCGATTAATTATGCAAGTAAATAGTGTAGATTATAACAACAACAATAAAAGTAAATTATTTAAAAGATTAATACATTTACAATTTGTTAGAAATCAAATATTTGGTTTTGTAAAGATCATCAACCGACAGTGTGCAGTTACAGTTAACAATTACTTTTCAACTAATCGTAGATTATTCTGTGATTACAATGACCTTGGATGTTACCCACATCAACTTATCAAGTATGGTTATCACGAGAGATACAAACAGATATTCAACACTGTCATTAGAGATCGACGACCGGGTTTACTACAGAGATGGAATCACTATTTCTCTTTGAACTATCTGTATTACGTTAATAGGAGAATGTATGATTGGCAGATTCAACATGAGCAGGAGCAGAAAGAACAGGTACAACTAGAGATTGGTAGATCTTCTACCTCCTTTTTGGTTATCAAAAGAAGAATTGAGCGATTCCAGGACTACAATGAAAGTGATTTTCATATCGATGGTGGATCACTCGAGACTAGTACCTATGTTCTATTCAAACAACTCTATTTACATTCTTTGAGAGATGCTGCTCGTATCGGTGCATTAGATCTCATTGAATGTGTATTCAGAGTATTCCCAGATGAGTTGAATATCAGATTGATTTTAGAAATAGCTGTTCAACATGGTCATCTTCCGATTGTCGAATTCTTTCATAACAATGTCAAAGATGGAAGTGTTTTTGATAAAAAGTTGGATGATTTAGCTCGTAGACAACGTAGTCAACCACATTTGGTGGATATCGCAGCAAAATATGGACAGTTGGATATTTTAAAGTTTTTACTTTTCAATCGAACTGAAGGTTGTTCAACTTCTACGCTTGATGCCGCAGCATATAATGGACATTTACCAATCGTAGAGTTTCTTCATCATCATCGAACAGAGTGTAACGCCAATACCCACGGCATGGATGCAGCTGGTGATGGACATCTAGATGTTGTTATCTTTATCCACAACAATCGAACTCATGAAACTATTTCCAAATCCTCATATAAATATGCAATCAGAAGAAATCATATTGAAGTTGTTAGATTCCTATTGGCCAATAGAACAGAGAGACCTCCACTGAAATCTCTTATGTTGGCAGCGAGTTACGGTCATCTTGATATGTTAATGTTGCTGTTATCAGAGCCATACCGTCAATTCTATGAGATAGACAATACGGTGATGGAGTATGCTGCGGGTAACGGCCAGTTAGAAATCATTCGGTTCCTTCACGAGAATACCACTGCACAGTGTGGAAGCGATGCAATGGATTTCGCAGCGGAAATGGGTGACCTGGATGTGATCAAATTTCTCCATATCAATCGAACGGAAGGCTGTTCTCCAGAAGCGATGGGGTCGGCTATAGATAATAAACACTTTGAAGTTGTCCGATTCCTTGTGGAGGTCAGACATTGGGAAATCGATCAATCGATCGTAGGTCAGTTAGCGTTTAATACAAGTTTCGCAATATTCAAATATCTCTATGAGATTGCAGTGGCATTAGAGAATTTACATATCGAACCAGCCAATTTCCAAATAGATAGTTATTTTGGTAAAGAGACCGATCCAACTGTTTTCAATTGGTTCCAAGAACATGGATTTCAAATCTCAGGCGCTGCATATTATTTTGCAACCAATATTAATAATAAAGTGGCAATCCAATGGCTTCACGAGAACACAACACATCCATTTACCGTTGAGAACACCGAGGCAGCAATTGCCATAGGTTCTCATTCGATTGTTGAATATCTCAATGAAGTTGGAGCACCATTCCCAGAATTCCCAATGGATAAAGCGTTTGATCTGCCAATGCTCACTTTCCTCCATCGAAATCGAACGGAATCACTCACGATTCATGCGATGGACAATGCAATCAATCGAGGTGACATTCAAATGATTAAATATCTCAAAGAAAACAACTTTGTTATTCAAAAAAGCCATACAGATTCATATAGAGTTGATTGGAATAGCCTTTGTAGTGGATACAATTCAAGACTTGCAATAATCAACAGTTTGCAAATATAAATAAATTATTACTTTTTCGAAAATTCTCATAACCATCACGTTAGTATCATCAAATAATTCCAAAAATGGTCGAAATGGGTTTCTACGATCATTTTTTTTTATTTCAAAATTCTACCTATTTTATTATGCAAATGATAATAGAATATGATAATTATAAAAGTAAATTATTTAAGAGATTATTACATTTACAATTTATTCGGAATCAAATATTCAGTTTTGTGAAGATCATCAATCGACAAGAATGTGTAAATGCTGATGAATTAAGTATTAGAACAGCATACCTGTGCAAAAAGCGAAGATTACTCTGTGATTACAATGACCTTGGATGTTACCCAGATCAACTTATCAAGTATGGTTATCACGAGAGATACAAACAGATATTCAATACTGTCATTAGAGATCAACGACCGGGTTTACTTCGTCGATGGTATCACCGTTTCTATATGAACTATCTGTATTACCATCAAAGGAAACAATATGATAGACAGATTCGATATGAGCAGGAGCAGAAAGAACAGGTACAACTAGAGATCAGTAGATATTCTTCAATCACTAAGCCAATGAGCAGAAAAATAGCGCGATTCCAAGACTACAATGAAAGTGATTTTCATAGCGATGCTGGGTCACTCGAAACTAGTACCTATGTTCTATTCAAACAACTATATTTTCATTCTTTGAGAGATGCTGCTCGTATTGGTGCATTAGATCTCATTGAATGTGTATTCAAAGTATTCCCAGATGAGTTGAATATCAGATCGATTTTAGAAATAGCTGTTCAACATGGTCATCTTCCGATTGTCGAATTCTTTCATAACAATGTCAAAGATGGATCACCTTTCGATCAGATAGTTAGAGAGAATTCAACTCAACCACATTTAATGGACGTCGCAGCACGATATGGACAACTGGATATTTTAAAGTTTTTGCACTTCAATCGAACTGAAGGTTGTTCAACCGATGCATATGATTTTGCAGCGACCAACGGACATTTAAATACAATCAAATTTCTTCACCATCATCGAACAGAAGGTTCTTCTATTACCCATACCATGAATGCGGCTTGTTTTGGACATCTAGATGTGCTTATCTTTATCCATAACAATCTAACTCATGAAGTTATATCTGATTACGCATTTCTAGGTGCAATCAGAGGAAATCATATTGAAGTTGTTAGATTCCTCTTGACCAATAGAACAGAGAGACCGCCATCGGATTCTCTTTTTTGGGCGGCACGTACAGGTAATCTTGAAATGTTAAAGTTATTTCTATCAGAGAGATACAGTCAATTCTATGAGATAGACAATACGGTGATGGATAGAGTTGCCCAATTCGGACGACTTGAAATCGTTCAATTCCTTCACGAGAATACCACCGCACAGTGTGGAAGCGATGCAATGGATAAAGCTGCGGAAATGGGACACTTGGATGTGATCAAATTTTTGCACTTCAATCGAACTGAAGGCTGTTCTCTACGTGCATTGCATTTGGCAATAGCTAATAAGCATCTTGATGTTGTCCGATTCCTTGTGGAGGTAAGACATATGGATATCGATCAATCAATCATCAATAGGTTCTCTAATAGTACAAGTTTTCCAATATTCAAATATCTCTATGAGATTGCAGTGGCATCAGGTAATTTCAATATTGAACCTGCCAATTTCCAAATAGAAAATTTCGTTCGTGAAGAGACCGATCCAACTGTTTTCAATTGGTTGAATGAGCGTGGATTTCAATTCTCAGGTATTGCATATAATATTGCAATCGATGTTAAGAGTAAGGTTGTATTCCAATGGCTTCATGAGAACACAACACATCAAGTGACCAATGTAAACACAACCAGAGCAATTTCCAGCGGTTGTCTTCCAATTGTTGAATATCTCAATGAAGTTGGAGCACCATTCCCAGAATTCCCAATGGACAAAGCATTTGATCTACCGATGCTCATTTACCTCCATCGAAATCGAACGGAATCACTCACGATTCATGCGATGGACAATGCAATCAATCGAGGTGACATTCAAATGATTAAATATCTCAAAGAAAACAACTTTGTTATTCAAAAAAGCCATACAGATTCATATAGAGTTGAACAGAATAGCCTTTGTATTGGATACAATTCAAGACTTGCAATAATCAACAGTTTGAAAATATAACGAATAAATGATATTGCTTTTAAAAATTTGGTAATTCTTTTTTATTTAATATTTTTTTTTCTTTTTTTCCAATTATATTATTCATTTTTTAAACTACATTGAATGAAAAGTTCTTCTAGAAAAATAAATCTTTTGGTCTCTTTGACAAATAATCGGAAATTGATGGAATGGCTTCAAAAGTTGATTTAAAATTGGTCAATGTTGGATATTTGTCAACAACTTCTTTATAGTTTTTGGAATATAGATTCTCAAGAGTTGTATAGGCACTGACATCGGCAGCACTCAATTTTGAACCAACAAAATGTTTTCCACCATTTTCTGTTAAAATCTTCTCCCAAGCACTAAGGAAACGAGGAAGTGTTTCATTCTTGTATAACGCTTTCTTTTCATCTGTATCATTGGTGAAGATTGGAATGGAAATGTCATAGGATGCCTGAGCAATAGAGAGAATTCTGGTTCTGTCCACCAATGAATCACCAGCCAAATTATATTTGTTGGCAATATAATTTTCAATCGCAATCGATTGAGAAATTTCGAAATCACCATCGATCAAGTAAGGAAGTTGTTTGTAGGTTGCTCTTTGTTTGATTTCAGCATTATCAAATGGATTTTTTACATCGTTGAATTCAACTCCTGCCACTACAAATAATACTCTACTAGTTTCAGCTCTTCCACGTCCGTTAAACTAAAAATATATTTTTTTAATATAAAAAATTATTTGAAAATTATTATTAATACATACATAATGTAAAGTTGGAATTTGAGAGGTAATCATTTTGAAAATATATGAATTTATATTAATAATAAAATTTTTTATTTATTTATTTAATTTTTTGTTTAATTGTTGATTGAATGAAATATCATTTTTTTTTCATTCTATTTATATAAAATCCTATATGTTCCATTTTTTTAAGTTTTATTCATGAATAAAAAAAAAGGTGTTCCAGAACATAGGAAGAATCTTCAAACCCCTAAATCGATCAAAAAATTGATCAAACAATTTTTTTTTTTTTAAAAAAATCTAACTATTTTAATTGAAACAAACAGAATTAAATATCTTTTTAAATTTTAAAAAAACTAAAATCTTATCTTAGAATAAATAATTGTGAAAAGTAAAGGTAATACTCTTATTCTCAAACAACTAGTTTCATATTCTGGAAAGATAAGATCTTATTGTTATACAGATATTTCGCTCTTTTATCTTTTAAAACTTAAAGAACAATGGAATCTATCTCTTTGGGTTTAAAACAATTTTTTTTATTGTAAATGTTAAGATTAAAGTAATATAATACTTTCATTAGGATCATTTAGTGGTACAGGATTAATAAAGTATTGTGATTGATTCATTTTTCTTGGTTGTTTATAATATTGATGATTAATGATTGATATTTTAAAATTGGTTGTTACAAAGTAGTTGGTAGCAAGTTGGTTCAATTGTTGTTGTTGTATTGTATTATAATCATCAGGGTGACAAATCAATTTAAGTTCTTCTATTATTGTTTGATTATTATTATCTTTGTTGTTTGTTTTGATAGCACCTAGAGTTTCGATTAAAGAGTTGGTATCGCAGCCAGAGAATCTGTTATCTTTAATTATTTTAATATGTTTGTTGTTTTTCAAGAAATATAATAATACATTGCCGAATTTAAAGTTAACAGATAGCCTTATCAGTGATTCGCAACTGAGAATCGAATCGACATGATGTTTCTCGAGGTAATCTGATATCGATAGACGACGAAGTCTGCTTAGATGGTTGATCGATGTCAGCAGTGATTGAAATGGTGTAACTCCCTTGAGTTTGAGTGTATCTAGTTGTTGACCTATTGTGTGAATATCTAGTAGGAATACTCTATTGGTAAGTCCGACGTCGGCAGTGTATTCCTGGTTGAGTGTATGGTTGTCTCTGTCACGATAGCTAGTAATTGGAGACTTATTGGTAATCGATAGATAGCTTAGATGTTTCAAATCACCTAACAAGGAGGATGGCCTATCTGTTAAGTTATAGGTATGCACCATTCTATGATATACATGATTCAACTTTAACTTTGTTACATTCGGACATAGTCGCGAGAGTTGAATAGGTAGGTCGTTTACTTGGTTTCGTATCCATTGGTATATATGAATATGATTCAATTCCAATGTTTTTAGATTCACTAGAGCGCTAACACTATCATTTGATTGCCATGGTAACCTATTGTTGAAACAAGATGCTATCGAGAGAGAAGTGAGCGACTTTAACTCGTTGGCATTCAGTACCGGTGGCAGTAGTTCGGTGTGTGAAGAATGACTCTGTTCCAAGTGGAATCTCTCGAGACTGGTGAAATATCTGACTTGTACTCTATTGGCATTCATCGAGTAAACGGTAAGTCTCTTTAGAGTTGGAGCAATCGCAAGAGAATGAAGCTTCAGTGAATCCGGTAGGTTTACAATGGTCATCGAGTTGATTTGCCAATGATCGAGCAATACCTCATTATAATAATCGATCCAATAGTAATCGCTTACCATTTGAAAAAATTCCTTTATTTCTAATCTATTATCATTATCAAATATCAATGTAAATCTATTGATTTTAAACTTGATATCTTTGTTATTATTATTATTATTATTATTATTATTATTAATATTATTTAAACTATAACTATTAAACTTTTTAAAAGATCTTTGATATGAGAATGGATAGTTGATAAGAAATAATGATCGATGATTGGTTACTGTTATTCTAAGTGTTGATTTCGCTAAGATATTCACCAACCAATAGTGTGATATCAATGACAACGATAGAGGATTCCACTCATACCTATGATATCCACATTCAAACTCTGACAACAAACTTAATATTTTCCTCCATATTAAATCTGGCAATATAGTTTGATTACTCTTTTCCAAAAATTGTGAATAATCTATATTATTATTATTATTCTTATTGATAACCCTACTGCTGCTAATACGTGATGATTTCTGACCCATTGTAGTTAAATAAAAAAAAAAAGTGTGTTTTGTGAAAAATCATTGTTCAGTAAGGTTCAAAATTCATTTTTTATTTTCAACACTAATTTTTTAGAATGTTTAAAAACAAAAAAATTAAACAGAATCATTAAATTGTACTCTGTTTATTTTATTAAAACTATGATTATATTATCAATAGTTATTGTTTTTATCTTATGGATTTTATATGAAAAGGTATAACTTTAGATATTTTAAATACTACAAAATTAAATTTAATATTGTTTTTTTTTATTTTAGAATCCTTATAAAAAATGTCCACCATCACCATTGGCAATACCTTTGATTGGTCATTTACATTTACTTGGTGAAAATATTAATAATGATATGGATCTTCTTTTCAGGAGATATGGTGAAGTGTTTAGATTTAAAATGGGATCGGTCGAAGGAATAGTTTTAACAGGTCCGGGGGAACTATTCAAGAAGCATTTACTTACAATGATCTATTTGTTAATCGATTTTCAAAGAGAAGGAAGAACCGATATCAATCGTGGAGAGAGTATGACATCATCCAATGGTGAATATAATACATATCTAAGATCGATTCTTCTTCAACACCTTACACCAAGTAAATTGAAAAAATCAGAGGAATCAATGGTGGAAGAGATTTCAAAACTCTATGAATGTTTAAAAGTTCAATCGAAATCAGGTGAACCAATTAATTTATTTCCATTTGTAAAGATATGTACTCTGAATATCTTATTAACCAAACTATTCGACAAACAATTTCCATATGAGTTGGATGGTCAAGCTATGGAAACATGTGATATAATCCAAGGTATTCAATTGATTTTAGGACGTCCTATGATATCAGACTACTCTTCTTTTATAAAAAGTTTAAGAATTCATCAACATCTTCAACAGATTATAATGAATTAATGACTAAGTTGAAGACTATAATTGGAAAACTAGTTGAAGATAGAATATCAGGTTCAGAGTCACCCAATATCATAGCAGATTCATATATTCATGAATTTAAAGCTGGAAATATTTCAAATATTGGACTTTTTTTACTATTGCCGATTTCATCTTTGCTGGATCTGAAACTACTTGTAACAAAACAAAAAAAAAGAAAAAAAATTATTTTGATTGAGTATTAATTAATATTTTATAAAAATTGAAAGTCTTTAGTTATATTATGTTTAATCAGAGTTTGTTGTAATTATCCAGAGGTTCAAGAAAAGTTATATTTAGAACTCACAAGTGTTGAGAATAGAATACCTTCAAAAATATCAACACCATACACCAACGCTGTGATTAGAGAAACAATGAGAAGATATACTATAAATGGATTTGGTAACTCACATGAAGCAATTAGAGATGGCTATTTCCGTGGTTATTATGTAAAGAAAGGTGTATGTATTTAATATGTAATATATATAGTTTATTATTATATAATATTTTAATTAAGTAAAAATTATATTAAAAATTTAATAGACTCAAGTATTTCAAAATATTCACAGTTCAATGTTATCAGAACAGTATTGGGATGATCCAATGGAGTTCAAACCAGAGAGATTTATTGGTGTGGATGCACAAAAGAATTCTAATAGAGTCAAAATAATTTTTGGAAGTGGACCAAGAAATTGTGTTGGAATGAATCTTGCTGAGCTGGAGGTTTATTTAGTGGTTACACAATTGATCAAATCATTTAAATTTACTTCACCAAATTCTGAATTTATTGAAGAATCAATGGTATATGGTTTAGCTGTATCTCCAACTCCCTTCAAATGTAATATTCAAATAAGAGAAGTTTGAAAATAAAAAAGGTTGTATAGAATCTTTTTGATTTTCAATTATTTATGTTTATTTGCCAGGATTTTGCTATGATTCTAAAGTAAAATTTAATTATTTTTGCCACTACAATATTAGCACCTAGTGTTTCGATTAAAGAGTTGGTATCGGAGCCAGAAAATCTGTTATCTTTAAATATTTTAATTACTTTTTTTTTTTTTAAGAAATAATTAAATTTTACTTTAGAATCATAGCAAAATCCTGGCAAATAATACTTTGCCGAATTTAAAGTAAACAGATAACCTTATCAGTGATTCACAACTGAGAATCGAATCGATATGATGATTCTCAAGGTAATCTGATATGGATAGACGAGATCGATGTCAGTAATATTGGAAATGTTGTAACTCCCTTGAGTTTGAGTGTATCTAGTTGATTGCGTGAATATATAGTAGGAATACCTGTAGGTTTACAAAGGTCCAGAGTTGATTTACTAATTATCTAGCAATGCCTTATTATAATAATCGATCCAATAGTTATCATGATACCAATTGATTGAATTCCTTTATTGCTAATCTATATTGATAATCATTATCAAATATTAAATTAAATCTATTGAGTTTAAACCCGACAGTATCTTATCATGATCTTATTATTATTTAAACTAGTGCTTTTCAACTTTTAAAAGATCTTTGATATGATATTGGATAGTTGATAAGAAATAACGATCTAATGTTGATTAATTGTTATTCTAAGTGTTGATTTCGCTAAGATATTCACCCACCAATAGTGTGATTTGTTATTTCATTTTATTGGTTATTTTTGCACACGTGTTTTTGTATCCTCACATTATTACACATATCAATGACAACGATAGTTGATTCCACTCATACATATGATATCTACATTCAAACTCTGACAACAAACTTAATATTTTCCTCCATATTTAATCTGTCGATAATATGATTACTTTTTTCCACTAATGTGAAATATGTTTATTTTTCTTATTGATAACCCTACTGTAATACTAGATGATTTCTGCTATTGTAATTAAATAAAAAAAAAAGTGTGTTGTGAGAAAATTTATTCTCCAGTGACTAAATATAACTAGCTCCAACCACTTTAACTCATTAATTTTTTATATCTTTATGATGAAAATAGTGTGGTTTCTTGTTACTTTTCACCTCTGTCGCAAATATTGTTATTTCATGGTCTAAAAATTAGATGGATTAATATCATTGGAGTTTTTTTTTTTAAATTTATTCAAAATAGGGTTACAGGAGGTAAGAGCTAGTTTGAGATTTAAATTTTAACCTGCGTATTTAAATTATAACAATAACATTTATCCGCATATAAATTTATTCTTTTATTTATTTTCATCAGTATTTATTTTAGTATTTTGAAAACCAAATCAATTTTATCATTATCGACAAATAATTAAATTTGTCAAATTTTTGTTTTAAAACTATGATTTTAATATCAATAGTTATTGTTTTTATCTTATGGATTTTATATGAAAAGGTATGATACGTAATTTATAACTTTAGATATTTTAAATACTACAAAATTAAATTTAATATTGTTTGTTTTTATTTTAGAATCCTTATAAAAAATGTCCACCATCACCATTGGCAATACCTTTGATTGGTCATTTACATTTACTTGGTGAAAATATTAATAATGATTTGGATCGTCTTTTCAGGAGATATGGTGAAGTGTTTAGATTTAAAATGGGATCGGTCGAAGGAATAGTTTTAACAGGTCCGGAAACTATTCAAGAAGCATTTACTTACAATGATCTATTTGTTAATCGATTTCAAAAGAAAGAAAGAACCGATATCAATCGTGGAGAGAGTATGACATCATCCAATGGTGAATATAATACATATCTAAGATCGATTCTTCTTCAACACCTTACACCAAGTAAATTGAAAAAATCAGAGGAATCAATGGTGGAAGAGATTTCAAAACTCTATGAATGTTTAAAAGTTCAATCGAAATCAGGTGAACCAATTAATTTATTTCCATTTGTAAAGATATGTACTCTGAATATCTTATTAACCAAACTATTCGACAAACAATTTCCATATGAGTTGGATGGTCAAGCTATTGAAATATTAAATATAATCCAAGGAAATCAACCTATTTTAGGACGTCCTATGATATCAGAATACTCTTCTTTAATAAAAGTTTAAGAAATCATCAACATCTTCAACAGATTTAAAAGAATTAATGAGCAATATGAAGACTATATTGGCAAACTAGTTGAAGATAGAATATCAGGTTCAGAGTCACCCAATAACATAGCAGATTCATATATTCATGGAAGTTAAAGGCTGGGAAATATTTCAAAATATTGGACTTTTTTTTTACTAATGCCGAATTCAATCTTTCGGAATCTGAACTACTGTAAAAACAAAAAAAAGAAAAAAAGTTATTTTGATTGAGTATTAATTAATATTTTATAAATATTGAAAGTCTTTAGTTATATTATGTTTAATCAGAGTTTGTTGTAATTATCCAGAGGTTCAAGAAAAGTTATATTTAGAACTCACAAGTGTTGAGAATAGAATACCTTCAAAAATATCAACACCATACACCAACGCTGTGATTAGAGAAACAATGAGAAGATATCCAATTAATGGATTTGGTAACTCACATGAAGCAATTAGAGATGGCTATTTCCGTGGTTATTATGTAAAGAAAGGTGTATGTATTTAATATGTAATATATATAGTTTATTTTAATAATATATTTTAATATTTTATTTTATATTTTATTTTAATTAATTAAAAATTTATTAGATTCAAGTATTTCAAAATATTCACAGTTCTCTGTTATCAGAACAGTATTGGGATGATCCAATGGAGTTCAAACCAGAGAGATTTATTGGTGTGGATGCACAAAAGAATTCTAATAGAGTCAAAATAATTTATGGAAGTGGACCAAGAAATTGTGTTGGAATGAATCTTGCTGAAGTGGAGATTTATGTTTTGGTTACACAATTGATCAAATCATTTAAATTTACTTCACCAAATTCTGAATTTATTGAAGAATCAATGGTATATGGTTTAGCACTATCTCCAACTCCCTTCAAATGTAATATTCAAATAAGATAAGTTTGAATAAATAAAATTCGTTTTAATAATTTCAAATACAAGGTAGAATTAAAGTGGAATTGAGATCTCAATAAAAGAAGAGTATGATTTCATAAATCTTTTAAAAATTATCCTCAGATCTAATTTATTTAAAATCTGTTCTTTGTTTACATTACGTTCGATCTCTTCTTGGATGTAGTGGTGGCTGAAAACTGTTCGATGACGTGTAGCAGTACCACTGCTTGGTGCTTCTGCAATTTGAATAGATGATACCAAGTTTGTTGTGAATATGTTTTATCTTGTAGATATTGAGATCGGTATGAACAGGAATCACTGTGATAAAGATAGAGTTGGCTGCGGCTATAACATGTGGACAGAGATTTTATGTGTATGTTTCACCACACATTAATTTGAGTTCGACGAATATAATAATAACAAAATAAAAAAAATTGAAAATTTTTAATCGCGAAATTAGCAACATCAAAGCCCGGTTAGCTCAGTCGGTAGAGCGCACGGCTCTTAACCGTGTGGTCGTGGGTTCGAGCCCCACATTGGGCGCTTTCTTTTTTAATTAATATCCTTGATGCGCGCATCAAGTAAAACATTTTGTAACCAAGTCGAAGGACGTAGTTAGTGAAATGGTTCATTCGTGGGCCTTCACTACTTCGACCCGGGTTCGAGGCTCGGTAATGACTAAGTTTCCCCGCTACCGGAACGTATATAATAAAACTGATGTCCTAAGAGCCCATGGGGCAATACATTGACACCAACTCGTGAGGAGGTGATAAAAAACACCTCCTTAGTGCGGTCCATTGCGCTCAAAAAAAAAAAAAAAAAAAAAAAAAAAAAAAAAAAAAACCTTTTTGTAACCAAATTTGTAACAAGATGGATTTATTTAGAATAAATCAGAGTATGTATATAATACAATCAAAGAGAGAACACTTGAGAGTTTTGATTAATAATTGTGCTTTATTTAATGTATTGAATATCAGTTATATTTACCTTGAGAGTTTTGATTAATAATTGTGACTCTGTGAATTGTTTATATAGTTCTTTATTTTGATTCCTTACAGAATTCCTGGTTATTTCTGGAAGTGGATTCCTTATCGAGTTCCTGATTATTTCTGAAAATGGAACAAAATTGGTTTTCCATGGTCTTTTTCATTGTGTTTTTATATTTCTTGGAGTCTATGAACGGATTGAAAAAAAAAAAAAAAAAAAAAAAAAATGAACAGATTGGAGTGAGGATTATTTACAGCAAAAATCTATGAAACCGGACAGAGGTTTCAAAATATCAAACAGTAATACATTTATTTGTTATAGAAACTAATAAATATATTCTAAGATAGATCTTTGTTAAAGATTAATTATTAGAAAAATATTGAAATATTTACCATTTTAAAAAAAAATAAAAAAAATAAAAAAACTAAAATTAACTGTGCAATATTTCTGAAGTGATAAAATATTTTTTATTTATATACATTTAAATTGATTTAAAAGAAAACAATTAATAGGATGTCCAATAGCCTTGGTTGAGGATTACTTGATTCAATCTGTTTGGCATTGATTCATATAGTGATTGGCAGTACTCCGGTGTCATTTCATATCACCACTATAAATGCATCATTTAAGAGCTCTATTGAGTTTAGAATGAATGGCATCTAGTATATATATTTATCTCAACAATACCCAAGAATTTTAAAAAACATTCAGGTCCTGACTGGTTTGTTTATATATCAAATTTAGTTAAGAATACATTTTAAGTAAAAAATATTATGAGTTTTAGTATATTGATGACAAGTGAGATATCTTGTACAGTTGAGGAATATACTAAAATTAGTTAAACAATATTATTTATTCGTCGATCTATATCATACTCTAAAATTTCTAAAAAATCTGGGAATCTAGAGCTTAAGATAGATTGTCTAAGTATCCAGTTCCATATTAAATTAATTAGAGAAAAGATTGAATTTGAATCTACCACTTTCAACTAAATGATAGAATATTATTTGTTCTATAATCGGGAACTCCTTTAAAGAATAACCTTTCTTTATACTATACTCTCCTTGTTTTATTTTCGTTTCATCTGTTAAATTACTTTTCTAAAAAAACAATATCCTTATTTATTGTAAAATCAGTTCAAAACCTTTACATTTTGAATATGAAGAAGAGTCTAAAAGGTTTTTTTTTGTATTATTTCTGAAAGTAATTCCTTAATCCTTTATTATTCTTCTAATAATGTTATTGATTTATCTTTTTAAAAATGTATTGTTGTCCTTTTTTTTTTTAATGATATAATTGTTTTTTAAAAAACAATTTAAATTTTATTTTAAATATAATTGTAATCTTTTAAATTTATATCCTTTTTATACATATGGTATTTGTGTTCAGTGCTGAGTTTGTTTTTGCTTAGTTTTTCTTTAGTCTTGAAACTGTTGAAAATTAGAATTGTATTTTAAACCAATAACTTCTTGTTCCGTTCAGTAATCCAAATCAAGTATTCCAAAAATCTTTTATCTTTCTGTTAACATTTTACTTGGTATCATTCTTATATATAATATAATTAAGTATTTCAAAATAAATTTAAAAGTACTATAATAAAAAATATTTTATTACTTCAGAAATATTGCACAAATTAATTTTATCTTTTATTTTTTTTATTTTTTTTTTAAAATGATAAATGATTCATTTCTTTTTAATTATTAATCATTTACAAAGATCTATCTTAGAATATATTTATTAGTTTCTATAAACAAATAAATGTATTTACTGTTTGATATTTTGAAACCTCTGTCCGGTTTTTCACAGATTTTTGCTGTATTTATAATTTCGGATTATTAAATAATATATTAGCAATAAGTACAAAGTAAGATGTATTCAAATATATAAGTCTTAATTTAAAAAAAATAAAAATAAAAAATAAAAATAAAAAAAAAAACACGCAACTACTGCTATCACAACTTATTAATTAATAATAACTATAAAAAATAATAATAATAATATTTTATTGGCTATTTCTCACGGCCTGTGTGAGAATATATACATTGTATTTATTGATTTGTTTTAATAATCATATTCAGAAATTACAATGTATTATTTTTGTCAATAAAATATTTATGAATATTGATCTTTAATTTCTCTCTTTTGATTCTTGTAGTGGTTTCGAGATGACTGGAAAGTAATTTCTAAATAGTTGAAACTTGAACCCAAGTAGTGTTTATCGAGTGACTTGTCATGTGCGATTCTATCAGATGCAAGAAGCTTTGTTAGCGCTAGGATTTGAAAAAAAGTATCGAAACTGTAGACCTTCAAATATCTAATATGTTTGTTGTTCTCTATGAAATATGCCAGAGTATCGTTGAAGCTAGCAGAGAGTCGCACCAGTGATTTACATTGATGAATCAGATCGATGTGCTCTTTATCGAGTCTGGTTGTAATTGATAATCGCTTCAAGTTTATCAGCTGATCGGTGAGTACTGTCGAGCCGCTACTGAACAGATGGCTGAACAATGTATATTTGCCTTTTAGCTTAAGAGTATGTAGTTGATATCCGATAGCTTCGAGATCGATTGAGAATGCCACCGCTGTTTTACCGTGATCGTACTCTGCGAGTAAATCGTCGTTGCTTTCTGAATCCGATTGACTCATCATATCGATATTATTGATCGATAAGTAAGCCAATCGTTTTAGGTTGATTAATATTGGAATGGTATTTAAATGACTATCTTCTTGTTGCTGGAATGCATTAATGTTATTATTGGTTGCTGTTGTTGTTGATTGATCGGTTGTATTCATTGCATGAACTATTCTATGATAAACATGATTCAACTTTAGCTTTGAAATGTTTTGGAATTTAGCAAGATCAATCGGTATTCTGTGGTCGGGACTAGTTCTTTCCCAAGGTGTATAAAAAGGTTTGTGAAGGTAGTCGAGTGTTAGCGCTTCGATATTCTTGAACCAATCGGGATTTTCGACGACTTTGAATGGATTGTCGTTGTTGAATGGCGCGGCAATCGAGAGTGTCTTCAAATGTAAAGGCAGATCTTCTGGAACAGCCGGTTTATATGGTAAACTAGTTTGTTTGATTGTCAGTCGTTCGATATTCGGGAAGAGCTTGGTAATCAACTGATGTTGACACGTCTGATAGATTCTCATACACCTTAGTTGCTTGGCAATAGCCAGTGTCTCAATCATATGGAATAGATTGGGATTGACAACGGTCATTGAATCTACCGACCAGTGTGTCTCTAGCGGTTGATTGTAAGTCATTACCCAATTGATAGTTTTACGTTTCTGTTGCTGTCTTTGTTTGTGTTGTTGTTGTTGTTGTCTATGTAACTGTAAACTATTTATAAGTGACTCGGTGTAACTCATCTGTTTGTATATTAATGTTAATTTACTAATATTGAATGTCTTCTTATCTATAGCTGTTGAATGTTGTTGTTGTTGTTGTTGTTGTTGATCTAACAGCTTATTGTGTGATCTTTGGTATGCCAGTGGATAGTTGATAATAAATGAAGAGTCGATATCTAATGTTGTTATTCTAAGTGTTGATCTAGCAATGATATTCACCAACCAATAGTGTGATATCAATGACAACGATAGTGGATTCCACTCATACCTATGATATCTACATTCATACTCTGATAGTAACCTAATGATATTCCTCCATATTAAATCAGTTAATTTCGTTTGATTATTATTTATTACACTAATTTCTCCACTAACAGATCTTTCACCATCAATATTTATATAAGATCTACTTGTTGTCAAACCCATCTTTTATCTATAATAATAATAATAATAATAAACACACAACAAATTTTATATACATAAATACTAATATTGGGGAAATAAAATTGTAAAAACGATTTATTGAAAATAAATATCAAACAATTTATTTGCCAGCCAAACTATTTTTCAAGGTTTCACCTGGTTTGATTGTTAGACTACAAAGTAAAGTGTTGGCTCTCTACAGAGGTTATTTAATTTTATGTAACGTTAGAAAATTATATTTTATTTTATATTTACATCAAGAAAGACATATATCTTGATCGATGACTCTTTTTTTCATGTTTAGGATCATCTCTTTTATTTGGTTGAAATATTATGATTAGATTATTGAATTGCGGTCCCAAATAGTGTTTATCTAATATTTCATTGTAGTAATATCTATTTTTTTGTAAGATTGGCTGTAGTGAATCTGTATGATGATCATCATTTGTTGTATTGTTGAAATGATCTGAATGATATACTTTTAAATATTTGATTGTAGAATTGATCTGTAAGAAGTACTTTATATTACTATTATTATTATTGAAATTTGCAGATAATCTAACGAGTGATTTTGATTGTAGAATCCTATCGATATGATGTGTATTCTCTAGAGGATCTGTCAGTGAGAGTCTATTCATGTATGGTAGTAGCTCCAATGACATCAGTAGCTGATTGAACAGAGTGTATTTACCCTTGAGTTTCAATGTATTAATCTGTACACCAATCAATGACAAATCTCTTTGGAAAACCGATACAGTCAGACCATTCCGATACTCTTCTTTTGCATCAACATCCCTTTCGTCTTGCTGCTCACCACCACCACCACCATAGAATTGAAAAGGTGCACTAACATTAGATATACACAAACAACTCAATTGTTTTAATCCACCTAAAACTGAAACCAATGTTGTTGTCGCTGGTTGTGTTATCTCCTGTTGCTGCTGAGCAATGACAATACTATTTGAATGAAGAGTATTTACCAATCTATGATAGATATGATTCAACTTTAGAGATGTTAGATTCGCAAATTGCTTTGTAAAGTCAATGTTGATGTGTTCCGAAGCAACATTCTTCCATTCTGTAATATGAATATGATTCAACTCTAGTTTTGTAACACCTTCAAACCAAGGTTGGAAAGAATTGTCTTTAAATGGATATCTATTAATATCATTGTTGTTGTTGTTGTTGTTGTTTGATTTGAATGGTATTGTTAGAGATAATGAAGTGAGCAACGATGATTTGTTTGGAATAGTAAATGAAAGTGACTTTGTAGCTTGATTGTTCTGACGCAGAGAAAATGTAACAACATTCTGAAATGCTGACATATCGATTGCTCTTGGGTTTTCGTGGTAGATTCTTAGCGTTCGTAGTTGAGCTGCCACCAACAGTTTCTCTGGTTCAAAGTTTCTCGGTGGATTGACAAGCGTCAGTGAATCGAATGACCAATATCTAATTAGCGCATCGTTGTACATCTCCAACCAAAGATGTCTATTGTACAACTTCCTATTCTCTCGGAATGGCATCGATACGAATTTCAATTGAAAATCACTATGATTGAATATTACTGTTAATTTTATAATATTAAACTTTCTATCTATTTCTAAAATATTATTATTATTATTATTATTATTATTGCTATTGCTATTGCTGTTGTTATTATTATTATTATTATTTGTTTTATATAAATTTATAAAAGAACGTCTATATGATTTATGAAAGTTTAATAGGAATTGTGATTTGGAATCTGCGGTTGTAATTCTTAGAGGTGCTCTAGCGACGATGTTTACAAGCCAGTAGTGCGATACTAGCGAGAGTGACAGAGGATTCCACCGACATCTATGATATCTACATCGGTCATTCGATAGCAAACTAATGATTTTTCGCCATAATAAATCAGTTAATCTAGTTTGATTACAAACTATCTTTTGTTCATTAATAACATCATTATCATTATTTGATTTTGAAATAGTAGATCCCATTATCTCAAGTTTGTAATAATAATCCTATCATGATAATAATAAAAATAAACTGAAATGATGGTGAACATATATATATGTTTTTGGTTAATGAATATGATGAATTGAGTTAAATTAATTACACCACAACCACACCAATCATTTTTTTTTAAAAAAAAAAATAAACTACATCATCATTCCAAAATTCTCTTATAAGATCTTTAACAAATCAATATTGATATCAAAATGATTTCTAATTCAGTAGTAGTATAGGTAAGATATGAATAGCATACTTTTAAGTATATATATATCTAAGATATTGAATTGAATGAACTCTCCTTTTTAAAACAAATTTAAATAATAAAAAATTATTTTAATTTTAGTTTAATTTAAGTTATTTATTTTATTTATTTATTTTATTTATTTATTCTCAAACACAAAGAAATATTATAAAAGCTTTTGTTATATCGACAACAGTTAGAATTTCAACTAAATAAATAAAGTTAAAAATAAAAATGAACTTAAAAAAGTTTTTTTGGTGAGTCATTTTTTGATTAACAAAAACACTAATTAATTTTTAACAATTTAAATTAATATTTTATATTTTTATATATCTACACTATTATATAGTTGTAATTGTTGTTTTTAATTAAGAAATATGCATTCAGTATCACAGAGAGCAAATCTCATTGTTTGCTTTGGAGGTGTTGTATTGTTTGGTGTACTTTTATTGAATGTACTGAGTAGATCATTCTTCCCTGACCATATAGATGTTAACTTGACTGGTTCAACTATAAAGTTGTAAGTTTATCATGAATAAGATTGTAATAATCATCATCTCATCATCATCATCATCATAGTAATTACCTTTTATTTTGATTACTTATAATTATATAGTGTAAAGAGAAACCCAGTCGAACTTGCACAGGTACACATGAGTTTACAAGCAGATCTTACACCTCTATTCAATTGGAATACAAAGCAATTGTTTTTATATATAACCGCTGAATATCAAACTAAAGAAACTGTAAGTTATATTAAATAAACTTTAACCTATATAGTAAGTATGTTCACAGTATTGATTATTAATAAATATCATAATCATTGAATTAGGTTGTAAGTCAAGTTGTTTTGTGGGATTATATATTAAAAGATAAATCAAAAGCAGTACTCAAAGAGAAAGATTTAATTAAATATTTGTTGATCGATCATTCTGGTGACTTAAGGTATGTTTTATTGATTCTCATTAAGGAACAAAAAGATTGAATTGAACTTCAAAACTAATATATATATATATTTATTAATAATCATTTCTAATTAATAACTTTTAGAGGACAAAATGTAACTTTGACATTCAACTACAATGTAATACCAATAAGTGGATTGATTACAAGACACAAAGAAGGATCATATTCATTCAAGATGCCAACTGAATATATAAATTAAAACAATAACAACAATAATATAAAAATGATAAATTATATATATTTAGAAAAGTACTTGTTTATTTTACTCTTCTTTAAAACTTATATATTAGTTTAATTAATTTACTTTTAAATAGAAAGAAAACTTTGTTATTATTATTATTAATATTATTATTATTGTTATTATTATTATTTTTGTTGCTGTTGTTTAAATATTGATTGAATCTGATTGTTTAGGTATTGTATCGATTGGTCAATGGTGATCGATAGATCAGTTATCGATTTGAATCTATCGGATGATTTGATTTTCATTAGTCTCTGAAGGAAACTCTCGAGACAAAGATTGAAATCTAATTTACTATATGGATGCTTATTACCACTACTATTACTATTATTGTTATTGTTATTAGTTGTTGTTGTTGTGTCTTCACTTATTGTTATGACAGTTGTTGTTGAGGTAATAATAATTGGTAGTTGTTGTTGTTGTGCTTGGAAATGGAAATGATATAACTTTATAAATTCACAAATTACTTTCAAAAGTGATTGTAATGTTTGAATTTGAAGTAATTTACTATTGTTATCAATATTATTATTATTATTATTATCTATTATTTCTGTTGATGAAGAGGTAGAAGATGATGTTGATGTTGATGCTGATGATAGTTCAATTAAAAATGTAAAACAACGATCGAATAGATTATTCCAACAACCTTCAATTGAGATACAATCGATTACATTGTCTTGTAGGAGTGTTAAGAGTATCCAGTCATAGGAATGCAACCATTCCAATGTGAAGGTAGACGATTGTGTTACGATGGTAAAGACACGGCTGTGTGATAGTAGATACTGTGGAATCAAGACACTAAAATCAGAATGTAGTTTAACCATCTTCTTAATGAGATCAACGAATACACCTCCGAGTTTGTGACCTGTAAGTCGATTGATAGGCAATGGTTGTTGTAACTCCTCCAGTGCCATTGTAACCTCTTGCTGTTGTTGCTGCTGTTGTTGTACAGTAGTGTTTTGGCTCGATGATAATGATGTTGTTGTTGTTGCTATTGATGATGACGATGACGATGATGTTGTTGTTGTTATTGTTGTTGTTGAATTACCTAGGTTATTGTTATCCAATGGAAGTGGTGGAAGTTGTGGTGGATTCAACTTGTATTCGTACATCATTATATTGGATAGGAGATGAACGACAAGTTTGAAAAGAATCGGTAGAGTATTCTTTAGTTGTGTCGATGGATTCTCAACGATAACACCGAATACTTCGATGCCAAGAAGTGAATTCGCTTTGAGAAGAGCTGTCATTATGTCACTCAGAAGCTTGGGTTCGAGTGGAGTCAGTGCAAATGCAATTAGATTATCATTGTCGTCGAGATGTTGATGTTCGGCATCCAACAAAGTCGATATCTGTTCAGTGTATTGCTCCAGCTTGGTGCAGACTCCACGTAGATCCAACACCTCCTCGAGCACAGCCAAGTGACTCTGTGCAACGCCAACCACTGTGTAGTTCTGCTGGTTGTTCTTTGTCACATCGGACATCGACATGTTGAGAAGTTGCAGCGACGTCTTGTTGAGCGATACCGTCTGCTTCTTGGCGATGATCTCGATTGCCAACACTCTTGCCTTTTGCAACACTTCAGGCAAGCATATAGAGTCGGCTTGTCGCATCAATCTTCGGCTGATCATCGATGTCGCAACCGACAGCACCGAGTCGTCAATATCGATCGGTGTCAACATGGAAATGAGCGATCTAACATTGTTCTGGCAGTAGAGCATAACCTTCTCCGATGCTTGACTTCTCAGTCTTTGTTGCACCGATATCACCAATTCTTGTAGTCTTGAACCTTCGATTATCAACGATTGACTCTCAACTGGCTGTTGTTGTTGCTGTTGCTGTGTAGATCCACCGTCTTGTTGTTGTTGTTGTTGCTGAGTAGCACCAGCTGGTTTGGAAGGTGACGAAGTCGGTGATACCAACTTCCTATTGTCTTCAAGATAGCTATTCGACAGCTTAATGGTTATCGGTATCGATAGATTGAATATCATCTCTGTGAAGAACGGGAGCAGTGTATCTTGAAGAAGATTCGAGAGCTTTGCAAGACCGGGATGACTCCAGAAGAACCACCACTCTAGTTGATTCTGTAGATGACTGTTTTCACTGCTATCCGAACCACTTGGTTGTGAAGCCAAAGGTGTAATCTTTTTGACTGGAACGATTTGTTTGCGTTTGTTAGACAGCAGTTGTTTGGATGGTGAAGAAACCGGTGTATTTGATTCACTCAGATTTCCAGGTGAACCAGTCGACGAAGAAGCAGCGGAAGCAGTAGCTAGAGCATTTGCAAACTCTGCCGATTCACTCAACAATCTTTGAATGTCTTGAAGATAACTATTGCTTGGATATGACCAAAGCAATGAATACCCAACATTTGGATTCAAATCGATAGCCGATAGATTATTAGTTGTACTACTGTTTGATTTCGATGGTGTTTTCGTATGTGTTGGTGATGTAGGTGTATTGTTATTGTTATTGCTGTTGTTGTTGTTGTTGTTGTTTTTCGATGGAGTTGTAGGTGTTCTCGGTGTATTGCCGGTTGTCGGTGAGTTACCAACGGAGAACATCGATGAACCGGCAAAAGGCAGTGCGATGTGTGTCGAGTTGAAAGGTGACTGGTTCGACGACTCAAAGTATTGCTCCAGCTCGAGCTGGATGAATATCGATGTGTAGTTGAAGAATGGCTGTGTCGCAGTCGGTATTATCGTCGGTAGCATATAGATGTTCTTGAGGATGTTTATCAGCTCCTGGAAGTAGCTGGTTTCGCGTGTGACGTTGTCGGCCATCCTCACAAACTCGATGACACACGGCACCGCCACTGCCAGTGACTCTGAGGAGATTGCACTCATTAGCATCGCACGTACATCGAAAGGCGGTGGTAACAAGCCGGTACGCGTTGTTATCTCGGCGAACGACGGTGATTGCAGCGCCATCGAGTGTTTCTGGTAGTTCTCGGTAGGCAGCATATAGATGAATGCCAACAACCTCATTAGACTCTTGAGATGAGTGACACGCTCGTGGTAGTCCGAATGATTATGATTGTTACTGCATTGACAGCTTTGAAGTATTGTTATCTTTTCGACCAACGATGATTGCAGATGATGATAGAACTGATGATTATCATAAGCCAATATAAAATATAGAAAGAAATGTTCTCTAATACCAAAGAATGACATTAATCTACTATATTGATTATTTAAACCTGCTAATGATGATGATGATGATGCTGTGGTTGTTGAAGATGAAGATGTATTTGTATTATGTGATAATGTTGATGATAATGATATAGTTGAAGATTGTTGTTGTTGTTGATGATGTTGCTGTTGCTGCTGTTGATTATGATTAATATTCATAGTATGTTGTTGCTGTTGTTGACTATGATTATGACTATGAGTATGATGATGTTGATGTTGATGCTGATGCTGATGTTGTTGATGTTGATTCTGATGTTTAGATGGTGAAGTAATACCAAATGGAATGACAGTCTTCTTTGGCTTTGAAGTATGTGTAGATGTTGGTGTCGGTGTTGAATTAGGTGTTTCCATTCTACTTTGTAATAGTTTCATCTTCTCTGTTGATGTAGTATTAACTGTATTAATAGATTGTTGTTGTTGTTGTTGATGTTGTGCTTGTTGTTGTTGTTGTTGTTGTTGCGATTGGTTGTTATTAGATGAACCTTGTTCCATACGCTTCTGGAGTAATGCCATTTTGTCGGGTGCACCCTGACTCCATTGATTCAGAGAGGAATCGATGGAGGATGACGACAGCACTGCAGCGGCAGCGGAACCACCCATGGTGTGCTGTTGTTGACGCGATGCACTCAGTTTGTCGTCGATCTCCGACTGCTTGCACTGCTGGTACTGATCGATGAACAAGTCACAGAACCACCAGAGATTGTTGCGATTCAAGTTGGCAAAGAACTCGCGGGTCTTGGCGTTGAGCGAACCCACATTGATGCTGGCTGTCAGATTGGGGTTGAGCGACCTCGGATCCACTTGGAACACCCTGAGCAACTCGTGGAATGAATCGAGCGACTTCTCACGATTGGTGTAGATCTGCGTATCCTCTGACTTTCTCAGCTTCTTATGATAGGGATTATCGAGCTCGCCCAACGATCTAAAGGGCGACGTGATACGACTGATATTCTTCTTGCTTTCGCCTGCACCCAGCAACACCTTATAATCATCCAGCAGTCTCTGACCTGTCATTTTCAAACTACTCGATAACATCTTATCGAACTTGTCAATACTTTTTCAATTGAATTTCGAAAGTTAAATGTTATTAGTAATAAGTAACTATTATTAGTTATTTAGTTTATGGTTAGTTACATTTGATTATCAGATAGTTGTAATAGTAATCTTGGGTTCAATGTATTTAGTAGTGGTCGTATGGCAAAGAGTGTTCGCAATACAAAATGAAGTGTCCATGATAAGTTGGTAAATAGTTGGTATGGTTGTTGTTGTTGTTGTTGTTCTGGTGTGGCCGATAACTGATGCCATTGTGAAAGTAGATGTAACAGTTTCTGAAGAGAGCTGAGTATCTTTATGAGAAAGTTTAACTCTGACATCAAGCTACTACGATACAATCTATTAAATAAGATATTAGAGTATAATTCAACTATAGAATCTATTTGATCTGATTCAATCTTTGTTATTATTGGTAAATTATTTAGTTTTAAACCTGATTGTTGTTGTTGTTGTTGCTGATGTTGATTACTATTTTCTTTATCTTTTTCTTTATCTTTATCTTTGTTTGTTGGTTTACTTGGTAATGGAGGGAAATCATTGACTATCTTTGGTATCTGTTGTTGTTGTTGTTGTTGAAGATTACTTCTTCCACCACTAACACTAACACCACTACCAGTAATACTATTACTTAATATAGTATTATTACTTGTGAATAGATGATTATATGCATTTCTAAGTTCATCTACCAAGTAGTGTGAGAATTGTAATGGTGATCTTTGATTAAGTTCTCTAATTGATGTATACTATTATTATTATTATTACATTAAATAATAAATAATTAGTACATATTAACATATATTAATATATTATTTATTAAAGTTAAACATACATCATTTGAAATAGAGTATTTCGTTGATTTAGTTGATGATAACCATTGAACCGCTAAAGTCAATGGAATCTTACCACTAAAAATTAATGAAACTATTGATTTAAAATCATTGTTTGAATCGAATTGTTGTTGTTGTTGTTGTTGTTGCTGTTGTTGTTCTTCAGTTGCTATTGTTGTTGCTATTGATGATGATGAAGTGGTGGGTGTTTGTGATATCGTTGGTATTGGTTTCCCTTTTTGAATATTTGTATTACTACTTCCACTGTTGTTATCCATACAATAAAAACAACCTTTTTTTTTTTTAGTAGTAGTTGTAGTATATAGTTGTATATACTAAAACTATATAACTAAACTAACACTAACTAAAAACTTTAATATTAAAACAAACAACAATATACTATTATGTTGAAAAACTTAAAAAGATATAAAATGATTATAATCAAAAAAGATATAAAAATAAATTTATTTTCCAAATTAATGATAAATTTTGATTTTTAGGCGAATCTCTCTCTCTTATGTACATTAGAGCGCCATTTAAGATAGATAATCTTTAACATATTATTAAACATTAGGGATTTCCAAAAAATAAATAACTTATTTAATTAATTTTTCTAATATAAATAAAATCTAGATTAAATTGTTCAGTTTCTCATTTTTTTTTTTTGTAAGATCAAAAAATTCGTAAGAACAGTCCAATGAATCTTATAATTCTCATGAGAGATAATCTTAAAAAAATAGAAGTGGTTTCTCATATTTTTTCGTTTAAATACACCAATTTATTGAATTTATTTCAAAAAATAATAAAATGAATTATTCTTTGGAATTTTATTTGGGTGTATTTATGTAATATGTATCTACATCCAATTATTATTCAATTAAATACTAAATTTTTTAAAATTATTAATTTTTTACTTTTATTTTATTAAATTTGAAAGAAATAATTATATTTATTTTATTAAAAAATGAATAATAATAATAGTAGTTATAACAATAATTATAATAATTATAATAATAATTATAATAGATCAGGATATGAACATGGTGGAAGTTATCAATATAACAATGGATATCCAAATTCAGGAGTAGGAAATTCAAATGGATACCAACAAGATAGAAGTGGAGGTGGAAGTAACGATATATATAAATGTATAGAGTATCAAGACTTAACAAAAGCAATCCAACAAATTAATAATTCAATATCGAACCTTTCATACCTTGTTCAACAAATCGGTACCCAAAGAGATAATCAAGAAACAAGACAAAAAATGTAATTATTTTTTAATATATCTAATATTGATAAAATTGATAAAAATTAATATTAATATTGATTTTAATTACTAATTATATAAAAAGTCGATCATGTGTATCTACGACAACACAATTAATATCAAAAGAATCACCAAAAGCAAAAACATTGAATTCTCTTGCAATTAAATCACAAGATCAAAGAACAGTATGTTGTTAAAGTTTTATAGTTGTTTAATTTCTTATCATTTTCGTTGTTTGTTTTTACTAATTTTTTTATCTTTAAGAAACTAGCATACCAAAAATTGGTTAAAGAGTTTAACAATGGATTAAAACAATTTAAAGAACTAGCTCAAGTAGTAACAAAGAAAGAGAGAGAGACACCAATTCCATTTTCAACTACGCAACATCAACAGCAAAGTAGCAATGTTATTTCACCACATCAACAACAACAACAATATAGAGGTAATCAACAACAGATCCCATACTATGAAGAAGCTGACAAGTTGGAAGAAACCCAGAGTTTGATGGAAGCAACTAGAAGACAACAATTGGCACAGATCGAATCGGAACGTGAATATCAATACTCGATCATTCAGGAGCGAGAGCAAGGCATTCGAGAGATCGAGAAGTCAATCCAGGAGATCGGTGAAATCTTTGCCGATCTTCATACTATGGTGATAAACGATGGCTATCTATTGAATAACATAGAATCAAACATCTACGCTGCATCGGAGAACACTCATGAAGGTGTAATGCAGATAAAGAAGGCCTCTCAATATCAGAGATCCGCCAGAACCAAACTATGTTGGCTTGCACTCATTCTCTTTATAGTAGCTGGTGTACTTGCTCTTATTCTATACTTATCTCTTAGAAAATGATTAATATATATATATATATATTTATAATTTATAGTTATATCTTTAACACAAAAACAACAATAACAACTAATAACATAACAACAATATTGTAAATTTCCAAACGTCAACTAGCTAGCTGGCTAACTGACTTCGATCCATAATTGAATCAACAAACAATCCCAGACAATCAAGAAAAAAATGTATATAAATAAACTGATTTACTGATTTTCATACTAAAATATAAATATCTTTTCTGACTATTGTGTGATATCAACAAAAACAAACTGGGACTTGCAAAATACCATTCAATTAATCTTAAAGTCGACTCTTTGGATTGATTGATAGATTGATTTGAGAAAACTAGTTAATTGAATTGTTTACCAACTATACTATTAAAAACAAACTGTAGTTTGTGGAAATGTCTTATAAGACATTTTGATATGTGTGATAAGATACATTGGAATTAATAATTGATCAGATGAAATGAAATGAAAATGAAAAATGAAATCACTTGTTTTTTTTTTTTTGTTTTTATTGCAGATCTCCTAAAGCTCATTATATATGGTGAAGAAAAATAAAAATAAAAAAAATGAATTTTTTGTGGTTTCACGAAAAAGTTTTACAACAAAACCAAAAACTGACCTGGTATGGTGGTCATCATATAATTAAATCTCTAATTTTGGTTTCGACAATAAAACACACAAAATTTGTTTGTCATGGGCAAGTGTGTGTAAGCTTATCAATGCTGATAAAAGCAAAACATCGTTTACTCAAAAAGTGTGATAATTAATAAAAAGCAAGAAAATAGAACAATAGAACAGAATATTGCCAAAAAAAAACAAAAAAAAATAGTTAATTTAATTTGCTTTTTTTTTTTTTTTCTTTTTCCCATGAAACACACACAGACAGAATAGTAATCATGTCATTGTTGTCTTCACTCTCTTTTAATAACAACAACACCAACAACCACTTTTGTTGAATCATCATCATCATCAAAATACAAGTAATATAACTTAAACTTAACTTTACTTATATACTTAATTTTCTACTTCTTCTTTAAATATTTATCCAGATAAAACGAATTTCTAAATTTAAATTTATCTATTAATTAATTAATTTTATTAATAAAATAAATATATTATATTATTATAGTTTTTTTAGTTTTTCACATATTTATTATTTATTTATTTAATATTCATTCAAATATTTGAATGCATCCTATTTAATTTATTACTTTTTTTTCATTTATTTATAATTAACTTATTTCAACAATTAAAATCTTATATTATTTAAATAGTTTCATGTTTGTTTATTTATCTAGCAAAAACTAAAATTAGTTGTTTTTGAATGAATCCAGATCAATGAAAGATAGTCCAGATTATAACAATATCACCAATGAAGATAACGACAATGACAATAACAACTTGACAGATTCCTATGAGGAGGCGTTGAACAACAATCTTGGATCGATCATTCTCACCAATGAAAATGGCTATGACGATGGCGATGACAACAGTCCGTCGAAAAAGAAATCGACGAAAAAATTGGAAAAAGAAATGTTGATAAGCGATGCAACCAATGGCAATGACAACAGCGATGGTGACATCAACACCAATATTGACATTGAACTGCAGGATATCAGTCTCACTCCAAACTCACCAAAGACTTTTGACTCTGCATTGTCACCGAAATCCAATCTCAGTCGTTCGCCATCGATGACGAACTCACCGAGATCTCCAGCCTCCGACTCCTTCTCTGACAACGATTCAGAACCTGCTGCCAACAAGAAATCGTTGGCATCGTCAATCGAAGAGATCAGCCTGAGAGACGAAGAATCAAACAAGTTGAATCAATCGACAGGTGAAAATCCAGGAATAACACGTCAGCAATGGATTCGTGTTGCCGTTGTCTATGCAGCGGTGCTCTCCGACGGTCTATCACTCACATTGGTGCAACCTTTTCTTCCAGAGATCCTAAAGGAGCGTTGGGGATTCACCGAGAGTCAAACCGGTTTCGTATCTGGTTTACTCATTGGAATTTATTCATTGGCGCGTTTCTTTTCTTCATTTACATTGGGGTAAGATATTATAACTCTTTCCAAAGAATATTGGATAAAAAACAATCAAACAAACAAACTAACTAACTAACCAACTAAATTAATATCATTTCCTGAAAATAGTCATCTCTCAGATAGATTCGGTAGAAAACCATTTTTATTATTAAGTTTAATATCAACTTCGATTGGTACAATTATTTTTGCATTTATGCCAAATGTTTATTTGGCAATGTTGGTTAGATTTGCAGAGGGTATATTCAGTAATACGACAGCATTGTGTCAGGCGACGCTTGCCGACATGATTGACAAACGAAATAGACCCACTATTTTTGCATACCTTGGTGCGATTTTCGCGTTGTCGAGATGCTTAAGTTCGTCGTTGGGTGGTTTCGTTGTGAAGCTGGCACAGAATCAACCGAATCCCTATATCTATCCTTGTATTATTGGTGGTGGAATTGTCATGTGCTCTGCGATTCTCATGTTTTTCTTGCATCCAGAGACTCATCCAAAGTTTGCCAAGGCAGGCATTTCCGCCGTGGAAATCTCAAAGACTCAAAAGGATTTCTCGTTGATCGAAGGTCTGAGAATTCTCTCAAAGGACAAAAAGATTATGATGCTCCTGCTGCTTGGAAGTGTCAATAGTTTCAGCAATGGAGGTCTTCTCCTCTCGTTTGTCTTGTTTGCTTCACTCAGCATTGAACACCGTGGTCTGGGAATGGATGCATCAGAGAATGGTATCATCTTTACGATTCTCGGATTCGTTGGATTCCTATTCCAAATAACATTCTTTAAGCGACTTTCCAAGAGTATCGGACTGAAGAAACAATATCTACTTGGAACGGTTCTACTCTGTATCGGTATGATGGTATTCCCACTCACTTACACTGGATATTTGATGCAAGGTAAAGCAATGGTTTGGGTACTTATCTGCATTATTGTGCCGCTCACCTCTATTGGCTTCATGCAGTGTTTGCCGATCGTCGGTGGAATGGTCGCAAATGCCGCCAAGCCTGAACTCCAGGGACTGACTCAGGGTACTTCACAATCGTTGAACTCACTGCTCCGTTCATTTGGACCGGCAATATCCGGTGCAATCTTCACATTGTCCGTCACCAACTCGATTCCATTCCTCCTGTTTGCCATATTGAGTTTTACCTATTTAATATTGGCTATCATTGGACTTTATCTTCCACCATCGGTCGACGTCAATTCCAAATCATAAAACACTAGTTATTTCCTCTTGGAGGAAGCGGAAAGAAAAAAAATTATATATTTATATCAAATATATGTTTAACAATTAAAAAAAACAATGATGATTCATTCATTCATTATCAAAATAAATAGGTACTTTATTTAAGCAGATCTGCTCGAGCATACGAAATCGCATGGCTTGAAAATGTTTTGAATTCTTTCGATATAGTCAACCAAGTTCTTGTTGGATTTGATTGCTTTGGAGATTGGTGTCGGTTCGATTGCATAGTAGAGTTGCACCAACATTGAGAATAAAGAGATGTCCACAACCGAGAGTTTGTCGTTGAAGAGGAACTGGCTGTCACCAAGACGTTTGGCAATGCTATTGACATCCTTGACGGCGACACTGTAGATTTCCTCGCGTGGGCAACGTCCAATTCCGGCATTGTACAACTGTTTGCCGACGGCTGACTTGGCAATTCTCGAAATGATACCGAACAACATCGGTGGTACACCGGCCAACATACCTCTAACGGCAACCGGTGAGAACACTGGATCACACCAACGAGAGTAAACCAAGCTCCAATAGAAAGCATCGTCTATGTAACGTCTCAATAAATGTGCCTCTGCTTCTTGTTGCTCATCCTTCAGCTTCAACGATGTAACATTGAACTTCTCTGTGAGGAATTCAATGATATTCTGTGAATCTGAAACCAACTCTCCATTGTATCTGATGAATGGTTTCTTAGCTCTTGGTCCATTCTCCATTGAATCTGTCAGAGGTCAAATGTTAATATATTTACAAATGAATTTGAATAAAAATGATCATTAACATACTGATTACTTTGTATGGAATATTAGCATATCTCATGAAAGTGATTACTTTCAATACGAAAGGTGAAGAATGAATCACTGGCATCGATGACTGTGGGAAGTCATAAATATAGACAATATCTCTTTCGTAAACCTTTGTTTTTTTCAAAAAAATAAATTAGTTTAAATTATAATGATCGAATAAAAGGACATTTACAGGTTCTTTTTTGAAGAATGAACTTAAAAGTTTGGCACCAGCAAGTACTACAATTGTGGAAGTCAATACTTGTACTTTATTGTTTACTATTGTTTGAATAATAGATTCCATTTTACTAATATTATATATTATTGTTTAATTAATAAAGATAAAATAAATAAAGATATTGTATTTATTTGTGTAATTACTAATACTATCGATATATTGATTTCTTGGAAATGAAAATGGTTTATTTATAGAAAAAACAAAATTAATAAAAATCACTTTTAAACTTTGCAGATTTCAAAATGGAATCTTTTTAGAGTGTTCATCAGCTGGGTTCTAACCCCAAAAAAGTTCATCATGAACATAGTTCCACTCGAAAAAATAAAAAAGGAATTATTTGATTTCGAAACAAAAAATTATGTGTGCAAAAATCGGTACAAGAATAAAATATATTTATATTTTCTAGTTTAGTCTATGATGATGATGATGATGCAATCCGAACAGACCATCCGAGTAAAAGACATTCAACAAAAGAGGTTACATTGTTTTATATAAATAAATAAATAATAATACCAATTTTTAATAAAACTTTTTTTGTTTTGTTTTTTGTAAATCTTGATCAATTAAAATTGCGATCATATTTTTTGTTATATGTTTTTTTTGAAGTTGTAGTTCGATTTTGATCAATTTTGATTAAAACAAAGATGAAAGACAACAGTTGGATTTCACATTATATCTATCAGAATAAATGGAACTCTTCATCAGTATCTAAACCAACATATATTGTATGTAATAATTAGTACGATTGGTACCACTTTGAATCAATACTAATTAGAAAGAAACATTAATATAATAGGAAGATGACTTAGGATTCCAACAAACTAGAAACTATCACAAGAATAACACATTGTTTGCAAAGCAACTGTTGGCAATTGCACTCTTTCTTTTGGTGTTATCAATAGCATTCTAAATAGTATCGATTGTTATCGTTTTTTTTAAGACATTACTCTTTCGAATGATACCAATCGAAATCGATTAATATTGTCAGACGATATCATATCTTTAAAGCATAGATTAGATATTATAATATATGTTAGAATCATAATATTAGATATAACTTGTGTATTTGTAAATATTTAACAATAGAAAATAATAAAACTTTATTTTTTTGAATATACTTAATAGTAGTATTTATATTTAAGAGTAAACTTAACTTAACTATGAGTAATACAAAAAAAAAAAAAAAAGAGGAGAGTGTTAATAATACTCGTTATGATGATAGTAATCATACTTCCAAGTTCAGATTTTTGATTCAAATGAGTTTAGAGATCTAAAATAAAGTTTGATGACTGCTCAGTCATTCTAATGATTATAATTAAAGTTAATGGTCATAGATATTAAAATTTTATTCAAAATAAGAAAAAAAAAGTATACTTTTGTTTTGTTGTTGATTTTTTGGTTAAGAGGGTAGATAATAGAGTATTTGGGAATATTTAACAACACCTAAATAATAATGATGATATGGTAATTGATTACCTAGAGCTTTTTGATATATAAAGAAAAAAAAGAGCGTTAAAACCAGAGAAAGCGAGTACAAGAGTGGATAGGTAGAAAGTAATAGATAGAAGATAGAGATAAGAGTAGAGAGAGTAAAGAGAATCTTGCGGTTTAAACCCAATCCATTGAATATCAGGTATGTATGCTATTTCGTTAACGGTAAAGAGCACTCCATTTCCAGTAATAGTTGGTTGGTTTGTTTTTGTTTTGTTTAGTTTTTTTTTGAATAGTAAAGTAAAGTGTTTAAATCTAATAATTAATTGATTGGAAGTATTGGATTAATGAAAAAGTAATAATAATATAACAAATAGTTAATCTAAATGGGAGGAAGATTGTTTGTTCGTTTGTTGTTATTGTTGGTTGTTGTTTTAAAAATAATAGTTATTGTGTCGTTGTCGTTGTTGTTGTTGTTTTGGTTGGTTGTTTTGCTATTGGTTGGTTTTGAATAAATTGGTTACGATATATATATTTAGAGAGTGTAGATAGTTGTTATCTACTGGGCGGCGTTATTACTACTATTGAGCTTTGGCAACTGGGAACTTTGCGAAATAGATGTTCTCGGGAATGGATTCGGCTGATAGCATCTTTCCGGCGAACCAACGTCTGTTTAGCTTGTTGATGGCAGTCGAGGCACCTTCAATTGAATCGTAACAAAGATAAATATAGCCTTGGCTGTTCTTATCTAAAAATATATGTTTAACATTACCGTAAGTAGAACACTCCAACTCGACGTCTCGCTCGATCTCCTTGTCCCAGTCGTCACCGGTTTCAGTGTCTGGATCAAACATATTCTTCAACACAATACAGGTACTGGTGATGGTTACAGGCGGTGCCGGTGGAATCTGATTGTAAACTGTATTTGCCAGAACATTGGCAGCGGCTACATTGTGTGCTCCATTGCTTGCAATTGGTATACCCATTAGCTTGGCCGACAAAATCGATTGTGCTTGAGGTGTCAAAGGAATACTTCCATCTATTAATAGTAGTAGTAGTAGTAGTAGTAATGAACGAATAGTTTAGTTAGTAAGTTGGTTTTTGATTGTGAGAATGAATGTCTGTTGTTGTTAGTTTTTCTCTTACCTTCTTCATCTAATGAACCCATTGGTTGATGATATACTTGTTGCATTACTCTGGCAATGTTGTTTTGATTGTTCTGGTTGTTTAGATTGTTTTGGTTGTTTTGTTGGAAATGCATGTTTCTTTGATGATGATGATTGTTGTTGTTGTGGATGTTGTTGGGGTTGTTCATGTTTGATTGACTGAGATCTTTGTTGGTACCGTTCTCATTGACAAAGACAACCTTTAAGTTCTTACCCATCACCTCAACACCGTTGAGTGCATCGAGTGCCTTTTGTGCAGACTCTGACGCTTTGAACTGGACGAACGCATACTTATATAGACCAGGCTTAACATGCAACTTTACAAATTCCAAATCACCGTGCTGTGAGAATATCGTTCTGATTTGATCCTCTGTAATCGAGAGATTTAAATATCCTACATATAATCTACTATTATTTGTATGTACTGGTATTTTTGTACTACATAAACATATTATGAATAGGAATTCGCAAGTTAGTCATTGATAGTTCTAAAGACAAAAAAAAAGTATCTATATTTATACTTACACAGGAGTTGCTTTCTTTTCAGAATGAATACCATGTACTAATATCGATTGATTGAGTACTTTTTGACCTGTAAGTAGAACTGCTTTTTCGACCATCTCTCTTTCTGAAAACTCTACATACCCAACTCTTTGATTGATAGATAGATAGATAAATAGATGGATTGATTGTTAGTAATGATATATATAGGTTGGTTTTATTGTTATATAGTTACCCTTTTAATCTTTTAGTTATTTTATCGATTACCAAACTAACTTTGAGTACTTTTCCTGCTTGTGCAAAGAATTCGTAAAGGTCATTTTCAGTAATTTTAGGTGATAGTTTTGATACAAACACTGTTCTCGAGTCGGATTCCTCTTGTTCCTCCGGTGAGATCTCCGGGAGTACGGGTTCGGCTGCTGCCGGTTTCTCTGGCGATCGTCGAGAAATTGGTTTATCGTAGGGTTTCTCAGGATATCGACTTTCTTTTTCGTATTTTCCACTGCTACTTCTTCGGTCTCTCTCGTAGGAACTTCTATTGCCGTAGCGATCGTAGTCTCTATCACGGTCTCTATATCTATCACGATCACGATCGCGATCTCTGTAGTCTCTGTCTCTGTCTCTATCGCGATCTCTATCACGATCTCTATAGTCACGATCACGATCACGATCCCTGTAGTCTCTGTCTCTGTCACGATCGCGATCACGATCACGATCTCTATAATCACGGTCTCTGTCTCTTCTATCGCGATCACGATCTCTGTAGTCTCTGTCTCTGTCGCGATCTCTATCTCTATCGCGGTCTCTATCTCTGTCCCTGTCTCTATCGCGATCTCTATCTCTATCTTTATCACGTGATTCTTTCTCCTTTGAATCTCTCTCGGATGAAGATTTCTTTATTTCTTTATCTGAAGCATTCGATGTACCATTTGAACCAGTTCCATTATCATCTTTCTACAAAAAAAAAAAACAAAATAAATATAAATATAAAAACAATTTAATATTAATACATGTTTTATTGATCGATTCTTGTGTGATACAGTATCAATAGAAAGTTAAATATACATACCTTTGAATTGAAAGATGCTTCTAGTAAAGCATCGACATCATCTATATTACTTTCTGTCATCTATAATAATATAATCAATAGTAACTAAAATAAAATAAATTCAAAAAGAAATATATAGATTAGCAAAAATAATATAAATAGAACACAAATACAATATATCTATATAAAAATAAATAATAATAACAATTAAATAAAAATAATAAATAAATTGCAATTTTGAAATGAAAAAAAAAGTGTGTAATGATTATTGAAAAAGTAAAAATAAAAAAAAAAACGTCCAAGTTTTGCAAAGAAAACTAAAAAATAAATAAATTAAAATAATTAAAATTTGGATATTATTAGTGTACATTTATAATTATATTATATATAATTTTGAATATTTAAAATTTAGCTAATAATAATTTTATTGTATTATTTATTTCCATTTAAGATCAATCTCTGTATCTTCATAAAGTTGATCCAATAAATCTAAGAATTCATCGTCGACTATTGCTTGTCCTTCTTCCTCTTCCTCATCTTCATGTTGATCTGGTGTATTATTGTTGTTGTTGTTGTTGTTATTTTTGTTGTTTTGTTGTTCTTTTTCTTTGTCTTTGTCATCGCCGTTGTTACCCATGGTTTCAATGACGTGAAGCGATGAGTTTGGGAATTGAATGAGATATTTACAGAGTTGTTTGAGTTGTGTCAGACCGATGTTGATGTTGTTGATCGACAGACATGTCAGGGTTGTCAGCTTGCCGGATTGCAAGCAGTTGGCAATGATTTCGACTGCCTCTGAGCCGAGCTCGTTGCAGCTGACGTCCAGTATCTTTAGCTTGGCGCCGTTCGCCACGGTCAAGATGCCGGCGAGCATCTCAAGCGAGCGGATCGTCAGCGAGTTGACAGCGACATCGAGCAGATTCAAACTGGGCAGACGTCCACTCATAATTGCCTCTACAATGAGACTGATTCCTTCGTCACCGATGTGACATCCTCGCAGCACCAAACTACGAAGTTGTGAGCCATTATTGGCGGTGGCGAGGGCAGCACCGTCGGGATTGGCGTGTTCGTGCTCACCGATGAAATCCGCCAACATAAATCCCTCTGAAAAAGCTTTGGAGAAGCGTGGATTGTCCGAGGCGGCAAAGTGGTCACCGTTCCAGACGACCAGCGCCGATCCGAGCGCGCGCGCACCCACTTCGCCAATCTGGCAGTCGTTCACCTCGATATTGTTAAGTCCGTGATTCTGAGCGATCATTCGCGCCAGCTGCACAGCACCGTCGTCGCCAATATTATTGCCAGTGAATTGCAGTTTTTCCAGGCGTACCTGGTAGCTGATCAGAGTATCGATGAAAGCGGCGAATCCCGAGGGTGTGAAGGTGTTGTATGCCAAATTCAAGACACGAACACCAGTCGATTTAATCAAGATTTTAGCAAGAATTGGGAGTGCGGCGTCGTCAATGTCGTTCTGACAGAGATCGAGACTGTTAAGACTGCCAACGCCAGTGGCGGCTAGACACTGGTACATCACTTCCAAACTTGAAGCATCGATGGAACGCTTCGAGAGATCTATATGGTCGATGGACTTGGACGACAGCAGTCCACCCAACAACTGTGAAAGCTGGACATGGTCCTTTCCAATTTCAGCGTGTCCAACCGACACCCTTTTCAAACCTGTATGTTGAGCCAATGCATTACCAATTGATTTCGATCCATCTGGAATTCATTAAATAATTAAAATTATTAGATAATGGATTGAAAATTAATTTTAAATTATAACTATAATTAATTATCATTACCTAATCCAAGATCATGTCCACTAAGATAAAGTTCTTCCAATGATTTATTCTTTAATAGGGCATCTCCAATTGATATGGCAGACTCTGGTGATATTGGTAGAAATGATTGTAACAAGAACATAGATTCAATTGTATTTTGCTCCAATTGTTTAATCAATCCATTGATCTGTGATTTTATTTGTTCGTCTCTATTGACTGTTCCCCAAACCATTTTTTACTTTTAATTCTTATATAAGATGAAAAAACTCTAAAACTATATTATTTTTGAAAGAAAATAAACTAAACTAAACGAAACGAAAATGGTAATAATCAAAAACTATAAATGATAAAAGTACAATGTTAGTTTATTTTGATTTGGTTATGATTTGTTTTGGTTTAGTCGGATTGATATTAATTAAGTATTAACACCACCACCATTCATAAATTTAACTTACTTTATTAGTTATTGATTATTTTTAAATATTTATTCACTCTGACTTTATTTGATTGATTGATTGATTGATTTGAGTGTTTTGAGTGATTGAACGATTATGAAAATGTTTGGATAATGAAAGAATGAATTTCTATTCTATTATTGTTATACCCACACAAACTCTCTTAAAACCAAAAACAAAAAATAAAATCAAAAGCGTGTTGATATTATTGTTTTGATTACTATAGTAAAACAACTTAAAGGTTAGATCTGTGTTATTGGGTGTAAGGTAGTGCGTAGGGTGTTGTTATTGATTCTCAACCAAACCAAAAATAAATATAAATGAGGATGAAAAAAAAAAACAAAAACAAACTAATTGTTAATTTTTGCAAAAGATAAAAAAACCGAACAACATATTAAAAAATTAAAAAATCAAAAAAAAATGAGAAATTTGTTGTTTTATTTTTAAACATCACTCGGCTGATTTCCCAACAACAAAACAACAATGATCTCTATTTTATTTTTAGAAATAAATATCTTTGATTGATTTATATATACACAAAATAATTTTCATTATTAAAAACAAACAAATACATTTTTTTGCAAATAAAATCTAGAGAAGAAATTATTTTTTTTTCATTAATATTAAATGTATGAACATATGTTATAATATAAAAAATTATTATTTTAATATAATAAAAAATAAATAAAATTCTAAATTTAATTGAATAAGAGTGAACACATTTCATCGACCAAAGTTGTAATGATTACACAATCGGTTAATTTACCAATTTGAAAAACAAAAAAAAACAAAAAAAAAACGAATCGTAATTTTTACTTGATTATGAGAGGTCTGACTTTGAATGCTGATAGTGTTTGTCAAAAATAGTTAATTAAAATATTAGCTATTAAACATATATAAAGAGAAATAAATAATCAAACAATATAAAGATGAATATAGATCCAAATGTATCAATAGAGGAACTTCAAGAACAAGTGAATGAATATAAGAAAAAGTTGATTATAGATCCTAAGTTGGATGTCGGACTGTCGGTTTCGTTTATAAAGAATATACCACCACACGATACGATGGGTGCTGCCCTGATGAATTCGTGTATTACACATGCAGTGCGTGGTGGTGTTATGGGTGGTGCTCTAGGTTTCATGTTTGGTGCGCTGTTCTCTGCGAACAGTATGGGTGGAATGGGTCTGGCCAACCCGGACATCATAGGAAGCGGTGCAGGACAGGCAACGGCCGCTGGCACACCCATTTGGAAGCAGGTTGCAGAGGGATTCAAAGATCAAGGTAGAAACGGTTGGCGTAGTGCCAAATCGTTCGCTTACATCACTCTGATATACAGTGGTGTAGAGTGTGTCATAGAGAAGGCAAGAGGAAGATCAGATAAAAAGAACTCACTTTACGCTGGTTGTGTTACCGGTGGTGTATTAGCAAGTAAAGGTAAATCAAATCAAATCAAATCAAATCAAATCAAATCAAATCAAATCAAAACATAACAAATCAAATAAGAATGACAATTATAATATAATATAATATAAAATATCATAACGATAACAATAACGGAGAATGTAAATTCATATTATTATTGTTATTGTGTTACTGTTGTTATTATTGTTGTTGTTTTTTTTTGGTTGCAATCTATCTCTAAATTCAATCTACATAATTATTTAATAGATAATAATTGAATAGTCATTCATTCATTCAATTTGCAGTACATTGTATTAAAAGGAGTTATTGTTTTGTTAATTTACATCGCAAATATTAAGTATCATTATCAATCACAACAACATCAGTAGAACATATTTAATGACATACAAAACATAAACAAAAACACACAAACCACACAATAACAATAACAACAATCAACAAAATTCAATTTTTAAATTTAATGATTTTTATTTACTAATATTAAATAATAATAAATAGCTGGACCAAAAGCAGCAGCCGGTGGATGTGTAGGTTTTGCATTGTTTGGAGCAATGATGGATCATTTTATGAGTCACGATTAAATAAAAATAAAAAAAACCTATACTATTTATGATATTACTACATACAATAATCCAAATTTACCACAATTAATTAATTGATATGTTTGCCAATTGATTGAAAGTAAATTTGATGGGTAATTGATTTAATTGATTAAAATAATATTGATATTGTTTGTTTGTTTGTTTGTTGTTTGCAAATTGATTTAAAGTGTTAGTTTTATTATGTTGGTAACAATCATGACATATCAAAGTCGCAACTATCTCTTTTTTTTTTACTTATGTAAATAAACAATTATAAATACAATTATATCTCATTTTTAAATTAAAAAACAATTTTGTTTCACAATTGAAAAAGAAGGAGAAGAAGAAGAAGTATGATTTATTTCATTAAATTTATTTTCATTTCCTTTCTTTTCTTTTCATTTACCTTTGAACTAAATATATGTCATTCAACAATTAAACTTAACAATTATTATGATCTTTCTTTTTATATATTTTCAATAATTTAATAGGATTTGAAAAATATTTTAATTTTTTTAGATTAATTAGGTTACAAAATCTTATTAAAGACAAAAGGGGTAAGATTATATTATGATTATAAACGAAATGAAATTTCAAAAAGATAAAAGAAAAAAATAATACATTTAAAAAAAACAAACAAATCAAATCTTTAAATTATCGACCAGTCAACAACTCACTAAATTCAATGAAAAAAAATCAATGCAAAAAAAACCCAAGCAATCAGAAATACCACCCCATTTCATCATAAAATTTAATATTAAAATTAATTTTGATAAAATTATCCGTTGATTGATTAATAAATAAAACAATTGCACTTTTTGAATATTTTTTTTTCTTCCTCATCTTAATAAAATCTTCTAATTGGAAATTTCTTATCATTTTTATTGTTTATTTCTTCTTTTTATTTTATTATTATTATTTTTATCATTTATTTATTTAGTGTAAGTACTAACTGTTTTTTAAAACAAAATAGAGTGAATCAAACCCAATCATAACAAAAACAATCACAATCACATCGCTATTTCAAAACACAATCCCATATATATATATTTATATATAATATATAATATAATCACCTCTAATATAATAAATTATACACAAATAGTAAATGATCAAATCAAAGCACATTTGTGATTCAATTTCAAAAAATAAAACACACACACACACAATCACTTTTTAACTTATTTAATTATGTTTAAAATTATCAACGAGATGCTAAAGGGGGTAGTGATGAAATTGAATTGAATTTATTGTAAAGAAAAGAAAATAAAAGAATACGATCATAATAATTATAAATAATATATCATTGTTGTATCATCTAAAATATGTGTTTTTCAAAGGTGATTTTATGTCTGTCTGTATGTCACACCTCACCTTCTTAATTATCTTCATTCCAAACGATACCTCTTCACGCTACTCTATCCACATCTTTCCTTATTGTTTATATATGCTTGTATAAATTAATTAAGGACACAGCACTGCTCCTATCTCACACAATCACACACTCACACTATTTTTGATTCATATTTTTTTTTATAGTTGTGGATGCATGATTATATTATATGTGTGACTCAAGTAATACGATGTAATAGTGTGTGTCTTGTGAAATTAGTGATTAATAAGAGTGTGAGAATGAATAAATAATTAAATATATATATATATATATATATTTCAAAAGAAAACAAAAAGAAAAAAATAGATAATAATAATAATAAGTAATGATAATTTGTTGTTGTTTTACTATTTTTGATTCATATTTTCGAGAAAAATATATATTCTTTTTCTTACTCTATATTGCAATTCTTTCGCATTAATTAATTATACTTCAAAAAACAAAACAAAACAAAACAAAAATAAATCAAATTTGTCCAATAAATAACCCACTAAATTAATCATCACAAACATCATCACCATCATCATCAAGAATTTGGTTCACTAACCTGTATGTATTGTGGATCATCTAACGAAACAAATAATCATTGCTTGTAATTAAACCAACAAACAAAAGAATTAAAACAACAACAATATAAAAATAACTATTGGAGTAATTAATAAATAATATAGCTATTTTTATATTTTATTTTCCTTCCATTCATTCATTCCTCTTTTACATCTCAAAATTAACTATCTAATAATAGTTTGAGAACAACAACTGAACAATAACAACAACAAACAATATTAGTAATAACAATAACAACATTAATAATAATCAAAGAATAAAATAAACATAATTATTAAAATAATCCAATAGAGTATAACAAAAAGAAAACTGTATTAATAAATCTAAATCAGAAATTGACCAATAATAAAGAAAGATAATATTAAATAATAACTACTAACAAGAAGAATAAAAATAATCAAATTATCTTTTATTAAGAAATTACATTAATTATAATAATTTTGGTATTTGTCATTCATTTCATCTTTCTTTCATTGACATTGTCATGGTCAATTTGTTGTTGTTGTTGTTGTATTTCTCGTTTATATATTATTAAAAATATGATATGAAGTGAATAGTATGATATAAATGAATAAGCATACATACATATATACAAACACAACATCGATTGATATCAGTAATAAATAAAATTTAATGTGAACAAACACTCAACACTCAACTTCTTGCTTTGGTTAATGTCTGTGTGTGTGTGTGTGTGTGTTAATTATATATCTCCGCACACCTGTTCAGTTCACAAAAACTAACAAAACAAACACTCAGTCACCACCCATCTCCCATTACCTATTATATTAATTTAATACACCCCATTTTTTCATTACTCTTCTTGTTGTTTTTAATTAATATGTGTGTTGATAATTAAAATAAAACACAAACACCCCCACATTAATTTTTAATCACAATGTACATTTTTTTAACACGTTCAATTCAATTTCATTTTTTTAATATTTTTCAAATTAAACAAACAAACTCTCATTGCAACTTAAATTTACTCTCTGCTAAGATCTTCACTTTATTCTTTTTGTTTACTGTTTTGTTCTTTTTCAATTTCAAAAACAAATTGTTTATATACATATAAAGTAAATTTACTCAAATTAATTAATTTTTATTTGTTTTTTTTATTGTTTTTCCTTTTTTTAAGAAATTAAGAAAAAATAATAAAATAAAAATTATTTTTCAAAAATAAGAATAATCTACTTTTTTATTTTTTATTTTATTTTTTTTCTTTACAAACCGGAAATACCACTAATTATAAATACCAGTGCTGGTATTTTCAGTTGTTTTTCTTTTTTTCAGTTCTATTATTAACAGTGCCAAAATTTGTTTTTTTAAAATTTGCACCAACCATACTGTCATTCATATCCGAATTAATCGATTTTTTATTTTTCTGATAAACACACAGAAAAGCATAAATTAACTAGATTTTTTTTACATTTTTTTATTTAATTTACAGGTTTTTTTCTAACTGGCAAAAACAACACGACAGCCATCAACAACAACAACAATACTAGTATCAGATTTATTATTAAATAAAACAAACAAAAAAAAACGCAAAAGAACAAACTTATTTATATACATATTTTAAATTTCTCATAAATCTATTTAAACTTATATATATAAAATCTATATCTATATCTATTCATAATATATATCATATCATATCAACAACTAACTCTTTAAGAAATTCATTATACATACCATACTATTAATAATTAGATTATAATTAGTCATTTTTAAATTAAAAAAAAACAAAACTGGAGTTAGATATAGCTATGATACCTGCAATAACAAGCCTTTACGAGCTTGGCAACACTGCGAATCACCTTCACCATCACCACCATCATCACATAGATACTCATAGTAATAGTAGTAGTAGTAGTAGTAGTCATGTGACGACAACCACGCCAAACAGTAGTTGTGTATTTAATATTGGAATTAGTAGTGGAAGTCATAATAATAATAATAATAATAATAATTTTAGTAGTAGTGGTGGTATAAGTAGTCATAGATTGAATAATAGTAGTGCTATAAGTAGTAGTAATAGTATTAATAGTAGTAGTGATAGTAGTAGTAATAATAATAATAGTTTAAATACATCATCATCAACATTACCAATAGAGATTCCATCGACTGCCAATAGACTGCTCGATGTAAATAAAGAATATCACATATGCAATACAAACTTTAGCAAAAAGTCGATTGAATTCAATCGATCGCTCAATTCATCACCTACACTACTCTCTATTTTCGCACAACCCAACAACAGTAGTACGGCCACACCACAATCGCCGGTATCTCCACTGTCAAGCTCACCTTTCCACCCAATTTCACTGTCAACCACACCAACACCAACATCAACACCACCAAATCCCTATCAAACATTAAGTAGTATTTTTGAAGATCAACAACAACAACAAACAACAACTAGTAGTTTTAATAACAACAACAAAGAATTGATTAACAATAGTAGTAATGGTTATGATAATTTATCAACATCTCCGGCATTGGATTCATCGGCAGTTGCAGAACAACAACAATCGACAACACCATCATCGATTCAATCACAGAGAAAGCGAAGTATATCTATGTCAATACCGGATTTGAACTTATTGTCGCATCAGGTCGCTGGACAGGCACCTCTGTTTAAGCTGCCGGACGGCAAGATTTTGAAGCCGCTGGTCTCTACCGAGTATCAATTCTACAAATCACTGGAATCTCACGCAGAGTTTTTAGATTTCACTCCCAAGTTTTATGGTACCATCGATTTGAAATGTTTGGATCATGACTACCTCGAGAGATCGTGCAAATCCAATCAACAATCATCTTCAATCTTTGATTACAATCATTGGAGAAATAAAATTGTAAAGTTACCAAAAGAAAATCAAAATTGTAAGTAATCAAGTTAACACAACCAACAAAATCAATCAATTATGTGAACATCTTTAAACTAATTATAATATTATCATTAACAATATATAGTGTATATAAAATTAGAAGACTTGACCTATTTATGTAAATATCCATGTATTTTAGATTTGAAGATGGGTGTAAGACAACATGGAAACGATGCACCCCCTGAAAAAATGTATAATATGGAGTCAAAGTGTAAAGCAACAACCTCAGCATCACTTGGATTTAGAGTCTGTGGTTTAAAAGTAAGTTTTTCGTCACTTGACTACAGTTTTTTTTTTCCAAATAGGAATGGATTTACTAATATATTGTAATTATAATTTATAGATATTCGATCAGAGAACATCACAATATCAAACATTTGATAAATACTATGGAAGAAAATTGCAACCCAGTGATATTCCAATGGTTATTTGTAAATTCTTGGACAATGGTATTAGATTGCGAACTGAGCTACTGACAGCCATTGCAAAGCGATTGAATCAATTGGTGTCACTCTTTGAGCAACAACAATGCTATAAGTTTTATGGTGGATCACTACTTTTCATCTACGATGGTCAGAGTAACAACATGCAGTCTTCGAAATTAAATATAAAAATGGTAGATTTTGCACATGCCAGTCCCAACGCTAAACATTCACACAGCAACAACAACAACAGTAATAACAATGAAGAAACTGAAAATAATAACAGTAATAATAATAATAATAATAATAACAATAACAGTGATTTGGATGAAGGATATTTATTTGGTTTGAGAAATCTCTTGAAAATAATCAATACATTGATACAACTCTCAGTTTCAACCAACACTCAAAATACTATATAATTAATCAATCATAATCATAATCATAATATAATACCAAACGTGATGTTGATATAAGCATAGTAATATAATATAATAAAATCGTCACAAAAAAACAACAGTAATATTATTTGATAATATTATTTGTGCAATTTTTTTTAAAAGCAAGCAACCAACCAAAAAGTCTAAATATCTTTTTTTTTTTTCTAAATTTGTAACATTTTTTTTGTTTTTTTTTTTTTTTTCAGATTAGTTTTTTTTGTTTTTTTTGGAGGTCCAAAAAATGTCAGTAGTGAATAAAACACTTGTATAACTATTTAATCAAAAAAAAAAAACACAACCCTTCCTTGCGATCTCAAGTTTTTCATAAAAAAAAATTATGTGAAAAACAAACCACTTTTAAAATAGGTAGGGTAGTTTTTTTCTCATCAAAAATGATTGTAGCACTATGATTGCATGATAGGTTTTTTTTTTTGTTTTTCTTTATTTTTTTGAACTGCCAAACCATTTTTTCATGTTGTTGACAAGTAAATGAGTATTTTTAATAGAGTTAATAGTATTTTTTTATATCATATAAATACAATATCTTATTTTAATTATTATTTTATTTTATTTTTTTTAAAAAAGCATCATCCAGAGAGTCAAAATAACAACAACAAACCATAGAACTCAAATTTTAACCTTAAGCTTTGATAACAACACACAAAACACACCAACACTATTGACCATTATTGTGTTTTTTCTTTCTCTTTTTTCATCTCAATAATATAAATATCAATATTATAAATATAAATAAAAACAATCTAACATCCTATATAACATCCTAATCATCTTCATGAATTGTCAATGAATTAAAAAAAAATCATACAATAAAAATAATAATTATAATATAATAATAAAATATAATATCAACCTTTATATAGATAGATTATTATTGTGTTTGACTTGTAAATTCAAAGTATATATATATTTTGTAATATTAAATTTGTACTTTTTTGTTTTGTTTTGTTTTGTTTTTGTTTTATTTAGTTTTAATATCAATATCAATAATCATATATATACATAATACATACATAGTACATATAAAGTTTTGTTTTGTTTTTGTTTTTTGTTTTTTTTTGTTTTTTTGAGATTAATTTTTTTGTAAAAATAATAAATATTTATAATAGTATAGTAATAATAAAGTATAAGTTGGGTAGTAGTAGTAAATGTTTCAAGATAAACCACAAGAGAATATTTGGTATTACCTTAAAAGACAATGTGTAGATTCAAGTTCATCGAAATCGATTAGAGATTCGCTGACCTCTTCATTCTCTATCTTCTCGGGAGTCAGTACATTCGATGGCGATAATACCAACACCGGTTCGTACTTGGCAACCAGTGTCGACATGACAGCGACATCCACCTCTGAGGTGCCTGGCAGCTATGTCTCTGTCTACGGTGGAAGCGTACAGGAAAACACCAACACCAATGGATCCATCTACAGCAGCGTATACGGTGCATCTTCCAACACCAAAATCTCATCACTCTACACATCCAACACACTAACAGCCGATTCCTACGTAAAAGATTCATTCTGGCGAGATGGAGGTAGTACAAACACTGGTAAGTATAGTATATATATATATCACTGAAAAATTAGTAATGATTAACAATTCTAACTTGTTGTTCATTATCACTATTATAGCATCAATATATTCTATACCAAGTAGTGCAGCTGCACTCTCTAGTAGTCAATTTGTTAGTAATAATAATAATAATAATAATAATAGTAATAATACTACATCTGTAAGTGGATATATAGATACATTTAGTGATGTTCCTACTCCACCGCAACAGAATGGCAGTGGCGGTATGACGAGTAGCGGTATGACGAGTAGCGGTATGACGAGTAGCGGTAGTAATCTGACTAGCGGTCTATCGACGAGTAGTGGGTCGAATACGAATGGTTCGTCGGTGTATGGTGGATCACCTTATGATCTGACGTTTAGAGACAGCAGGAAGAATCAGAGTGGTGCAGATCAGGCTGCTGCCGTTCAGTCTTATCTGGCGACCACTCCATCAGCAACAGCACAGCAACAACAGAACAATCTTCAGAATAATCCTGAGCTACAGAAACTTACAAGTCAAATACACGATCAGGGAATCACCACTAAATCAACGCTGCCGTGGAACGAGAGTTTCCAAGAGTTGCTGGACCGGCCTGTCAACTCGCACGAAGAGGAACGAGTGAGAAATCTAAACATCTCTCACTTCTCTCAGATCTTGGCAAACACCGCCAAGAAGTATGTCAAGGCGTTGGTGCAGGAGGTGCATATCGCGCCCGAGTTAAAGTCGATCAAGCCGTTTGAAGCCGGTGGATTTGCCGGTGGCGAGAAGTTTCGTATCGACAATATGTTTATCAAGTTCGCGTTGAATCCGCATCAGATCTACGAGCGAAACAACCCGGTCAGTTACTTTGCCAATAAGGCAGCTGGCCACGAGTTGAAGAGCATCAACGCATTGGTGTCGTGCGGTGTGCCCAACCTGCACTTCCCACTGATGTGTCTGCTCAACTATCGTGGATTCCGTCTCATTGTAATCTCGGAGCTGCCGATCAACTCCAACACACTGGTCTTTGGTAGCTCGAACGCCGGTGAAACCATCAAGGAGAACGACACCGTCTTTAAGATGATGGTGAAGATCGGTGAGATTCTCAACCTCAAGACACATCTCGTAGAGGAACGTGGTAAAATCAACAGCGCAAAGTTTACAATTCCACTGGCAATCGATATTGAAGGTCATTTTGGTCATGATGGTAGATATTATGTTGTTGGTAAGTAGCACTTTCTTCTTCATCATCATCAAAGTTGATCAAAAGATCGCAAACTAACATCATGTTATTGTTATTCACTTCTCACCTACTTAGATACTGCAAGATTATTCCCTCCAGAAACACCAATCCTGGGTATAACAGGTGGTCATTTGTATAGATTGTTTAGACCAGAGTTTGTAAAGAGATATGAAACACAGTTGTGTGCAGATGCTTTCGCTGCGTTCAATGTTGTAGATCAAGTAAGTAGTTGAAGAAAGGAAAAGAGAATATAGTAATAATAATAATATATATATTAACTAATCAAACTATTTTACCTTAGGAACCATTAAATGATGAAGCAATGAAAGCGAATAACTATTTGATACAAGAATATATTCCAATGTTTTTAAAGAATTTCGTACATAGCGAGTTGAAAAAGTTGGATATAAAAGCGTTGCTACACAAAAAGGGTGTGAATTTGCGATATTTAGGACTGATACTGCAGCAGTTGACACAGTTTGCTGATATCGACGATCTCAATCGCTACAGACTGCAGGGTTTGATCACCGTTGAGATGTTGGCACGTCTGATGCGATTCATTCTGTTCTCAGAGATGAGATCTATCAATTCACCGGACGACAGACCACATCTCGAGATCGTAATCAATCATCTCAATATGCTGTTGACAGAGGACGATCAGTACTGGTCGTACTACATCGCCAATTCACTGGTTGCCAAGTACGCTTACACCCTCTCGACGCTGCCCGAAGTCGAGAAGCAGGTCGACACAATGATTCGCAAGTCCAATGGGCTGTTGAGTTTCTTGACGGCAGCACCACCCCCACAGGCCAACAATTCACCGTTCCCCGATACCTACTACGGTGTGAAGCGAGAGATGAATTTCAAGTACCGGCTGTTGAAGAAGATCATTCAACTGACCGGTTTCGTATTCAGCGAGAAGACACTGAAGAACTTTAAGAACAAGAAGGTTACCACTCTGTTTATGAGTGACATCAGTGAGATTGCAGTCACTGTCAAGCACATGGATGTGTCGTCGTCGTTCAAAACCTTTGAGAACTTTACCGACGCCGAGATGTATTATCTCAAGGAGTTGGAGTTCAAGTCGAAGCAGCTCGGCAAGGACCATTGTCAAGTGGCAATCACACACGTTCATCTTGCAGAGCTCTACGAAACCTACTCTGTACTGACGAGCGCAGAACATCACTACAACGAAGCGATCGTAGTATACATTCAGAGATTCGGAAACGACGATATTGGAACTGCCAACTTCAAAGAGAAACTGGCAATGTGTAATATCAAACAAAAGAAATATAAAGAAGCATCAGAAAATTTGGAAATGTAAGTAGCTACTTTAATTTTATTGTAGAATCAATGTGAATCAAGTTTATAAACTAACAAAATGAACATTAATAATTCCTAGTGTTTTGGCAATTAAAAAGAAGATTTTCCAAAACGAGAGTATAGAGGTTGCTGATACCTATGATAATTTGGCTTGGTCATTACAATCACAAGGTGAATATGAAAAATCATTATCATATTATAATCAAGCGTTAAAGATTAAGGTTAGTAATAAGAAAGAAAGAAAGAAGAAAAAAGTTAATTTGTGCTCATTCTAATTTATTTTTTTGAAAACAAACAATAGTTGGAAAAAGGTGGAAATTCAATGAGTGTTGCTAAAACACTTAATAATCTTGGACATTTGCTATTGTCAAACAATGAACTCGATAAGAGTTTAGAGATTTTCAAGAATGTACAAGATATCTTTGTTAAGCAATATGGTACCGACCATTCCGATGTTGCCATTGCCCTTGACAACATTGCATTGGTCTATGCCAAAAAGAAGAACTATCCAATGGCTGAGAAATATTTCAAGTAAGTTGTGTTTATAAATCAAAACAAAAAAAAAAAAAAAAAGATTGACAACTTATTAATTTAAAAACAAATTATTATTATTTAGTGATACAATTACAATTAGAATTAAACAGTTTGGAGAGGACAGTAGATATGTCGCGTTGACAAAAGATCATTTGGCACAGCTGTATGTTTCCTGGGGAACAAAGTCCAAGTATGCAGAGGCAGATCGATTGTTCCAAGAGTGTATTCGTGTCAGTGAGAAATTCCCTGATCAGTATCTCAAGGGTTTCTTGAGATACAACTACTCGAAACTCTTTAAGAAAAAGAAAGACAAGGCTAAGGAATCGGAATATTTGAATATGGCGTTGCAGATCTTTGAGATCAACAATATCAATACTGATTTGACACCAAAGATCAGATCGCGTCTCGAACAACTCAAAAAGACTGGTTTCACCAAGTTCAAGGAGTGGTTCGTCGCACCGTCCATACCTGTGAAGCGAGCCAACAACGACCACATTCAAATCTCGCAACACATCTCCGGTCACATGGAAATGTCATCTCGTACCAACAACAATTCTACTAATGCCAGCATTCCCGACGAGTGGCAAGCCATTCTCCAAGAAGCCGGTATCACTGAGGATATTAGCAACGATCCAACATTTGCGCTGACAGTGCAAGCTTTGATTGTCGAGGAAATGAAGAACAAGAATGAAGATGGCAAACAAAAGATATTCAATGATGCACTCAAGATGTTGGGTGATCCAATCACCCAATTCAATTCGATACGATCCAGACAAACACAAGACGCTTGTAAGAGTGGATCGTGGTCATCATCGCAATATGCCAATGCATTCGCCAAAGAAAAAGAAACCGAGAAGAATACATCGGCACCGACTCTCAACATTGAGAAGAACTCCACAGTTAAAGGTGTCGGTGTTTCCCACCAGATCGCTGGACTCTTGCAGAATGTCAACAAGGATATCAAAAAGTCCACCAGCGATGTCAAGCGTGCCGTTGGCATCAGCACCAAGAAAGAAAAGAAGAAATCGTCGTCGTCACCATCGTCGTCACCAACGCTTTCGCGTAAAGAGCCACCCGGAGGAAGTGCAGCACCACCTCCTCTACCGGATTCTGTTATTCCACAGCTCTTCCCTCAGAAATCACCATCCGATATCTCACCAATTCCATCGCCACTCATGCAATCGAAGCGATCATCGATCACCAAGTTATCGTCGTCACTCAGTTCTTCGTCATCGTCAAACGCTTCGAATCTCTCAGATTCATTGAACTCCATGAGTATGTCAGAGTCAGCGAGCAGATCGACACACGCTCCACCACCCGACATGGAAATGATGAGATTTGCCTCGAATTCATTGGATTCATTGGAGTCGGCAGAAATGGATTTGCCACCAACACCTCCACCACGTCTAACTGTATCCGCCAGTCTATCGCCAACTCCAAAGTCACCACCCGCTCCTCTTGCCACTTCACTTCCAAGTCCACCACCTCCACCCCCAGCCATCATTCCTCCACCTGCACCAGTTACCATCCCAATAACACAGCCACAACAGTCGTACCTCCTTCCAAAACCACTTCCAACCATTCCCACCCCAAATCAACAACAATACTACCCAACTCACCAAGCCTATCCACAGCAATATCCAACTGGACTGCAGAAACCAAGTGTATTCGGTGGTTACTATCCCTCGACCACATCGAGCAACGCTTCAACAACAACACCATTACCACAAGCTCCACCACGTCCAATTGCACCGTTGTATCCCTCGACTTCTCAACTTTATCCAACGACCTATCAAGTACAAGGATACAGCGCACCAAGAGTCCAACCTCAACAATCACAACAACCTCAACAACAACAACAACCCATTCCTTCCTATCAACTTCAACCAACCACTCCACAAAGAGTTGGATCGGCAGCTTATCATACCAGTGCTTATCCCGCACCATCCTATGCATTCGGAGCAGGCACCAATGTTCCAAGACCAAACTACCAAATGCCAACACAACCATCTTATCTCTACCAACCACCACAACAATACAATCAACAATATCCAACCAACTACCACTATCAACCAGTTCAACCTCACAATCCTCAATATCAATATCAACCAGTGCGTTATCAAACACCAACATCACCATTACCTCAACAACCACAACAACAACAACAACAACAACCAGTACAATTACCACCACAACAAAAACCATTACCAGCAATCGTCCAACCATCAAAGTCAGTACAACAACAACAACAACCAATACCAGTACAATTACCACCACAACAATACCCACTGCCAGCAATCAACCAACCTTTGCAACCTCAATACCAAACCAATCTACCATTGCAAACACAGTTCCCAAGCTATCAATTGTATCCAAGTCAACAGTACACACCACCACCAGCACCATTCACAATGTCTCAACTCTATCCACATCTCTCACAATCAAATCTATCGTCTGCCTACCAAGCACCACTTCAAGAAACCAAACCATCAAGAGAATTCGATATGTTTGATATCTGTGATGATGCTGATGATGACGATGACGCTGAAGATGAATTCAGCCCAACTCAGAGCAATTCCCCACAACAACAGACTGGAGTTTACTCACCAACCGACAAAGATGTCAACTCCAAAGTTAGCTGGCCAAGTATTCAACAACTACGTACATCTGACAAAGATCGTATTATTGGTCTATTGAAGGAGAAGCTTCAAGAAAGAAAACAAGCACTTTAAATAAACATATATTTAATAAAGTAATCTTTGATTCATTCATACAAATAATAATTGTATTGTATTCAATTATTATTATTATTATTAAATTTTAATTTTACTATATTCTTTTTAAACTACAATTATTTATTTACCCAACAGTCGTTGATTGATCTATTGATAAATTAATGGGATATTAAAAATAATAGGATATTATTTGTAGAATCAGTAAAAATAATAAATAGTAAATAGTTAATTATTTGTATTTCTATGAGATATCAATTCCCAGCAGTGAAACAGTAAAACTGGGAATTTAAAGATAATACTTTTTTTTTTCAATGGGTATTCATCTATGAGATTTAAAAATTAATTATTACGATTGGTATTTTTTTAAATAATATAAACTACAACCAATCATTTTAATTTTAATTTTAATTTTTAAACATAAAAAGAAAGTTGAAATTAATTTAATTTAAAATTTGTAAAGTAATAAAAAATTTTCTAATTAATCAAATAAAATAAAATAAAATTTTAATCATTTTGAATCAGTTTGATTTCAATTCTTAAAAGTTAACAAAAGTAAGGGAACTATACATATTGTATATCAATTGATTCTTTTATTTTATCTTTTAAAATACAAAATATTTTCGAGTGTTAAATCTATAAATAATTATCTATAAATGAATGAACGTGTGGTGGTAGATCATGAGTTTTTTTTTTTTTTTCATGAAACTACCAGTTCATGAATACCACACTCACTTGAAAATTCTAAAAAGGAAATTAACATAGATTAATTAAACACATTTATCCACACACTCATCATAAAAAACAATAAACACACAATCAAATTAGTACTGCTCACTGGTGAAAAAAAATATTATTTGCAAATCTCCCTTATCCTTTAATTCAATTCCAATTATTTTATGATTTTTTCTAATTTATATATTTTAGTATAATAATATTGACAAAACAAAAAAAAAGAATAGTAAGAAATATAGGTGAGAGTAAGTGATAGAGTGAGAGATATGAAGATTGAAAAAGACAGTTATCTTAATATTGTTTTTGTTTTTCTTGATAATTACAACTTAAACCATCCATTAGTCACTCTCACTCCCATCCCCTTACTCCATTACCAATTGTATCCCATTGAATAGTATTATAGATCATTCTTTAAATATCAGTTGTTGTTTTTTGTTTGTATGTTCTGATAGATAGATGGCTGACTGACAAAAACAACAACTAGTTTGTTGTGGTTCCTATACATTTAGCGAGTGGTGTTAGTATAGTCAGACTGACCTAAAACCACCACCACCACCACTGATATTTAGTAGTTATCTCTATCACTGATTCCTAATTACTAGCTACCTATCCTAGTTAGTTAAAAATTAATCTCTAAAATACTCAACACACCACTTAATCAATAATTGATTTACACAATATAATTAATTAACTCTTTGATGTATTCATCAATAATATACCAAAACCCAAGTGTGATTGATTTAAATCACACTAATCAAACAACAGCAACAAATACATCCTCACACTTGTCTTTTCTTTCTAATCAATCGAGTTTATTAACAAAAACTAACACCCATTCACTATTCAAACTTTCCATCCAATCAAACAATTAATTATAGTTTTAATTATTAAAATATTTAAATCTGTGATATATCCCTAAAGAGTCAATTAACATAGAGAAAAATTATTATCAGATCATTCAATCATTTTATTACTATTAAAAATTATTAACATCAACAATAACAATAAAACAATAAACACATCATCAAAAACAAAATAGAAAATAGTAGGGTTTTGATGGATAGATACTCATATACCGTATATCTATCCATAATAATTAATGGATGATTGAATGGATGACCAGTCCATAATTTATTTTTTATATTAATTATTTGATTGATTTATTAATTACTGCAGTTTGTTAGTTTGTTTTTTTTTTTTTTTTTTTACTTTTCATCCAATATCATATTGGAATCGAATAGAATTTTGATATTGTTTTAAATCAAATCACCCCCTTTGTTTTATCTGATCAAATTGTTTTCCTAATACTGAATTATTTAAAAAGCGAAGTTTTACTTTTTTGTTTTTTTTTTCTATCAGTGAAGATAGTATTGTTGTTTTTAATTAATGTCCTTTCACATTGTTTTGGATAATTGTAGTTTTTGACAAACACAACAACAACAACAATAAAAACTAATCAGTAATTAGCGTTACTCATTTCAACAGACAAATTTTGTTTTAGTATTATCATTTGTTATTTTTATATTGTGTTTTCTGGATTGACAAACATCTCAATACAATAAAAAAAAATATATTTTGTTTTTTTGGATGTATTAAAATAAAGAATTTAAATTAATTAAAATTAAATACATATTTAGTCTTACTCAAGTTTGTGTTATTAATCACAAAAAAAATCATTTATCACAACCAAACACCAATTCTCCTATTTGATTATATATCATAGAGATTTATATATACAAAAATAAAGTAATATTAGAAATAAATTAAAAATAGTATAAGTTACCAATAGTAATTCAAGTACTACTACTACTACTAAGAAAAAATAAAATCAAAATCAACAACCATGGACAGAGATAAATATCAAGTTGTAGGCCTAGATAAGTCCACAATGGAAGACCCTCTATTCGATAGAATTCTGGGTACTATCTACGGATCTGTATTGGGTGATGCTTTTGGTTTATGTATGAATTCTTTTTTTATTTTATTTTGTGATATACCTTGTTCTATTGAATTTAAAAAAAAATTTAACTTTTTTTTTTTTTTGTTTTACCATTAATTTTTTAGCAACTGAATTTTTAAATAAAGAACAAATATTAAAGGCCTACGGTACCAATCCAATTCCTTTTCCAGGATTTTTGAAAACTTCACATAATTCAAGATGGCCAAAAGGTGATTGGACAGATGAATCCGATCAAATGATAATTGCTTTAGAATCACTGCTGGAAACCAATGGAAAAGCCTGTGAACTTAATTTCGCCAAAAAATTACAAAAATGGGTTGTCTCTGGATTTTCTGATCTTGGAGATACTTGTGGTAAATATTTTTAAATTTTAATATTTTTTAAAATTAATAATATTTATATAAAATATTTTACTTTTAGGTTTGGGATCTACAAGTAGTTCAATTATTTTACAATCACAGTTTGTTACCAATCCATTTTATATAAGTGAAAAAACTTGGGTGACCTCAGGAAGAAGAAATTCAAATAATGGAGCTATTTCAAGAGCAATTGCTACTGGATTATTCCAATACGATAAAATGGATATCATTACTACCAATTCAACTTCATTCTGTAAAACCACACACTTTGATCAAAGATGTATCACCTCAAACAATGCAATCAGTTATGCAATTGCCATACTACTCAATAATATAGAATCAAAACGATCTAGCTTGAATAGAAATGAAGAAGTTGATCACCTCATTGAAGAAATAGTTGCCAAGTGTGCAAACTCTATGACTCTCCAAGAAAGAGTTGAATTTGAAGAGATTATGTATAATACATCGTTAGAATCTTTAAATTTATCTGCTCCTGATTCAATAAGGTATTTTTTAATAATTAAATATAAATTGTTTTATTTTAAAACATATTTTATTAAAATTAATTTTAATTTTTTTAATAGTTATGTATTTAAATCTTTGGGAGCTGGATTCTGGGGTCTTAGATCAAACTACTCCTTTAAAGATACATTAAATATGATAGTAAAAGAAGGTGGAGACTCTGATTCAAATGGATCTATAGCTGGTGGTCTTTTGGGATGCAAGATTGGTTATTCACATCTACCAAAAGATTGGATTCAACAATTGCCAAACAAAGAATGGTTAGATATCAAAGTGTGTAAACTGATTGACCAAATTAAAAAATCCAAAAAATTATAGAAAATCAAGATATGATTATAAAATTAGTTTAAATTCAAAATATATTTTATTTTATTTTTTATTTCTTTTTTGATTTATTTTTAATTTTTTATATTATCCTCAAATCTCTTTAATTAAAATGAACAATAATTTTCTTAATCCACACTTGTGGTTCAAGTTGAAACCAAGAAATAAAAAGGGTGAAAAAATATCAATAAAAACACATTCGTGTTTAATTTATGTTAATTTATTTGCTTGTCAATTTTATTTTTAAAATGATAAATCGATTTTATAAAAAGAAAGAAAAAGAAGAAATAATAAATAACATTTCATCTATTAATAATGAAGAGTTTATGAAGATCATATTTATGAAAGAATAAACCGCTATTACGAATTTTGTTTCGTATTAGGTACTGATAGCCACTGACGATTTATATATAATGATATTAGCACAAGAAAATTACAACAACAACAACAAAAATAATAATAATCAAGATAGTAATACAGTAAAATTACTATTTTTTTACCATCTAGTACCAAACTTAAAGATTAGTTTATATCTTTTATTCTTTTAATTTATTAAAGTTAAACAATATATTAACAATAAGTACAAATTAAGATGTATTCAAATATATAAGTCTTAATTTAAAAAAATAAAAATAAAAAATAAAAAAAAATAAAAAAGAAAAAAAGTTATAAATTCAAACATGACAATTATTTAGTACGGAATGGTGACAGTTGATGTACAATAATATTGACTTCTTGAAACCACTGGTTAATTTTCATTCTAAAAAATTGAAATCAATCGAACTAAAGTAGAATTGTTTCATGAAAGGTGACGATATATAGAATTTTTATTTCTGGAGAATATAATGTTAGAGATGTAATATGTCTGTCTTGTCTTTCAGTAATCGGGTAGAGAAATGTAATTTCTATTGATTTTTAATTTTTATCTTTATTCAACAATATAGGAATCAATTTCTATTCCAAATTTGTCAATACTATCATTTTCTTATTTTACTAGATTCAATTGAAAAGTTGTGTGTAGATGAAGATGATATTCAAGTATTACAATATCTTATCTATCAGAAAAATTTTTATTATCATTTCTAAATAAAATAAAGATGAAGTTTTATATTTTCCAATTTTCATAATGTAGAAGTATTTACTTCAAAATTAATTTTATCTTTTATGATATGTATTATTATTCTTTCCAAAAATGAGACTCTCCTTTGAAAGAAAATAGTTCTAAAAATAAATAAAGATATTTATTTTTAATTTCTTCTTGGAATTAAAAAGATCTTCAAGTATTTCAATATCTTACCTTTAAAATATTATCAATAATTTTAAATAGGAAAGAATAAACTGAAAATTCAATAAAAATTTTGATACAAATAAATTTGTATTTTAACTTTTGATATCAAATTTAAATCAAGAAGATATTAATTTTAATGGTGAATTCAATTATGAATTTATTAATTTGTTGATTTTAAATTGAATTGATTATTTTGTTGTTGATCCAGTAGTTGAAGATTTAGTGGTTGATGGGAAGCTGGTGGGTTCTGGCCAAGGTGGAACAGTTTGAAAAGTTGTTGGTCTGTTACAATCAATGCAATTATATTGACATCTCTCATCATCCTCTCTACACGATTCACAACATGGTCTGGCAGTTATCATTGCCATCAAGAACATGACAATTAACATTATTGAGATAGTTTTGATAATATTCATTTTATTGTCTGCAATTTTTTTAATAGTTTAAAAAACGTATTAATTTTTTTTGCTTTTTAAAATAATATTTAATTAACAAAACTTACTTTTTTGTTTGTTTATTTAATATTTATTTGAATTACTTTGAATTTTAATTTGAATGATTTGAATGATTAATTTTTTAATCATTTATAGAAATAATTTTATAACAATTTCTCTTTCATTTATTAATATTTTTTCTTTTCTAGTATAATTCATTGTTTCTAAATTGATCTTGAATTGGCTTCATCAAATTCCTTTTAGAATTCACATAAGAAAATCCTATTTTGACAAATTTGTAAGAAATTGACCAAGTTGTATTTTCTCCAAACAATTACAAAAAAATAAAGTAACAAACACATAAAAATTTTCATGAAAATATTTTCAAACTTTTTGGTTTTTTTTATTAAAAAGTGTGTGGCGAAAAAAACACAATAGTTTAAACAGAAGGATAAAACATTGCTCTTCATACACCAAGAGAATATTCACAGTTAATGGAAGATCATTTGTCTCTTCATTCCACCTTTTAAAAAAGATGTGTATAAAATAAATTTTGCATAAAATTATTAATAATTTTGATTTAATAAGAAAAAAAAAAAAATTTGATCTGGAAATAATTTAATGTAAATTGATATGATTGATTATTATTAATATTCATCGAAATAATCTTCATCATAGTTTCCATCGTTGTAATAATCGTGATTGTCATAGTCTTCGTCATCTTCATTTTCATCAAACAAAGAATCACTGCCGTTGCTGCTTTCATCAGGATAGTCGACATACCAATTCTCAGAGTCTGTGCTCTGGTCATCGTCGGTCAAGTCAAGTCCATCGTAGATATCGTCTTCATCTGGGGGCAACACCACAGTTTCAATCATCGATATATCAATATTCTTGGCCTGCACTGGATCCAAGTAGTAGTAATCATATACATATTTTGTCTCTTCCTGTCGCTTATCCAATTGCTCTCTCAACAACGGTTTAAAGTTACATATTAGTTTCTCTTCTTCCTTTGTCAAACCAGACATTATTTCATCAAGTCTACAATAATTATTGAAAAAAAAAAAAAAAAAAACAAAACGATTGGTATTAGAAATTTCTCACTTTTGCAAAATATTTTAACAATAATTAGTTATAACATACTCATCTGTTTTCTCTAGTTCTATAATATTATCTTCTTTTCCTAAACCAACTCTATTCGATTTGATTTGTCTATATCTATTTTCATTTCTCTTTTTCTAAATTAAAGGATGAACATCATCTGTTAGTATAAAACTCGTGAGTTGTTTACAATGAAGATGATATTCAATAATATTTACAATTGTATTTTCTTGTTTTGCTTTTAATATCTTTGGTGATGAAATTGTACCCTTTTCTTTAAACTCTTCAAAACGTTTCTATTAATGAAACAGTAGAGATTAGATTGGTGTTTGATTTAACAATAGTTAAGTTAACTTACTTCCAGCTTTGATTTACTATTTATCAAGTTTGTTTCATCTATTGATGTAAACAATGTAAAAAGACTCTTTTCTGTTTTAATTGTTGCTGCTGCTGCTGTTGTTGTTGCTGCTGCTGATGACGACTCTTTTATCGATTGAGATATTTCATCTATATTATTATTTCTATTCTTTTTATTTCTTTTATTATTATTATTTTCATCTTCATCATCATCATCATCTTCTACTTCTATATTATTATTGTTATTATCTTGTTTGTCATCAATGGCAGTCAATGAAAACTGTTTGAATGTATCTAGTAGTGCTTTCTTCTTTGGTCGTTCAATTACAATTGATGTCAATGTTTCTTCGTCTATCTTTCTCTTTATCTTTAAGAATACTTTCTTATTGTTGTTATTGCTGTTGATATCTTCATTCTTTGGAGTTATCTTTACTGTGTTACTCGATATGTTTTGATTCATCAAAGCTAGTAGAGCATCTTCATCCTCTTGATTCATCGGTCTCTCTCCAGTAGCATCTCCTCCTGAATCTCTTTCTCTCTCACGTTTATTCTTTTGTACAAAATCAGATGTCGGATTAGTGATACTATCTGTTTTGAACTTGTGTTTGGTTATATTTGGTGAAAATATCTTTTTAGCTTTCACTGCCGAAAATGGTGTTGTTGGTTTATCTTGAACATCATTACTATTATTATTATTATTATTATTACTATTTAAATTATTATAATTTTTATCAATTGAAGACATAACTAACTAACTAACTTATAACAAACTAAATAATAATAATTGAAGTTACAAGTTTGTTAATTAAAAAAAAAAAAAACATTAATTAAATAAACATCGTTTTTGCAAAATTTTTTTTTTTTTTTTACAGATAATTTTAAAAATTAAATTTTTTTTATCCAAAGTCTTGTCTTGAGTTTTGTTTTAATCTATTGGAGATTTAACTAATGTCTATCGTCGTGGTGTTTATTTTTATCTGAAAAACAATATTATTTTATTTATATTTATATATATTTTAATAATGAATAATAGAAGAAAGAATAATTTATTTATTTTTATTATTTATTGTATTATGTGCATTGTTTATTGTTATTTTGGAGCACAGACAACAACAGATGTCACAGAATGCTGACGAGGCAATCAAATCGAAGGAGGTAGAAGATATTAAGCTACAGAATCATAATTATCCTTTGAACGATAGGAGTGACACTGGTAATGTTGCTGGTGGTGGTGGTGGTAGTGATGGTGATAGTGTTAGTTCATCTGTAGAGAAACGTGATGATATGTGTTACGAAGAGAAACTATGTACACCGTCAGAGTTTGAAAGTGAATCGGATTTGTCGTCGTCGTCATCATCGTCCTCATCGTCAAGCTCTGGTTCAATCGATGGTACTCATCCATTCCAAAGAACCAAAGACCAGGCAGAGTCAGAAAGAAAACAACAATTGTATCTAGAGATGCTCAAAAGGAAACAAAGGGTAGAACAACATAAGGAATCGTTCCTCGAACAACAGCAGAAACAACTGATACTCGAACAACAACAGAAACAACAAGAACAAATTGAACAACAAGTGCACGAACATCACTAGGTCCTCAACCATTGTCAATAGTCGTTATACAGTTATTTAGCAATTCAGCTGAATTTATTAATTTCTTCACAACCAAACTCTGCTTAACATGTTGGTATTCGACCATGGCAGTTTTAAACTTGTTACTGGTAATCCTAAAACTCAACATGTTGTTCAACTATCATCTCTTTTGGTTAGTCGGTCTAAACAAGTACAGCAATTCCATTTATTTAGTTAAAGTTGGACATAGATCTATCAATACTATAAGTATAGTATTGAATGTTCATTGGATAGGTGGATATGCATTAGGAAAAAAGAAGAAACAATCTTTGATTTTTTTTTTTTTTAAAAAATAATCAAATGATATATATATATATATTGGATGTACTACTATTACTATTATTATAAATTTATTTATTTATTTATTTCCAAAATTGTAATAAATCTACTTTACTTCCAACAGATTTCTTCTTTTTCGTTGTATTTGATTTTGACTTTGTTGTGCTATTAGTTGGTGTTTCTTTGTCTACAGGTTCTTGGGTACTTGAGCTATCAATAACAGATTCCATTCTTTGTTTCTTTACTTTATTAACACTTTGTGTACTACTCTTTTCTTCACTATCTTCAACTTGATTACATTCTCTCTTTGTTTTAATACTATTATTATTATTTGATAAATTTGATTCTATTTGTGTATTTATATTATTATTATTACTATTATTGTTTATATTTATTGATTGTTGTTGTTGTTGTTGTTGTTGTATTATATTATTCTTATTTAATAAATCAGGATATAACTCTTTGAATTCATTTATCCAATGTGTTTGCTGTAATGTTTTATCGATGTTCTTTTCTTGTATACATTGTACTAGTGTGATGTTATCTTTGTTGTTTAGTGATTCTGGTAGATCTAATAAACCTTTTTGGTTGTCTTGTGTTATGCTGCTGTCTGTTGGTGCCACACCAATAGGACAAGGTGTCCACATATCGATTAGACGCCAACGACCTGCTGCCGACGACTTGGCTTCATACTGTGACAGTGGATCTATCAGTTTGTTGCCTTTCTTCTTCACCATTGCCTTTTGATCGCGTGTCGACAGCATCGGACCTATCGCCTCGACCAACACCGGCGCGTCGGTAGCACGCGACCTCAGACACCGCTCGAACAGATAGCGATGAGGCAGTTCCATACTCGCTTCCAGCTGCTTCTTAAAGTCAAAGATATCTTTGTTTCGCAAGAGGTAGATCACCCATGCCGTCATCAATCTCGATTGATTCGGTTGACTCTTCTTTGGCGATGCTATTCTATCGACCATCAAATACAACAAGATCGTTAGGAAATGAACGTATTTCGTGTGAAGTGACTTTAGCAGTGGTGACCATTGATTCTGTATCGATTCCGGAAGTTGGTAGTCACCCTTTTGCAGCTGGGTGCCTGCCGGTATGATAAAGCAGTCGTCGATCAACATCGGCACTAGGACACTCTCGAGCAGTCCCGCAGTTATCTCTGCAGAGATGTCTTGTGTCAGTGTACGGACGCGTGGCGACATCCAGTGAATCTGTGTCGTCAGGTTGGTGAACTTTTGCGCGCGAAACTCCTTGGCGAAGCGCGACAGCAGGCGCTTCAGGTGCGAGCGATAGTCGTCAAGTTGCTCGGCTTGCGTCTTCCAGTAGAAGTCGTCGAGCCAGCTGAGACCGGTCGATGCAGCGTTCTTCAGTAGCCGAATCGAGGGGAGTGTACCGTGTGCCGCCTCGTGACGTATCTCAACAAAGTGCGACGGTAGATTCATCTGAGCGGCACGCGAGAACATCGTTGCTGCACCGCCTTTCTGAGTGGATTCCAGAACACCGTTCACCAACCTGTTGATCGCCATCGATAGACAGAGTACTCTCTCGTTCTCTGTGCGACTATCGCTGTGATAGAGTATCTCTATGAACGAAGAGGTTGCTTCGACCGCCAAAGGCAAACGACCACGACTCTTCCAAGCAGCCACTCTATTTATAGCTCGTAATTGTTCATTTTTATCCTCTGAGTAGATCCATCTATATACATCTTTCCACTCTTCCCAATCTATCCAACAAACTACTTTATTAGATAAACTACCTGTATTATCCATTACGTAGTTAAAAATAAAAATATTCAACAAAAAAATGAAAAAACGAAAAAAAGTTTACTTTTAATTTTATTTTTTTATGGACAATAAAATAGTTATAATCCTCTTCATCTTCATCTTTAACAATATTGGTATAGAAGTAAATATTTTTCTGATTGGTAAGATATTGAAATACTAGAAGACAATTTTTTTCTTTGCACAACTTTTAAAATGAATCTAAATTATTCCAAGAATTTCTACAAATGAATGAATAGCTGTGTTGTTTCATTGTTGGAACCAACTCTTTCAATTCTCTCACAAGGTGTGTCTTGGATATCCATTAAATAATATCCATAGTAGAGTTCGATAGATTTCAATGTTTTGGCATGCAACATGACCAGTGGTTTCAAGAAGTCAATACAATTGTATGTTGGTTCATCGTTCATATCCTTGCAAATTCTAATATAGAATGATTCGATTCCATTTCCATTGCCATTTGGTGTACTCTCGAATACTGAATTCAGAAAGTTGCTGTAATTGTTTTTTGTAACAGTAGTAACCATTCACAAAGATGTTATTCAGATTTGGCATTAGAGGAAGGTGTGTGAGATATCCTGGTCTAGTAATCGAATAGCGATAGTCTTCAACCGACATTGAATCCTCAATTCAACTATTCTATCAGGAGTGACATCAAGTTCATCAGAATAAATTTGAAATAGTTCAACTCTGGAAAATAATTGAATGAGATACTGGGTACTCTCATCATATTATTCATAAGGAGAGATTCTTGACACCCACAAACAGCATCGAAGACCACCAACAACAAGAGTTATTTCAGGCTGGAATTCCATGTCAATTTCGATAGTCAACCAATATATTTCGATTATGAATCAATCAAGTTCATCACATAAGGATATATTCTTGACTCCTGTTTTTACTCATTGTTATGTTTTTATTTCTATTATAATTATTATTTAACAGCAGCAACATGTTGTTCGAACTAGATAAATCATATTTTATTTTAATTTTTATAAATTATAATGTCTTGCAATTCATACCAGAGTCTGATTATGATAATGTTTATTTAATGATTTTGTCAAAAGACAATACCAAGAAAAAATTTATTTGTATACACATCTTTTTAAAAGTGGAATGAAGAGACAAATGATCTTCCATTAACTGGGAATATTCTCTTGGTGTATGAAGAGCAATGTTTTATCCTTCTGTTAAAACTATTGTGTTTTTTTTCGCCACACACTTTTGAATAAAAAAAAACCAAAAAGTTTGAAAATAATTTCATGAAAATTTTTATGTGTTTGTTATTTTATTTTTTGTCTGTCATCAATTTTGTACCTTATTTTTTGTTGGAGAAAATACAATCAATTTCTTACAAATTTGTCAAAATAGGATTTTCTTATGTGAATTCTAAAAGGAATTTGATGAAGCCAATTCAAGATCATTTTAGAAACAATGAATTATACTAGAAAAGAAAAAATATTAATAAATGAAAGAGAAATTGTTATAGAATTATTTCTATAAATGATTAAAAAATTAATCATTCAAATCATTCAAATTAAAATTCAAAGTAATTCAAATAAATATTAAATAAACAAACAAAAAAGTAAGTTTTGTTAAGTTAAAATTGTTTTAAAAAGCAAAAAAAATTAATACTTTTTTTATACTATTAAAAAAATTGTAGATAATAAAATGAATATTATTAAAACTATCTCAATAATGTTAATTGTCATGTTCTTGATGGCAATGATAACAGCCAGACCATGTTGTGAATCGTGTAGAGAGGATGATGAGAGATGTCAATATAATTGCATTGATTGTAACAGACCAACAACCTTTCAAACTGTTCCACCTTGGCCAGAACCCACCAGCTTCCCATCAACCACTAAATCTTCAACTACTGGATCCACAACAAAATAATCAATAAGATTTAAAAAAGAATTAATAAATTCATAATTGAATTCACCATTAAAATTAATATCTTCTTGATTTAAATTTGATTTAATAATATTTACAAATTTTTCAATTTTGACTTTAGTCCACAAAGAAATCACAAAGTTATAAACAAACATTCGCAAGTTTTAATAAATATATAAAATTTGTTTATTGGTTCGTGGAAAGAGAAGAAGATTCTCTATTACCATTAAGTTCAGAAAAGTAAGGATGATTCATAGCCTCTTGAGCAGTCATTCTTTCCTGAGGATCATACCTCAGTAGTTTATCTAAAAAGTCAATTGCAGTTGGGTGAGCAATGTCATCGTTTGCAAATGGAATGTATCTTTGGAAATCTTTTTTTACAGATCTATATTAATAAAGATATGTAAAATTAGTCATTGAAAATTTCATATTATCTATTTTATTAATTCATTCATATACATACGGTTTAATTAAATCTTTTAAATGCGGACTTAGATCCAAACCATATTTATCTAAATATTTATAGAAATCGTCTGTTCCTAATACTTTTACAATCTTTACAAGTTGGTCATCGTTGTTCTCACCATTGAAAAATGGATCTCTGTTGAGAATGAGACCGGCAAACAAACAACCTAGACTCCACATATCGATTGAATAATCATAGTCGTACATATTTACTAGTAGTTCTGGTGGTTTGTAGTGTCTGGATGCAACTTTAACATTGTAGTTCTTATAGGGATGATAAAACTCTGCCAAACCCCAATCCAATAGATATAATTTACGTTTAGAATGATCGATTGCTATATTATGTGGCTTTATATCTCTGTGCATTATACCTTTTGAATGAGTGAATTCAATTGCCTTTAAAATTACAAACATAACAATTAATAAATCCATTTTACAACTATTATACTTGATATCATTAACATACCTTTAATAATTCAAACATATAATATCTTAAATCACGGTCATTCAAATAGTTTACTAATTCTCTAACATCCATATTATTTACAAAAGGAAAAACTAAACTCTTTGTTCTTGTCAGTGGGTCTCTGATTGTATCTAGCAGTGGTATAATATTCGGTCCACCCTTTAAGTTCTCTAAAATCTTGATTTCTCTCTGAATCTTTTGCTTCTGCACTGGCTTTAGTATTTTAATGACGACTTCCTGTTCAGTGTGCGTATCCACACCACAAAACACTTCACTATATTTGCCTCTACCAACTTTGTTTATCAATTCATATTTATCTGGTGCACTAATATAATGATTATAAAGATATATGATATTATTAGGATATGAGAGATATGATAAAAGATGAATGATGATGATCGCTATTAATCAATAAACTTACCTCCAAGATAACATAAAATTTTCATAATCATAATATTCGCTTGGTTGATTCTCATTGATATGATGATAGACTCTAGCTATATTCTTTAGTTTCCTGGTGGCCAGTGATTGGCTATAATGATAGTTGTTGTATTGAACGTTGTTACACACCTGTGGGTCTTGTTGGTTATCAAAGATACCCAAGTGACTGTAGTTGTTGGGCTGGTGATCAATGTTTCCACCGATTCCGCTGCTTATCGATGAATGATGATCAGAGAATCCACCCTGATGATATTCACTGTAGGGAACAAAGAAATTCGATGACGACAGTTGGTCGGACGATGGATAGTCGTAGTTGGTGTCGTTATTTGATGTAGCAGACGACCAGCAACTTGCATAGTATTGAGTGCAAGAGCGGGCCAATGTACAAGTTCGCTGAATAGTCTTTGAGGTGGATCGAACTGCCACGCCACCAATGTATCCAATGATAGGTGGCAATGCTATCAAGTAGCCAGATGCAAAGCTGCTACATGACACCACTATCCATATGCCAACGACATATAGCAGTAAAAGTTTAGAGAAATTATAGGTCATCAATCGGACACTATTTACAAATCGAAAGGTATTGCAAATCATAAACTGGCAATTATTGTAATGAATCATTACAAAAATGAGTATATATTCTGAGATTGATTGAATGTGTATTTGTTTGTTTTGTTATTGACTATTGCCACACTTGTTGTTACAACAATAAAAGTTGGCAGACATCGAAAATAACCTGATATTGAAAATAAATTAAATTGAAAAAAAAACTATATCTATATTCTGTTTGATTGACTGAGCTGTGAGCTGTAACTAAACTAAACTAAACTAAACTAAACTAAACTATATAATCTTTTCTAATCTATAATATTATGATAGTAATATAAAAGTAATAAATGCATAAGTAAATTTGAATGATTAACTAAACAAAACAAGTCAAAGACAAAAGACTTTTTAAATGTGATTATGATATGATATTCTAATAATTATAAGAATATGCGACAGTATTTATTTAATTAATAGGTTTGTTTAGTGTTTGTGTTTGTTGTGTTTGGAATTGAAACAAGTAATAACCAAAATTATAATTTTGAATAAAATAAACAATAAAAATTTAATATTATTATTATTATTATTATTGTTATCGTTGTTCTTCTTTTTCTTATGCTGTTGGCGTGAGGGTGGTAAAAAAGGAGGTACTAACCAGAATTCTTAAAACATATATGTTGAATGAAAATAGAAAGGTTGGTGTTTATACATATATATGTATAACTAATATGTGAACGATAGTCATCAAATAAATACAAAAAATAGGTGAACGAGTGTGAGTGTGTAATGTGTGGATGTTTTAGTGGTGTGTATGTGGTGTGAAAGGGGTATCTTTTTAAAGCGGCGCCAATAAGAATTTGAATAACTGTTAGATTGTTTATTGTAGTGTGCTACAATGTAATGTTATGATATATATACACCATTCACACATTTTTATATAATATCCAGGTGAATAAAAAGATAGGTAGACACAACGATCGGTTTTGTTATTTATTTTTATTTATTTATTAAAGACTGTTGTTTTTACTTTAGTTTCATTTCACAAAACCCCCTAAATTTAAACAAACACCACAATAAATAAATTTATATTGTTAACTACTATTAATGTGCTATTATCTGGAGTTTCTGAATGGTTTTTACTGATTATTAATATTGTTGTTGGTGATGATGATGTTGCTATTGTTGATTTTTGATGTTAATATACATGTAGAATGAAACCAATCGCCAATTTGAAATAAATCTAAAATTGCAATTCCAAATGTAATGAAGTTGTTTTTGTGATAAGATATGATATATTCTGTGTAAAAATGTATCAATAATAAATTCTGGGTAATCATCTGATAACACAGAAAATAGTGTGTAGCTACGAATTAATGTTTGGATTGCTTAAACTACCAACAATACACTCGTTGTTAACTTTTATTTTATTAAAAGATTTATAAAAAAAAGTGAAGTAAATTGAAATTGAGATAAGATATATAAATAAAAAGATAACTCCTAAAATAAGATATATATATCTAAATAATATTGATTGGTGGTAAAATTTTATATTTAATAAAATAGGAGAAAGATAAATAGATAGAGAGATATAGATAGATAGATAGATAAAATCATTATGATGATTCCAATCAATTAAATAAAAAAACAATATCTATGTAATTTTGTTATTGATTGAATTGATGTTCTATCAACACTTTTATCATTCATTTTCAGAATAACAAATCATAATAAATAATAATAAAAAAAAAGGTTTAAAGACATGTTTTTATTGTTTCTTTGAGAAGAAGAATATCGTTGAATACCTCCACCGCTATCATATCGTTATCTACTATCTAATCTCGGTATAGTTGAGTAGGGTAGAGATAGCTAAATAGAAACAACAACAAACCTATAAATTAAATAAAAAAATATATATGCTATCCATAATACATATAAAAACAAAATATTATTATCTTTATTCAATAATAATTTAAATACCTACTTTTATATTATTACAATATGATTTGATTTGATATTATATGAAACTAAAAATAACAAACTTATTTAATAATATGCTATAGTGTGTGTATATTACAGTAACTAATAATTATAATTATAATTATGTGTGTATAAACAAATAAAATAGAAAATTAAAATAAAATATTTTTGAAAGTATGAAAAGTTTTGGAAAGACAACAAAAAAAAAAGAAATCTATAATTTTCAATTGAACTTTACCTGGTTTTAATCCCCAAAAACCCTTAAATTTCATACAACTGTTGAATTTTTGCAATTTTTTTTTAGTTCATTGGGAACATTGAAAAATCCAAACCATTATTTTTTATTTTTAAAATAAAATTTTGTTTTTTGCACCCGGTTTTTTTAATCGTTGAGATTTTGATCAAAAAAATAATTAATTAAAATAAATTAAAATAAAAAGTTGCATTGACAATTGTGATTTACGAGAAAAAAAAAAAAAAATAGTAAAACAGACAAGATAAATGAAATCATACTGATGATTGACAAGTATGACATCACATTAGAAAGCAACAAAAGTGTCATCTTTTGACTAATTAGTTTCATTAGTTACTAAAAAAATAATATTAATAATAGAATTTTAATGTGTGTATAAATATGGTTATTTTGTTTTGATTTGTCCTTAGTTAACTAAACTAAGATGAAGATGATGATTATTATTGATTTTAACTACATTCACTTGCGACTTCTGAAGTCTCATTTGCAACGATCAGGGAGGTTTGTGTTGTTTCCTCTTCGGTGGTGGTGGTATCAATCTCTTTGATGGTTGCACCACCTGATGTAGTAGTAGTTGTTGTTGTAGATGTTATTGTTTCTTCTTCTTCTTCTTCAGTTATGGTGACTTGAATCTCTGCTTCGGCACCATCATCATCGCCGCCGTCAATCTCCTTATTGTTCTTTGTTTTCTTTAGTTTCGACATTAGTTTCTCCCAGTACTCTTCGATGATCGAGTTGATCTTGGTCGTCAGAGTGTTGAGATGTGTGGTGATGGTATTCTTGATCTTGGTTTCCACGGTCGACTTTATGGTCTCTGAGAACTTTGATATCAGGTAGTTGTAGAGCCACTTGGCTTTGCCCTTGCCAACGACGACCTGCAAGTGCTCCAATATAAATTTGATCTCTGTTATCTTGATGTTCGGTGTATTCGTCTCTGGTATCGTATCGATCTCGAAGGTGAGTGAACACGTTCCGTTCTGCACATTGGCACACGCCAAACCGGTATCCTTCAAATAGGGGAATCCCTCTTGTTTATATGACCAAGTGAACGAGTTCAATTCCGCAACGAATTGATTACTAAACAGACAACAACAACAAATATTAATAACATAACAATATCATTTAAATTACATGTAAAATACATACACAGAAACAGTTATACTCTTATTTACTTCATTGAAATCTACATTTACATTCTCGGGAGCAATTCTCAAACCAGCGAAAACAAGACCTGACAGTTCATACCAAAATCCCTTGGTGACACCATTTACAACTGGAATCTGTACTTTTAGAAGCTGATCTGTGATGAATGGTATAATAGTATTTTTAATCTCTTTAATGAAGCTATTTATGTGGTATAACAATGGATAAGAAGTTATGAATAGTTAGTTTTATATGTATCTCAGAAATATGGTTGATATATGGAGTGTAGTAATATGATAAATAGGTAGAAGTTGAAACACATTAGTGTGATTCCAAAAAAAACTAAGTAAAACAATATATAGATATAGAAAATATGACATACTCTTTGTTTTGTTTAAGGAAATCTATTAGCTGTTGTTTCGATCTAACTTCGGATACGAATTTTTTACCCTTGCCCAAGATGTTCTTAAAGTCTTCTTTCTCTGTGAGTTCTCCGACTATCTTGTTGGATTTCAGTGTCTCTGTTACGTTGGATGCAAGTTTACCACCACGCTCCAACAGGCTGAGTAACTCTGGAGAGTCACGAGAGAAGTGCTTGTTCTCATCGGTCAAGAAGTCAATGAGGACACTCTTGCCATCGCCAATCAACGATTGCACTTCCTCGCTATTCTTCAGTGTCAAGAAGATCTGCTCGCCTTCGTCGACGATCGACTTGATATAGGGATCGCTCTCTGCCAGACTCTCCACCCACTTCTTGCCCTCGGCAATGCCAGCCTTCAACTTGATCCTCGTGGATTCCTCCTCCTTCAAATCAAAGAACATCTTTTTCATCTTTTCCAAATACAACGAACTCTGTTCACTATCTTTGAAATCCTTCAAAATTGAACCACCCTGTTTAAAGAGCGATTCAATTTGTTCTCTTGTCACTGTTTTATCTTTTGATTTCTAGTTTTGTTGTTTTAGCAATTCAATTAGTATTCCGAATGTAATGTTATAACATATTATAGTAATAGGTATAGTTAATGATTAATGTGATCACACTTACAATATCTTCTAATAATTGTTTACCCTCTGATAATACACTTTTAACTCTTTCTTCATTCGAAAAGAATTCGAGTAACTCTTTTGATTGGTCGAGTAGAGCACGTGCATCCTTATCTTGTTTCACTTGTGATACCAATTCCAGTCCCTTTTCCATTAGTTTTCTTGCTTCTTCACGCTTGACAATTGCATCTACCAGTGCATTACCCTCTTTGAATAGGTCTTTTCCACTTTCCAATGCTTTAATATCCTTTAACATATCTTTTGATTTCTGAATTAAATCTTTTCCTTGTAGATATATCTCTGATTCTTCATTATCTTCATTTTCTACGTTATCATTATTCTCATGTTCTTCTACTGTTACATTATTGTTGTTGATGTTTTCTTCTGATTTTATAGAATCTTCATTATTATCAATATTATCAATCTTCATTTTTATTGTTTTTTATTTATTAATACTAAATTTATTATCTATCTATTCTATCTATTTAAATTTAAGTAATTTATCTATAAAAATTAATTGTATATACAAAAATATTGTTATTATTAATTTGATGATGGTTATTTTTTTTGTGTATAATTGTGTGTGGTAATAATAATTGAATTATTTTTAAAATAAAATAATAATACAAAAAAACAAAAAACAAAATTAGGGTTACAAATATATATTTAATAAAAAACAGAGATAAAAATTATAAAGAAAAAAACATAAAACAGATCTAAAAAATATTTTTTTTCATCAACTCCAAACTGCCAAAACTGGAATTTATAATTTTTTTCATGCAAATATTGTTGTTTTTTTATAAAAAATCTAATATAAAAATTTCCAAAAATAATTCTTAAAAAATCTGTAAACAATTTTTTCTTTACAATGTATAAAATTGAATAAAATTAATGATTTTTTACACTACATCTAGTGATAACTTTTGTTTGAAATAAACTAGTAAAGTATCGAAATAGTCGATTTATTGATAAATTTTTGTGTGAAAAGAAAAGAAAAGACAAAGTTTAAAGTTCAATGCTCGATATTATTTGAAACAATTACTTTAAGATTATAAATAGATTCTCTATTATCTATATTTTATCTATCTATTATCTATCTATTTATCTATCAATCTATCTTTATCTTATTTCGTCGACGTTTCCAATCTAAATAAAGTTTACTCTATAAAAAAAAAAAGAAAAGAAAAAGAAAAAGAAAAAAAAAAAAAAAAGAGAGAGAATGATGATGGTTGGGTTGATATTTGGATGAATTGAGTTGTTCGTTGTTTGTTGTTATTGTTCGGTTTAAGCAGCGGGTATCATCTTCATGACGAATTCATAAGCAACGAAAGTGGCACCGTTTGCGGGGAATGTACGTAAGAGACATGGGGTGAAACCTTTCCAGAATCCACGCCAACCGTCGACTGCGTAGATCTTCTTGGCGCAGTCGATCATGCCCGAGTAGATAGGCTTGCCTGTTACCTTGTCGTTTGGCATCGTCATGATACGACTACGAATCACATCGAACGGGAAGTTGGTGCACCAGAATCCAGTACCGGCGACACCACCCGCCAAGAAAGAACGTCCCACCGTCATAGTGCCATCCTCACGCTTCAAATAGCGATTGGCCAGCTCGTAGCCACCGAAATACGCCCACAAACTATTACGTTGGAATCCAGTTGGAATCAACGCTCTATACAGTCCTTGAATACCCTCCTGTCTAACCACCTTTTGAATGCAATCGATTGGTCCACTATATAACTTTGTACCTGAATATTGTACTTGTAATTTCGATTTAACTAGTTAAGTTTGTTATTGTTAGTTCTTGTTGGTTTTTCATTATTATTATTTGTTATTATTAAATAGCTATTGGTTAACTAACCTGTTTCAATTGGAGTGGCAACAAAACTTACTGCCCAACCTGTTATGGCACCTGATACCATTATCTCTGGAAGTGTTATGGGTGTGGTTGTGTCTGGATGAATTTTCTTCTTGACGATTGCCAGTGTTCCAAACATGCAGGAGTTGATTATTGACATTCCAACCATTGGTGGTGTTGCACCCTTGTAGAGAGCGAGTATACCTTCCTCTTTGATGGTGGTCGTCAAGCAGTGAGTCATTCCTTTGAATCTACCGGTGGTTCCCTCGGTTTGAAGTCTGACCTTCAGAGTATCGAATGGATGTCCTGCCAACGTACATGCAACACCAGAGAAAGCACCACCAATAAAGTCTCTAACTTTTTCTCTAACTTGTTTATTTTCAATTGATATCATCTTCTTTCTATTCTCTATTCTCTGTTCCTTTTTTTTTTTTTTTTTTTTTAGTAATTTTAATATTATTTATTTATACAAATTTAAAGATAACAAATAATATAATATGTTAATGTCTTTCCTATCTTGGATTTATTAATGAAATTGATCTATCGTTTGAAAAAAAAATAAATTTTTGTTAAAAATTGGGTGAAAAAAATTAAAAAATAAAAAATCTTTTTTAAGATTAACAAAACACACAAAATGTGTAATAATTTGTAATATCTTTGAAACTCATCAATTAAAAGAAAACAAATAATAAATAATATAATAAAAGAATAGACAAGCAATTATTATTGACAAAATATCATATATGATATATGATAATTTTAAAAAACTTGGTTATAGTTCACGTTGAACTAAATTTATTAAATCTGTTCTCTTTTGTATAAAATAGTGATGAAACCAGTCATAAAATCAAACATACCCATAATTTTCATTGAAACTTTTCATAAAAACCAATTTTTTAATTAAAAATGGTAAAATTTCAAAAAATATACATATTTTATATCTAGATATGTTTTATTAAAGTCGACTTTAATCTATTCTATTTATTTATTTACTTATTTACTTATTACATAAAAAGAATTACAGAATATATATATATATATTTGAATTTTAAATTATAAAAATAATAATAATAATGTCAAGTTCTAATACAGTTGGAAAAGCGATGATCAGATTGATGAGTGATCTCAAACAGATGAAGGAAGAACCACCCGAAGGTGTCAGTGCAGAGCCTGTCGATAGTAGAAATCTAATGAATTGGACAGGTCTTATTATTGGTCCAGAGAATTCTCCATTCGAAGGTACATTATATTATATTATACTATATATTAGTGTATAAATGATGATTTAGCATTATTAATAATATGTTTACAAATAAAACAAGGTGGAATCTTTCAATTATCATTAAACTTTAACGAGTCATATCCAGATCAACCACCAAAGATTAAATTTGTTACACCTATATTTCATCCAAATGTTTACGCTGATGGTGCAATATGTTTAGATATCTTGACCAACAAGTGGTCACCTGTATATTCTGTTTCCTCAATATTAACTTCAATACAAGTATGTTATGCTAATTAGACTAAAGAATAATTAAGTGATTTACTAATCGATAATCAATAACAATATAGTCATTGCTATCAGATGAGAACCCAAATTCACCAGCTAATCCAGAAGCAGCCAATCTATTTATAAAAGATAAGAAAGAATACAGAAAAAGAGTTAGACAATGCGTTGATAGAAGTATAAATATGTAATATATTGTATATATGTATATAACCAAACACCAAACGATCTATACATCTATTTATTTATCATAAAATGTAAAAACTTTATATTTATTTTAATGCATAAAAGTTAAACAAATATTTATTATCACTGTGATTATTATATTTTTACTACTTATTGGCTTTTAAAAATAGATATATCTATATTATATCTTAAAGTTTTTGATAAATGAAGATAATTGAGAAATTTAGATAATATTTTACAAATGATTTATTTATTTAAACACTATAGCTTTTAATTTTTATGTGTAAATTTGCAGGCAATTTAGATTGATGACAAATTCTTGCTATTGTAAATCCATTTATGCAACCACACATCAAATAAAAATTATCATCTAGCCTTCTGTAGTTAATATTATTTTTAGTATAAATGTGATTTCAATTGCTGGTAATTGAGAAAATGCAAGTGTTTTGATTGAATCGATCGATTTGATCAGGTCGAACGAAAGAAGAAGTTTATTGTAGATTCTTAAAAAACCATCTGCATGTTCTGCCGGTAGATTGAAATATTTATGATTAAGAGTAGCAATATCGTTACTAATATCAGATTTAATTATGATATTATCTGTGTTGAATATTAAATAACTATAACATAGAACCATGTCCTACAAACTAGACTAAAACATATTCTATCGATGTTTTGATCTAAATGACTAATGATTTTGTTTAATAGCAGATGTGATAGATTTACAAATACACCTGTTTGATTACTCTCTATTTTATCTGACACAAGTTGTTTATCCTTAAACAATAATGAAATAATATTGTTTAGAAACATTAATACTGTAATTGATTTTTAATAATAACTTTAATTAAAAGTATATTGGTTTAGTTTGTTTTAAAAAAAAAGAGACATAGATAATTAATTAAATTAAATTAAGATTAGGGTATTCGGTCGTATTATTTGTGTGTTGTGTGCGTATGATTGTATTAGTTTGGTTGGTTTTGTTTGTTTGTTTGTTTGTTTGGTTGGTTAGTTGGTTGGTTAGTCATCTATGTTGATGATCATTGTTATGTTTTGTTGTTTTCATTTATTTTAGATATGATTTATATCTAGAGTTTGACGGAGAATTTGAATAGCTATCGTTGATGTTGTTCCTATTGAAGGTACCAGAGGAGCTGTTGGTGGTGTTGGACGACTGTGAGTAGGTGTCGCTGGAGATGCTAGATCCTAGGTAGCAGCTAGAGGGTGATGAAGAAAGCGACGATATCAGTGGCGAAGAAGATGGCGATGCTATAGAGAGAATGGAGGAAAACGATGCCAGTGGTGGTGTAAATGATTGGTTGTTGAAACTGTTGTTGTTGTTATTGATACTCGTACTGAGAATACTCGGATTGTTGTTTGGTTGCGATGATGGTGACAATGAAGGAAGTTTGTTCAGTGGTGAAAATGAAAGTGAAGGTGAAGGTGATGGTGATGTAGTGTAAATGGATGGTGATTGAATTGAATTGTTGCTGCTGCTATTATTACTATTATTACTATTGTTAAGATTATTACTATTGCTACTGCCACTTGATTGAGATGCAGCATTTAAAAGCTCTGGAAGCATATCTCTTGAACGCTTTTGCTGTTGGTATTTGAGTGTGGAGGGCGACTCGATTTTGAAGCTGTTCAGTGGATGCGATTTGAATTCGTTGCTGTTCTCGAGCGAGTTGGAGTTACTGCCGCTGCCACCGAGATGGTCGCGCTCTCCGCTGCTACTCAAGCTGCTGATTGTGATACTGCTAAACTTATCGATGTACTTCTCGTTGGAATCCGAGAGTGTCAGGTGTGTATTGTGTATCGGTGAGGACGATGTCGAGGACGACGGTGATTCATTGTTCAAAATACTTCTATTGCCCTCGAGATTGAATGAATTGATATTTGATTGTTGCTGTGGTGATAATAACTTGTTTTGATGTTGATGATTACTATGACTATGTCCATGTGTATGATAATGATTTGCGCTGTATTTTACATGTTGTTGATGTTGTTGTGATGGCTGATCTAGATACATTTGATCTTGGAGTAACTCTGATTCTACGGGTGCACCGGTTGTCTTTGCAAGTTGTGCGAGTGTGGACTTCAACTCACGATTCTTCTGTATTGATAAATCAAGCTTCTCCTCCAACTTTGAGATCTTAAGATTCACTTCATTTTGGGATGCCGCCAGCTTCTCTGTGTTACTAATCAACTGATTCCTCTCACTTTCCAATTGTTCAACGACCGATTCCAATTTATCCAAATATTCTTTCTTCCTTTCTCTGTATTGTGCTGCAGATTGTCTATTCTGCATTTGTCTATAATAATAATTAATAAATTAAAGATTAATTAAAAATTTAATTTAATATTTATATATATTTGTATTATTATAATTACCTTATTCTCTTCTTTTTTAGTTCATCTTCATTTGCCTCAAAAATAATTGGAGAACTCATTTTTGTAAGATTGATGTTTTTTTTTAAGATGTAAAACTCAACTGTAAGAAACTGTCCTGTAATTTTGAATGGATAGTTTAATAAATTATAAAAGATCAATATTTTGATATTAATTTTGTACAAATTAATTTTACTTACTTCTTTGACAAATAATATAATATTTTTTTAAAAATAAATTATTGTATAGTAGTTGTAGTAGCTCAGTTTAGTGGTTATTTGATTTGCTGCTATCTCTCTTTCCAAATACAATAACAATAACAATACAATTACACAATTATATTTTATTGATTGACGATGGTGATAGTGATGATATTGTTGTTACACTACACTTATTACTTGGCTGTTGCTGCTGTACTATAGTTGTTGATGTTTTTGTTGGCTATTGTTACTGAAGTTATAATAATTACTTTTTTTGATGTACAATTAACTAGGTTACACCGTTTTAATAATAAAAGAGTTTTTTTTTTTTTTTTTTTTTGTAGAAAGAGAAGAGTAACAACTATTGTATCAATTAAATAATTAAATTTCAACAAATAGTGAAAACAAAAATGGATATAAAAATATATAAATAAAGATGACTATTGCACTAATATTCTACCACTAATAATGTAATACTCTTGTTTCTTCTCCCACGTTTCTGTTATATATATGTAAACTAAGTTAGTTATATAAATGTTCCTTATATTATTATTATTATTATTATTATTGGCTACAAAGGAGTTGAGTAATATGTGTGTGTATGAATGTTGGTGTGTGTGTTGATGTTGCTGCGAGGGTGATAGTGGTAGCTAGATGGTGTGAGTTTTTGAGTGTGACTTTTGGTTTGGAAAACGACGTCGGTGGTGGCCGTGGGGATTGTAATTGATGATGATAATGATGATGCTGTTACTGATGATGATGTTATTGAGAATGAATTCAATATCAATGTTTTATTTATGCAACTGGCGGGGGAGTGTGATTGGTGTGGGTGGGGCAGCCTGCTGTTATATATGTTGTTCTTTCTTCAGTGTGTGGGGTTTACTGAATATGTGTTGTTGGTGGTTGACTGTGTTGTGTGATTGAGGTTAAAGTGATAAAAATGTAAAGTATAATATTATAAAAATAGAATTGAAATGGCGATGTGAGATTTAAAACTACAACTTCCTATGCATGAAATAACAATGAATTGAAGAGGTTGATGATGATACTGTTGTGTTAATGTTGTTCTATTCTGATGATGTTGTTATTGTTTCTCTCGCCAAATTTGATTTGATTTGAAACTGATTTGGTTTGATTATTATTAATACTACGATTTGGTGATTTAATGAAAATGAAAATGGATGAAGAATGAAGAGTTGGATTGATTGCTTATTTAATTATAATATTTTGATTATTATATTATTTTGTTGTTGCTGTTGTTGGTAAGATTGATCGATCAAGATTCTTGATGATTGGCTATTATTTTTGTCTTTAAATGCTATTGAATTTATCACTACTACTACTACGACTACTATAAAATGTTGTTGCTATTGTGACCCAATCACCCAATTTTAATGTCCACGCTGATGTTACTTTCCACTAACAATAATAACATGTGAAGTTTGGTATGTTTGATAAAACTAAATATATAATAACAATAATAATAATAACTGGTGTGTCACCTCCTCTGAGATAATTTGATTACTAAATGATTGCTCCTATCTTGTGTTGTTGGTTTTGTAGTTGTTGTTATTGTTGCTTGTCGATGTTTCCAATATTATTAATAACGACTACTATTACTATTACTGTTGATTTTAATGTTGGTCTTAATTCTTTGGTGTTTTGGTATGACTATTATTCTATGGACTGATATAAATTGATTAAAATTTAAATTTGAATTAGTTCAACTGTCTCTTTCTAATATAGAAAATTGTATAGATCTAATAGCTCAGCCTCTAAACTGCACACACACTCTATTTACGTATTATCGGTAAGCGATCACTGAATAAAAGAAAAATATTGTGTAGATGAATGCTTCAGTTGTGTTGTTGATCAATGTGACGACTAATTAATTTGATTTACTGATTTTAATATATTAATTGATTGATATATGCTTCAGTTATATATATTTTTTTTTAAAAAAAAAATAAAAAATGTGTTATTTGGGCAGAGTATATGATTGTGTGTGTGTTACCGATTTGGTGGAGTGGAAAGACAAAAAAAAAAAAAAAGGTAGTGATTGATTGTATATCGTGTTTATTTTTTAAACATTCACTGTTTTTGGGTTGTTTGGTTGGTCGATTGGTAACTTTTTGATTGCAATCAAAAATGTGTAAAGTAATAATCGGCGAATCGAATAATATTATAAATATGAGATTAAGAGAGATGAAGATTACGATTAAATTTTAATAATGTTCTGTTCCTACTTTCTTTAACTTTTAGTTGTTATATTATCTAATTCTATTATTGTTATGATGTGGTGTGGGTTTCAACAATTAAAAAAAAAAAAAAAAAATAGGTTTTGATACAAAAAAAAATCAAAATTAATATAAAAATAAAAAAAAATCAAAATTTTATTTTGCTGAAATCTTTAAATTATCTTGATTCTCATACAAAATTAAAAATCTCTGAAAGTGGATAATTAATGGGTGTCATTCGTCAAGATTTTTTTTTTGTTAATATAATTTGTTGTATAATTACTTTTTGCATAGGTGGTGTGTGGATTGGACAATTAATTATGATTACAATGAAACTGATTAAATTGAGCGAATGATATTTGATAGCAGTAAATAATGATTTTTTTTATTATTATTGGAAATATGTTGACCTCACATGGTAATTTGATAAGAGTAGATATTATCTCGATTTTACTATCTGGTAAAGAATTTTTTTGAGATTTTTATAGATTGATTAGATAATGATATGGATGGGAAGGAGTTTTTTTTCGGAAAAAAATGGTGAAAAAAAAACAAAAAAAATTGATTTTGCTGGTAGTTATGACATCATCTCGTGACTTTCAAGTCATTGACAAACAAACACAGACAATTCGTTAAAATATAAACTAATTAATAAATAGTATACTTTCTAAATTATTATTATCCTTTTTTAACTTTTACTAAAAATTTTATTATATTATTATATTATTATATTCATTTGATAATGTATAATTAATTAAAGAAAATAACAAATCTAAAATCTTGTTCTTTTGTTTAATTTGAAAAGAGTTGATGATTCTTTGTTGTTGGAATTAAAAAGAACAATTGATTAACCATTTTTTTTAAAATCATGATATATTGATTTCGAAACAAAAAAATTAAAACTTCCCTGCAAAAATTAAAAAAAACAAACACTTTTGTCACTGTCGACATTCCATTTCCTGCAAAGGAATTTGTGTGGTCTGGACAGCAAATAAAACCACCCCCAGTAATATTACACCCAAACTTACCAATCACCCTATTTATTATTTAGTTTTAGGAATCACAAATAAATTTATTAAATCAAAATAGAATTAATTGTGGATTAAAAGATAAACATACCTTTACCATATTTACAACGCAAATCAAATTTCGAAATGAATAACTTCAAAGAGGCACTTACTCCAGTTGTGTATTTTTTCTAACACCCACAAAATAAATCATGATCAATGTTTGATTCTAGGTAGAAACCCATTTTTTAATTTTAATTTTAAAATTTTATTTTATTTTTTCATTTGAATTCTCAGGAATGAGATGATATCATCTGATGATGACTATCTACAAAAAATTTTGCTGATGTGTACACACAGTTTTTGCCATTGGTAGTCGAAACTTTTAAATTTCTGAAAAACTTGAGAATAAAATAAAAATAAAAACCAGTCAAAGAAATTCAAGAAGTATGTTCAAACAACTTAATATTAAATATGCGTTGATGTTCTCAACTGATAAAGAATAGAATGTTTGAGATCAAACATGAAAAGTAAAACACTTTGTTCTATTCCTCACCAATTAAAAAAAAATGAACAATCACTGGAAATTTGGACAAATGATAGATTTTAAAAAATATCACAAGTTAAAAAATCTTTGAATCTACTTCACTACTAAAGATAGCGACTTTAGATTCTGATATTTACAAATTTGTATGAATCTCCTAATTGTTACTTTATATCATCTTCTTGAAGCTGTTTTGATTTTAAATACTAGTATTTAAAGATAAAACAAAGATTATCTTTAGATAAAAATTAGTATCATATGATTTTATCATTGAAATTCACAAATTTGTTTTTTATAATTTCACCCAATTTTTATCATTTTTTTACTTGAAATTCCAACGAATTTCAATAGAAATTCCATTTTTTTTGAAATCTAAGTGAAATTTGAATGTACATTATTTGTAACTGTATTAATATTTTTTTATAAATAGTCTTGGAAACATGGAGTTTGAAATCATCAAATAAATTAAACAAATAGTTAAATTAAATTAACTTACAAATTAGTAATAGTTAAATAAATATATATAGATAGTTAAATAATATATTAAACAAACAATATAATAAACCATGTTTTTATTCGAAGATCCATCATTTTATCAACAAAGATCCAATCAAGGATATAGACAAAGAAGACAACCAGTCTATTATGAAAATCCATATCATTCAAGATATTACGAGGAGGAAGATGAAGAAGATCAATACCGATTGTACTTGGGTAAATTAAGACAACAGAAGTTGGCTGAACAAAAGAGACAACAACAATTGGAGTATGAGAGACAACAACAGCAACAGCAACAAGTTGAGTTGGAAAGAAAAAGAAAGTTACTAGAACAACAAAAATTAAAGCAGCAACAATATCAACAATACCAACAACAATTCAATCAACAACAACAACAACGACAAAAACAACAACAACAAAAACAACAACAAGTTAAATTTACACCAAAATATAAAATTAATGAAATTGATGGTGTTGTTGTTATCAGTATGGAACTACCAGGTTTCAAGAAGGAAGACATCAATATTGCAGTACAAGATTTAACATTGATTCTCTCTGGAACCAAGAGTCATGCAGAAGAAGTAAAGTCAAGAGAAGATACACCATACTTTGAAGAGATTGAAGATCAAGAGATTGATTTTATCAACTCAACATCATCCCCTATCCCATCTACTCGTAAGCCAACCGTAAAGAAACAGCCACTCGTCACACCAAAACAAATCGAGAGTTTCAACCAATCATTTGAACTCTCAAAGAATTTAGATTTGCATTCTATCACTGCCAAACATCAAGATGGTCTTCTTACAATTAGTATCAACAAAAAGAAACAAAATCCAAAGCAATTCAACATTAATATCTTTTAAATATCTTTTAAATTTCAAAATATAAATAAATAAATTGTAATAATACATTAACCTATGTAAATAAAAATAAATATATACTTGTTTTATATATATATTCTGGGAAAGAAAAAATATAAGCGTGTTGTTTGGTTTTGAAGTGTGAATGAAGTGAAGGAATGAAAAATTAAAAATCATAAATTAAAAAGATTTAATTAAGATCTAATAGTTCAATTATATATATATATATATATTTTTAGAGATGGATGACGTTGATTATATCAATAACAACAATAATAATAATAATAACAACAATAATAATGGTGGTGGTGGTAGTGGTGGTATAACAACGACAACTACAACAACCACTACAAGTAGTAGTTCTGGTTCAAGGTATAACAATAGTAGCAATGGTGGTAGTCAATATGGATATCCGCCATCTATTACAAGATCTACAACATCATCATCGTCATCTTCATCATCATCTATAGCATCTTCATTGTCTTCACTACCTTCAAACGGTAACTTTACAAATTATAAAAGTAATCCTCATTTTAAACATTATGTAAGTGTTTGTTCATATGAGATAAGATTTTCTTATTACAAAGTAGCTATAGTATTAATATATCGTTTAATATTAGGGTTTACCTAAATATATACCATCTAGTATTGAAAATAAAGAAAAACAGGTTAAGAATGATGAGACAAACGTTTTAATTAGATCTTTATTAAAGAATACTATTAGAATGAAAAGTGATATCGACAGAGATGATGAAATGCAAATTCCACAATCGACAACTTCAACAAGTACAACAACATCATCATCACCAAACAGTAGTAAAAAGAGATCAAGTACAAAATCATCAACAAACAACAATAATAATAATAATAATAATAATAATAATAATAGTAATGATTATAAAAAGAGGAAATCAACATAACATAAAGTAATAATACCTTCCTTTTTAATATGTATATATAAATATAACAAAGTTTAACTTTAATAGTTAGAAAAGGTTTTACAATTTTTCTTTATTATTTTTTATTTATTAATAATTATAATTTAGAGATTGTAAACTATACCACTGAATATTGGAGGTATTTTAGGTGGACAATAGGATACCTTGTTGATTCCAACGTATTCAATGATCTTGGTGATGACAGCTTCCTTCTCATAGTCTAGATGTGTCTTTACGATGTTGGATACATCGACATTCTCGATGATCAGCGGTGACGATGCGATATGCACCGGCGATACTCCAGACACCGGGAACAAACCGTCACTCAAACAATGTGCTGACCTACATACATATTTCAATACCACATCCTTTGCAGAATAACAATTAACAACTCTACCACTAACAACATTCTAATAATAATAATAATAGCAATAAATACAATTAGTTGTTTAGTTTATATTAATTTTTTGTTTTATATATATATATATATATAACATACCAAAATATTTATCCATCTTTTATGATTATTTGGAATTGGTGCACCAATGAATACAACCATTTCAATGTATGATGCACACATATCTAGATTGTTGTTGGCTTTCGATAGTCTATCTAATTCCTCAAGACAATAGAATACCATTCTCGCACCCATACCAGTTCCGACAAGAGTGAGTGGTCGCTTTCCGAAATTACCATCGATAATCTGTTGGGCCAATATCTTTCCAGCCTTCTCTGAACGATCCTTAAGCATTGACCAAGGATTATCTAGAACATCAGCCACTTTCAATATTGATAACGGTATAAGTGCATGCGCTAAACTCTGTGAAATAATATTGGTTGCAGCCGATTTAAATAGTGTTTGTACTAGTGTCTTTTGATACTCTGCAATGATTGATTGTAGCTTCTGTTTGTTCTTCTTTTCGTACTCGACGAGAAAGATGTCACCGTACTCGTCGGTCGCCCGACGTACTACATTCTCCCAGGATTTCAGTGAGTCTTTGGCAGGGGTGGTGTCGTCGGGCTGCGCTGTGAATCCATCGATGTAGACGATGGCGTGTAGCGATGTCTGTGATTTAACTTTGTGTATACAGTAGTCCTGAAGATCAGAGGTGACCGAGATCATCTTGTCGGCCGACACCTTTGCACCGGCAGCACCAAAGATGACACTCAGCATGGTGGCGCCACTCAGCCCGGTCGTAGTTGTCAGACCGGTCACCAGTCCACCGGCACCGATCGCCGAGAGAACCGAGCCAACAAATGGCGCGGCCAACCCGCCGGTCAGACCGACAATGACGGCGCCAGTGACAGCGGCACCTGCAATCTTGGCGGCTTTCAGTGCTTTGCCATTCGAGTTGGTATGTGGTAGCACTACGAGCGACGATTGATCGTTACTGTCTTGCAGCGAACCGATAATCTCCATCTCTGTCACACAAAAGTTGTTCTCTTTGACACCGAGGAATTCGATAAAGAATCGCTTCAGCGAGCTACGAATCGACGAATAGTAATTCTGACTGATGAGAGCTGTCGTTATGAATTTCAACATCAATTCCTCTACCTCTGTTGCATTCAATTGTTCCAACAGAATCTCTACCATATTAGACCGTCTATTCATCTGTCTAAACACCTTTATACTCTCCAACTGATTGATATCCATCTGTTGTTTATCAACCTCTTCTAATTGTTTTTCTTTCTTCATTTCTTGTTTTAATTGTTGAACATCCTCTATTTTACTATTAACAACAGAGGTATCTACTAATGTTAATTGTTGTACATCCAAAGAGGTAGAATTTGTTGCTGTTGTTGTTGTTGATATATTTGTAGTTGTTGGTAAAACAGTTGATTCAATTATTAAACTATTATTTTGTTGTAACTTTTGATAGAATAGATTCCTATCGATTGAAAGATGAGTGTGATCTAGTTTCTCTATCATTTGTATCGCTATCGAGAATGTGGTGACGAATGAATCATAGATGCTATCTTGACCGTCGGGAACACCGATAGAATACAACTCCAAAAGATTATTGGTTGACCATAGATTATGAGGATTCGACTTTAACAGTAGATAGATCACCATTGGCAACAGATAGTCTTCTCCACCCACCGATATCAGCTGTATCAACATCTTTGATATACATCTCTTCTTTTCCAAAGGTGTTTGATATGAATTCAATTTATTTACATCTGTGTGTGAAAAAACGAAATGATTAGTTAATAAGTAATATATACATATGTTTAAAAACTATTAAAACCAAAACATACATTTCAATGCATTTCCAAGTTGGTTTAAATCAGTTGTAAGACCCAAGTGTGAAGGTTCAATGAACGATAGTGATTCTATTCTTTTCGATAATTCTACATCTTTATCATAACAAATTGGGAATATACTAGATAGATAGCAATTGTTATTATATTAATATATGATTTGTTTGTTTTGCTTTTTTGATACATAATAATAATATTACTTACTTATGAAATATATTTTGAAATATATAATATTCAACACATTGATATAATGTTATTGCATAGTTATTTGATGTGATGAGATGTGAGTATTTCGATGGTAATACCAAATTTGAATTGACAAGTTTTAAGTGGAATGCTTGAAAGTGTTGACTCTTTTCTTTCGATGTCTCTGCACCGGTTATTCTCTTGTGAAACTTTATCATTTCATCGTGATGATTGTGATCCAATATGAATTCAATATCACTTCTCAATGTTTTATTAACTGATCTTGGTAGAAATTCATCATATATCTTTATTTTCTTTTGTTGTAAACTACTATTTTCATTATTATTATTATTATTTTCTAAACTATTATTATTACTAATACTATTATTATCTTGAGTAGTATTATTGTTATCAAGTGAAAATTGAGATAATGTATTAAAACTATTGTTATGTGATAGGAGTGTAGGTGAGTTTGTGCTACTTGTTACTTTACTTCCTAGTGTGCTTGTCTGATGATTGTTGTTGTTCAGTATCAGATAATTCAATGAACTGTGTGAAATCGATAGCGATGTGAATGTCGTACTTAGAAACTCTACAATCTCTTTTTTGATATCCTTTCGTTGTGGATACAACTGCTGTTGAAAACTATCTACCAATAGCACACCAATAATCTCTTTTTTCGATAGTAATCCACTATTTAACTCATTGAAACTATCGTTTATAACATCTTCTAATCTATCTGTTGAACTATCCATTTTAATCATTCTATGTTTTCTTTTTTTGTTTTTACTTTAATACTATAGTATATAAATTCTAACTTTTTTTTTTAAATAATTCTAATATAAAATAATTCTAATAAATTAATATAATATAAATATAATATAAATAATAATAGTGATACAATCAATTTAATTAATTTTACAGATAAAAAAAACAACAAATAAATAAATATAATATGTTTTTTTCACACCTTCTTTATTTATTTCATTCACACAAACAAACAAATATTAAAGAGGTGTAAAATAACGGTTCAATAAAAATGGAATGAAATTATATTGTTGGTGTTATTGTGAGTGATATAAGGTGGCAATACTTCGTTTTTTAATTTTTTTAATTGGGGGAAGTCAATTAATTTCTTGAGATACCAAAAAAAAAAAAAAAGTCAAACAAAAGTTTATTAATCTAATCTGATTATGATCACAGTTTTAATGAAATAAACAATATAATAAAAACTAAACAAGTTATATATTTTGAAAGCTTTATTTAATAATTTTAAATAAAGATTTGTGTTTAAAATATTAATAATCAATATTTTAACAAATTTCATAAAACATTGGGCCTAATACACAATGAATTTGTTCAACTACTTCAGCTTTACATGTTAAACCATTTGATACTAATGTAGCTTGAATGTATGGAGTTGTTTCTGGGAGTAATCTGTGTTCTACATCGTTTGGAATTCCTTGGATCTCCCATGATGATGCTGCTTGATAAACGGTTGGAATGTATTGGGTTGGATCATTTGAGCAACCATTGGTGGCATTGTTACCACAGACACAACTGTCAAGATCGATGACAACATGAACTACTTGATCGAAATCAGGAACAGCATGAATTTCATGTGCCCAGTAGAAATGATGTTGACCACCGCTTGGAAGTGGCAATCCCATTCCAAGTCTTGGATAAGAGAGGTAACGTTGAGAGGTGTAGCTCTGGATGGATTGAGAGTCGTTCAAGTAGGTTGCAGTGGTTAACTCGTAAATGTCGAGAGTGGCAACTGAAATTGCTTCTCTTTCGTAGGGTGTGTCGAAACTGCCGTTGTAGACGACACCGAGTAATTGTTTGATTTGGCCAGAGAGCAAGTCGTTCAAAGAGAAAGGTGGAGGTGGTGTAAAAGTAAATTCGTATTGAAGTAATTCGCTTGCTGGTGGATATGGCAAGTCGATTGGATAGGTAATGTTCTCTCCTGAGCTAAGTGGAGTGAGAGTGCCGAGGAAGATGATTTGGAAGTCGTGTGGAGAGTCTGTTGGGAATTCTGGAGTGTGATGTGAGAAGTATGCTTGAACTGGTTGTGCTGGGTCATTTGGATTTGGAAGGAATTGATCGAGTGGCAAAATCAGCCATCCATGAACTGCATTTCTCTGACCTGGTATCAGAGGTACTGGGTATTTTGATGATGGTGTTGGAGTTGGTTGTGATTTTGCATTACAATACCAACTTGATATTATTGCAACTAATAATACTACTATTATTTTTTTTTGATTCATTTTATTTATTAAATATTTGATTCGTTTTTACTATATTTACACAATGCTTAATTTACAATCTTTTTATATCTCTTTACACTCACTTTAATGCATATTTATAATATATTTAACATATTAATAAATTAAGATGAAAGTAATCTATGATTCTATTTCTATTTCTATTTTAATTGTATTTATATTCTATTTGATTCTAGAATCAATGAAAAAAAAAGCTGTAAAAACCTCAAACCCAAACGAGCTGATTTCCACTTACATCATCAAATATCTTTTGCAAAAGTTAAGATTTTTTAATGATTATTTTTTTTTTTGAGATCGTTGGGTACTTTAAGCTGGGCAAGGATCCAATGGAACCAATTTGGTTTATTTTACCAATTTTATAATTTTCAAAAGAGAAATCAACAAACAGATAATTAGATTAAAATTATATTTAGATATTTTATTATTTTATAATATCTAACTTTATCTTATTACAATAGCTATAATCTTATTTTGATATTTTAAATTAAATAGTCTTAATGTAAATAATAGCAGAGATTTAAACTTAAGAGAAATATCATATACTCATTGTGGTAATATTGTATTATCAAGTCTCTCAATAGCAAAAAAAAACAAAAAAAATCTTAATTTATTATTATTTATTGTTTTTGTTATTTTTCAATAAATTAATAAAAGATTGTACAGATTTAGTTAGAGCACTTAAGTCTTGTTGAATATTCTGTAAAATAGTTAGTTGGTCTTGTGTCGATGATTGTTGATCATTGTTTGTTGCTGTTTCTAACTGTGATGCTATTGATGATATATTTGATTGTAATTGTGTTGTTAAAATATTATTATTATTATTATTGATATTTATATTATTGATATTGTTGTTGTTATTGTTTATACCTCTTTTATTGGTAAGTGTTTTCCATGATAATCTTACATCTGGATGATCGTTTCCATTTCTCTGATAGTAAGATTCGATAAATGTTAGGGTGGTAGCATCACTCGGGTAACCACAACCAACTGGTGTATTTACAGATTTCTCGAGTGCCGCTATTGCACGATCTCTCTCCACTTTGGCGATGATCGAAGCTGCACCCGTCGACACATATTTCGAATCCGCCTGATTCTCACAGATCACAGTATGTTCTGGTGCTGGAAATGCATCTCTGAAAGGCAATGAAAATTTACCTGTATTACTCTCCAAACTATCTAATTGTATTTTATATTTCTTTGGTTTATTACTATTATTATTGAATTGTTCTCCTCCTACTACTATATTATTATTTTCTTCAACTTCTTCTATGAATTCTTGTGGATTTGATTTCAAATGATTTAAAGAACGTTGAATGAGTTCCAAGAAGATATCGGATTCTATTTTGTTGAGTGTTTGTGTCTTTCTGCGTATGTCGATGTCACGTGCCTCGAGAATGTAGATGGTGGTGTAGAGTGCGCGCTCCTTGATGATGTCGTAGAGTTCCTCTCGTCGTTGAGCCGATAGTTTCTTGCTGTCTTTGACACCGGCTGCCTTTAGATATTGCTCGGCGGCAGAGTCCAACGAGACCGCTGCAATCACCAGTGGGCCGAGAACAGCACCCTTACCTGCCTCATCGACACCGATATACGACATATCATTCTTTGTAGATTCATTATTATTATTATTATTATCGACTATCCTAATCCTCAGAGGTGTAGAAGGTAATTGAATGGTTGGAAACGATGCTGGTTGCTTAATTGGATAAATCTCTTCAAGTTCTGTTGTTTTCAAAGATTTCGATTTTCTGGTTCTTTTCTTTGGTGAACTAACTGCTTCTGCTATTCCTGTTGTTGTTGTTGTTGTTGCTGCTGCTGCTGTTCCTTCTAAAGAACTTCTCTCCAGTAATAATTCAGCTTTAGTTCTTCTTGTTCTTTTTTTCTTTTCTTTTTGAATTATATCTATTTGAGTAGGTATTGATTGTTGTTGTTGTTGATTATCATAGTTGTCACTGTTGTTTGAAGAATCAACAGCTAGTTGATAACCACTATAATTACTACTACTACTATACTTGTATATATTTAATAGTTTATCATCATGATTATTTATACTATAATTAAATAGATAACTTTTACTTTTAATAATACTACAATTACTTATTAACGATGATAATGATAGATATATAGGTTTATTTGCAACAACCTTGTTGCTTGTTATTCTCGTGAGCATTGCCAAAGTCGACTGACTGATCAATCAAATGTGAATTCTTTTAATAAATAAATTAAGTGGGTGGTTTCACATTTTTTTTTTTTTATTTGCAGTTTTTATAAGTAAAAATAAACAATATTATTTTTACACTTTTAAATAAAAAGAATATTTATTTGTTTTTCTTGTCTCTATACATTTTTTATTGTTTTTAAATCCAACTATAATTATTCAATATTGTTTCTTGATAAAACTCTTTTAATTCTCTATGATCGATATTCTATAGATTTGATTGTAAATTGATACTCTATAAAATATTACACTAAAATAAAAAATGTATTAGTGGACATTGAGATATTTTAACTTTTGAAGTCTTTTACTTACACAACATTCACCTCCACATCCACAAAGATCACATCCTACACCACATCCTCCTGCTAGAACATAGGACATATTAAGCTATATAAAGTATTAATAAAAGATATTTTAAAATAGAAATATCAAAACATACCATGGACTCATTGTTTAAATGAAGAGAGGATATTTTCTTTTTATCATGTCTCTTTGATAATGTTTTTTTACCAACAATTTTTAGCTAAGGAGAATAAATGAATTAATTTATATTCTATAAAAAAATTTTTTACTAATACCTACTTGTTGATGTACTGCAGGTGTACCTGTTTTATCATGAATTTTCTCTTTTAAATCTAAAACAGAGTCATTTTCATTGATTTCCACTTCAATAGTGTTACCAGACGGACAATTAACTTTCATTTTTATTTATAATCTAATTATCTATTCTTAATATTACTAAAAATATTTTTTACTTTTTTCTATAAATATGTTTTTTTTTAATATTTATTTATTGTAATTATTAAAAACATTTATTTTATAAAAAATAAATATAAATAAACCTACTTTAGTTTTAATGTACAACTATAATGTACAATATTGTTAAATACTATTTTAGTTTACTTCATGATTCATATCTAGATATATAAATTATTTTCTAAAAGAGTTTATGCCATCATTAAAATATTTTTCCTCATATAGAAATTTAGATAAAAATAAAAAAAGATTTTTTTGTTGAATGTTAATATTTTATTCCTAATGATGAGTTTTAAAATATTAATTATTTTTGAGAACTTCGCATCTTTTCCTATTTTAGATAAATAAAAAAATCATTGGTCAGTTCAAGTTTCCTCATGTTGTTAAAATTATCCGAAATGATCCAATTCGCTTTTTCTGACTAATGCAAATTTTAAGGAAATGAGAGAGATATTATTATGTGTATTAATATTTCTTTAAAAGTTAAGAAAAAATGTATAAAAAAAAATAACAAAATAAAGAATTGTCTAATTTATATAATATATTATTTATTATTATTTTGTTATTTATTCATCATAATCTGATTCTATATTTGTTTTGTTTGTAGATTTCAAGAGGTGAACAATCTTTGAGAAAATCTTTTTGTTTGCATCTTTGCCCCACATAAAGTCGAGATGTTCGTATGATTCCTCTTCGTGGACCATCACCACTTTGTCTCTTGGTAGGTGACTGAGCAGTGCTTTGGTGTTTGGCAATGTGTCGGCACCACCATAGAACAATGCGCATTTGGTGAGGATCTGACCTGGATGGTAAGCGGGAATGACACGTCCGTGATATCTGTGTGGCTGATTTGAGCTTTCGTTTGGTGTGATTCCGAGGAGCATGTCATCGAACATCTGGAAACGATTGGTCTGGATGATCTGGAACCAGTGAACCACCGACTTGACACTGGTGTACGAGAAGATGTGGCTGTAGAGCATCGCCTTCTCGTCTTCACCCAAATTGATGGTGGACCATCCAAAGAGGAAACGGACAGAGGCGTCGATCATCGACACAAAGAACTGCTTGGGTAGCAAGTTTCTCCAGAAGATGGTCGATGGCAACATCGACTTCTTGCCAAACAACAAAAAGATAAAGTCTGGACGTGATCTGGCAAGCGAGTCGATCATGGGATTGCTGAATCCCTTGACAGTGCTGACCGGTGCCAGTGCTACGAACAAGTTGATCTTTGCAGCCAGGTCGGTGTTGGTGCTGAGAGCTGCCCAACCCTGAGCGGTTCCCTGCGAGAAACCGATGTAGGAGATCGATTGAAGTTTGGTGCGATTGGTGATGAAATTGACCATGCTCGGCAAGTCGTAACGAACCAGCTCATCCAACGACCAATTCCAGAATTTCTCTTGATCCGGTGTGTAGGTGGTGTGTTTGAACGAATATTTGTTGCCACGATTGTTTCCGAGCCAGACGTCGAATCCGGCGTCGGCCAGGATGAATGGCAGACTGTTGTTTGGGTTGGAACGGCACAGCCATGCTTCAGAGGTTTGCATGAATCCGTGCATGATCAAGACAGCCGGTTTTCCAGTGGGTGCAAAGAGTTCACCGCCCGAGACACCGAGATCGCGTGGCGATGTTGGTGGACTGTCGAGTGGCGAGGTGAATGCTCTTGGTCCGGTGATTCTGTGCAGACCGAGCACGAAACCATCGGGAGTAGTAACGAAATGCTCCTCCACTGGATAACCACGACTGGTGATCATTTCAATTGCGTCTCTCTCCAAGTCCTTCTCGTACTCGGTGTAGCTATCACTACTCTTCTGAAGAGTTGCCAACGATTCCAAATAAGAGGAGAACGGAATGACACTCAAAACCACTGAGATAATCGAGCGAATCACTCTTTCCGCCAAAAGGATCATCAAAGTCAAATAGAGTTGACTCCATCTCCATAAGAATTTAACCATACGTAATACAGCATACATAATTTTGATTTGATTTTGATTTGATTTGATCTTTTTCCTTTTGATTAATTTAAATTTAAATTGATTTATGTGTTCTGTTTTTTTCTTTTAAAATAGACTTAAACGCTATAGAAATATGAATATGAATTTATAATTATAATGATATTAATAAGAGAAATATTGTACAGGTTTTAAAATAAATAAATGTGTGATTGATTTAGATTATTATTGAATAAAAGTTCCTAACAAATGAAAGGAAATGAGAAAATGAGACAATCAAATATTAGATTATATCTGATAGATTTGATGAAAGTTGAACTTGATTGATAAAAATAAAAAAAGTTGTGTGATTGATTTGTGTAAGTTTTTGTGGGTGTGGTTGTTAATGGTAACAAATATATTGTAATTCGTGTGTTTGGAGGGAAATATATGATATTTGAATATATATATGAACAACAAAATTATATTATTTAGTAAACTATATAAAAATAATATTTAACTATATATATATATATAAAGATTTTATTTATTTTTTGTTAGTTTTTTACAAATGTTGTAATAATTATTAAAACATAGGCAAATGTAATGAAACGAAACCAATCAATAAACTACTTTAAAAATAAAATATAAAGTGAAAAGTGACCTTTGAAACGAATGATTGATTTGATTGAATTGATTAGGTAAAAGTTGATGATATTTTTAAATTAAATTTTGTTTGCAGATTTAATCTAAAAAAAAAAAAAAAAAAAAAATGTTTGTTGTTTAAATATTTTGCTGCTTTGATTGTGTTGTTTATTATTTATATCTTTTTTTGATTTATTGTTATCTATTACTGTAATATGTATTTATATATAAGATATATTCTTTATTTTATTTGTAATTAGATTTGATAATGACTCTGAAATTTAGAGTTGTTATTTATACTTAAAGTTTTTTTTTTTGTTTTTACTATTTTAATGTATGCAACCCAACACATTTACATGATTAACTTATTTATATAATATTTATTTTTATTTAATTGTGTGTGTGTGTGTGATGTGTTTGTTTTTGATGAACAAAAGATATAATAATTTGTCTAGTGGGTGTTTATATATAACTGACTACTGTCACCGGTATATAAATGTGTGTGGTTGTTTTGTGAGTGAAAACAACTCGAATTGATTGTATGTGTGTGTGTGCTATAAATTAAAACCATAGATGGAATATGATGTTGATGGTGGACTTGTGATGGTTCTATAGATATTGGGATTCTCAATATTGAAAGATGATTGTTATTCCCAAGAGGAATGATCACACCACACCAATTATTAATATTATTATATTAGTTTAAACACACCACCTATCTAATTCATTTTCTTAAATAGTAGCTACATAGATAGATAGACTGATGATCATCAGTTAATCAATGAATGATTAAACCGAATGAAACTATCAATAATAAAAATAATAAGAATTTCAATATTCTTATAAATATTGAATGGTTCTATCTTTCTTTCGTTATTGGTTTACACATTTGAAGTTATTTGTTATTTTTAGATTTCGTAGTAAAGTGTTTGGTTTGGTGTTGTTGAATTGTGGTTGTTTTGTGGTGGTGGTAACAATCAGATTTTTTCTTTAAAACAGATATTTACCTTAATTTAATACCAAGATTATTTAATTTTGAATGAATATAATAAAAAAGGATTATTATATCGAATTTAAATATTAAATTAATTGAATAATTACTTCTGCTGCTATCTTGTTCTGGTAAATGTTGTTTGGATATAGATTTGAATAAGAATTTTGTTATTAAAAATAATAATAGAATGTGGATAATAAAGAATAAATAATAATATTATAATAATTAAACTAATCAAAAAATAAACAAAAAAATAAAATAAAATAAAATGTTTTACTCAAATCTTAAATTAATAATAAGTTAAATGAATTTGAATATTTTATGTTATTAAATTTTATTTAATCTCTATCTCTCTCTCTCTCTCTTTTGATAGCGATAATAAGTATATGATATTATATATCTATAGTTTTACAGTATTAATAGTATGAATAGTATGATTGTCACACAGATAAAAATAAAAAAATAATATGAAAATGAAACAGAAAAAATAAAAAACCGATTGTTTTTTTAAAAATAAAGTGGGTAAGTTCTTGTGGTGATCCAAAACCAAGAAAAGCATTTAAAAAAAAATATCAAAAAAACAATTTTTGACAATAAAAAAAACATTGTTTGTCCAAAAAACATAGGGCAACATCATACTTTGATATTTTTTATTTTAAAAAAATAAAAGGTTTAAATTTAAAAAAATTTTGTCAGTTATAAAATAACATGAAAGGTTGTAGTACCCGACTCTCTTTCAAACCAATAATCAATTGCCGTGTTTAGTCCATGATCCACCTATGTAGTACAAAAATAAATAGATCTTATAATTTTTTTTTTTTTTTTTTAAATAAAGAATTAATACTGAAATATTATGATCTTTGATTGATTGATTGATTGATTGATTTAATTTATTTAACCTAATCCAATAGGTTAATTTTACACTTTTTATTTTGGTTTAATTGGAAATATTATTATGTTGCAATATTATATTTGATTTCCATAATTTGATTTGGAATATATATATGGTATGGGTTGGTTGGTTGTTTGATTATTATTATTTTTTTGTATTATTTTAAATATGTGTGAAATTGGTTTTATATATGTATGTCAACAATTGTTGTTGTATTTTTTTTTTTTTTGGAAAATCCTAAAAATTGTTATGATTTGTTGAATAATTGATTATTGTTGTGGTTGGTCAATTTGTGCAGAGGATGAGGAAGATGAGGTGCTTCTTGATTGCATTTGATTTTGGTAGAGTCTGAGAAGATTTCTCTCCAACATTGCAATGGTTACTTTTCCGATGGTCGGTACCAAGATGGTTTTCGATTCGACCGACTCCTCGACGTTGAGACATCCGGCGAAATTGATGACGACGGCACCCTCGGGAATCAGCGATTCGTCGATCTTGAACTTTGGTGATGGCACACCCAAGATGAGGATATCGCTCTTCTGGATGGCTTCGTCACGGGTGACGGTGGTCTCTGTCATCTTGATGGTTCCCTGACGCTTGCCTGCCTGGAAACAGATGACACCGCTGATATCGACAGAGTAGACGAATGCACCGTCGTTGGCGAGCATCGCTGCGAGCGGACGACCGACAATCTCACTACGATTGACAATGGTGACATTCTTGCCCTTGAGATGCTCACCCATCGGCAAGCTCTTGTCGTAGATACCGAGGTGGTCGATGATCTTCACCATGGCGAGTGGGGTGCATGGAATCACACACTTCTTTGTCTGTTTCTCATCGAGGAAACGGATGTTATGGTACAGATTGAAACGATTGGTTGTCGACATACCCTCGACATCTTTGGCTGGCGACACGACATCTTGCAAATAGGCATCCAACATTCCACCAAACACTGGGTAATACACCATTATACCATGAACTTCATCGTCCTTTGGAAAACAAACAAGTTAAAAAACAAATTAATAACATTTAGGAAATAGATTTGAAATTTGATATACTTACATTGTTTGCATCGATGATAGCATCTTCTAAATCCAATCTTTCAATCTTTTTCAAGATAAACTCGATACCATCACGATTGCATGCAATCTTTGTCCACTTTGCATATTCGATGGCACCGGCATCGTCTGTTGTCAAGAAAGCAACGATACGTGGTTTCATCTGTCCTTTTGTAACTTCTTCTTTGATTTCATTTCTAAATATAGTTGCAATTGGGGTAACATCGATTTTACCCTTCTTTCCAGAAACAATTCTTTCAATTTCTTCCATATTTATATTATTAATAATAATTGTTAAATATATATATATTATATATTTAAATTATATCTATCTATATTGATATTTGTATACAAATCAAATAACAATTTGACTTTGGTTTGATATATAGGGATGGAGTAACTAACTATTAATTATTAATGATTATTATGATTGATACGGTATTCAAATTTTAAATTTAAAATTAAAATTAAAAAAAAAATGAAATTTAAAGAATAACAATAGCAATAAGACTATACAAATATGCACATCAATTCGGTAAGATAAACAATTCGACCCCCTATTAGTAATAATATTATAAATTAAATTTATTTCGTGTCGTTTTTTTTGTTTTTTCTTTTTTCGTGGTTAAAAAAAAACAAAGCCAGATCTCACCACCGAGTGTCGTTATTTCATTGCAAAAATAATCATCGGAATTTATGTGTGGCTTGAAATAATTGTTTAAAATTAAGGCGAAATACATATTAAAAACTTGCAAAGGTATAGAATTCCTTTTTTTGATGATGGTGTTTTGACATAAAGCCTATTTTTAAATTACCATCAATCGTTTCGGTGATTTTTAAATCTACCATTGATATTTTGTCATTAGATTTTTTTTTATTCTACAAATTTGTTGTCATGACATGTTGGAATTGAATTTATCATTTTTCCTTCACTTTCTCTCTCTCTCTCTCTCTCTCTTTAATAACAATAAACAGAAAATATAAAACAGAGTTGTAACTGTAACTGTGATCACTTCACAGTAAACACAAAGAAGTTAGTTTAATGATTCATTATTTATTTGTAGATACATATTAAAAATAAATAATAATATATAATAGGTTGATTCACTGATTATAACCATAATGTTAAAAAATTTTAATAATGAATCATTGTTGATGACTCACAGTATATTTAATTTTTTAGTATTAACCACCAATATTATAATTTTATTTAATATGAAAAAATATCTTGTCCTGGTCATCATATGATTTTTATTAAAATTTAATTCAATTTTTTTTGATTTTAAGATCACTTGAATAATATAAATTAAGATAACATAAAAACAAAAATCATTTAAACATTGTAATATTGTGCAAACTAAATATTTTAACAACATAGTTATATTTATATATAAGATTAATAATAAAATGTCAAACATTAAAGAGTTGGCTGAAAGTTGGTTGAAATGGGATAAGAATGCTGAAACTAGAAAGGAAATCCAATCACTCTTGGAATCAGACAATCAATCTGAATTAAAGTCAAGACTTGAACAAAGAATTGCATTTGGTACTGCTGGTATGTGTTTTATTTTGTAAAGACTTATACTTGAGCAACAGTGTTTTGTTAAACTAAAAGTTTAACTAATTGTTTGTTTGTTTGTTTGTTCTATTTAAACAGGTTTAAGAGGACCAATGAAAGCAGGTTTCTCATGTATGAACGATCTAACTGTGATTCAAGCAAGTCAGGGATTGTGTATCTATGTCGAGCAAACACTATCAAACTCGAAAAACAGCGGTATCGTAGTTGGTTACGACGGTAGACATCACTCTAAAGAATTCGCTAGATTGACTGCTGCCACTTTTGCATCACGTGGATTCAAAGTCTATTTGTTTTCAAAGATTGTACCAACACCATATGTCGTAAGTAATAAAACAAATATATAGTACTATATCTTATCTCTAATTATATGGATTGTTATGTTCATCAGGCATTTGCAGTACCAGAGTTGAAAGCATCGGTTGGTGTTATGATTACAGCATCTCATAATCCAAAGGATGACAATGGATATAAAGTATATTGGGACAATGGTTGTCAAATCAATACTCCTCACGACATACGTATTGCCATGCAAATCGATTTGAATTTGGAACCATGGAATGTAAGTGTAAATTAATATTATAGTGTAAAAGGTGACTGACTTTGATTGGCGCACATTTTTTAGATTGATGTAAATGAATTGTTGAATGGTTCATTGGTATCCGATCCATTGGATACAATTACCAAGAGTTATTTCGGTAAGATTGCCAAGTATTCAGTAAAGAACGAAGTGAAATTGGCAACCAGCGAAAAGATTGTATATACTGCTATGCATGGCGTCGGTGGTGAGTATGCCAAGATGGCATTTGAAACGTTTGGATTGCCAGCGTTCATTCCAGTGGATCAACAGATCCAACCGGATCCAGAGTTCCCAACGGTAGCTTTCCCCAATCCAGAGGAGGGTAAAGGCGCTTTGAAACTCTCCATTGAGACAGCCGAGAGAAACAACAGTCGGTTGATTCTGGCGAATGACCCCGATGCCGATCGTCTCGCCGTTGCCGAGCGTCAGCCAGACGGACAATGGAAGGTGTTCAACGGTAATGAAATCGGTGTGCTATTCGCCGATTGGGCATGGCAAAATGCACGTCGTGCTGACTCGACTACTCCCGCCGAGCGATTCTGCATGATCAACACTGCCGTGTCGTCGTCGATGCTCAAGACGATGGCCAACAAAGATGGATATCGCCACGAGGAGTGCTTGACTGGATTCAAGTGGGTCGGTAACAAAGCACGTGAGTTGATGGACAAAGGATACAACTTCTTGTTTGCCTACGAGGAAGCGATCGGTTTCATGTATGGCGATGTCTCGCTCGATAAGGACGGTGTTAGATGCGCACCGATTTTCGCAGAGTTGGCACTCACCTGTTACCAAGCGGGCAAATCGTGTCAAGATCACCTCGAGGAGCTGTACAAACGCTACGGTTATCATATCAGTAAGAATCGTTACTTCTTTTGCTACGATCCCAAGAAGATGGTAGCGATATTCGATAAGATCAGAAACTACGGACAGTTCCCAACAAATTGCGGTGATTTCTATATCACCAGAGTGCGTGATCTCACCGTTGGCTATGACTCTGGATATCCCGATCACAAAGCAAGACTTCCCGTTTCCAGTTCCACTCAAATGATTACTTTCTACTTTGAGAACGGTGGTATTGCTACTCTCAGAGGCAGTGGAACAGAACCAAAATTAAAGTACTACGTAGAGATGATCGGAAGTGATAGACAACTGGTCGAGTCAACCTTGTCGCAATTGGTAGAGCAAGTTATCAATCAATTCCTCAGACCTGTCGAGAATGAACTGACTCCACCAAAAGACGATTAAAATTTAATAATAAAATAAAATAAAATAAATATAATGTAAACAAATCATATTGTGAACTTCAAGTTATTCTTATTCCTATCACTCATTAGAAACATCTGTCAATAGTTAAAATATATTTTATTTTTTTTAATCGTTTTTTTTTTATTTGTTGTAACATTAATTATTCAATATAGGATGTAACATATGTTAGTTCTTTTTGTTTTTTTCTAAATGTATAATTTTATTTGTATTATTATTATTAAATTAATTATATTATAATGCATGATCAAAAATTGTTAGGAGCTAAATCAACAAGTTCATGAATGATCACGAACATCATTTGCTATACCCGACCAAAAGTAGACTACTTTAAGTTTAAAATCATAACAAAGGCTATTGTGTTCCGTAATCAGTGATTTTGTTTTGTAGATCTCAAACTCGATATCGGAGATGTCTTGGCTTTGATGGAAATCTTGTTTATTATTACCAAGTCCACTCATTCAAACTTTTTTATCTCTTTGCTTGACGCAATCAACAAAACTTCAAAATCATCGTATACCCAACTTCTTCAACGATACCTAAAGAACTCTACACCAACCAATGGTGCCAATTCAAAGAGTCATTCCCCTCCAACTGATGATACATGTACCGCTCCAAAGAAGAAGAGAGGCAGACCTCCAAAGAGTCAATCCACACCAACTGATGATACATGTACCGCTCCAATCCCTGAATCCAGCAGTGGTACCACCACACAGAAAAGAAGCAGACCAAAAAAAAAATCAGTGAAAATGAAATAAAAATAAAAATTTGCAAATTGGTTGAAATTTCATTAAATTATCATCGATGATAGTCATTTTTCATTTTAATTTTTCATGGGGTTAGTGGGGTTAATGTGATCTGAGTGGTTTTTTTTATTTTATTCTATTTATGGTTACAAGCATGAGCCAGTTTGTTTTGAATGGTGGTTAATTAAGACATAATCGTGTCATAAGCCAAACAACATCATGTGTTTTTGTTTGATAGAGTCAGATGTCGATTCAACATTCCATTTTATGACAAAAGTATTATCACCTTCAGAATCGAATAAATTTATTTTGTTCGATTATCATTAGCATCTTAGAACTAATTTGCACTTTCATTAGAATCAAACTATGCTTTTACTATAAATAAAAGACTTTCACAATGTAAATATATATCAAATTAAATTAAATATAATTATAAAGTTAAATAATAATTAACTATTTTTTGCATAAATATTATTACCTTTTAAATAAATAAACAAATAAAACAATAATGTCAAGTTTAGAAATCAAGTCAGTCGATAAAGTATGGTATGTTACTGGTGCTTCAAAGGGTATCGGATTGGAATTGGTAAAGAATTTGTTGGCCTATGGATTCAAAGTGGTTGGTACATCAAGAGATAAACAACAGTTGATTGGTGCAGTTGGTTCGCTTGGTGATAACGATCGTTTCTTGGCTGTACAGGTTGATTTGGTCAATGAAGAGAGTGTTAAGCAATCATTGAATGATTCTCTCACTAAATTCGGTAGAATCGATGTTGTCGTTAATAATGCAGGATTCGCTATTTCAGGAGCATTAGAAGAGAACTCTGACAAAAATGTTCGTGCCAATTTCGACACCAATCTATTCTCTGTGTTCAATGTCCTCAGAAACGTTTCACCAATCTTTAGAAATCAACAATCTGGATATGTATTCAACATGTCTTCTATGGCAGGACTCCAAGGTGCCTTTGGACACAGTGCCTATAGTGCCACTAAATTTGCACTCGATGGACTGTCGGAATCCTATGCACTTGAGGTCAAACCATTAGGTGTTAGAGTAACCTCTGTCAACTTAGGTTCATTTAGAACTGGTATTTTAGATGTAGGTATTACAGATTGATTTATAGTTATGATATTAAAAAATTGGTCGATTGATATTAATTCTTTATTTGTTTAAAAACAAAAAGACCGATGCATATAAACCAATAAACAAGATTGAAGCATATAAACATGTTCATGGTAAATTGGATTTTGCTGCTCAATACAGTGGAAAACAAAATGGTGATCCATCAAAGATATTGGATATTTTAATTCGAGTCTATCAATCTGAAGGTGATGATACCAGTCATCTCTATATGTGTCCAGAAGTAAACGAATTGGTTCACACTAAAATCGATCAGATGGTCAAAGATCAAAAGAGATGGGAAGAATACACCACAAAGACTGGATTTGATACACCAACAGATTCACAAAAAATTCCATCGATTTGAATTACTAAAAATAATAATCATTTATTTTTAAATAAAACAAAAATTTTTAACTTTTAAATTTAATTATTTTTATTTATTGATTGTGAACGTTCAAGCCTAGGACAATTTAGTGAGACAAAAACTTTAGTTTCAACTTTTATATATTGTAGTGTGGAATTAATAGTTAGATAAAAGTAAACAACGCTTATTTTTGAGTAAATATTTTTACTTTTCGAATAGCTTTGCTATTCCAGTATACATTAGAAGACAATCATGTAAAAGTGCACAGCCACCGTGTCTACAACTTTAATAAAAAGTATTTTATTTTATTTTCATTTGTTTTTTTACGATTTCTCTTTTTTTTACTCAAAAGTTTATATTAAATATTTAATATCGATATCAAACTTTTTTATACCAAAACAAATTCAATAATTATGCAAATCAACAGTGTAGATTGTTATAATGATGACAAAAGAAGTAAACTATTTAAAAACTATTGCATTCACAATATGTATTCTACCAAATATTTAGTTTTGTAAAGATCATCAATTGATTTAATAGGTGTCAATAAAATATTCGAAAGCTAATATTTGACTTTGATGACCTTGGTGTTTTCCCAGATCAATTGATTAGATATATCATGAGAGATACAAACAGTTATTCAACACAAATGTTCGAGATCAACATCCAATTGCTCTATTGGATAGCAAAGAAGAGAAAGAACAAGTAAAACTAAAAGATAGTAGCTCACCTGAAATTATTGCTTATGTATTATTTAAAGAACTCTTAATACATTCTTTGTATATCGCTGCTCGAATGGGAGCGTTAGATCTCATTGAATTGGTATACAATATGTTTCCAGAAGAATTGTATAGCAGACCAATTTTAGAACGAGCTTTTCTCTATGGTCATCTTTCAATCGTCGAATTCATTCACAACAAAGTCAAATATGGAGTGCTTTTGATGTTGGAACTGTGGGGTTTAATGGAAGAATTCGTAGAAAACAACAACGTCATTTGATGGATTTGGCAGCAGAATACGGACAATTGGATATTTTAAAGTTTTTGCACTTTAATCGAACTGAAGGTTGCTCAACCGATGCCTTTGATCTTGCAGAGACCAATGGACATTTAGATTGTGTTGAATTTCTTCACAATAATCGAATTGAAGGTCCGACAGGAAGTCGAGACATTAATTTAGCAGTTTGCAGAGGACATCTAAAAATGGTTGTCTTTCTCCTAAACAATAGAACTGAAACTATTTCCGATCTACCTTTAAAAATTAAACTTGAAGGTAATCACATTGAAGTTTCAAATTCCTCTTATCAAACAGAACATTAAGACTATCATCAGATAGCAGTATATTGGTTGCATGCTGTGGAGATCTTGAAATGCTCAAGTTGTTATTCAAAGAAAGACCTGACCAAGTTGATTTAAACATGTTGATAGATTCAGTCACTGAAATCTTTATAATCTATGTTCATTGATTAAAGATAATATTATAACAATTAATTAAATCTTTAAATCTTGATTTTTTTTTAAAATTATAACAATAAGAAATTTAAAACATTTATTATTGTGCATCTTATCATTCACACACGAAACAAATTATTGCCAAATTAAAATTATTTTTTTAATTTTTTTAAAGGTGGATGTCAAAGTTAACACATAATCATTATTTTATTTATTACAAAAACAGACAATAAGTTATTTTAAAAGAAAATTTTCGTTCATGTTTTTGTTTGATAGAGTCAGATGTCGATTCAACATTCAATTTCTATGACAATAGAATTATCACATTTAGAATAATAGAACAAACTAGTAATGTTCGATTGTCATTGACCTTTGAAACAATAAGCACTTTCATTAGTTTAGAAGATGAATGCTTGTACTATAAATAAATGATTTCTAATTCACAATGTAAATATATATCAAATTAAATTAAATATAAATCTCAATATAAATCTAATAATTAACTATTTTTTTCATAAATATTAATACCTTTTAAATAAATAAACAAATAAAACAATAATGTCAAGTTTAGAAATTAAATCTGTCGATAAAGTATGGTATGTTACTGGTGCTTCAAAAGGAATCGGATTGGAATTGGTAAAGAAACTATTAACCTATGGATTTAAAGTGGTTGGTACATCAAGAGATAAACAACAGTTGATTGGTGCAGTTGGTTCGCTTGGTGATAACGATCGTTTCTTGGCTGTACAGGTTGATTTGGTCAATGAAGAGAGTGTTAAGCAATCATTGAATGATTCTCTCACTAAATTCGGTAGAATCGATGTTGTCGTTAATAATGCAGGATTCTCTATTTCAGGAGCATTAGAAGAGAACTCTGACAAAGATGTTCGTGCCAATTTCGACACCAATCTATTCTCTGTGTTCAATGTCCTCAGAAACGTTTCACCAATCTTTAGAAATCAACAATCTGGATATGTATTCAACATGTCCTCAGTTGCTGGACTTAAAGGTATCGTTGGACACAGTGCCTATTGTGCCACTAAATTTGCACTCGATGGACTGTCGGAATCCTATGCACTTGAGGTCAAACCATTAGGTGTTAGAGTAACCTCTGTCAACTTAGGTTCATTTAGAACTGGTATTTTAGGTGTAGGTATTACAGATTATTTATATAATTATGAGAATAATAATTGATTGAAGATATTAACTCTTTGTTTTGTTATTTATTATTTATAGGCAGATGTATATAAACCAATAAACAAGATTGAAGCATATAAACATGTTCATGGTACATTAGATTTTATTGTTAATCAATACAGTGGAAAACAAAATGGTGATCCATCAAAGATATTGGATATTTTAATTCGAGTCTATCAATCTGAAGGTGATGATACCAGTCATCTCTTTATTAGTCCCGAAGCAAATGAATTGGTTCATTCCAAAACTGACCAGATGATCAAAGATCAAAAGAGATGGGAAGAATACACCACAAAGACTGGATTTGATACACCAACAGATTCACAAACAATTCCTGATTCCATCGATTTGAATTACTACAAATAATAATCATTTATTTTTAAATAAAACAAAATTTTTTTTTAACTTTTAAATTTAATTATTTTTTTTTTATTGATTGTGATCATACAACGTTCAAGCCTAGGACAATTTAGAGAGACAAAAATTTTAGTTTCAACTTTTATATATTGTAGTGTGGAATTAATAGTTAGATAAAAGTAAACAACGATTATTTTCGAGTAAAAATTTTAACTTTTAAATTTCATCTTTGCACAACTTAATTTTTACAAATGAATAACTATGAACTATGTAGTGTTGAACTAACTCTTTCAAAATCTTCACAATTTGTTCTCTATCTTGACCACTTATCAAACAATATTAATAATCGAGTTCGATTGATTTCAATGTTTTGGAATTCAACATGTCCAGTGGCTTCAAGTAGTCAACTTGTAATTGTTTTAGTTGTTTAAAAATGGCAAAAAAAAATATTTTATTTATGTGAATTTGATTTGGCTCTTCAAAGTGTTCTTATAACTTGTGATGTCACCCTTCCATGGAGCAATAGTCTTGTTATCGCAAACCCAAATAGACTGAGCGACTTGGGAAATCAATCTAAAATCGTGACTTACAAGTACCATACCACCTGGGAATTCGTTGATGGCTTCGGCAAGAGCGTCGATACACTCCATATCCAAATGGTTAGTTGGCTCGTCCAACAATAGCAAATGTGGGTTCTCCAAAGCCATCATACAAAAGATGAGACGACTCTTGACACCGTCACTCATGCAACCGATTGCTTCGGTCTGTGACTTACCGGTGACACCGAAACGACCGATCTCACGTCTCCACTCTTCAGTGTCCTTCTCGTATTGTGGGAAGGATTTCTTGATAAAATCGAGTGGAGTCATTGTGAGATCCAAAGCTTCGGCGGCATGCTGATGGTAACGAGCGATCTTGAGATGACCGTGCTTACGAACCTCACCCTTGGTTGGGTGGATCTGTTGACACATCAACTTTAAGAGTGTCGACTTACCGGTACCGTTTGGACCGACCAAGGCAATTCTAGAGTCGAGATCTACAGAGAGATCCAAATCACGGTATAAAACATCGGCCTCCTTACCAGAGTATGAAAAAGTGACATTGTTAAACTGGAGAATGGGTGGTGCCAACTCTGGGCATGGTGGGAATCTAAAATTGAACTTCTTCTCCTCGACGACCTTCTCTACGAGACCGGCTTCCTCCATCTTGTCGATGATCTTTTGCTTACTCTTACCCTGTCTGACGAGATTTGCGTAGGTACCGCAACTGGCAATGAAAGATTTGATGTGTGCGATTTCCTCTTGTTGCTTGTGGTATGCCTTCATCTGGTTGACCTCCAGCTCGGCCTTTGTCTTGATGAAGGTGTCGTAGTTACCACCGTAGTATTGGAGTTTCGATTGTTTCATGTGGATGATGTTGGTGCAAACGGAATTCAAAAAGTCCTGTGAGTGAGAGATGACAATGAGTGAACGATCGTACTTGGAGAGGTAGTCCTCGAGCCATACACAGGCACCGAGATCCAAATGGTTAGTTGGCTCGTCGAGCAACAACAGGGTTGGCTTGATAAAGAGTGCCTTGGCGAGTGATACTCTCATACGCCAACCTCCGGACAAGTCCTTGGTCATCTTGTGCATTGTGGTCTTTGTGAAACCGAGACCGATCAAGATCTCAGAGGCACGTGCAACAAAGGTGTCTGGGTCGAGACGCTCCATTCTCTCGTAGACGTCCATGAGCTCTTCGCTCTCTGGACCCTCCTCGATCAAGAGACGCTCTTCCAAGGCTTCGAGACGCTTCACCTCCTTCTCGGCATCGTCAATGACAGTTTGGAGTGCGGTTCTCTCGGTTGGATAAGCTTCCTCTGACAAGTAGAAGATATCGATGTGCTCTGGAATTGGTAACTCACGGATCGAAAGACACTGGAGGAAAATCGATTTACCACATCCATTAGAACCGATCAAACCATAACGACGACCAAAATTAATTTCTACTGTAGTATCACTAAGTAATTCTTTACCGTGGAAAGTTAAAGTTACTTGTTCGATTTTAATCTAAAATAAAAAATAACCAAAAAAAAAAAAAAATAAGATAATCAAAATTAATAATCAATTTATTAATTGTTTGCTCGTGTTAGTTAGTGTTTTACTTACATCTCTTGATGATTCTTTTGATGATAACGATCCAGTAGCAGTGAATTGGTTGATTCTCATCTTCTCAAACTTTTGGGTGACATTTTCGTCATCAGAAACAACCTCCTCGACTTGTTTCTTGTTGTTCTTCTTATTATTGGCAGACTTTTTTCCCATTTTTTATTATATAATAATTCTATATAGGTATCTCTGTATTTGTATAGTGTTGATGTTATAGAGGTGTATGGTTACGAAAGAATTTAGAAAAAAATACAAAATAACGATAATAATTCGATTTTATTATTTTATTTTGTAAATAAATATTTCTAAAGTGAAAAAAATAAAATAATTAAATATTCAATTAAATATAGTAATAAATAATTGATTTAACTGTTTTGTTTTGTTTGTAATAATAAATAATAAAGAAAAAAACAATAATAAGATGTTTTTTTTTGACTAGAATAAAAAGTTTAAACTTTAAGTTGAGGTGAGTTGAGTTGAGAGAGAAAAAAGAATAACTAAACCAACTTCTAATAGTTCGGTTTTTAATAACAACCACACGAACACGAGCGAAAGAAAAAAAAAAAAAAAGGATTAAAAATAAAAATTAAAAAAAATATTTATTTATTTATATATTTATTTTTTTTTGCTTTTTTGGAGTGAGCTGATGTTTGCAGGGAGCAAAACAAAACAAAAACCACCTCCCGTGAAAATCACACGACATTAAAAAAAAAATTAAAATAAAAAAATCAAAAAAGAAGTAAAATAAGATGTAAAAAATGATAGTGTACTTTTGATATCTGCTATTTAAATAGATTATTATAATTTTGTAGATTTAACAAATAAATTGTAAAATGAAATTGTAGTACTACAATACAATCATGTGATTTGGGTTGGTTTGATATGATTTTGTTTTGATTTGATTTTATTAGTGTAGATTTGTTCATTTGATGGTGTTGTGTGTGTGTGTGTGTGTACAATATTATTATTTTTGATTGTTGTTTATCTATTTTGATTTGAAATCAGTTTTTAGTTTAATTTGTTTTGTTTATTTATTGTTTGGTTGTCGATGCTTTAGATGATTGAAGATGATGATCCAATTCCTCTTTGAGTATCTTGTGTGCCTTTTGATCTTTGGAGAGTAGTCTGATCGCTTGACTCAGTTCATCGATGATCATTTCACGTTGTTGGAATTCGAGTTTCTTGTTGAGGTTGTTGGCGGTGTTCACTTGTGGCGTGGTGTTGAGTGCCATCTTTTCGAGGCTGTCGAGCGAACGTCTCCACATCGATGATATCTTTCGCACGATCTTTTCGTCGCCAGTGCTGAGATACTCACCGATCAACAGCAGTGGGTAGGTCGGCAAGCTCTCACGCTGCTTCGACGACCACGATTTGAGCGACGCCAGACTCTCGGCGACTTTCTCTGGCGACTCTGCCTGCTTGGCGCCCAGCGACTTCTTGACGATCGCCAGCTGAATCTCCTCTGCCTCTTTGCAGTCGGCGAGTGACACTGCCAGCGTCAAGAGCATCGATGGGTCGAGATTGCCGAGTGTCGACTTCCAGGGTGTGGTGATGTCCTCCTTTGACATCAGCAACTCGTACCACTGTTTGATCTTGGTCGGGTTCTGACGGAAGATCTCCGCCATGAATCCAACCATCGGGATGTAGTAGAACGATTGGATCGTCTGAAGTTTCGCCAGTGTCTGTAGGTCTTTGTCGTTCTTTATGCTAGAGAGTTGTTGTTTCAGATAGTGTTGCGATTGTTTACCCAAGAGATAGGCCATTGCCACTGGGAAGTTATCTAAATCCGCACCGTTTTGATAGTAGGTTTGATACCACTCGAGAGCATCTTCGAAATCTGTCACCGGTGCTCTTGGTTTTCTCTTTGCCTGTGACAGCATTGCATCTTCTTTTTTCCAACCAAACAACGATCCAAATGAAAAAGCAAACAATGCTTGTCCACCATATTTATTAAATCTACCATTCTTTTCATTATATTCATTCTTATTATTACTATTTGATTCTTTTTCACTATTATTATTATTATTATATCTATAATTATTATTGTCACTATTACTATTATTATTATTATTATATTGATTTGAATTTAATGATAACATCTTCTTTGTACAAGTTGATCCTGTTATTGTTGTAAATGATCTATTCAATCCATGATTGAAAACTCTAACTAATCTAGAACTTAACATTTTTTTTATTCTAAATAATAGATATTGATCAATATATATATATATCAATATCAATATCAAAGTATAACTAAAAAAGAAATAAAATTAACAATCGATTAAAATGTCATCTGAACAAAAAAAAAAAACTCAAAAAAAATTTCGTAGCATAATGATTATGCCACCGAAAGTGGGTAATAGACTCACTAGATTTATAATGATGGAAAAATCAAAGATATAATAATAAAGAAAAAAAAGAGTATTTGTTTTTTTTTTTTTGGTAGAAGAAGATTAAATAATTTTTATTTAAACTTTAATGTATCTATATTTAATGGGGTGTTGGAAAAAAAAAACAATATTATTGTTGTTGGTTGTCATCGAATTTTAATTTATACATTGACCTCATGGTATGGATGAGCTCTTTTCTTTGGATCTATATTACTATTGAATTCCCTATTTAAAAAAAACGAAGGAAATGAAGGTCTTTCAAGGGAAAAATCTGTCTGCAAAGGTGGCAGAGTGAGTGAAGCTTTTGGTGAGTTTGGTCTAAAATTATTTGGATTGTTGTTGTGTGATGGTGATGCTGATGTTTGAGTGTTATTATTATTATTTATATTACTATTGTTGTTGTTGTTGTTGTTGCTACTATTATTATTAATATGATTATTATATGAAATACTATCACCGCTATGATTAAGTATATTGGAAATTGATTCATTTATACATTTTCTCTTAATATTGGATGGTGCGGTTTGAATGGATGCAGCTGATGAGAGTTGTAAATTAGAAATTGGCGATGACGATGTTGAAATAGATTGTTCATTGTGGTTGCTATTGTTGTTGTTGTTGTTGTTGTTTGGTGGTGACTCTAAAGTGGCTGGTATTCTTGGGGATGACGCAGGCGATGTAGAATTGGAGGAAGTTGGTGACAGTTCAAAGTTGGAGGTGCTTGGATTGGTCAGTGAGAGGAGTGCTTGTGCCGAGTCAAAAGTCTGTGGAACCTGTTGGTATTTCTGAGGTTTTGGCGATCCCATTGGTGAGATATGGTCATTCTCAGAGTCTAAATGTTCAATGGCGGTTTGGTTGGACAGTTGAATGTTGTTACCGAGCGATGGTTGTTGACTTATGATTTGTGGCGATGTTTTATATATTGATTGTTGTGGTGGTTGTGATTTGTTGTTGCTGTTTGGTGTTAATAATGGTGCTGTGTTTGTTTGTTGTTGATGATAGTTCTTTTGTGACAATGGATATGGATGATGATGATGATGTGAGGCAGCAGCTGCCTTATATTGACCGACCGAATTCGATCTAATTGGTTGTGGATTTATTTTTGGTGAATTTGTGGGTGACATTGACGGTGAAGAATGTTCCTGATTGGAATGACCGTCCATCAAAAACATATCATCATGAGAATCAGATTTATCTTTTTTATTAAAGATTTTATCATACTTTAGGAAAAAGATAGATAATATTAGTTAGTTGTTGTTTTTTTAAAAGTTATAAAATTAATTATTTCTACATACATCTTCATTCATATAGAATTGTGAAATCTCAGGACCAAGGTCTGGAATAGTGGTCAATGGTTGATCCAAATCTGAACTAACATATTGGAAATACTTTTCTTTGGCGTTTGGAGAATTATTTACAATGACCAAGGTCACTGAGGAGTCACAGAGGACAGCCAATTCCATTGCCTTCTTGATGAGTCCATTCTTTCTCTTTGTAAAGGTGACCTGTCTGTTTCTCTCGTCGGTAATCTTTTGAATCTTGATCTTCTTTCTTCCCATTGTGTGATAGTGGATGTGATGATAGTGACAGTGGTGGGTTGGACTTTTAGATTAAAAGGGAGGGGGTTGTACAACGCTTTCAAGGGTGGAAGGAATACAACAGTTTTGTAAACTTTTTTGGTTTTGAATTTTAGTTTATAAACTAAAATTTTGTTAAATTATAAATTCTATATTGTTGTTGAGGGGGGAGAAAAAGAAAGTAATTAATTTTAAATTAGTTTAGTTACAATTGAGAGATTAATATAAAAAAGAGGGATGAGAATATATTTTTAATTAATATACAAAAAAACAAAAAGAAGCTCTTGGTTTTTGTGAAGAAATATATAAATTTGATTTATTTATAAATCAAAATGGTATATATCTAAATGGATGGAGTATATTCGAAATTATTATTGGAATATTTGAAAAGAGAGGGGGTGAACATGCAATGATATGTCTAAAAATGAATAGAATGAATTTTAAAATAAAGGTGACAATGGTCATTGGATTGGTTTATATTTATAAATAATAATGTGGGTGATGTCGAAAATTTATTATTATTTATGATGGTGTTGGAAGTTGTGTGGTGGTTCATCCTGCATTCATATGAAAACAAGATATGGCGGGTGGGAATATGTGGTTTTTTTCAGTAACAATATTTATTTATTTATTCATTCATGATTTAGCTTGTATTTAACCAAGAAAATACTTTAGATGTCAATGACAGTGTGATTATAAAGTGTAAATTTAATTATTTGCAAGTGAGTGAAAATTTAAAAATAAATTTTATATTTTTGTTTTATCTATTGGTAATAAATAGAATAGAATATAGTACAACGCGATCCAAATCAAGGTTGAATAGCAAAGTGTATAATATAAAAATAAATAAAAGACAAATTTGAAGTTGCAGAAATATAAAAGAGAGAATGTATGAACTTGTGAAATCAATCTGATGGTGGTAGTGGAGGGAATGAGTGTGTTGCGACGAGTGGTGGTAGTGGTCTAGTAATATTTAGTGGTAGTGGTATAAAGTATATTATTATCATGATTTTACTTTTAAAATTTCTATTGATATATTAATGGTTAGAAATATAAAAAATTATATTAAATTAATTAATATCTATCAGGAACCTAATATTATGATTCTTATTTGTTTGGTATTGTTATTGTTATTATCTCTTCTGATGATGTTGATCTATTTCTATTTTAATTTTTGGGTTGTTTGGATATTGGAATAGATGACAGTGATTGATTGTGTGATGAAATATTATTAGTGGTTTGGACCAAACATTAATTTATTAATATATTATTTTTTATTAACAGATTAAAAAAAATTATTATTATTTTATATTAATTTAATTTATCTGATGTTGTTATATAAATGTATTGGTACTCTTAACTACTATTACTATTAATATCTTTTTTTTATTTTAGTAGTGCAATAACAATTATAATTAATTTGGTAGTGGGTTGTATATATCTGAGGTGGGGTGTGGTTATTGGGGTGCCAGGGAGAAGTTGTGCAAAAAAAAAAAAAAAAACTTTATATTTATTTATTTATTTTTTTGTTTTAAATAAATTAAATATAATATATAATAATAGAATACAACATATTTGATGCTTGTTAACGAACATTCACCATCGTGATTCGGAACAAGTTGATTCTTTTTTGGTTCTAGAAAGTCAAAAATTACGTAATTGGTGGTGGTCATGAGTCCCCACTAAATTACATTTTTAATGAGACATAAAATCGAAAAAACTAAAAATAAAAAAAAAACATAAAAACTCGAAAAAAAAAAAAACCAACCAAAAAAAACAAAATTGTTTTAGAGAAATGTCTTTATCGCCAAATTAAGATAAGAAACATGAGGTGATGACATTAGAAACATACCAAAGAAGAATGAGCTTTTGATTCAGTTATATTTAGAAGAAGTGGTTCAAGAGCTTTTTAAAAACACAAATAAAAGAAGGGAAATTTTGGTTGTTGTTGTAGAAATGAGTAGAGGTGGACCTGAATTTCCTAATTTAACTATGATGATTAAGATTGAACTGCTTATATGGTGAATATTACAGATGTAGTTAACAATTTTAAAATAAATAAATAAAAAAAATAAAAATAAAAAAACGACAAAACGATAAAACAAAAAAAAAAAATAGAAGAGGAGTATAGAATGAATGTCTTGCAACAGATTCGCGATGTAATCAATGTGTAACAATAGTGATTCATAAGTTTTGGTAATAGTGACAGTAGTAGTGATGGTGGTGATGGTGTCTGAAAAACACATATGATGCTTTGTTTTTTTAAGTGATTTAATGGGGGATCATTTTTTTTGGGAAAGAAAAAAAAATGTTTACAATTTGTTGTTGAGTTTTTTTGTTTTTTGATTAAAGAATTTTTTGGTGGTTTGAGTGTTCTTTTTTCAGACCAACTTCTTCTTTGCAATTCTTTTTGTAATTCTATATATAAAAGTAATAATTATATAAGAATGAAATGATAGTGATGTTTTTTTGAGTGAATTAATTACAAAGTGACCAAACACACACAACTCTTTGATTAAAATTAATTAAAAATAATCTTTTGGTTTTGGAATCCAAATTTAATAATAGAATTTCATCAAAACAGCTCTTGATTACAAAATTTTTGTTTGGTCAATGTTGTTGTTGTTTTTGATTTCTAGTTGATTCTTCAGATCGAAAGTTGTAACTTATCTTTTGCATAAGTGCAAAGAGAAAGCTAATTGAATTTCTTGATTTTTTCATTACTTATGCCAATTTCCAAGTAAAAACAACAAAAAACGCGTCATTGTAATGGTCGATGACATGATCCGCCCCATTAACCAAAACAAAAAAATAAAATCTAAATTTTATTTGAGAATTTCCAAATTTAAAAGAGTGGGTGAAATGTAAAAGAGTGTTGCAATTTCAATTAACATAATTAAAATCCAAACCAACAACCTTACAGAGACTTTCAAATAAGTTAACATTACATTAAAAGTGTCAAACCCTTATTATTAATTATTTGATTTGTATATAGGATGTGATGGGAGGTGATGTTTTTACTTTTTCAAAGTTGATTGAAGATTTGATTTATAATAATAATAACTTACACTTTTTGTTTCTTTGTATAATATAATTAGCTAATTATTGAGTTGGTAATATATTTATATATACAATGACTGAAGATAATTAACGGCTATTATTGCACTTGCTATGATGATATTCAATCTATAAAATAAAAACAAAAAAAAAAAAAAAGATATATTATTAATATTTTTATTAATAAAAATGTGGTTTATTATATTTTGAAGTATTTTTATAATAATAATTTGATGTATTTTTAAAACTTGGTGTGTTGTTGTTGTTTTTTGGAGGCAATTTTTATTAAAACATACAAATTATATTTATAATGATTGATAGACTGTCCAAAATATTTTGATTTATTTATAATTGTTAACAACTAACCAACTTTTTAATAGAATCAAAATGAATAGCAAAAAAAAACAAAAGCAATACTAGTCTAAGAAGCAGAGTTAAAAATAAATATATATAAATAGTTTGTGTGTAAATGTGAAGTGTGAAAGTGGGGTGGTACTACTCTGAAAGAAAAATAAGAATATGTTCAAAATTTCTATTTTTTCTTAATTTAATAATAGATCTGAAAACAAAATTTAAAATAAAACAAGCTAGGTCCTAACCAAAAAACTTTATTTATAAATTGAATAAAAACTTTTTTTTTTAATTAAAATTGTTTTATAAAAAATGACATTAGCAATAAAACACATATGTTTCAGAGCCCACACAACAACAAAAATAGAAGGTAATAATAAAAATATTAAGTAATGGTGGTGTGAGTTGTCAATTTGATTGTTACGATATGAACCCACACATCAACCCCAACCAGGCTCATTACAATAAAAACAAACACACTCTGATTGTCTTTCTTATAGTTGTGTGAAGATTCACAAGAATAGTCTTAAAAGACAAGTGTAAACAAACCCCCACACACACACCACCACATGACCAAAAATTAATTGCAAAAAAATGAAAAACAAAATACTTGTCAAAATTTTAAAAACTGAATGCGTGGTTGTTTTTAGCTTCAATCCATCCATCTAATTATGATATTTTTTTTTAGCTTTGCACATTTTGATTTAAAAATAAAAATGTTTTTTTTTTCTGGGTTATATTATTTTCAGTTGAGTTGTGATTTATGATGCTCTATGATGTTGGATAATGTAACAACAAAATCGATTAGGCAATACTTCACCATCCACCATCATTTATCACATAATAGAAGCAACATTCCATTACCTAATACAAAAAGTAGTTTTGACACACCTTTTACAACTTCAAACATAAACAGACATCCAATAATCGTACATGATTGTGTATTCGAATGTGCATTGAATAGAATAATAAGTAACAAACAAAAAAAAAAGAAAAACAATTTTAAGATCGATAGATGGTTATTATTATTATTTCGCTTTTTATAATGATTGCAAAAAAAGTTGTTTGTTGATTGACAGAGTGATGTTACCATTAGAATTTGTATATTTCATTGTCATACTTTATATAAATATCTGTCTATTATTAAGTTTTGTGTAAAGTTACAAAAGAACAAAAATAACCAACTTTCACCAGGTCGTGTGAAAACAACAAATTTACCCAAACGAAAAACACACTTTCACTATGATACCCACTTTTTGCACCAATTGTGGTGTAAATAAATCTTAAAAATCCAAAAACAAAAAGCAAATTGTAAAAACACTTGGTATTTATTATTATTTAGTTTTTTTTTTTAAAATAGACTTGTTATATTTTTAGAAATCTAAAGATCTTATAAATTTTAATTATTATTGAAAAACATAATTTTCATAAAATATATTTTATAAAAATAAAAAAATTGTAAAATATATTTTATAAAATAAAAAATTACTTATTTTGGTGTTTTTTAATTATTAATTTTTTTTTTTTTAAAGTATAAGTAATTAGTGGGTAAACAATTGGTTATTCTCCAATAATTTTACATTCAAAAAAATATTTTTTACAGTAGTTAACTCTATAAAAATAGAATTCAAATGTTATGCCCGAACCAACATTAAGGGAGAGTTAGTGCGAACACAAACATTCGAATAATGTTTTTCTTGAGTAATGAACGTTGTTGATGTCGACAAAATGATGATGGATTTATTTAAAGATACAACAATGAACAAAGAATGAGAAATTTATAAATAATATAAAGGTATTTTAAAACAACAAATGGATCGAACAATTCAACCTTAAAAGATAAGCCAATGTTTATAATTATTAAAAAAAATTAAGAGACAACATCAAATAAATGAATAATTCTTTTCTCTTTTAAAAAAAAATTAAAGAAAGAAATCTCTATCTTTTTTTATCTTTATCTATTAAAAAAACAATTCATATTTTGGTGGTAATGTGGTAGAGGTAATTATTTAATAATAAGAATGTCATAATATAATTATAAAGCCGATTTAAACTTTAAATATGATTTGTTATTAATTAAACTTGTCATTTTGTTTGAAAATAGATATATTGATACGGTTATTGTTAGGATTGGTTTTTGAAAGTGTTATTAAATTCTGTGAATTTTGGGATGGTTATAGTGTGTGAAATGACTATTGTATTTTATTTAAAAGTATTTCCGATTCTATAGATCGGGACCAATCTAAATTATTATGGACTAAGATCTACCCAGAGTTTGGGAGTTCTACTTACATCTAAACATTAAGGTAAGTGGTAAACTGGAAAAATAATGTTGTTCGCAATTTCAATATTGATATTAAATATGAAATTTCAAACAAATTTATTAATGCGATTCTCTAAAAATATAATATTTTTAATATGTATTTATATTTATTTTTGTAGTTGTTATATATATTCAAAGTAGGAGATGGGGGGTGTTGATGTTTTCGACTAGTTTGGTTGTTGTATTTAATAGTTTTGGATGGTGGAGTTTAAACCAGAGTTGATTTGATTTGATTTATTTTATTTTAATAATGTCTATAATCAGAAGGTGTCATTTAATCATGCTCTATGTTGTCAGATCTTTGTGAAAAAGAATTTAGTATTTTTTTTTAATTTTGTTTTTTGTAAAAGTTTATTTTTAAAGGAGGGCGTGTACCCATGTAAGGTAGCTCCTGTTTAAACATTTGATTGTGAATACCACTTAACACAGTTCACCACCATTACTTGTGATAGTCATTTATGATAGAACTTTATTCTCCCACTTTGTTTTGCTTTGCACTGTTCCCACACAAACAGAAACCCTTAGTGTGTAATCATTGTTGGTGCATCATTAGAAATTCGAATTTATGTTTTTTATTTTTCAATTATTTTAAATTTGGGATAAAAATAAATTTTTTTGCAACGATTTCATATTAAGGCTTACAATAAAGCATAGACCATCACACAATTGATGATTTCTGACAACAGAAGAGCATCATTATAACTCGATAGTTCTAAGGATGAATCAACATCACGATAAATTAAAACTTTCACCTCATAAAAGCTGTTCTCATATATCAACAACAGGAGAATTGCCATCAACATCTGAGAAAAAAACAACTGAAAAATTGGAATCCGTTTATGTCTTTTGCCCCCATCCTTTTGTAAAAAAAATCAAAATGGGTTGTTTTTTTGCTCAAATTAAAAAAAACGAAAAACATGATCGCGATTGTTGGAGTCAGGTCACATTAAATTTAATGAACCAAAAGGTTTAATCAATCAAGTCATCTTAATGCTGGTGTCACCCCACAGAAGTTATTTTTATAAAAAAACAAACTTAAAGTCGAAATGATTTTAATTACCTATTTTGAAGTCCACTCCGTCATGTTCTATTGTTTACTTTTTTTCACTAAACAGGATAAGAATAAAATTGCGCAAATAGGTGATGAAACGAAATACCATCAATTGTTATCTGTGTGTATTCAATTTTTGGCGGTATGAGGATTGATTGCGATGAATTACAATTCCATACATATTAATTATTAAATTTAAACCTATATTTTATTGGGGTTATAAAACAGCAACTGATCGAATAAACTTAATTAATTAACACACTCTATTACATAATTATGATGTATCATATTATCATTATGTAAAGGCATCAAAAAAATGAACGTTTCTACGAACATTATTCTTTTCTTCTTAGAATACAACTATTCTTGAATGCTTTTTTGTATTTGTGTTAAATTTAATAATCAAACTAACTAAGATTAATTAATAAGAATAGTTTATTTTTTAAACAAATATTATTATTTTTAAATCTGATGAAAAATAAATCTAATATTACGTTAAAAAAAAACTAGTTTTTGTACAATTTTTTTTCCTTTTCTTTAAAAATAATATATTTTTAATAATAAAAAAAAATTGAATTTTTTTTAATTGGTTTTAAATTTAACGTAGGACACTCTTGATTGATTAATTTGATAATTTATATATTTGTTGTGTTAACATACAACCCATTTAATTTAAAATGTCTAGTTTTCAGAGTATCAGAGCAAGAATTCATGTTCATAAAAAGAAAAAGAATGAAAACCAACACAATCCAACAGAGTTAGATGATGCAGAGAGAGAATTAGAAGAACTATTTGAAAAGTATAAGAAAGAGATTGCCTTTGAAGGATTAAACCAAAAGATTGGATCAGAACATTTTTTTAAATTCTATAAAGAGATTATACCCGCATACATTGATACTTTCTCTCAACTATTGGTATGATAACAACAAAAAACAAAAGTAGATTGACATCAGATATCAATGGTTAATGAGCATATAGTCACGAACTGTACAATAGAGATTGCTTCTACAAAGTCATATCACATTAGTTGGTTTATTAATTCTTACAATTATAACTCGTTTCATTTAGACCACATGGAACATAGAAAAATTTCTTGAAAACCCACAGTTATACTTGGATTTAATGGAGAGTGGATTGATAGCAAAATTTGAAGAGAATAATATACAAAAAATAACAACAATGGTACAATTTCAACAATAATTTAATAATATTACATTCTCAAACTAATCTTATATCTATTTTTTTATCTTAATAATGACAGAATCAATTGGAAGCATATCTTTTTAAAGTATTGGGATTTTTAGTTGCAGAAACCTTTAATACCCTAACTCCATTGGATCTTTTAACACCTCCCAAAGGTGACACCAATACACATTTAACATATATAATTGTAATAATATCTATTCAATCAGTTTTATCTTATTGGCTTTGGATCATTATTAATTAATTTCCTATTCTCTTTTTATTATTGTTATAAAATATCTTAATCATTATTCAGTTAAAATCAAGTAGTCCAATTCAAAAAATCTGTGGCAAACTCTATTCCAGAATGGCAAAGCTGCGATCACATGTGCGAAAAGATGTTTCACAAAAGGCAAGTATTTTTAGAGTAAACAATGATCCAACTCGTCATTGATGACCACAATTTAGCAACCGTCACTCGTTTTCAACATTTCTTTTTGGAATTTCATACCACACCCACCAATTTATCATCATCAATTTCGAAATACACATATTGGGAATTATTATTAAAATGATTAAAATTTACTAACATCCATTTTTTTATTAAAAAAGGTTAAAAAACATAAAGATATAGCTAATTATTCAGATCTTTTTGAAGACACAAAATATAATTGTGTATACAATACCTTGAGAACAATACAGGTTATCTACAATGAACTCATTATAATCTATCATTATTTCATTAGAAATCTCAGTAGTTATGAAGAGATATTCGCAAGTGTAAAAACATAAATAAATAAAAATAAATATTTAAATAATAAAATATTTAATAATTAAAATTTAATTTAAAACACTTGATCGATTGATTTGATTAATTTGGTTTGCCTAAATTTGGTTAGTTTGTTTGATTTTGATTTTTTTTTTTTTTAATTTGTTTGTTAAACTAAATAGTTAGTAATTATAAACTAGAAAATGATAAAGATAGGATTGACAGGAGGAATTGCATCTGGTAAATCAACAGTACTCAAATATCTAACAGAGTTGGGCGCAAAGTGTATAGATGCAGACAAGATAGGTCATGCCGTCTACAAAAAGGGTGAACCTGCACACTCAAAGTTGATCGAGGCATTCGGACAATCGATTGTAGCGGCCGACGGTGAAATCGATCGTCGTAGTCTGGGTCCGATCGTATTCGCAGACAAACAGAATATGAATACTCTATGTTCTATCGTTTGGCCAGAGATGAAAGTGTTGATTGAGAAAGAGTTTCAAGAGTCGCTGTCTCGCAAGGAGAAGGTCGTTGTATTGGAAGCGGCGGTGTTGATCGAAGCTGGATTCCTCGATATTGTCGATCGTGTATGGGTTACCTCCATCGATAGAAAGGTTGCAATCTCCAGACTGTCAGCACGTAACGGTCTCTCAGAGGAAGAGGCAATCAAGCGAATCGATTCACAACTGACCAACCAGGAGAGAGAGAAATATGCAGATGTCGTTTTCGATACTACCGGTGACTATGAAATAACAAAGAACAAAGTTATCACAGAATATAATAAATTGATATCAAATTAAATTAAATTAAATCAGAAATTAATAAATAAATAAAGATTCTTGTATAAAACTAATCAACATAAACATATATATATATATATTTATATAAATTAAATAGTCTAGTTTGTTTTTTATTATATTATATTATTTTATGTTGCATCTTGTTGTTGTGCACCTATATTTATCATTGGTGATGCTACTAGATGTTGTGAAGGTGTACCTAGTGTATAGCAAGTAGGACCATCAGGAGTAATACACTTGATCTCTTCTAAAAACTTTAATTTATTACCTGCTGATACCTATTTATATTATAAAGTATTATAGTTGTTGGTTGTTAATTAAACATTGATTGAATGATGAAGGCTTGTTAATGTATTAATGATACATACATGATATTCAACGGAACCAATTGTTAATATAGTTTTACCGGATTTATATATTTTGAGAGTACCTAGTTTGCCAGATGGTAACGATTTCATAGTGTTTGAGAAATCACCTGGATAAATCATAGGTACGAATGATGTTTTGTTAAGTTCTGTTGGGTTATTGTTGTTAGCTGCATTAGTAGCAGCAGCAGGTGGTGCGGTACCACCGGTAGCAGCAGGTGGTTTGGCACCGGGTGGCAGAGGCATTCCAGGTGGTGGTTTGGCACCGGGTGGCAATGGCATCAGTGGGGATATCATAACTGGTCTGGTTGCCGACGATGGCAACGAAGTAGGAAGTTGAATAAAAAATAGATGGTCGTCATTTAGGAATATTCCTTCGTTGTGGAATGGTTTCACCTGTTCCTCCACCTTCTTTGGCTTTGAAAACAATGTATTATTCGAATCTTCAATCAACGAATCTAAACTCAAACCATCTGACATTTCACCATTTTGAATTTTCTCTATAGATAAGAAGTTAAGTTAAGTAAATAGATATGGATAGATAGTTGTTACATATTAATAATCTATATATAATTATGGTTTTCTCTATTAGATTATAATTAGATTACCTTGAATCTCTTTCTTTTTCTTTTCGATATCTAGTTTTGCATCTTTAAGTGAGTATTCCTTTAATACCTTTCTTGGATCTACCAATGGAAGATGTGTTGGATGGTTCGGTTGCATCGGGTCGATTTCCATCTCGTGGAATAACTGATTAACGAAATCTTCATTCAATTTATCTGTTTCTTTATTTGCTGATCCTATTTGATTTGATATGTTATATTGATAAAGTATAAATGTTAGAATATATAAATAGATAGATCTGTAATTAACATACTTTGCTGACTATTTCTCTCTAGATATGAATCTGGTAGTTGAGTGAGTGGAAGCGAAGGAGCATTCGGTATAGCAGATGTTGTTGTACCATGCTTTTTAGCTCTTGGATTGATACCTTGACGAATCTGTCTGTTTCTATCATGTTTTGGTTTCTGATCGGAAATAGTGCCAATCGTTGTCAAAGAATGTTTTAGAATATCTGTAATTGAACTTGGTAGCATAGAATCTATTTTATTCTCCCTATTATAATGATTGTTAATTAGTTAACATCTCTCTTACTTATTAAATGTTCATTGATTCAACAAACAAACAAACGAACGAACGAACTAATAATCGAACACGTGAATCAATGAACTACTAATTAACTATCTAAATAACAACTAAACGATTCATACTCAACTTTAGTTCTTTTCACCAAGTTTGGAGTAAACTCTTTCTTTGCTCTTGGAACGATGTTTGGTGCAACAGGTGGTCTTGGTCCAGCTGACTTTGGTGCTGCTGATGTTGTAGTTGAAGTAGTGGAAGTAGTTGGATTTCTAGTGACACCACTCGATACATTTACATTGATTGCAGGTCTAGTACTACCACTACTGCTACTGCTGTTACTACTACTTGATGTTGTGGTAGTAGTTGTGGTTGTGGTTGGTAGTCTAGATGACAATGATGACAATGGTGTTGACGATGTTGTTGAAGTTGGTTGTGCATGTGAAGAAGAAGAAGAGGAAGTAGATGGAGTTGTTGAGAATGATAATGATGTTAATGAGGTAGATGACGATGATGAAGTTGGAGGTGTACGATTCAAACCAGCAGGTTTCTTTGCTGTGTTTAACGTCGGTAGACCTTTAGACTCAACCGATTTCAATCGGATCGTACCCGATGGTTTAGATGGTGGTTTATCTGACATGTCTTTACACTTTTACTACTAGTACTACTATTAAGTGTGAATCTATTTATCTATCTATCTTAAAGATTCGTCAAAAGTACAAAAAATTTTAATTAAATCTTGGAATGATTTTGTTTTTTTTATTTTTTTTATTTTTTAAATATTCAAATGACATTTACTCGATCGATTAGAAAAGAGATACATGAATTGTGTATTAAACTTTATAGAGTACTAAGGTGATAAAACACTAAAGAATAATTGTAGGATAATAAAAGTATTTATTACTCTGCCTTTATTTATAAATTTAAATTATTTATTTATTTCAAAGATAGTTGCAGAATATCTTATTAACTTGTCGTCACTTAGAAAAGATTTCCATTGATCTTTTTCGATCGAGTATCGAGCACCTCCCCAAATTCCACCGATCATATAAATATAACTCTCTACCTCTGATATCTTGTGGTAAATCATTGGTAGTTTACAAATGATTGTAATAGTGTTTTTATTGTTATTGAGGTACTTGATTTCTTTGGTTTGAATGTTGAATCGAATGAATCTGTCGTCATTGCTGTGCAAATAAATATATCCTTTGTGATCGTTGCATGCTGACATCCACACAAACTTTTGATCCGATTTCCACTTTTTATATGTTTTGTTTTTGATGTTGAAGATAGTCATTTCAAATGCACGGTCTGCCATGATATATAGAAATCCGTTATAGTGACACATTATAATTTGGTATGAACTGGCATCTACTTTCTCACAAAACAATTCAAATTGTAAAGTTCTTATATTAAATCTTCTGATCTTTTTCGTTCCAGGGAATCCTACTACCTCACATATATAGATATGATCTTGTCCATCGTAACACGCTGATACAAAACTGCTGAAATTGACTTGATTGTGAATAACTTGAAATGATTGATCTGCTATCGAGTATCTGATGAATTTTCCTAGACCACCAAACAAGTAAATATACTCTCCAGCCAGAATTAATTGAGTGCCATATAGATCATAATATTTGATTTCTCCAAGATCAGTGATCTTGTAATTCGATAAATCTATTAATGATGCTCCATCGTCATGTGTTGATAAGATATAAGTGTGTTTGTTGTGATTATTATTTAAACTTGTTGAATTTGAACTGAGTTTGATTGATTGTTTCAATAAATGATCAAGTTTAGTGAAATCAAACTGTTTGAGTTCTAATTTACGATTGTTGGTTTTGTTATCATTATCATTATTGTTATTATTATTCTTGAATGAGGATGATTTAAATTGATTATTATATTTATAGATTAAATCTAATATCATTGAATCACTGTTATTATTATAGTTTAATAGAGTGTCTTGAAGATATGAATTTTTAGAAGAGGTAGTGTGGAATAACGTTTCATTATTTGATTTGATGAATGTTGAAAGTGACTCACTTGAATTGATTGATTTCATGATGAATGGAATTGAATAACTCTCTGTTGTATCATCATGAAAAGATGATGATGATGTTGTAGATGTTGTACTATCATTATTATTACTATTAGTTTCTAAATGATTATTTAATATGATGATGTTGATTAAATGTTTTAATTCTTTAATATTATGATCGATTTGATTGAGTTATTAACTCTTTATGATCGATGATTGGTTTCTTTAACTTTTGTTCTTCAATCATAAGATATTTATGCAACTCTTCAAAGTGTTTGCTGATCTGTTTCTCATCTGATGATAATGAATTGTAGTTTTCTGTTTTACATTTCATCATATTCCAAATATCATCCAATCTCTTTGATATATGACTTGAATCGCTGGTAGTTGTTGCTGTATCTTTATTATTATTAACATTATTAATATTATTTAATATTTGTGTAAGTTCAATTCTAATATCATCAATATGATCAATGAAATTAGAGTGTTCTCTTTCTTTGTTATGATTGGTTGAACATCTTGAACACAACAACTTATTGCACTCATAACACACAGCATCTAATATTCTTTTATGAGCTGAACATTCGAAACCGTTGCTAATATCTTTATTATTCATTTCTTCAAAGATATTTACTACTATTACTCTGATTATAAATAGACAAAGATTAAAAAATTAAATAAAAAAAAGAATGATTTTACATGTATAAAAAAAAAAATATGTTTAGACAATGATCTTAAGAACATGTTATCCGTTCTAAACGGTTTAAATCGAATTTCTTTCCTCTGGTAGGAGGTAGATAATTGTGGTTTATCAATATCAGTATTATTACCATCAGAAACTTATTGCTACTAAAGTCACCTAACACGCTTCATACACAAACATAGAATATCCAATCAAATCGAAATAAATTAATTATAATGAAATTTATCAAACACTCAAATAAAACACTAAAGAATTGTCAGTTGATCAAAGCTTTTATAAATTTAATTTATTTATTTATTTCAAAAAGAGAGTTGAAGAATATCTTTTTAACTTGTCGTCACTTAAAATAGATTCCCATTGATCTTTTTCGATGGAATATCGAGCACTGCCACAAACTCCACCAGTGATATAAAAATAACTCTCTACCTCTGATATCTCGTGGTAAATCATTGGGAGTGACCTATTGGCTGTAATATTACAGTGATTGAGGTACTTGATTTCTTTGGTTTGAATGTTGAATCGAATGAATTTGTCGTCATTGCTGTGCAAATAAATATTTCCTTTGTGATCGGTGCATGCTGACATCCACTTAAACTTTTGACCCGATTGCCACTTTGTAGTTGTTTTGTCTTTGATATCGATGATAGTCATTGCAAATGAATAGGTTGGTAGGATATATAGAAATCCATTATAGTGACAAAAAATGATAGGGGAAGCACCGTCATCTACTTCCTCACAAAACAATTCAAATTGTAAAGTTCTTACATTAAATCGTATAATTCTGATCTTTTTAGATCCAAAGACTCCTACCTCATATAGATAGATATGATCTTTTCCATCATAGCACACTGATACTGTAAGGCTGCTATTTAAAACCTGATCTTGAATAACTTGAAATGATTGATCTGCTATCGAGTATCTGATGTATTTTCCTAGATCATCGCTACCACCAAACATGTAAATATACTCTCCAGCCAGAATTGATATAATGAAATATGTGTCAAAGTCTTTTATTGTTCCAAGATCAGTGATGTTGGAGTTGGATAAATCTATCAATGATGCTCCATTTTGATGTGTTGATAAGATATAAGTGTGTTTGTTATGATTATTATTTAAAGTTGTTGAATTTGAGCTGGGTCTGATTGATTGTTTCAATAAATGATCAAGTTTAGTGAAATCAAACTGTTTGAGTTCTAATTTACGATTGTTGGTTTTGTTATCATTATCATTATTGTTGTCATTATTCTTGAATGAAGATGATTTAAATTGATTATTATATTTATAGATTAAATCTAATATCATTGAATCACTGTTATTATTATAATTTATTAGAATATCGAGAGGATGTTCGTTTGTAGAGGTGGTGTTGCAGAATAACATTTCATTATTTGATTTGATGAATGTTGAAAGTGATTCACTTGAATTGATTGATTTCATGATGAATGGAATTGAATAACTCTCTGTTGTATCATCATGAAAAGATGATGATGATGTGGTTGCACTATTCGTCTCTAAATCATTATTTTTACTATTAGTTTCTAAATGATTATTTAATATGATGATGTTGATTAAATGTTTTAATTCTTTAATATTATGATCTATTTGATTGATTATTAACTCTTTATGATCGATGATTGGTTTCTTTAACTTTTGTTCTTCAATCATAAGATATTTATGCAACTCTTCAAAGTGTTTGCTGATCTGTTTCTCATCTGATGATAATGAATTGTAGTTTTCTGTTTTACACTTCATCATATTCCAAATATCATCTAATCTCTTTGAAATATGAATTGAATAGTTGGTACTTGTTGTATCATTATCTTTATTATTATTATCATTATCTTTAGTATTATTATCATTTTCATTATTACTTTTATCATTATTATTATTAATATTATGTAATATTTGACCAAGTTCAATTCTAATATCATCAATATGATCAATGAAATTAGAATGTTCTATTTGTTTGTTGTGATTGGTTGAACATCTAAAACACAACAACTTATTGCACTCATAACACAAAGCTTCTAATATTCTTTTATGATCTGAACATTCGAAACTATTACTATGACTAATAACTTTGTTATTCATTTCTTCAAATAGATAGTAAAAGATTATAATATACTATAGACAAAATTTAAAGACAAAAAAAAAAAGAATTTATTTCAAAAAAAAAATAGTGAAGTTCTGAGGTAACAATCTTTGTTTTATTACCATTCTAATATTAATTCGATTTTATTGTAATCGAAACCTTTGACTTTCATTTTAATGATGTCACCAACTTTGAAGTGTTGTAATCTGACTTGATCGATGTGTATTCCATTCTGTTGGTAGTCATAATCCTTAAAGTAAATGTTGACTACACGATCGGTGTTGGAAATCATTTTGATCTCACCTTGAAGCTCACCTATATAGTCGGTGTTAGTAGTATTGACACCGCCACCACCCAATGCAACACCTGCCGATTTCGAAGCGAATGGCATTCTTGATTTCAATAGTTTAGGTCGGTTTCCTTGGTTTGCACTTTGTATCATTGGATGTTGTTGCTGAGCTGCAAGCTTGTCTAACAAGTCATTTTCTATCAACTTGATTTGATGTACTTGTAACAACAGCTTCTTAAAATAGACGTTGGTTTCAATCGCTTCCAGAACACCATAACCAAACTCCTTGAACTCCTTCAGTGGGAATGCAGGCTTGCCCGACAAGAGAAACTCGTGGATCTGAAGCTGTGACACCAGATGCACAAAGTTTCTCACAGGTGTAGTGGCCATTGCCACAGACTTGCCAAGTGGAAACATCCTATAGTTGTGACCGGATTTAAAGAAAGCAGGTATCTTATTCATCTTAAAGAAAGATGTATATCCATCATCTTTTATAATTAAGGTTAGTTATATATAAAAATTAAAGATGTTAGTTAACATACCAGCAAAAGTTAATAAAGTATTCAAGATATGTGCAGATTCAATGGATTGATGATCTATATTCTTAATTTCTCCTGTTTTTTGGTTGATCAATCTTTTCTTTCTGATTCTTCTACCGAATATATTCAAATCCATATTTGTACTTCTTGTATTCGCCATGTAGGTCAACTCTTTCAATATTAAATGACCCTCTGACATACTACTCTCATCCATTTCACCGACATTCGATATCAGTTTATTTGCTTGTTGGAAAGATAACTGTGCAATACTAAAATAAACATTAATGTTAAGAAATGGAATGTTAACAATTTGTTATAAATAGAGTTATAATTATAGTTACTTTGTTAATTTAGTTGGTATTACTTCAGTTGAGATGATCTCACAGTTGTCTCTTCTAACTATGAATTTCTGAGAGATTGCAAATACCTGTTTCGATGTGAGATTGAATGAAATCGATTTGACAAAGTCGATTGGTAGCATTGGGTAAGATGAGTTGGCAAAGTAGTGAGTGGATTGAGTGAGCATTGCATTCTTGAAGAGTTGGTCGTGTGGACGAATCCATCGGGCAACATCGAGCGTGTGAATGTAGAATACGATTTGATCTTGATTCGACTCGTTAAAGTCAAAGGAGAAGGCATCCTCCGCACCTACGATATTGTTGGAATCGATGGCGAATGCCGGCAACTCCAGAGTGCGACGGATCGATGCGAGCGGATCGCTTATCGATTCCAAACGACTGCGCTTGACACACTCCATCGTCTCCTTGGTGAAGAGATTCAGTTCGTCACGCTCGACACCCGCAATCAGGAATCCCATCTGTAGGAGCAGGGCGCGCACGTTGCGGTGTGAGAGTGGCACGTCGAGCGACGCCATTATCAACTGGAGGAACTGACGGAACGGGTAGTGTTTCTCCTCGGGATAATGAAGATACAATCGCAGCAAATTGATATATTGATAATCGGAATACTTGAAATGCTCGAAAAACGAAAGATTCTCAACGCTCTTCAGTTGTTGTTGTTGCAGCTGTTGTGACTTTGACAAGAGTTGAGTGGAACTGTTCTTCTTTACCGACGCAGCGGCAGTTGCAGTCTTGGAAGTGACAAACAGCTTCAAACGCTGAATGAAATCATCGATGAGATCGATCGTCTGCTCGACCACCCTATATCCACCTCTGACGTGATCGACAGTGAAATTGGGATCGCTACTCAATATACGATGAGTAACGTAGCAATCGAGTGGTGTCGGATCAACACGACCAAAGAATATCTTTGCCGCTTCATACGTTGAGAATTTATACATTGGATTTCTCTAAATAACAAGTAATTAATTAAGTAAGTAAGTAAGTAAGTAATTGATTATCATCATGTTTTTTAGTTTGTTTGTTTTTTAACAACAATATTTTAATAACTTACGAATATATCAGTTACATCATTTAGATTCTTATAGATAGCAGGTAGACTTTCAAATTTAGTTTTATATTTCTTCTCAAAGTTTAGAAGATCCTGTGGTGTAATATTGATTTCATCTAGTGGGAATGAACCGATGACACTTCTCTTTGGTATTTTGTAGTTTGTAACAAACTTTGGTTTCGAACTATCTTCTCCTATATCCAAATAACTAACTATCACATCTCTAGTTGTAGATCCAGTGATTACACCAATCTTTACTTTATCATTATCTAAAAATTCAACCGTACTATTGATTTTCTATTAAAATTATCATCATTAATATATTAATATACATTTTGTTTAAAAATTATTAATAAAAGTAATAATACATACTAATTCTTTAGGTGTTTTAGTATTATTATCATTATCTAGCAGATTCGATTCTTCAAGTATATCTCTACCGAATAATAATGTTAAATTCTTAATATTATCTTTTTGTTGAACAGTACTACTGTTATTATTATTATTATTAATTGGTTGTTTTTCTTCTACTTGTTGTTGATGTTGTGGTTGTTGATATTGTTGATCATATAAATTTATTCTATTTGAATATAAAGTATCTGCTATTGGTCTGTTGTATTCCTTCTCATTTAGATAATCTATTTGCATCTCTCGCCATGTCGATTTGTTCAGCTTGATTCTATCTTGATATGATTGTATGATTGCTGTGCTAGAGTGAAAAGATATTCTCTTGTGAACGTCATTACCAAAGCGTTTCGATGAACTTCTTTTCAAAACGATTGGTATTGTCTTTTTAACACTTGATAATTCATTACCAAATATTATTTTATCTTTATTATTATTACTACTATTACTATTATTTTTATCTAATTTAAAATTTAATTGATTTTGTTGGATTGATGTCGTTACATAACTATTAAAACTATATAAACTACCAAGAGCTATTGATGATGATGATCTACTACTACTATTTTTAATACTATATGTTGAATGTAGATTATTTATTAATATTGATGATGATGATGTCGATTTAATATGACTAAAATATCTAAGTAATGAAGCCATTGATTATACAGGATCTGCTGCAGCTAATCATTCATTTAATCAAAAAAGGTTGAGCTCATAATTACACGAGTCGATTTCCCAAAAATCTTAAAAACGAATAACATTTAATTTTTTAATATATTTTTTTAGTGAGTATTTAATTTATTGCGCAGTTATTGGTACAATACAATTGGATTATAATCTTATTCTTCTGTGATTATAATCACAGAAGATTCATTGATGTTTATCAATTTTATAAAATACATTTAGTTATTTTATTGAAATTATATATAAACTCCTTCATAAAGTATTAATTGGAATGAGATGAAAATCTATCTTAAATATTCTTATAGACATGATAGGTATCTGACAATTTACTTTACTTCTTAACTAAATCTATAAAGTTGGTGAATCACCGATGTTTATTTATTTTTAATTTCCATTTTTTTTTACATTCACACTTTTTTAAAGGTGGCACTTGTGTATGTTGCTTTTCAATGTAAACAATTATTGGGTGGAAGCAAAAAACAACAACAATACAAAATGTAAACAAACTTGTTTTTAATTATATATTATAAATCTTACTAATAGTAATCAAAAATAGAAATAATAAATTAATTGTTATTATAATAATAATAGTATTTAAATGGAGAATAATGTTGATATTTATAATGAGAATGATGAAGATGATATAATTAGAAAACAACAGGCATTAAGAAGAGTATTAAGTAATAAATATATTTGGCAAGTGATAAGATCAAACTTTGATTATAGTAAGAATAATAAGAGAAGTGGTGGTAGTACTTGTACAACAGTTACTTTGACGTTTGCTCCCAAACAAAAACCATTGGTAATCAAGAGATATGCAGAAATAGATTTAAAATGGATAGCAGAGAATGGTTATTTCCACTTGATCAGAGATAAATATAAAAAACATGGTTACGATTGGCTGAGAACCAATTGTACTATGATCGCTGCTAGCAATTGCAAGCCGATTGTCAAAGGTCTCGGTCAGATAGATTCCAACTTGGTCAAAGTAATCTACTCGCTCTGTAGAGAGTTGTTCAATCTATCGTGTCACGTGATAGACGCTGCCTCGGAAATCGGAAATATCGAGTTGCTCCAATACTTTCATGGCGAGACGCGTGGTCGTGGCGGAGTCGTTAGTTACACCGACACCGCTGTCCACTTGGCAGCGATGAACGGACACTTGGATGCACTGAATTTCCTCTATCAATACGGCTACAAATACAACAGTGACAACCGACATACTATCTCCGATGGCGCTGCCAGTCGTGGACATCTCCAGGTCGTAAAGTATCTCTATGAAAACTCGATATCCGTGCCCAGTCAGAATGCTTTCATTGGCGCTGCGTTGGCCGGAAGCGAAGAGGTTCTGAGATATCTGATGGCGATCAACGGGGAGCTGGGGAGCAAGTATCTGGCGAGAATGTTTGATTGTGCTGCATCGAGCGGTAAACTTGATGTGATTAAATATTTGGGAACGATTGGAGTGGAGCCAACCGGTTCCACTGCCATTAATAGCGCGTCGGCTAACGGACACTTTGAGACGGTGTCGTACATTGATTTTCACTATCCGCGACTGACGGCAACCACCGATGCCATCGATCGCGCCGCAGCAGAGGGACATCTTCTCATAGTGAAATACCTCTACCAGTGTAGAAAAGAAGGATATACAGTGAAGGCAATCGATGCCGCTGCAACCAACGGACATTTCAATGTTGTTAAACATCTCGGACGAATCAATCGGAAGAAGTTTACAATCGTCGGACTGAATGGTGCACTGGAGAATCGACACACCGCTATCTTTAAGTACTTGGTGGAACTCAATAATATACCGATGTCGCACCACATCAGACAATTCACAAAGACGGCTGCACAGACAGGTCAACTCGATATCCTAAAGTATCTATATGAATCAACCGATAAAGACAGTAAGATTCCAACGGATACACTATTCTATGCATTACAACTAGCAGTTTCCAACTGTCAAGAAGATGTAGTTAAATACTTAATCGACAAAGTACCGGTTGACAGAACCACCAATGAAATGAATGGTATCATTGATTCTTTAATTTCTCATGGATTCAAAGAATTGGCAGAACTCATTATCGTTCATTTCTCTCATTTGAATCTTAGTCTAGCTGATCATTATAGATAATAAAATAATTCAAAGAAAAAGACAGAGTACATTTCTCTTAATATTCATTCTATCAATTAACCATACTTTATTTTTATCGATTATCATGATAATCATTTTTGTAATAATCATTGATTGATGATAATTATTATTATTTTTTGTTAGTTCTTTAAAAATTGTTGTTGTAGTTGTTGTTGTTGTTGTTGAAGGTGAGTGTTTGAAAAGTGTTGTTGGTGGTGTTGTTGTTTGTTCAAAATCATCATATTTAATACTAATGTAATAACATCTTGTCTTCCAATTCAAAATGTTATTAATGGTGGCCATTTTTGGTGTAGGACTCGGATCCACCGATCTGCTGATGCTTGGTGGTCCAGGAGGCCTGAGAAGTAGATGAGGATGGTTTCCTCTGTACTCTTCTGTTTCCATAGCTGGATTGAGAGTTGTTGTTGTTGTTGTTATTTGAGTTGGAAGAAGAAGATGATAATGATTGATGTTGTTGATTTTGTTGTTGGTGTTTGGTGTTTTGATGGTGGAAGCTGTTGTAACGTGGCAGTGGTGAAGTCGATGGCTTCATTGACTTCTCGTAGGCACGGAAGTCTTCGATCGATCTAAACTTGTTCAACAGCTGTTGGAGCTCCGGAACAATCTCGAGCTTGGTACGGTCTTTTCTGAATTTGAGGTATGCCCAGAACTTCTCGAGTCCATAGACGTAGCCGTCGTGGTAGTCCTGGAGTGTGAGCGACTGGAAGTCGTGGTAGATGTCGGCACGGTACTTCTTCTCGAGACCGTAGCTGAGGAATCTAAAGATACATTCCAATCCGTATCTAAAGTTGTGTTTGGCGTCTTCGAGAGCGACCTGTTTGAACTCGGTGTACATCTTGGTGTTGAAATGATCACGAAGGAAGTGCGACCAGAAACGGAAGAGAGTGTTCATCTCTGTCGATTGACCGATACCGAGACGCTTACGATCTTTGAGACACTTGGAACGGAACTTGTCGTATTTGTGTTGCATGAAACCATTGTCTTGGAGAAGTTCGTGCGATGGATGCTGGAAGTAAGGAATCTCCTTGCCGTCGTACGACGAGCCGGCAGCTGCCAACTTCTTGGGAAGTGGATGTGCGCTGAGCAAGTATGGTTCGCTTGGACTTGGTGTGGGAGCGGCATCCTCAGAGGTGGGAGCCATAATCCAACCGACTGGTGGTCCTTCCTTCTTGACCTTTGGTGAATAGAGACGAGTTGGTTGATCTCTAACTTTGGAGACAGCTGAATTATTGCTGCTGTTGCTATTGGTTGTAGCTGTTGTAGTTGGTTTGTTGACCTTGGTTGATGATGTCGATGTCGATGGAGCAATAGTGACAGTTGCATAGTTCTTTGGTTGTTGAACTTTCTTTCTCTTGAGATCCTGCTCGTAAAAGTAAAGACCATCGTTGATCATCGATGCGATTTCATTGGAGAATCCTTTTCTGTTGCTTGATTTTCCTTTCTTTTTATATGGCGATTGAGTGACGATAATCAATTTACTGAACAACTCGTCAAGAGTGCTTTCGTCATCCTGATCGAAATCCTCATCTTCGGATTGTTCCTCTTCAGATTGCTCGTCGCCGAAAACCTCCTTATGATCGGAATCAACCTCCTCAAAAGTAGATGATTCATTCTCGTCCTCTTCCTCTTCTTGCTCTTGTTCTTCCTCAGATACTATTCTCTTATCGAAATCTCTACGTTCCTTACTAAAGAAATCGGGTGATGCGTTGTTGTTGTTGGCAGCTGGACTGTTTACTTCCGATTCGTGTTCGTCATTATCTTGATCTTCATCTTCAAGAGCAAACATCGGTTCCTCTTGAGCGAGATTCTTGATGGAGTCATCAATCGATTGATCTCTCTTGAGTGGCAGGTTGTGTTTCTTCGAGGTGACAGTCACCCATCCGCCATTCTCGTCGGGTGTTGGCACCGGTGTTGGTTCCAACTCGACTCTCGACAATCCATATTGGAATCCTCGCTTCATATCGTCGGTCAGGATCCACATGGTACGCTTCTCACTCGCCAAACGAATGGCAGTGTTGTCCTCGTTCAACTCGACGACCTCAGACAGCGCAACACTCTCCACGATATCCTTCATATCGAACGACTTCATACGGTTGAACTTTGAGATAAATGATAAAGCAATCCATCCATTCTCATCCATATTACATCTAAGATATACATCACGACATAGATTTTCAATACTAAAATAAAAATTAACTTTAGGAAAAGTGAAGAAAAACAAAAAAACTATTAATAATTTGTTTGAAAAAAAGACGGCAATTAACTAAACTAATTATACTTACATTTGTTGAATGATTAAATCATTGATGGTAGGAGTATTAATTGATTCTTCTTGATTATTGTTGTTGTTGTTGTTGTTATTGATTGTTTGTTCTTTTGGTACTTTTTGACCAAAGAACTTTCCAATCTTTTGATTATTTATTGTTGTTGTTGATGAAGATTCCATTTCTAAAATTATATGTCCACTAACGTTATTCCTACACAATAATGAATTAACTAACTAAATAATTAACTTATTACTTTATTATACAAAAAAATATATAAATAATATAAAATATTAAAAAAATAATATATATAAAAAATAAAGAAAAACAAAAGAAAAAAAAATAACTTTATTGTTTATCTAAAAAAATAAATAACATAAACAATATTGACTACTTTTAAGATTTTAAAATCAATTAAAACTTATTTCTCTAAATGAATATATTTTGTGAAGTGCACTTTGAAACTGTCGAATTCGTTTTGTTTTGTTGTCTTTTGATGATGTGCTATGTATCTGATTGACTGGTTGTGTGTGTGTTGTTGTATTTTAATAATTTTTTTAAATTCTTTTAAAAGAATAATATTATATGATAATCTATTATATTATAAACTATATAACTATATAATAATATATAAGTTGTATTATAATTATAAAGATATCTATAGATACTATCTTAATGGGCGAAATTAAGCCTCTGAAATGAAAAAAAATTATGAGAATCAACTTACTGTTTTTAGTCATTTTATTACTCTTTGGTCAAAAAACCCAAAAAATTTAATATAAAAAAAATAAAAATCAAATTTAATTAAATTTTAAAAAAAAATTTGGGTAAGGGATTTCGTAATTTATATGATCATTTGCAATCATTTTTATTTTTTTTAAATATTTATTAAATCTTTTTTTAATTTGTTTGTGAAATTAATGATTAATAATAATGTTTCAACAATGGATGAAAATTTTTAATCAAATGAAAGAAAAAATTTCTAAAATTAATTATTTTTAAATAAATTAGATTAATATTTGGAAAACTCTTAAACTCTTGATTTAATATTTAAAAAAAAGATTCTTACTTTCTGTGCTTTTTGAAAAGATATTTAAAATCAATCGATGGTAATGGTATTGGAATTGTGGTGTTTGTTATTTGATCAATTAAAAATCTTCACATATTGAAGATATTGGAAGTAATTGTTATTTTTTTGCTACTACTAATATAGTTTTTAACATTGCGAAGTGGTGGTACTGTTATTTTGATTGAATTGCAATTGTTTCCATTCCTAAAAGGTTATAACCTTTCCCCAATACCTTTTCAAAATAAGATCTGGATTTTTCTTTTTCTTTTGGTTTTGGTTTTTTTTTAAATTTCATCAGGGCACTCAATGTTATGATCACTGAACCATTTTCAAATCACAACAAACACTGTTATGCATCCCGTAAATAATTATCAATGGTTTCAACCCGATAAATAGTATCTTTCTCTATTCTTAAATTTCTTTTTTCTTTTATTTTTGGTACGGAAGACAAACTATAAATAATGGGTTAACCAACTCCTCAATATTAAACAATTCTTGTTTTTATTTTAAATTGTACATATTTATCTATCTCTATCTTTATTTATTTTGAAATGAAATTATTTATTACATTATTATTGTGTATATTATCATTTGCAAGTGTTTCAAACTCAACCACTGCAGATTTAACTAAAATCTATGGTATATGGCATTGTGGTCTTGACTATTGTCTGTGGCATCAAGAGGTACCTATTTCCGAGTTTGATTGGATTGTCGACCGTGGCGATGGCAAACCATCGTTCAACTTGTTGGTATTTGCATTCCTCAATCCAGTAAAGGTTCTTCAAGAGGGTTTGGACGCCGTTCCCAAAGCAATCAATCACTCGACAGTCCAGTATCTCCAATCGAAGGGTATCAGTGTTCAATTCTCCATTGGTGGTGCCACCTGGGTAGGTGCATGGAATACCGCTCTCTCTACAGATCCCGTAACCCTCGCCAAAAACGCAGCACTCATTGCACTCAACTACTCAGTGGGAATCGAAATCGACTACGAAGGTGCCAAGTCGGTGCCATTGATCGACACCTTTGTTTCGACATACCGTCAGTTGATTCCAGCGAATTCCACCAACTCTGACAGTGCCCTGCTAACCGTAGATACCGGTGCCGGAACTGGATACCTCACTGAAGTCTCAGAGTATGCTTCGAAATGGTTGGCTGCCGGTCAGATCGATTGGATCAATGCAATGGTTGGCAGCGGTCCTTACACCTCAATTGATCAAGCGATTCCCTACTGGGAGCAACACCTTCATGGTCAAGGCAAGAAAGTTGCACCAATCCAACCATCACAGCTCGTTGTCAATCTCTATAGTTGCGACGGTTCGCCAATCTGTAACACCTACCAAAATACCGTTTTACAAGGTGCAATCGACTGGGTCACTTCCAACTCTACTCGTGGAATCAATTTCTGGGCTGCTGGATGTCAAGGTCCAAACCAATGTTGTGATAATTGTTCAGGTATTGAACAAGGTTCACAAGCATTCTTGGGAAATTAAATAAAAAAAATTTGCCACAGAGTTTCTAAAAATTTGATTCACATCTATTAATATAATATATATTTAGAATCATATCTTTAGTCAAGCAAGAAGATGTTAACTGCTCCTCACAAAGGTAGTTGTATGCTTGCAGGTGTTGAAGAACCTCTTTCCTTTGGATATTGGTTTCTATTTTGATAGCATCTGTCAGATTTATAATATTAACTGTTCTATTCTCTGTTAGAAAACCTGAGATTAACTCTTTTGTATCATAATTGATTGGTAACCCTATATAGCTAGTTTGATGAGAAAATCGAAGAAATAATAAACCAACGATGTGATTCATCTATAATACTATTGTTAACTCTATCTTTTATCTTTTCAAACACGTCTAAATGTTGTTTAGTTTGGTTGATGTATTGCGTAAGTTGAACCTTTTGCCAATAACATTTCATATAATTTTGATATTTTGATGAAAAAAACTTTTACTCATTCAATTATTATTTAAAATAGATTTTAACTAAAATCACATATTTCTAAAACATTAAAGTTCCTTTTTGTTAATTTATTTTATTTTATTATCGACAATTCCAATGACATCAAGAAAATTCTTAAATGATCATATTTTTAGTGATCACCAAAAAAAGTTTTGAAGAGAAAAGGCTTTATTTTCAAAAATGAATCGGTAATTAATTAAATCTAATAATTTATTTAACAATAGGTTGTTGTTTCTTTTGTCACACAACAACAAAATAAAAATGATCATTTTAATTCCAATAAATTATAAATATATATAAAGTTCCCCCCAAAGAAATGGGGCACCACTTTTCAAAATACTTTTTTTTGTAACATTAAAAAAATTAATAATAATATCTTATTTTTATTTTTGCTTTTATAGATTTATTCTTAAGAGATATAGATAGATAGATAGGATATTGATATAATATATATTTATGTAAAAAATAATGTATCAATATAATCTTAATATATCTAATATCATTTTATTATTGGGTATATTTTCAATTGTCATTGTAACAACAACATCAGCTGCATCATCAATAAAATCGGTAGATGCGAAAACTGCAATAATAAATAACAATAACAATAGAAATGGTAATAACAGTGTAGAAATATACTTTAATAGTGAAATAGATTGTGGAGAGATTGGTATTTGTCGATTTGAAAATGCGAGTTTGTGGCGTGGCGGCGTCGTTCCGTCCATTGGCAACGTGGCAATCATCGACTATACAACACCGAACAGCAGTCTGCATAAACAATATATTGTAGTTGATCGTTTCTCCTCTAATAGCAATACATCGATATCGACACTGGCGGTTTCATCGATATCGGTTGTCGGTGATGTCACTCTGTTCGTTGTGAACAACGAGACACAGGCGTCGAGCATCGACTTGGCATCGGGAGCAACACTCGAACTTCAAGACAACACAATCGTCAGAGCGACCAATATAACAATCGATGCAAACAGCACGCTATTGGTATACGAAGGTGGTTCGTTGTTTGTCGACAACCTGCACGTCGACAACCAGGCGCCCGACCCCGTCTCGCTTGGCACGTGGAGTGCGATGACAGTCGAACAATCGCTATCTGCACCGCTAATAACAATCGGTACGAATTCAATGTTGACTCTCACAGGAACAGCCAAGATCACTCAGAAACTAGCAATGGATCCAACGGCGACACTGGTTCTCAGTCACTTTGTCGACTTGTATGTTGGTGGCGCGTCACAGTTGTCAGAGATGAGCGGTACCCTCTGGAAAGACAGTATCATCCAACTCGACAACACAGTAAGCATCAACAACTTGAACATTCAACAGAATACAAGCAATAGCGGTAGCAGTACAATGTCGTTGGTAATAGAGATCGTCGGTGAAGACATCACCTTTGGCACTGCCAGTATCAACAATACCGATATCTACATTGCACCGAATGCGTCACTCACCGTTTTGAATCAATGTCAAGTCGGACCACTCGGTGGCATTAGCATAGACGGCTATCTCTACGCCGAGCCAAACAGCAACAACGCAAAGACATCGGTTGTTGTCGGTACCGCTGGACTAGTGCTAAAGTCACACTCATCGAAATTCTATGCCGGTGCATCGGTTGTTGGTGACGTCTTCCTGGAGAACGGCACACTCACTGTCAACCAAACTACACTGACCGGTTCACTCTACCACGAGGGTGGAGTGCTGCAACTGGCCAACGAGAACAACTACTTCAACATCTCGTCAAACTACACACAGAGCTCGGACAGATCCAACCTCTACATGAAGAACATCGGTGTACTGCCCGGTGTCAACGTAACGTTCATCACAGTCACCGGTGACGTCGTACTCGAAGGTGGTCTCTACTTCTCCGTTGACGCAGCAATAACACCATCGACATCGATTAACCTTATAGGTGCAAAACAAATAGAAGGAAAGGTAAGTTAAGTTAACAGCTGTTAGTTTATACTCACTCTGTAGACAACTTATTAACAATCGGTTTTTCTACTTTGTAGTTTGAAGTTACACAGGTATTGAATGGAGGTGTTAGTAATCGTGCATATCAAACTATATATTATGAGAAGATGGTTACTATCAAGTTTAACAAAGAAGATGCACCAGATCTTGCACTTTGGAAGATATTTGTCATTATTCTAGGTGCGATCGGTGGAATATTCATTGGATCGTTCATTATCATCAAGATTGTTAGAGCTTGCAAATCAAATAACACCGCCGATAACAAAGATAATTACTCACAGCTATCGGATTCAAGTAGAGAATAATTAGATAAAATTAACCTTTATCTATTATTACTACTTTTAATTTCAAATGTATATCTATCCATCTAATCAAAACAAAACATAACAAACTATTTAAATCCGATTATTATTATTATTATTATTTATTCAAACCTAAATACAATAACTAAACTAAACCAAACCAATTCACCTTAGTTACTAGTTATTTTTATTTGATCACTATTTAAATTTAATAGTGCAAATCTTATAGCTAACAAACTATTAATTTATAAAACATATAACAAATAAACTCCAAATAAACAAACCCCCAACAATATCTTTTTTTTAAAAAAAAAACAAAAAAATATCTGTTCTTCCTAGCCTATGATTTCATTAATGTGTTTTAAGACATTAAAATGTTTAATTAGTAATTACATGATCATTGATATTTATACGAATTCGTTAAATTAAGATATTTAATGAAATGTAACCAGGTCATTTATTTTTAATTAATAATTAAGATGTTAAGAAAGAAGTGTTTGTAAAGATGTTTGTTCTATCATTCTATGACAACACCAAGTATAAATCATTATTGGAATAATAAAAAAGTTGTAAAATTAAAAGTAAAGAGTAAAAGAGAAAAACTATTACATAGATATTTCATGATATTTTTCTTAAGAAAAATAAGAGAGATAGGTTGAAAAAAATTTTAAATGTCGTTTTTGGTATTGGAACTGAAATTATTAAGATAATAATATAATTTAATTCTATTTATTTATTCCATCGTTGATCAGATTTTCCCAATAGAACGTAGATCAATCTAAAAATAAGTGGTTTCATGATTTTTTATTGTTTTTTGCTGATGTTTAAGTTGAACTATCTATCGAATGTTCAAAAAGGATCCAATAGTATTTGTAGAATCGCTCTGATGGAATATTCTATCATAGCACCAGAACTGTTAATCTTATCATGAGGAGTTATGAAAACTCCATCATCTATTCAAAATTCACAATGATCTTATGTTGTCACCCAACGGGGGGTTTTTTCAAGAAAAATCTATTTTATTTTTTTGCACATTGTTCCCATTCTTCTGGTGTTAATGGTCTTGAATCTGTCAAAAAAAACAACAAAAACAAAAAAAAATATCCAAAAAAGCAAGTATTCTGACACTATGAAACTGGTTCCATCGAGGCATTGTTATTGTTTTTTTTTTTTTTTTTTTTTTTTTATTAATTTTGAAAAAACAATGCTTTCAAAAAAAAAAAAAAAAAAAATCAAGGATATAAAAAGATTTCTTAAGAAAACAATCATATCATATCTTATATTTATTTCATCACAACACTACACTATTCCTATTTTACATATTAGATTGAAAATATAATTAATAATTGTTTTAAAAATTTATAACTTTTTAAAATTTGTTTTGATAAAAAAATAAAAACTCATCACTTATTTAAAACACTCACACACAATCAATAAGTGGATATCCCAAAAAAATAAAAGGACACATAATTAGTTAGTCGCGGAAATAGTCTTATTAATGTGGATTTGTTAAAAAACAAAAAAAAAAACCGAGATAATTTTCAATACATAGCATACTATTTTTAAATATTATTTAAATTTCTTTTCATAGTTGACTTTAAAAAGAAAATCAATACTTTTTCAATAACATATACATATAAACATATATAAATATGAATACTTTTCATAAATTAAGTATTCTAATTTTATCAATAGTTTTTTTAATTGTTGGTACAAATGGTATGTTAAAAATTAATTTATCAGGTTTCTTAGAAAAAAAAAATTAAACATTTTCCTAATTTCTTATTTGAAAATGTTAATTAAAAATAGCATTGCTGAGTGAACCAATTGTTATGGACCAAAACACTGGATTCCAATTACAATGGGAAATAGACAATGGTACTATTACTTTTGCAGTGTCAGCCAATGTTCAAGCCTGGATTGCAATTGGTTGGCATACCTATGGTGATACCCAACCAAAGGCTATGGTGGGTGCCGATTTTGTTGTTGCAACATTCGGTGGTCAAGCCAATGTTCAAGTCTGGGATATGGTTTCCACACCGGGCGGTGGACCACCTCCAATCAACGATACAAGCAGTGCCGTCAACGGTACCTACGATATCCTCTCGTACAGTGGTTTCCAAACCTCTGATTATTCCTATTTCATTTTCTCGAGAAAGTTGGTCACCGGTGACAAAGCTGGTGATAACGACATCGTTGTTGGTCCAGCCGGTTTGGATGTAGTTTGGGCACACGGTAGCAGCAACGACTGGGCCGGTCACGGCTATGGTAATGCCGGACGTCAAACCATCGATTTGGGAACCGGTAGCACTCCACCCCAACAACCAGATTGGTTCGGATATCACGTCGGATTTATGTTCTTCACTTTCGCAGTGTTGATGCCATTCGGTATTTTCGTTGCTCGTTACCTCAAGGAGTCACATATGTGGTGGTTCCCAATTCACATTTTCGTTCAAGTTCTCGGCTTGATTTTCACAATCATTGGTTTGGCAATGGCTCTCAAGATGGTCGGTGGAATCAGTATGGCAACTAACCATGCTATTCTAGGTACTACCACTCTCTGTTTATTCTATATTTCTATTTTCTTGGGTGCCACTTCGCATTTCATGTGGAATCCACAAAGAGAAAAGACACCACTTTTCCCAGATATCATCCATTGGATTGGTGGACGTCTCACATTGGTATTTGGTTTCGTCACTATCATTCTCGGTATGCTCTTGGCACAAATCTCACAGGGTATCATTGTTGTTTTCGGTATAACATTTGCCTCCTATTTCGTAATCTTTGGTTACATTGAATTTTACAAATGGAAATGGCCAACCAAGCCAGATGGATACCATTTAGTCAATGGTAGTTTCTAAATTTAATTAAAAATTGTACAAAAAAATAAAATAAACCAAAATAAAATAAAAATATATTTATTATTATTTAAATAAACAATAACTTTGCTTTACTTGGAAAACTATTTATTAATTAATTAGGTCGGTTGAATATTATTTCTCATTGTAACTTAATAAATCAAAACAAATTCAATTTAGTTTGATTAGAAATTTTGATTTTCATTAAAAGTTAGATTCAGAAAAGAGTCTAAGAGTTTCTAAAGATTCTGATCCATAACTTCATTTTAAACATTCTTGGAAATCCTTACCACATATAAAAATAATAATTATTATTTTTATTGGTTTTTTAATTGGTTAAAGTTTTGGCGCAATATTAAGTTTAATTAACACACAGTGTGTATGCAAAAAAATTCAAATAATTTTTTATGGTTAGTTTTGCTTCCGGAAGAGAGTTGTGTGGTTTATATGATCGTTCTATTATTCTATTTATAAGTTGTATATATCTATAGTTGTGTACATATGTATGGTTAAAATTTAAAAATAGTTCATTTCGAGAAAGTGTTGCGAAACAGCTGTTAGCACTACTAGCATAATAACCTAAACCTATCAATCACTTAAGTGGCTGTTGATTGATTTTCCAATATGGTTCGCATCGATTGGATAAAGAAAATAAAAATAAATCTTCCTTGTACCAAATATTTTACTTAATGATAATTATGATAAAAATAATATTATTATGATCTTTGTAAGTTATTCAATTTATTTTTTATCTTTGAATAAATTAATAATACAAGCAAACAACAAAACAAATCTCTTTTATATTTAATTTTATTGTTATTTCATACTAATATTAGTATTTTACCAAAAATGATCAAAAATAATAATTTTTTAATATTTTTAGTAATATTATTTATAAATATAAATAAAATAAATGGTAAGTAGGAGTTTGTTTTATCTTTTTAAAAAAAATCATTTAATTATTATTAATTAATTATATCTTAAAAAAAAAAAGGTATTTTTAATACCCCAAATATTTTAGATAAGAAATCTGGATTCCAAATCCAATGGGAGAATATAAATGGAACTGTAACATTTGTGGTATCTGCTAATGTTCTGTCATGGATAGGAATTGGTTTGAAAATTGGACCAGATCACAAATTTCATCAATCAGCAGGAATCGATTATGTAATAGCCACCTTTGATAAAAATGGATGCCAAGTAAACGATATGTATCTACAGGGTGGAGATCTTCTACCAATAAACGACACAGACATTCTCAACGGTAGAAACGATATTATCTCATCGTCGTGTTTCCAAACCGCTGGTTATTCAACTTTTATATTCTCAAGAAAGCTGGAAACTGTTGACTTGGTAGCTGACAATGATTTAGTGTTTGGAGCGGAAGGTAGTAATGATCTAATTTGGGTCTATGGTAAGAATAATACATATCCAACAGTTGGTTTCGATTGTGTTCAAGGATTGGTTCCAAATTTCGCAGCACCCAAAGTCATGACCTCGCCAGGACCAAACTACTTTAGTTATCATGTTGGGTTTATGTTTGCTGCATTCGCTGGACTCTTACCACTTGGAATCTTTGTAGCCAGATATCTTAGGGATTCACAGAAATGGTGGTTCCCAGTTCACATCTTCCTACAGTTGACAGGAATGATCTTTACATTCATCGGTATTGCAATGGCCGTGAAGATGGTGGGAGGTGTCAGTTTGGATAACAATCACGCCATTCTAGGTACAACCACTCTCTGTCTATTCTATATCTCAATAGTTTTAGGTGCCACATCTCATTTCAATTGGAATCCAAAGAGAAAGAGTACACCGATCTTCCCAGACATTATACATTGGCTAGGCGGACATCTCACTCTTATCTTTGGATTTGTAACGATCATTCTTGGAATGTTACAGGTCAAAGTTGGACAAGGTATAATCGTGGTGTTTGGATTAACATTTGCAACAATTGTTGTCGCATGTTTAATTATTGAACTGTATAAATGGAAATTCCAATCCAAACCCAAAGAAAATATAGAATTGAAGAGATCAGAATATGAATAAAAAAATAAACAAATTGTAATATTAAATTTTAATTAATAGTTTATTTGTAAAAAATTAAAAAAAAATATAAATCTTATTTTAATTTCATTAGACTGAAATTTGATCAAAAAAAAAGCTGAAGTGTGAACCTCTTCTAATTTACTTTCTTCAAAATTTCTTTTAAAATTTTAAAGTTTAATTAAAATTGTAAAATGAAGACAATATTATCATTATTATTAAGTAAATACAAGTAATAACATATTTGTTAAGTTATTACTTTAGAATAAATAGTTTAAAAATGTCAGATCTACAACAACAACAATCATATAAAAGAACAGATGTATTAAAGGGTCATGTTCCTGATGATGTTATCGCTTTTACTCTTGAGAATGTATTCTCGAAAGAAGAATGTCAAGAATGGATTGCTTTGACAGGTAGAGTATAACAGATATTAAATAGATCATCTTATTATTTACGTTAATATTTATACTAACTTTAAATGATGATATATTTATTAATCGAAACACACAGAGAAACAAGGATATGAACCTGCATTGGTCAATATTGGATATGGTAGACAGGCACTAATGACCGATGTTAGAAACAACGATAGATGTATTATAGATAGCGAAGAGATGGCCAATAAAATATTCGAGAGAATCAAACACTTGTTGCCAGCTGTAATCAAAAACAATAATATGATTGAACTAAATGAAAGACTACGTTTTCTTCGATACGTTGGAAAGGATCAAAAGTTTGAGCCTCATGAAGATGGAACATACCTACGAACTGACGGACCAAAAAAAGGAGATCGTTCATTGGTTACATTGCAACTTTACTTGAATGATCCCGAGGAAGGTGGTGCGACAACGTTTTTTGTTGGATCAGGCTGGGACGATGAAAATCGAGTTCCAGTAAACCCGAAAGCCGGTATGGTTCTTGTTTTCCAGCATAGACTCCTCCACGAAGGAAGTCCATGTACAAAAGGTATTAAATATGTAATGAGAACTGACATTATGTATAGAAGACAACAACAACCCAAATAAATAATAAAATAAAAACATCAACAACATTATTTTAAATAATAATAATAACTTTAATTATTTGTTTGTTAGAACATATTTATAAAATATATATTAAACGATGTAAAAAATAGATTACCCACTGCAACACTGTCCAAAATTAATCCAATCACAATCAGAAAAAATAAATTTCTTCCCCAATTTCATCTATATAACAATTTTTCAAATATCTGATAGTATGGAGGTACCACATCAATCGGAAAAGATAAATCTGAATCTCTACAATGCAAATTACACATAGTTGTATATATTATTTTATTTTTACTCCTATATCAAAAAGAGGAATATCATTAATTTTCCCCAAGAAGATTTTATTGATCCCAGGTATGTGATAGTAACTGGTTAGCAGGCAATTTAAAATAATTTAATAAATAATTTTCTTTCAAAAACTCTTTGAAGTATAAATATTATAATAATTATTCAAAGAGAAAAAATGTTTATTAACAAATATTAAAAGATTGTTCATAGTTCTATTATTATGTTTTTTCATTTCCTTTTCAAAAGGATGTTTTTATTCTAAAAAGATTTTTGATATTAGTATCCCAAATCAAATACTACATAAAGATTTAAAGGTTGGATAGATATATAATTCTAATTAAAAAAAATTCCACTTATACTAATCAATATTCTTTCAAAGTTTGTCGTTTCACAAATTTAAAATGGGTGATCCTAGAATCATCTCAAAATTCTTGTCTATACTTTGCAAAACCATATTGTTATTCTCTACGATAGCTTTGAGATCATCCATCATCTTGACTTGTTTGTCTAAGAGAGCTTGGAAAGCATCAATCAGTTTGTCAAACTTGGACTCTGTCAAAATGTTACCGGGACAGTTGTTAGTAACAAGAACTCCCTTAAGGGGCGTCAAAAATAATCTAGTTAAAGTGGCTGCAAACTTTAAACATAAAAAACTTAAAAAAAAGGAGAGCTGTAACAAATAGTATTCTATTATCATATAATATATGATTGGTGCATGAAAGAGGTGTCATCTTTATAGATACCATAATGAATGTGATGATAGAGGAGAAGGAAGAGTAAAGATAGATATATAGGTGTATTTTATTGAAAGAGGGTAATAATGTATGTATGTATGTATGTATGTATGTATGTGTGAATGTGAAATAGAATATAGTAGGGAGAGATATTTAAAGATAATGGTGATTAAACTGATTGAAATGAAAGGAAATGTCGAAGATTTTGATATAATAGTGTTACCTATTTGTTGTTGTTGTTGTTGAGGTCGTTGTGTGGCAATCGCTGCAAGAAGGTCCATAGCATCGGATAATCTAAATGAGCATGGTTTTTCCAATAGTATCTCTCTTGTAAGATCAAAGAGGTGTCTGCCAGCAATTCCGGCTTCGAACAAAGTATTGCCAATGCTATTGTTGTTAAGGTCAAGTGAGTTAATCCAATCTCTTACTTGCTCTTTGGTTGAGTTAACTGTGATTTGGTGTGTTGAAGAGGTAGAAGAAGTTGTTGTCGTTGTTGTTAGTTGAGACATGATTGAAATGAGATTGGATATATGTGATTTAAGGTATAATACGATAAGAATTAGAAGAATTAGAATGTATATGTAATATATGTACAGGAAAAAGTTGAAATAAATAATAATATGTGTATGCTTAAATAAATAGTGTAAAAGCAATAGAAATGAAACATGTTTGTATTTGAGAACAGAACTTCGTGTTATATTTCTAAGTTGGGACCATTCAATATTGCAGTATTCACACCGCGACACTCAAAAAAAAAGTCGAATATTTTTAACAATACGAACCTCCGTTTGCAATAAATACTGAATATTCAACCTATTGTTTAACAAATAGACCATATATATCAATTTCACTTTTATTTCTACCTTCATTACTATAATATAGAAGAAAGAAGAACATTAATAAAATCGAAACTATAAATACAAGTTAAAAATATTACTTTATATCAAATATCTGTTGACAAGTATCAGCTACAGTTTGATCAATTAACTTGTATTGTTTTCTTTGTTTTAATTTCGCAATTTCGTCGTCTATTTAAATCCATCAAACATTGAACATTACCCAAGAGAGTTGAATAAGAATGTCAATAAAGACAAATTCAATGGAATGAAGTCTGGATTCCTCTATGTCGAGTTCACAGTCTCCACAAGATCAGAAATAGTTGTACAAAAAAGCTCCACTCATATTTGAACATACCGAGTCATTCTTCGTTCATTTCTTTGACCTATATGGAATATCATAAGAAAATAAAACAAAACAAAGTTGGAAATTAATAACAACATTCATTTAATTTGAGCTATAATAGTTTTTAATTTTATTTATTTCTATAATGTTATTATTTATTTATCTTGGTGTTTTCCGTTGATGGGTGGGTTAATGATGCTTGGTGGTTGAGTAACATTCAAACGAATTGGGATTTGCTTCTCTGGTATCTTCTTGTTGTAGTGTCCACGCTGTGTTTGCGGTGCCAACGGTTGAACGGGTTGAGGTGGTGGTGGTTTCGGTGGATCCACCTGATAGTTGGGATAGGTAAGACAATAGTCATCGGGTGGCAACAATATACCAAACTTTTGTGGAATTGGTGGAAGTGGTATCTTATTCTTTTCTTCACTAATAGATAATAATAACTAGAGACGTGTGTCGATCGTGTTGTTAATATATTATAATTTAACAATTAATGATGTTATTAAATAACAATAAACATACTTCTCTAGGTGGTGGTTGTGTAAATGAAAAGTTTACACGTGATTGAATCGAGAGTCTAATGTCAGAGATATCAATATCCGATCTACCAGAGTGATCACTGTATGCAACTGAATCTTGTAATACTTCATATACATATTCTAAGTGAAAAATAATAAATTGGGTTAGTTAACTTAACTTAACTTTACTTAACTTCTGCTGCTGCTGCTGGTGAGTGATTGATTGATTGATTGATTATTGTTTATTATAGTAGAACTTACTAAACATAAACTCTAATAGCTGATTGACAACTCTTGGATCGTGTGCTTGAACACCCATTGTTTTAAGGATGTTCTTGATGACTCTGGCATCTCTTGGTTCATCCAAGTTGGTTTGTGTAATATCGATATCCTCTTTATTGGAGACAAGATATGCTGGTGTTTGGTCATCTTGTATTGTCTGTGTGAGAGATGCCAGTGTTTTCGGTAGAATCTTGCCTTGACCGCTACCACCATGATCATCTGCAGTAGTATTCATTGCATCGCCACTGATTTGATTATCTGGTGTTTTAGGTGCAGTACTACTACTTGCTGTACTTGTAGAAGTAGTAGTAGTAGTAGTTGTTGTTGTAGATGAACTATCAATATCCATCATATCTTTATCTGTTGTTGTTGTTGCAGCTGTTGTTGCCGTTGTTTTACTATCCTTCTCTTTATTTTCATTATCTTTTACTTCTTTTTCTTCTTTTTCTACTTTTTCTTCTTTTTTCTTTATCTTTTTCATTCTCTTTATTACTAATACTACTATCATTATTTTTATTACTATCTACAATTTCATCTTTAACAACATCTAAACTACTGTCTTTTACTATTTCTTTTTCTTTTTCTTTTTTCAGCTTCATTTTGTGTAGTGGTAGTATCAGTAGTATTACTACTATTATCATTTTTTGAAACTGATTGTGAATCTTCTTTATTATTATTATTATTATCTATATCTACATTTGATTCTTTTGTTTTATCAGTTTCATTCGACAAAGATGAATCTTTCTCTGTTTCTGTTGTATTATTACTCTCTTTCTCTATATTTTCTGTTGATGCTGCTGTTGTAGTAGTTGTTTTTTTAGAATCATCATCATTAGATGTATCTGTCATAACAACATCGTCTGACATTCTTATTATATCTTTATCTTTAATATTATATAATAACTATTTCCACTAAATTGTTTGATGTCCGCTTTGTTTTTTTTTTTTTTTTTTTTTTTTTTTCAAATTCAGAGTGTAATATTTATTACCCGCCTAAATCAATATCACATTGTTGTTAGATATATATCTTATCTTTTTATTATTATTGTTATTTTTATGATTTATATATATTTTATTATTTTATAGATTGATTATTAATTTGTGAATAATATATATATTTAAAAATTATGGATGAAGGAGATGATACTAGTAGTGATAGAATATCAGTGAGTCAAACTTCATCTATAAGTACAGCATCTCAGATTTTGGATGCTAAACAAACGGAAGAGTTGGTTAATGATTTGGATAAAGATGAATTAACGATCATTCCTCATCCTGTGCCACCGGTAAAGATCGCTGCCATCGACAAGGAATCGGTGCATCTCATTTGCAGTGGTCAGGTGATTTTCGATTTGTCGGTGGCCACCAAGGAGCTGGTCGAAAACAGCTTGGATGCCGGTGCCACAAAGATAGAGGTTCGTCTCAAAGAGTATGGCGAGGAGTCGATCGAGGTCATCGATAATGGCAGTGGTGTCGAACCACACAACTTTGCTGCACTCACGCTGAAACACCACACTTCGAAGATCCAGGAGTTCAACGACCTCCAATCGGTCACCTCTTTTGGATTCCGTGGCGAGGCACTCAGTTCGTTGTGTGCACTGGCCGATGTCACCATTGTGACGAGAGCGGCATCCGCTCCCACTGCAACCAAGTTGATCTACGACCAGAATGGCGCGATCGTTTCTCAGACGTCGGTGGCGCGCGAAGTCGGAACGACGGTGACGCTCACCTCGCCATTCCGGAAGATGCCGGTGCGTCACCAAGAACTAAAGAGAAATCTCAAGCGTGAATACTCAAAGATTCAGCTGGTGTTGCAAACCTATGCGGTTATCTCGGTTGGTGTTCGGCTGGTGGTGTATCATCAGCCATCGAAGGGGCCGCGAACCCCGGTTTTGTCGACCGAGGGCAAGCCGTCGTTGCGCGACAACGTCTCAGCGGTGTTTGGCGGAAAGACATCGGCGGTTCTCGACAGCTTTGCTGCGAGTGACGAGACATTCACGGTGGAAGGATTGATATCAAAGGTTGGCGCCAATGGCGGTGCTGGCTCGTCCGTCAATTCGGCGAGTGGCAACAGCGCGTCGAGGAACAGCGGAGACCGACAGTTTGTCTACTTGAATAAACGACCGATTGAAATGAACACACTAACCAAAGTTATCAATGGATTGTATCAAACTTTCTGTAAGAAAGGCAGCTATCCAATGATATTCCTCAATGTTATTGCTGATCCCACTACCTATGATGTCAATGTGACACCCGACAAACGAAAAGTATTCCTACAGAAAGAGTTACAATTGGTCAATTTGGTTAAAGACAAACTCAAATCGACTTGGGAGAGTGCACAATCATCTTTTGACATATCATCTAGCAACATGAATGAACTACAGACATTTAGCGTCATTCAGAAATCATCTAAAACAGCACCATCATCATCATCAACAACAACAACAACAACAAATATATTAACTACAAAACCAACAACAACTTTACCAACCACCTCAACAACAACAACAACTACAACTTCCTCAACTACCAATAATTTACATGATGATGATTTTTCATATAAACAACCAAAAGAAGTAGAAGGAAAAGGTTATCCAGACGACGATTTTATAAATAGTAATAATAAGAGAGCTTTACCACCTTCAAATAGCAATAATAATAATATAATTAAACCAATTACGAGAACAAAACCTACATCTACATCCCCAACAACAGCAAATAATAACAATTCAAAACAATCTGCACCTGGAACTACTTTTGTTTCGAATGTTAGAGATTCAAAAGACAATCCAATAACGAAACCTGTATTGATATTTCCAAAGACAGATGATAATAATATCATTGGAAACATAGTAGACGATGAAGGATTCAAACAAAAGAATGTAAAGACCAACGATATCACACTGCCACTCAAGTTTGACAATCTTGTGGAATCTTATCTCATTAGGAATGGAGTATACGATGAACAAAATACACTTTATAATAACTATTGTGGTGTTAAACAAATTAATTTTGATAACAATAACAATAACAATAATCAAAATCAAAATCATAATAATGGTGGTGGATGTAATGATAAACATTGTTTCAAATCAACGGTATCTGAATTCCCACCAAGGAAGAAAAAAGATGATACCACCGGTTATAATGACTCGAATGCTCAGTCAGAGTTGACCAGGTTCTTCAAGAAAGAGTACTTCAAGGATATGTCGATCATCGGTCAATTCAACAAAGGCTTCATCATTACACGTCTGGGGATGGACCTATTCATTATCGATCAGCATGCAGCCGACGAGAAATACAACTACGAATCACTGCAAAAGTCACATGTTATCAGCTCACAACCCTATATCAAACCGATTTCATTCAACCTAACGGTGGACGACGAATCAATAATCATCGATCATATCTCCATCTTCAAGAAGAACGGTTTCGAATTTCAAATCGATGAAGCTGCACCGCCCAAGTACAAAGTTAAACTAACTGCATTTCCACATAGTAACAAGACAGAGTTTGGTCCAGATGGTAACTATCAATAACATAATAATAATAATGTGAACTTTGATATTGACTAACTCATTATTGATTGATTATGTTATAGATGTATATGAATTGATTACTTTGATAAAGGATCAAGCGATGATTGGATTGGAGAATATCAGATTGAGTCGTGTAAGTGCCATGTTTGCATCGAGAGCATGTAGAAAGTCTATTATGGTGGGAACATCACTTACCGTGCCAGAGATGAAGAAAATATTGGATAATTTGTCGACGCTCGACAATCCTTGGTGTTGTCCGCACGGCAGACCAACAATGCGTCATCTCTTAGATCTCCGAGTACTCTCCACATTTATCAATACTAAATCTGAAACTTTGCAAAAACAAAAGCAACATACAACACATCAAGATGTAAAGTAATGATGATATATAGATTAGCATATATGGCATTTTAATATTATTAAAATTGTAAATAAAAAAAAAATAATGTTTAAAAACGAAACGAAAAGCAAACATAATAAACTATTTCACTACCAGCACACTCCACTCCATTCCCAGCACCACCCCGCCACAAATCTAAAATCATAAATTCCTTTTTTTGTTGATGATCAACCATGTTTATCTTTGCATCGAAAAATAAAAAATGTTTGTTTGCAAAATTGAATCATGAAAAAACACAAAAAAACAAATCGGTTTTCTTTGTATACAACTGACAGGTATGTGGCACTGAAAAATAAGGAAAAAAAGAAAAAAACAGATTTTTTGGTGCACCAAAAAGGTGGTTGTGCCACACACTAACTTACACTATCATAGTGTGCCCACAAATATAAATCTACCCAGTTTAAAAATAAATATAATTTGAGAGATTGATTTGTTGACAACAAACATCAAAAAAAAAATAATAATCAATAATCAATAATACAACCTCCAGTACCTTTTGCAATTTTTATTCACCTATAGATAGATACATAGGATTAATTCTAAGAGATAAAATAAAATAGAGTCTATAATTTAAAGATAAAATAGAATAGTTTACAACTAATAATAAATTAAATTATTAAAGTACAAGAACAGATAAACCTATAGATAGATACAAAAAGTGTGAGAAATAAGTAAGTAAAAAAGTTGTTGATTTTTTTTTGTCTGCTGTTCCTGTCTAGTTTTTAAATATCAATAATACAGCGCTGCCTTTATGATTATTTTAAAAAAAAAACAAGTGAAGCTGCTGACTTGTAGAGAATTATAATTATGATCGCGATTCAATAACATAATTACACACTCAAAAGAAACTTTTAAAAGTCATGACTTTATTATCTATCTATCTGTCTTCTTTATCAGGCATTGGCGTGGTTGGTTCACACACACATATAAATATAAAAGTTGTTTGTTGTGTGGTGTTTGAATATAGTGTTAATTTTGTCGACAAAATTAAAAAAAAAAAACAAAAAAGAAATAAATTTATCAATGTTATATAATTATCGCTGTATCATATGTATGCAGTGCAGTGAGTGTCGTTGTATTATTTGCAATGTATATATGCTTTGCTTTGAATATAGTTGGTGGTGGTGTTGTTGTTGGTGAATTAATTTAATTAAATATGTCTTGTTTTTTGTTTCTTATTTTAAATGTTGTCTTTTTGATATTAAATTATAATGTTGCAATCATTTTGTTGTCATTTTATGTTTTATTCTAATAAAATTATATAATTGTTCAGCAGATTCTTAAATAATTTGTATTTATATAGTAATATTAATATTGTTTGTATTATTTTAGTAAATTTATCAATATTTAGGCAAAGTTTAGGATTAGGTAAGATCAAACATCAAACATCATCGTCATAACTTTACATCATATATGGAGTATCAAGTTTAGTTGTTAAATCAATACAATACAATATCAATATCAAAATATCGAATCAAAATCAAATTTGATTCTATTATAAAAACAAACTCATTTGTGATACATTACAAATCAATAGATAACTACTTTTTGTAATATATGTATGTAAGGGTCTATCTATGTCAATGATAGTAAAAAATCGAATAACTGCAAAAACAGTAAAACAAATGTCAATTTTTATTACAAATTAAGATTAGTTCAAACTCTTAGATTATTGGGATCTTCAGATTGATAATGAAGAAGAAGAAGACGACGACAACGACGAAGAACACATTATATTATGCAGATTTAAAGAGTACAAGCAGCTGCTTCAGTCAGTCAAACAAACAAACAACCAAAAAATAGAAATATAAAACAAAATAGATTGGAATTAAATTATAAATGAGAAATTCATTCACCAATTTAAATTAAATATAACAAATAATAAGAATGTCGTTTTTATTTCCATCAACACAATAATATGTGGTGTGGTTAGTGTGTGTGGTGTTGATATCCAGTTTGGTTGGAGTGTGTTTATGTGTGTTTTGAAAAGTTTTTAACTATATTTATTTATATATTAATTTTAAATTTAAATCACCACTACCCCCATACTCTAATTCAACAGACACCTCTTAAATTTATGATAGATCATAATGTTCAATCTCAAATTATTAATGAATGAATGAATGAATGAATGATAAATAGATACATCACTCACGCACTCCACCACTCTAATATATATAAATATACTGTACATATTAATTTTGTTAAGTTCAAATTCAATTCAATATAACGTCCAAAAAGTAAATCAAATGAATCCAATTCAAATCATCATCATCATCATCTTATTAATTTATTGATACAACATATCTTGTTCACTTGTATTGATTGTATCTGTCAAAATCAGATTATTTTTGTTTTTTATTGTTATTTTCATTAATTAATTAAAACTCAACTCTTGATTCTCTTTCATATCAACAACAACAACAACAACTCCCTATCTATCTTTGGTTTAGTTTAAATTTTGATTCAAAATAGTTTATCTTTGTTGTTTTTTATTTTATTTTATTAAATATATAGATTTTGAAGCAAACAGTTTAATCGTGATGATTGGACATTGAATAAGTAAATGTGGATAGATATATTAAGATAAAGAAAGATAATAATCATACTAATCACTGTCGACATATGTGCGTTAGATGTTTTTGATTGATTGATTGGTTTAAACAACCATTAGAATTCCAATAATCAAATAATCAATTTCCAATCACCATATATACACATTTATTCTCGATTAATAAATAATATCAGTTAGTTCAAACATTATAACAAACAAACATTCAGTTAGTTATCACATTAAAATAATTTAATTTCAAATTATTAATAGATTTCAAAAATATCTTTATAATTTATAATTCATTATTGTATTATCACACACACACACAAACACCACTATTTCATTCTTTCTTTTGATAGATCTAATTGTAATTCCAGACTGTTAGAGATAAATCTAGAGTTATTTCTCATTCATCCTCTCCTCTGATTCTATTTTTAAAATAAAAATATTATTGTTATATGTATGTTTTGTTGAACTACTTGCTCATCATCATTTTTATTAGATCTGCTCAAAATATAATTAGCAAATAACAATAACAACAATAACAATAACAACAACAGCAAACATTACAATAACAATAATTAATTTAATGACATAATATATAAATTCAATTTCAATTTACTAATGAATACATTTTATAAATTATAGATTGACAAATTTTAATTGGTTGACTCCATTTACACATTTTCATAAAACAAACAAACAACAACAATTATATTATATTTTTTCAAATTCCAGTTGACTGTCAAAAAAAAAGAGAGTAGTTAATAATTGCATAATAATCGAGAAAAGTACAGGTTGTACAATTTAGTTAAACAATACACAAACAAATATTATTAGAGAAGAGAATAGAGGAATTAGTAGTAGTAGTAGTAGTTTTAGATAATTATTCATAGTAACAATCAGAAGAAGAAATTAAAGATATTGCAATGGATCCATTAGAACAACCAACAGGTGCTGGTGGTGACGCAGAGGAGATCAAAAGCGAAGATGCAGAGGTTCTAGAAGAGGAACCACGCAATCTCTTGATATCATTACTATCAGAGATAAAGATTGGTATGGATTTGTCTCGCGTGCCATTACCAACTTTTATATTGGAGCCGAGATCGCTACTCGAGAAGTTTTGCGATTTCATGATTCACTGCGATCAGCTTAGTGGCGTTGCCAAGCTCGACGACCCAGTGGAGCGACTCTACCAGATAACTCGTTGGTATCTGACGGGATTCGTCTATAAGCCCAAGGGTGTGAAGAAGCCGTACAACCCGATCCTCGGTGAGATATTCCGATCGAAGTGGCAATACAGCGGAACAACGGCGCATCTGATAGCAGAGCAGATCTCTCATCATCCACCCGTATCATGTATATATATTTCGAATCGAAAGGATGGCTATGCCATGACTGGAATCATTGGACCACGCTCGAAACTCATGAGAGCTTCACTGGCGGTGCTGGTAGAGGGAAGCATCACATTGCACCTCTTGGAGAGAAACGAAGAATACACATTTAATTTCCCAAACATTTTCGCACGTGGAATACTTTTTGGTACACTTTTAACAGAGATTGCTGGTAACACAACCATATCTTGTAAACAAACGAATTTAAGAGCTGATATGGATTTTAAAGCAAAAGTAAGTATTATTGATTTGATTATCATAAAAAAAAAAAACTATAAACTAACAAATCTTTAAAATAATTTATTTTAGCCATTTTTTGGTGGAGAATATAATACAGTGAGTGGAAAGATAAAAAGAAAAGATGAAGTACTTTATTCATTCTCTGGAAAATGGGATAATAGAATCGACATTACAAACACAAAGAAAAAGACAACAGAGGTATTTTGGGATTGCAAGACAGCCAAAAAGACACCAAGAATCATCAGACCAATCTCTACACAGGAAGCAAATGAATCACAACGACTTTGGACACATGTATCACAAGCAATCATCAAGAAAGATCAAAAGGAAGCAACCAACGAAAAGATTAAATTGGAAAACGAACAGAGAAACGGTGTAAAAGATAGAAAAGAGAAGGGTGTAGAATGGGAACCAAAATATTTCAAAAAGATCGGTGATAAATGGGTTTATAAATATGCAAAGTAAGTAGTAGTAATCAAAAATCATCACAAAATCAAATAATATTATTTTGGATTTATTTTGTTGTTGTTTTGTGATTGTTTTCAAAAATGAAAGATTATCTTGGAAATGTCAGAGATCACCAAATAATCAATTACTTCTTGAAAATTAAAGATGACCAACTCAAACAAACCCCAATCTATTCAAATCAAATCAAATTTAATTTCGGTATTGAAATTTAAAATTAACAAAAAAACTAACTTTGCTTTTTATTTTCAACCACCACAACAGTTTCACCCCATATGACCCTAGCGAACCGGAAGAGGTCGAGGAGAATGGTATTCTACATCTTTCAAATCTAGAAAAAGCAATTGATACTTATAACAAAACTTATGGCACCAACAACTGCAACAGTCCATTGAATGGGCATGCCACAACCTGTGGCACAAAATAACTTTTTATTTATTAACAACAAGACCAGCAGCAGCCCCGCTATCCACCATACAATCACACTATAAAACAACACAAGCTTTTTGCAATAATAAATAATTATTCAAATCGTTATTTTTTTTTTAATTTTAAAAAAATACTGTCAAACAAACCATGAATCAATTTAAAATAATGATTTATTAAAAGTAATATCGAGTTCTAAGAGCTAAAATTAGTAAATATCTTGTTTTATAAATCAATAACACAATTTTATTTCTGAAAAATCCAGGATATGATGAAATTAAAAAAAAAATGAAAAGGATTCAGAAATGTGATCTCTTGTTGTTTTATAAAAATTTATGTAGACCCATCATAAAGCATGGGTAAACATTGATAAAGTGGCAATTATAGTATCATTTTTAGTGAATGGACCCAAAGACTAAAATCTAATCATCTTTGTTTTTTTTTTTGTTTTTGGTGATATTTACTTTTTTGAAACTAAAATGTCAATTTGACCACATTGAAATTCACAGTATGGTTAGAGATTCGAGTCAACAGAAATTGGAGTGATCTCTGTTCTCTAAGAGTAAATACCCTAAGTTTTAAAGGCAACTACTTTGATAGTCCTTGGTTTCAAAGCGAATTCTTGTGTAAAAGAGACAATATTTTGAAGTGTGAATCTACGTCTACCATAGTGATTACTGTCATGATAAACAAAACAACCTAATGTTTCCTTGATTTCGAGGAGCACATTAAAACACCCCCACATGCGCAAAATCAAAAACTTTTGATAGTTTTTTCATCATTGCAAAAATAAAACGTTTTTTTGTCGATTTTTAGATATCACCCCACACACACATCTTTTGTAAATGATTCATTTCATGATACAAAAATACATTGGATTGAAAATAAATAAATGAAGCATCAAATTCATTTTTTTAATAAAGTTCCAATTTATATTAATAATAGCAATAATAACAATAATATTTAAAAAAATAAATAATAATAGTACAATTAAAAGCAATTCCAAATTGAGTTTTTTTATATATCTACTAATTTTTATTTTTATTAAAAACTCAATCTTCTCTTCAAACTTATTTCATTAAAAACCAAATTCAATATTATACAATCCAACACATTAATATATATTTATATATTATTCAACAATTTATTTATTTAAATAATTAATTATTTTTTATTTTTATTCTTAATCAAATATTATATTTATTCAATTCATCAATCAATCTTTTCCAAATAACTAAACCAATAATAAATTAATAAAGTTTCGACAGTTCATAAAACAACCACACTCTCACATCGACAGTTCACAAAAACACACAACAAAGACATATTTTTATTTTTAAAAAAATCATTGCAAAGCCAATGATAAAAATTTCCATTTTCGGACACTAGTATATTTTTTTTAAATTAGTAATCATCAAATTAACAAATAACACCTAAAAGTGCTAGCAATCACACGACATCATCTTATTTAACAAAATCATTAAAATAAATTTTATCATCAACAAAAATTAAAAAAGATATCACATTATATCAACAATTTATTGGAATAATTTTTAAATATCGTTAATCCTATATAAATATAGTAATAAATCAATAAAATTTATAATTTCTAATCATTTTTCACCATTTTTTTTTATAACTAACAATATATATATATTCTATTTATTTCTAAAACAAACCAAAATTCATTTCAAATTCTTTTTTTTTCCAAAAATAATTAACATATATCTATTAACTAAAGAAATAACAAAATAACAAATTTAAATTATTTATTTATATATGCTTCAATATATTTTTTAAATCAATTATTTCAATAACTATTTATTACTGTTTAAAATTAATATTATTTTTATTTTTTTATTTATTTATAAATGTTTGAAGATATGGAGGTTTTCAGAGAAAAATTAATTAATTTAAAGAATTTTTCAGAGTGTAATAATGATATAACAAGATCACCGGATTCATCGGGTGACGAGAACGTTCCATCTACTTTATTCAATTTCCAAAGAGTCAATACATTCGATCAATTCATTCCATCTTCATCCAATACACAATCCAATTTAATACCAAACATCCCTTTTTCTCAGTTTCAATCATACTCTCTGAGCAACCATAGCAGTAGTTGTAACACACCTAGTGGAAGCAGTGCAAGCAGCAGTAGAGACAACTCACCAAGAAAACACTATCTTCCACCAAGCAAAAGCAGTAAAGTCAATGATATCATTAAAGTTTTCAATGAAGATGATTGTAATCCATCTTCTCCCAATTCATCTTCAGAATGTGATTTGAAAAGTAGGTGATATTTAAATATTGTTAAACAAACAAATAATATTAATATACTAAATTTATCATATAGCACCATCTTCACCAATTACATCACCACTTCCATCACCAAATACATTCGATGTTCCATGTCAGCCATTTTTATTGTTGGAACAACATCAGAAGCTGATGAAAGATCCAACACTGAAAAAGTCAGAGAATATCCCAGTGAAGGAGATCAAACCGATGAAGAAGAGAACCAAGAATCAAATGGTGCCAAGAGTCAATCGTTGTGTATGTGGTTCGACAACACCTGGAAAGGGACCGACATGCAAGTGGCGAAAAGGTCCAAGTGGCGAGGTTCTCTGCAATAGTTGTGGTCTTCAGAACATGAAGAAACCAAAGTGTCCATTGTGTGGCAAGATGTACAACAAGAACAAAGATTCATCGACGGAGTGTGATAGCGATGAGTGGATTCGTTGTGACGATTGCAGTCAATGGGTGATGACCGAGTGCGATGGAATCAAAGACATCTCTTTGTATGACGACACTCAACCAAATCCATTACACTACAGTTGTCCAAAGTGTCGTAATCGTCGCAACAAAGAATTAAAGAAACAACAGAAATCAACTGCAAATCCAGCTCCACAACAACAACAACAACAAGTCCAAATACAACAATCTCATCAAACAACACAACAAAATCAGCAACAACAACAACATTTGTATATAAGTAGATCATATAAACAACAACAACCACATCATAGTCATCAAACACAACAACAACAACAACAACATATTCAATATTTAACATCTTCACCAATTTTAGATTCACAAAACAATAGCAGCAATAACAATAATATTAGATTAGAAATAGTAGTAGATAATAACAGTAGTCAATTTTTAAATAATGAATGTTTTAATAGTAATAATTTAAACAAATGTATATTAAATAATATAATAGGTGTAAATAGTGAAGATAGTGATAACGAGAGAGAAATAAGAGAATATAGAGAAAGACAACAACGAATCTGTTTTGTTGGAAAACAAAAACAAAAACAACAACAACCATCATTCTTTTTACACAATTACACAGATGACGTTTCCACTTTTGGACAGTCCAACAAGAAGCAAAAGCAGTAAAATCAACAAAAACAACAACATTGACATATAGCTTTTCTTTTTGTTCTTTTTTTTATTTCCAACTGTACAGTCACTAGTGGATTCACCTAGTTTTGAAGACACCTGTGACAAAAATAGTTGTTCTAGCGTTTCATTTTATGTTTTTATTTAAAATAAATAAATAAATAATAAATTTATTATTATTATTTGTTTCTCCATCAAAAAAAACAACTCACAATCTTTAAAATCTATTCTCGATGTTTTGCAAGAAGTGAGTTCACTTACAACAAAAAAAATTTTGATCAAAAAAAATATTCTTTGAATATTAATTTTGATTCTTTTTTTTACAACAAAATAATACAAAGAATGAGTTTATTTTAGATGGTTTAGAGGGTTTCATGATCAAAAAAAAAAAAAAAAAAAAGGTTTTAAAACTTAATCATTAATTTAATAAAATAAATAAATAACATTTTAAATCTTTTAAAACAGATAGATAGATTACTTCATATAAAGAAAAAAAAAAAGAAAAACAAATAAAAAAGTAAGAAAGTTTTTTTTAAAAAAAAAACTAATTATAGGTTTGGACAAACTACAAAAACATAAAATAAAAACGATACCATCTTACATAGTAGTATTATTCTCTTAAAATATAAATATTCTATATATAATATGTATATAAACTGAATATTTTATTTAGATAGATAGACAGTTTTAAATATATAACTTAAATTAATCAATCAATCAAAAAAAAAAAAACAATTAATTACCACCACTATCACATCTTTCAAAGTATGAAAGCGATAAACTAACACCACAAATCAATCAAATCAAATCAAAATTAATTTAAAAAAAAAAAAAAAAAACAATTTTTTAAAAAAAAGTTTGGTTGAGCGTTAAAATCAACATCAATCTATTCAATCTTTGAACATATTCCAAGCTAGGTAGTTTCTTTCTATCTGTTTTGTTTTTTGTTGGTTGGTTAGGTTTATTGTCTTTTATTTCTTTATCTATATACAAATTCTATCTATTTTTAAAGAGTTTTGCAAAAAAAAAATTCAAAAAAAATTTTTGCAAAAAAAAAAAATAGTCAAAAAAAAAACACCATTTTTTCACAAAATCTATCAAGCAAAATAATTGTTGGGAGTTATTTTAGTTTTTTTTTATTATTATTATTTTTTTTGTTGTTTTTTTCTTATATATATCTTTATAATAATATAAAAAGAATTAAACACACAAAGTACTACTATTTTTGTAATATCACTCACTAAACACTCATACATATATATATTTAAAATATTATAGGCCAAAAAGAAAAACGATCAATATTTATTTGCTATTTTTTTTTATTTATTTTTATTTAATTATTTTTTCAATATTTTGAAGACTAAAACTTAAATCTTATTTATTAATAATAATAGTAGTAGTAATAGTAGTATAATATATATAATATAAAGGATGGGAAAGAAAGATAAAGGAAAGGTATCACAAACACCACAAAAATCGAAATATTTTGTGGCTGTTATGGGATCTGGTTCAGTTGGAAAGTCAGCTCTAACAGTTCAATTCACTCAAGGAATATTCATCGATAAGGTAATCATCAATCATCTGCGACTTCAACAACAACAACAACAGCATATAGAATTGTAGATCGATCACTATTCGAAAATTACGAAAAAAAAAAATAACAAAAAAAAACAAAAAAAATATACCGATTATATTTAAGATATCTTTGGAATTATGTACAATGTCAATCGATTGACTAGACTGACTATTATATTTGGACAGACCGATTGCAATAATTTAGTGTATTTCTTTCTCGAATGAATATAAAATGTTAATGTATACATGTTGTGATGGTGATCGATCTAAAAAAAAAAACAAACAAACAAATCTATCTTTGTTTTTTTCATTATTATTAAATTGGTATTATTGGTATCGAATTGACTTGATTTGCTAATGTTTAATTTGTTTATTATTGTTATTGTAAATTTAGTATGACCCAACAGTAGAAGATACCTATACAAAGAGTTTTGAATTGGATGGTGAGAATGTTTGTATCGAAGTGTTGGATACAGCTGGTTCAGAGGTTTTGGTTGCGATGAGAGAGCTTTATATGAAGAGTGCCGAAGGTTTTGTATTGGTCTATAGTATTTTGGTCAAGTCGACCTTTATCGAATTAAAAGACATCGTCGAGCAACTGTTTAGAGTTAAAGAGGAAGAAGAAGTACCTATTGTTTTAGTTGGTAATAAGGTAATCAATCAATCAATCAATTAATCAACATAATCAATCGATTAGAAAAGATAGATAGATAACAATATAAGAGAAAAAGAATAGAATTGAAACTAATATTGTTTTTTGTTTTTCTTTTTTTTTTTTTTTTTTTGAATATCTATAGATTGATTTAGATTCACATAGAGAAGTTAGTACAAATGAAGGTAAACAACTGTCTCAATCGTATCCAAATTGTGAATTTTGGGAGACTTCATGTAAAGATAGAATCAATGTAGATAATGTGTTTTATAGTATCGTACGAAAGATTAGAGATAAATATAAGAAAGAAGGTGTACCAACAAAAGAAAAGAAAGAAAGATGTATATTAATGTAAATTATTATTAAACAACACCATACAACATACAATACACAATACCAACAACAACAACAACAACAACAACTAAACCTCTACACTCCTCCCTATATCCTATCAAATAATCAATTATACAACTTGACAACAACCACAACAATAACCAAATGAATAAAAACAAAAAGAAAAGAAAGGAATAATAGAACCAATTCATAGACTAAACTCTTCATTCACCAAAACAAACTAACTTAACACACATCTGACTTGCCAAACAAAACAAAACCATCTAATAAACTCCTATAATATTAAAATTACTTTTTTTTTTTTTTTTTTTTTTATAAACAAAAACAAATCTTATTTAAGTTGCGATCTTTTTTTTATTTATAAAGATATATAACAAGTTGTTTTTGAATTCAAAATCAAACAAATATCAATACTTTTATAATCAATTAAAACTATATAAAGTTAAACCTTTCTTTTTTATTTTAATATGTTGAATTAAATCGATTCTCAATTTAATTGAATAAAAAGATAAATAAATGAAATTGTTTAATTAAATAATAGATTTTCTTTATTAATACCACATTCCTGTTTTATTATCAAAACTTTTGAAAGATAATTTAATAAATAAATAATTGAGAATATGGTTTTTTATATAAAAACGACAAATTCGTTTTTTTTCTGTTTAATTATTTTTAGTTATAAATATGGAAGGAAGCAATATTACTTTGAATGGTGATAATACCATTCAAAATATAAGTAATGCAAATATAAATACTAGTAGTAAAGCAGATAGTAACACAAATAATACAAATAATAACAATAATAATGAAGAATATTATGACGATGATTATTATAGTGACGATGATTATAGCGATGATGATTATTTCGATAGTGACGAAGATGAAGATCGTGTATTACACGAGAGATCATCACTATCATTGAATAAATCACTACAACCAAGAAACAATGTGTTGGAACAAAAGTATCAGAATAAAATAAATCTAGGTCAGATGAGAAGAGTAATCGATGATGACTCTCATCGTTCACTACCAAACTCTGTATCAAATGAAGTTAGAGAAATTAAAAAGAAAGATGATAAACAAGGGTAAGTAATTATTGATTGATAGTTTAATTGAATAACTTTGGTGCGATATTCTTTCTTACTTATTAATGAATGGTTAATATTATTATTATAATTTTATAGTATAAGAATTGCTGATAAAGAGAATAGAGCGACAACAGAACAGGTACTGGATCCAAGAACACGTTTGATGTTGTTCAAGATGATCAATAAGGGTGTTATCAGTGAGATCAACGGTTGTGTCAGCACTGGTAAGGAAGCGAATGTCTATCATGCCATGACGGCCGGCGGTGAGGAGCGCGCCATAAAGGTGTACAAAACCAGTATCCTGGTGTTTAAAGACCGTGATCGTTATGTAACCGGTGAGTTCCGTTTCCGTCGTGGCTACAGCAAGCACAACCCGCGTAAGATGGTCAAGGTTTGGGCGGAGAAAGAGTATCGTAATTTGATGCGTCTAAAGAGCGCCGGCATTCCTTGTCCGACACCGTTGGTACTGAGAAATCATATTCTCATTATGAATTTCATCGGTAAGGATGGCTATGCTGCACCGCGACTAAAGGATGCCGTGCTCACCGACGAGCGTTACCACGAGCTCTATCTCGATGCCATCAAGATGATGCGAACACTCTATCACAAGTGTCGGTTGGTACATGCCGATCTCTCAGAGTACAACATCCTCTACTACAAAGGTGGATTATTCATCATCGACGTATCGCAATCGGTGGAGCACGATCATCCACACTCCCTCGAGTTCCTTCGTATGGACGTTTCCAACATCACCGATTTCTTTAGAAAAAACGGTGTACAAACCATGTTGACACAGGAACTCTTTGAGTTTGTAACTGACATTTCAATTAATGATGATAATATTGATTTATATTTAGATGCTGTAAGTTATCCAATTATTATTATTTGTATCAAATTTGGTTGTTTTTTCAATATTAATAACACTATTTACTTTACTTTATACCAAAATATTATAGTTACAGAAAAAGATTGTTGATAGAGGTGATTTGACAGAGGAAGATAAGATTAAAGAAGAAGTGTTTAGAAATGCATATATTCCACGTACATTGGATCAGATTTTGGATTTGGATCGTGATTTGGCAAAGGCAAAGGCGGGTGGTGACGTTTTCTATAATACTATTATGGGTTTGAGTTCTTCTTTGACAACTACTCTAGATGCTCCAGAGATGATAAAGAAGGATAGTAATGATGACGATGACGATGAAGAAGATAGTGAAGACGATGACAGTGAAGATGAAGATGAGGATGATGAAAGTGACTCTGATTCCAATGAAGTTGTCAGTGGAATCTTGGATAAAGATGGAAAACCAATCAAACTGGAAGATATGCCAAAGAAAGAAAGAAAGAAGTTGGTCAAAGAACTAAATAGAGAGCGAAGAAAAACAAAGATTCCAAAACACATCAAAAAGCAAACCAAAAAGAAGAAAGCTGAAAAGTTTGGAAAGAAGAAATAAATTTAATAAATTATTATTATTTTTATTTATAATATTTATTGTTTAATTGTTTTATTGTCTTTATTATTAGCATTTCATTTCACTGTTGTTTGTTTGTTCTTTTTTTAGTTTTCGATCTGTTGATATTTTCTTTTTTGTGGTGATCCATTATTATTTACTGGTATATTGATTTGTTTACTTTTAACCGAATTCAATCAAGCTCAAGTCTTTTATAACTAACAAAATCAAAATATATATGATCTAGTTTGAGTTTTTATTAAGCAGTCACAAGTAATTAAAATCTTAACAATTTAACATACTTTGATACTTTGTTTTATTAATATGATTTATAGTAATATTGATTCAATATGGGAGGATATCTCTGGTTGGCAAGTTGGCGGTTGGTGCTGGTAATTCTTGGCCAACTAGATTGGTGATTGTACTGTTATCGTCTCTCCAGATGAATACAACGGTTTTGTTTGAATAGTAGTTCCAGTCGTTTGCGAGGTCAATAGTCTCGTTTTGATACCATGACCAAGTACCACTGTACTTCCAGAACTCTAATCTGATGTTACTGATCTGAGTGTGATCGATCCAAACTGAGTCATAACAAAACTTGTTTGAATAGAAGCTTGGTGTTGAAGTTGGATAGATACGATCGTTATTTCCATCAGTGTTTAGCTCTTTGTTTTTACCGGTCATAACATCTACAACTCTACAGGCTCTAGCCCAACTTCCTTTTTCAACTGCAAGAACCAATCTAAATCTATTTTTTTTTTGATTTACAAAAGAAATATAATATTGGTAGAATATAATTGATATTAGTAACCTTTTAACTTTATAAATATTATTCATTCCCAATGAGTATTGTATGTCAAAACAACTTACTTGTTTGGTTGTAAATCATTTGTATTAAAAACAGCTTTATGTACATGTGTCATTTTTGTATATATATATTATTATATTTGTTTAAAGTTATAATTGATATTAGAGAAGACAAGTCCTTATTTATAGTTTACAAAAATACAGAATTTGATATTAATTAAAATCAATCAGTAAATTGTTTAGGTGTATTAGTTGGTGGTTTGTTCATTTTAAAGATATTTATTTTTATCTGAAGCGCTGAGATTGAACCCCTTCTTTGATGATTTGACAAAATCCAAGTTCTGAATGCCTGAGGAATTAATCCTTGGGCTAACTCGTGATGTGTTTGGTCTTAAAATTAATTTGAGATACGATTGGGAACCTCTCAGAATTTTGGTTAATGTCCTCTCGCTGTGAATGACGACAGTTTTGATCTGATTCAAAATCAAAGTTTATGTGTCTGGAAATTTTTTGCAAAAAAAAAAAAAATCTTTGCTCAACCCAATCACCACCAATCAGATTGATTTGCAAAATTTTTTTTTTTACAGGATTAATGTTTATTTGTATTTATTTTAATAAGAAACAATATTGTTCTTTTTTAAGTATTTCAATAATATGATAACTTTTTCAGTCCTTTTTTTTTAAATGAACTTCAAGAAGAAGAAAAAAAAAAAAAAAAAAAAGATATTTTTGTTTTTATGCCACAGTTTTAACCTGTTTAATTAAAAGCAATTAAAAAGTTATAATTTATTTATACTGTAATAATAATAATAGAAATACTTTTTAGAAAACTTGAAAAAAATAAATAAAGTAAATAATTTAAAATTATAAATGCACAGTAATGAATGCTTTGATTATCTGACAATTCTTAATTTGATAAATTTTATTTAATCAATTTCGATTTGATTGGATATTTATTCCATGATTGTGTATAAAGCGTGTTCACTGACTTTAGTAGCAATGAGTTACTGATGGCCTAAGATCATCATCTAAACATATTTTTTTTTCATAAACCATTTTTTTTTTTTTAATTCGAGCAAAGCCATTTTCAAATTAAATTACTTAGTTTTGTATCTAAAATCAAGGGTGTTTGATTAAATCTTTTTTTTTATTTAATTTTTTAATCTTGCCTATTTAGAATCATAGTAATAATAGTAGATATCTTTTAAAAATGAATAACAAAGATATTAGTAGTTTTGAATGTTCAGATCGTAAAAGAATATTAGAGGCTGTGTGTTATGAGTGCAATAAGTTGTTGTGTTCAAGATGTTCAACCAATCATAGCAAAGAAATAATAGAACATTCTAATTTTCTTGATCATATCGATGATATTAGAATGGCACTCAGACAGATATCAAATAATATTAATAATAGTAATGTTAATATTAATGATAAAAATAATAATAACAATACAACAAAAACGACCAACCGTTCTAATCATATATCAAAAAGATTGGATGATATTTGGAATATGATGAAGTGTAAAACAGAAAACTACAATTCATTATCATCAGATGAGAAACAGATCAGCAAACACTTTGAAGAGTTGTATAAATATCTTATGATTGAAGAACAAAAGTTAAAGAAACCAATCATCGATAACAAAGAGTTAATAATCAATCAAATAGATCATAATATTAAAGAATTAAAACATTTAATCAACATCATCATATTAAATAATCATCTAGATACTAATAATAATAATGATAGTGAAACATCATCAACCACATCATCATCATCACCTTTTCATGACGATACAACAGAGAGTTATTCAATTCCATTCATCATGAAATCAATCAATTCAAGTGAATCACTTTCATCATTCATCAAATCAAATAATGAAACGTTATTCCACACTACCACTTCCAAAAATTCATATCTTCAAGACACTCTATCAAATTATAATAATAACAGTGATTCAATGATATTAGATTTAATCTATAAATATAATAATCAATTTAAATCATCTTCATTCAAGAATAATAATAACAATAATGATAATGATAACAAAACCAACAATCGTAAATTAGAACTCAAACAGTTTGATTTCACTCAACTTGGTCATTTATTGAAACAATCAATCAAACTCAGTTCAAACTCAACAAGTTTAAATAATAATCAAAACAAACACAGTTATATCTTATCAACACATCAAAATGGAGTATCATTGATAGATTTATCGAATTACAAGATCACTGATCTTGGAGAAATAAATGACTATACACTATATGGCACTCAATTAATTCAGGCTGGAGAGTATATTTACATGTTTGGTGGTCGCAATAATCTAGGAAAATACATCAGATACTCGATAGCAGATCAATCATTTCAAGTTATTCATGATCAAGTTTTACATAGCATCTATACCGTATCAGTGTGCTATGATGGACAAGATCATATCTATCTATATGATGCAGGAGTCTTTGGAAATAATAATATCATGAGAAGATTTAATATAAGAACTTTACAATTTGAATTGTATTGTGAGAAAGTAGATGCAAGTACATACCAAATTATAATGTGTCACTATAACGGATTTCTATATATCATGGCAGAACGTGCATTTGAAATGACGATCTTCAACATCAAAGTCAAAACATATAAAAAGTGGAAATCGGGTCAAAAGTTCGAGTGGATATCAGGATGCACTGATCACAAAGGATATATTTATTTGTACAACACTGACGAAAAATTCATTCGATTCAGCATTCAAACCAAAGAAATCAAGTATCTCAATAATAACAACCATAGTCTTACTATTTCAATCATGTGTAAACCAATGATTTACCACGAGATATCAGAGGTAGAGAGTTATATTTATACGATCGGTGGAGATTGCGGAAGTGCTCGATACTCGATCGAAAAAGATCAATGGGAATCTATTCTAAGTGACGACAAGTTAAAAAGGCGTTCTGCAACTATCTTTTTGAAATAAATAAATAAATAAATACAATTAAATGTATAAAGAGAGTAATAAATGCTTTGATTATCTCACTATTCATTAGTGTTTTATCTATGTACACAATTCATGTTGAGAGTTTAAGTATCTTTTTTTTTAAAAGTTGGACAAGTTCGCTCTCGAAACAATTTTTCCCAAAACAGATCGTGTTGTCAACATTTTCTTTAAGGATTATAACCACCAACAGAATGGAATATATATCGATCAAGTCAGAATACAACACTTCAAATTTAATGACATCATTAAAATGAAGGTTAAATGTTTCGATTACAACAAAATTGAATTAATATTAGAATGGTAATAAAACAAAGAATATTTTTCAAACCAAAATCTAAAAATCTGATTGGGATGGTCATTTAATGTTTTTTTAATTCGTTTCTATCTGATTTATAATATCTTTATAACTATACTTGTATGTTTATCATAAGAATATATATTTGAAGAAATGGATAACAAAGTTATTTGTAATAGTTTTGAATGTTCAGATCATAAAAAAATATTAGAAGCTTTGTGTTATGAGTGCAATAAGTTATTGTGTTCAAGATGTTCAATCAATCATAACAAAGAAAGAGAACATTCTAATTTCATTGATCATATCGATGATATTAGATTTGAACTTACACAAATATTAAATAATATTAATAATAATGATAATAATGATACAAAAACGACCAACCGTTCTAATTATATATCAAAGAGATTAGATGATATTTGGAACATGATGAAGTGTAAAACAGAAAACTACAATTCATTATCATTAGATGAGAAACAGATCAGCAAACACTTTGAAGAGTTGTATAAATATCTTATGATTGAAGAACAAAAGTTAAAGAAACCAATCATCGATCATAAAGAGTTAATAATCAATCAAATAGATCATAATATTAAAGAATTAAAACATTTAATCAACACTATCATATTATATAATCATTTAGAAACTAATAGTAATAATAATGATAGTGAAACATCTAAAACATCATCTTTTCTTGATGATACAACAGAGAGTTATTCAATTCCATTCATCATGAAATCAATCAATTCAAGTGAATCACTTTCATCATTCATCAAATCAAATAATGAAACGTTATTCTGCAACACCACCTCTACAAATGAACATCTTCTCGATATTCTATCAAATTATAATAATAACAGTGATTCAATGATATTAGATTTAATCTATAAATATAATAATCAATTTAAATCATCTTCATTCAACAATAATAATAACAATAATGATAATGATAACAAAACCAACAATCGTAAATTAGAACTCAAACAGTTTGATTTCACTCAACTTGGTCATCTATTGAAACAATCAATCAAACTCAGTTCAAATTCAACAAGTTTAAATAATAATCAAAACAAACACAGTTACATCTTATCAACACATCGCGATGGAGCATCATTGATAGATTTATCCAACTCCAACATCACTGATCTTGGAAAAATAAAAGACTTCAACCCATTGTACGGCCAATCAATACAAGTTGGAGAGTATATTTACATGTTTGGTGGGTGCGATGATCTCGGAAAATACATCAGATACTCGATAGCAGATCAATCATTTCAAGTTATTCATGATCAATTTTTAAATAACATATGCGCCAATCGAGTATTAACGTGTTACGATGGAAAAGATCATATCTATCTATATGAGGTAAGAGTCTTTGGATATAAAAATATCATACTATTTAATGTCAGAACTTTACAATTTAGATTGTATTGTTCAGCAAATGTAGCAAGTGCATATCAAATCGTTTTGTGTCATTATAACGGATCTCTATATAGCATATCAGAGTATGCATTTGATATGACGATCTTCAACATCAAAAACAAAACAATTACAAAGTGGAAATCGGATCAAGAGTTTGAGTGGATATCACTGGTGGAAATTGTGGCAGTGCTCGATATTCCATCGAAAAAGATCAATGGGAATCTATTCTAAGTGACGACAAGTTAATAAGGCGTTCTGCAACTATCTTTGAAATAAATAAATAAACAATTAAAGATAGTAATATATTCTTGATTTATTTTTGATTTTTTTGCAAAAATTATAGAGAATATGATACAATAGATAATAATAGAGTTTTTGAGTTTTTAGAAGAGACCTAGAAAAATCAAACATAAATATAAACTAAAAATTTGTTTTTACAATTAAATATTAATTAGAACTTTAGTATAATATGGAAATAGATTGCTCTCAAAAAACAACTATGAAAGATATCTTGGACAAGTATGTTTGTTATTATATTAATATAATTTTTTTATTAATTTAATTGGTTTTATAAAGTATTACAATAGATTGTTTCATTTTGCCTTTTATAAGAGAAAATAAATATTTGATAAACTTAAGAAATACTTCAAGATAAATTCCAAAAATTATGTGCTTAGAAACAACAGCCCCGTCATCATCATAATAATAAACAATATTCTTTTATTATCTGCGCATGGATGAAATTCATCTTTCGTATAATGACTATTATATGAAAGTGATATTTATGAAACTAAAATCGTGGAAAATAAATATTTTAAATTACAAACAAAAATGTGATAAAATTAAATAATAAATACAAATAAATAAATACAAAATCTATATCTATTTCACAGAATTAAAATACGGTTGAGATATGATGATCGTTTTGATGGAAAGAGTGCGCACTTTGGGCAAAGGTCTAAAAGTTGAGTGGTGAATTTTGATGAATTTATAATAAAACTTGTTGTTTTTTGACATTTGTGACACTCTGTCATGTCAGATGCCGCACTGTGTGTGAATATTGGTGAATCCAAAATCAAGTGTTCATTTGGTGATAGTGTTGGTTTGGGGTAATATGATCTCATGATTTTAAAATGTTTTTTTTTTTTTTTTTTTCGCCCTTAAAAACCTTGCACGACACTCCTGACAACCAAGTTAATCTCAGATTTCTATTAAAGGTGAAATGAAGAGTGTTAACACTCTTTTTTTCTTTTATTTTTGCTTAAAAATCCAAAATAAATCATGAACTAAAAAGACAATCCCCTGTCCATGTCCTGGTTTGATTTTTTGTGTTTTTTTTTTTTTTTTTTTTGAAAAACACGATTTGTTTAATATTAAAAAAAAAAATTATTTATAATAATATTTTTAAAATAAAATAAATAAAAATAAAATAATTATAATATATTTGTGTTTATATTTATTTTTATTTTTATTTTATTTTGTGAACACCACCACCCTACCACCTAAAAAAAAAAACTTCAAAAAATATTATTTTTTTTCATTAATTAATAAAGATAAAAATAAAATAGATAGATAGATAGATATAAGATAGATAATATTAATTTGTTAATCAATTTTCGAAATTAAATAAAATATTTATATAATTAATTAATAAAAAACCAAAAAGAAATTAAAAAATAGATAAATTCAACAATAATAAATCATCAACATTTTTAATTTGGCATATTATTATATATTTCGATTGTATTAGCTAACATTTACTATAAAAAAAAAAGCAAATTAGTTTTATATCAATCATAATACATAAATAAACGAGTCGAGTTTCATTAATCAGTTCAGTCAGTTCAATTTTGTTTTTTATATTAAATTTAAAAACAAAAAAAAATCAAGTCAGTCGTCTTACTGCTAGCAAAACAAAAAAAAATAAGGAAAGAAGAATGGATAGTTTGAAGAAGAGCACATCGGGTACCGCTCTCAATAAGAGTTCTGGTAGTTTGAAAAAGAGTACTTCAGGCAATGCTTTGAGTAGCAGTTCCAGCAAGGTAGATGTCGTTGTACACGACTATATCGCTGCTCAACCAGGTGAAGTCAAACACACCGTAAAGACATCGTCCGGTGAATTGGCATGTTACCTCAGAATGGGTGAGAACTCTGAACATGTTGAACTACCATTTATCGTAACCTATCATGATTTAGGTACAAATCGTATGTATCATATCAATAATCAATCAATCAATCAATCAATAACAAACATTAACAAAAACAAACTTATTGTTAACAAACAAACTTAAATCCTTACAAATCAATATTTCAAGATGTATCATGTTTCAGTCCATTCTTTGGTCAGCCAGCAATGAAAACAGTTCTACCATTCATTAATATTCTCCATATTGAAGCACCAGGACATGAATACAACTCTGCCGATATCGAGAATCACTATCCATCGCTAGAGCAAATGTCACAAGACATTCTATATGTTTTAGATCATTTCAAGTCGGTATCTATCTACCTACACCATCTGCATTATTGTGATTAGCTATTATTAACATTTTGTTTGGCTTTGTATAATACAGGATAAAGACATTCATTGGATTAGGGTCAGGTGCAGGTAGTGCAGTTTTAACCAAGTTTGCTATTAACAATCCAAAGTATGTGATTGGTTTGATTCTCGTTGGTTCAGCACTCAAGTCATTCGGATGGCTCGAGACAGTCAAGCATTGGATTGGATTCAAATCGATCCCATCGTTCAAGAACCCAGAGAACGTTAAAAACTATCTCATCAAACATTTCCATTTGGGTGAACTCGATACCACCAGTCCAGACATCATGCAATCGATCATCAATGAAATGAATATGATCAATACTGTTAATATGTGTCATTATGTTGAAAGCTATCTAAAGTAAATATCAATCATTATCAAAAATCATATATTTCAAATATTAACATTCACATTATCATAATTACAGGAAAGATGATATCAATTTAAATGATATTCATGGTTTAAAGTGTAAGATTTTGGTGGTTGTCGGTAAAGACGATGTACATGTTGACGATGTCATTGAGCTCTTCTCACATTTCAATCCATCGTTGTCAACTTTGATTACAATCCCAGAGTGTGGTGCACTCGTTACCGTAGAGAAACCATACGATCTCATCGAGCCATTCAAACTCTACATGCAAGGTCTCGGATTTTTACTTGACTATTATCAATCAATAGGTGATGAAGAGTAAGAAGAATCTAATAATAACAATTTTCATTACATAAATTACTTTCTCTCTTTTTTTTTTAAACAAAAAAAAAAACAAAAACAAAAAAAAAAAGTAATTAATTTTAAAAATAAATAGAAATAAAAAAATGATTTATTATTTAAATTAATCAAATCAATTTAAAAATTCAAATAAAATTACTTCATATAATTGCAAATCAATTCAATTCAATCGATTCAATGAAAAGTAAAGAAAGATCTGATCATTAAATTAATTTGCATTGTGTTTCTTAAACAAAACAAAAACCAAGAAAAATCTCAATTTTTAATATGTTCCCGCTCAACTGTTGGCGCTTTAATTTAAAAATGATGAATCCGTTAGATTTTGATGATTTTGGCGCATAGTGATTGTGATGAAAAATTCAAATTTCTTAGTGACACACTATGGGTGAACCTATGTGAAAAAAATAAACTGTCAAAAATTGCAAAAAAAAATTGTTTTTATTGTTTTTTTTTTTTTTAATTTTTTTTTCTTTTTGGTTGAGCAACACACCTGCTGATGGTTTTTATTGATCTTCAAACAATTGATTATATTTACAAATCAACGAACAATAACAACATTATCTCTCTTTCTTATATTGTTATTTCTTTTTTGGCAAAACACAACTGTAGATTCTATCTATTTCCACAGGTTAATTTAATTACCAAATTCCGCCAGTTCTCCTATTCTATCAAAAAAATTGAAAAAATACTCTACTCTTTTCTACCTATAAAAAATATTCAAGAGTTTTTTTTTTTTCAAAACATAAAAACTTTTTTTCCTTTGCTAAAAATATCACTAGTTTAAGTAGTCAGTAATATATCAAAACAACAAAATGGCAACCATCATTCCAACTAGCTTTAACACACCAAATCAACCAAATAGACAATTATTTAAAAATATTAAAAATCTTCCAACTTCCAACAAGGTAATTAATTAATTTATAAATTCCTGGATTATTATTTAGAAAAATAATTTTAAAACTAATTTTATTATTGTTATTTCCATTATTATTATTTAATTAATTTCAGAAAAAGTCTATTGTTACAACTGTAAAGCCAACACCAGGTTCACCAAATATTCTGACAAATGTTACTACTTTTACTACACCATTGAGAAAGAGTGTCAATGCCAAGCCAAAGACAGCGGTCACTGCCGATACCCTCTTGTTCACCTCGTCCTATGGATACACCAGTGTCTCTGTGCCAAAGCAACAACAGGAGGAGTCTGCTTCGTTCAAAGAGTTACTTACCACTGATCTTTTGGTTGATGATATTGTCAACACCAACACCACAGACGCCGACAACAACACCGATGATAGTGTATCAGTAGGTGAAGTTGTTCGTCTGCCAAAACCCACCGTTATTCACACTGTCGAGTACCTTTTGTCTCTTCGTAACCGTCCGGAGTGCAATGTGCGTCCATCGGAGATCGATGCCATCGACCAGACCATCGAACAAGCTCGTTCCCTGGTGTTTGCCAGTTCTAGCTTGGCCAGTTCGCTCAACGCCTCTCCAGTGACACCACACACCGGCAACGTGTGGGGTGGTGCTTACCACATGCTCTCATCCCAAACCAGCCCATACAAATCATCGATGATGATGATGTCGGTTACCAACTCCCCACTTCCCCTACCGATTCCATTCGTTGCTTCGCCAGCACAATTCAGTGCTTCCAAGCTCGTTCCCGATCCACTTCCATTGCCCGTCGACTTTAAGTTGAGTGTCCTACCAAAGTCTGCACAAAAGCAACAACAACAACAACAACAGCAACAACAAAAGACTAAGAAACCAGCTCATCTTAAGCCAGTAGGTAAGATTAGCATTGAGCAATTCGAAGCTACCGCCAAAACTACATATCTTGAAGTCGCCGCCACTGGCCTTCCAATTGTTGAGGTAACTACCGCTGCCAAGCCAAAGCCATTCGAACCAATCGATCCAACTGATCCAGTTGAACATATTGTCGATGGTTACATTGTTGTAGGTGCTAATCAAACCAATGACAATGCTAACAACTTCAACAACGAGCAAAACAACAATTCAGAGGTTGCAGTCGCTCAACAACCAACCAAAAAACCAAAAGAAGAAAGTGAAGCCAAACTCAAATCACGTCAACGTCAAATCGACATTGGTAAGCAAACCCTTGGTTACCAAGCCTATATTGCCGCCGTCAAGAAGTCAAGAAGAAAGAAGACCGACCCAAGAACACCAAACAAGAATCAAGTGTGCAGCAAGCGTAGCTGGGAAGGTCAAATCGGTAAATGGCGTCGTCTTCTTCACCAATTCGATCCAGCCGATGCACTCTCAAAGGAAATGATCGATATCGCTTTGGACGACGACTCTGACTATATCATGTCGGATCAACCAACAACCAACTCTATTCAAGTAGAATCAGAGCAACGTTTCAACAACCAACAACAACAAAATTCACAAAAGATGGAAATCGTCTATCTTGCAACTTGTACAAGTCCCTATGATAATTTATCACCAGAGATGTTAAACAAGATTTAAAAAACAAAACGTATAATAATAACAATAACAATAATAATTAATATATATATAATATATTAAATGTAATTCAAATAATAATAATAAAAAACAAACAAAAAAAGAAATAGTAAATTTAAAAAAAAAAAAATGTTATTGTGTGTTTTTGTTAATTTAAAATTTATTTTTATTTTTATTTGATTTTTCGCAAAAAGACGAGCGGGTCGAATCATCATTTTCATTTTATCAATTTAGATTGCTTTTAATATATATATATATATCTAGATATATATCTAGTTAAATATATATAGATAGAAAATGGGTAGAAGATCACATAAGGTTAAAGATCAATATAATGGTGGAAAGAATAATGGTAAAGGAACAGGTAGTTTCGATCCACACAGTCTAAATCTACCTAGAGGATGGGATTACTATGAGAGATTTAAAGACCCTTTCATTCTACCATTCCAAACACATACAATCAATATCAAGCAGAGTTCGAAAGGACCACGTGTAGGTTCAACCGTATGGGATTCATCGATCGTAATGTCGAAATACTTTGAACTTGAAGTCGGTTCAAAACTCTTAAAGAACAAGCGAGTCATCGAGTTGGGTGCTGGTGTCGGTCTACTCGGTATAACTCTTAGTTTATTAGAATCTGATATTGTTTTAACAGGTAACTAACTAAACTAATAATAGTAATAATAATAACAACAACAATAATTAATTTATAAACATGACGTCATCATCATCTTTTAGATCAAAAATGTATGCATGATATATTGCACTATAATGTTAGACACAATTGTAGTATGACAAAGACAAAGGTCGATGAGTTGTGGTGGGGTGATGATGTATCCAAGTTTCATCCACCCTACGATATGATCGTTGGTTCCGATTTGATGTATGAAGACGACTGTGTAGATCTGTTGCTTGCCAGTCTGCTGGATCTCTCCTCATTCCATCCAAAGAAAAAGCAACAGGATTTGGATGAAACATTCTCATCTATAACATTAAATGATAAGAAACAACAAAATGATAGTAGTGATGACGAAGACGACAATAATAAAGAAAAAGAAGAAGATGGAGATGATGAAGAAGAAGAGGAGGAAATAGATGGCGATGATTTGGTAAATGAAAACGATATTCAAGTTGCAGAGAAGAGAGCAGATGATGCCGAACCTCTTTACATAAAGTCGGCACAACTTCAACCGGCTGACACTGTTATCTACTTGGGTTATGAACACAGACAAATGACTGCGGAATCTATTTTCATGAACAAAGTAACAACTTATTTCGATGTAGAAACCGTAAGTAGTGTTTAGCTAAAAAGATTAACCAACAATGATTATTATTAAAATACAAACAAATTACTAATATATAAACAAACTTTAATTTTCGGTATAATCAACACAGATCACAACAAGACATTTACATCCAGGATTCGAACATACAGATATCAGAATTTTAAGAATGACAAGAAAAGGTGTTGTAAAGAAGATTAAAAAGAACAAAGATGATATCCTGTAAGAATAACAAACAAAACAAACAAAACAAACAAATAAATCGATCATATGATTATTAATGATCAATGATGATGGTCAATTTTAAAAGAGATAAATCAATCAATCGGATTCGATATGATTTGATTTTAGGTCAAAAAAACAGACTGACTGCTAACTAAATATGCAATTTTGAATTTTCCTTCGCAGTTTGCTAGTGAAACTACAATAGTAAAAAAAATAAAAATCTTTATGAAAAATATTAGGCACTGGTGCAATGGGAATATCATTGATGAATGAGGCTCTCACCCCACCACTATTAAAATGAAAAAAAATAGAAAAACAATTTATTTTTTATGATATTTTTTTTTTTTTGTAATATTTTTTTTTAATTTTTTTATGAACAACTAAAGTATTGCTTTTTAGTTTGTTTTTTAAATTATATATTTTTCTTTAATATCTATCTAATTAATATATCAATAATAATCAAACAAATACATACATATTTGTTTTATTTTTGTTTTGTTTAAATAGATTATTATTAGAAAAATAAAATATATTAGTGTTTTTGTTTTTTTTTTAATTCTTAGATTTTCTTTTTTTTTTTTTTAAAAAAAAGTTAAATTAATAAAAAAAACTATTAACACTTTTATATATCTTTTCATTTAATTAATATAGTTTTTTTATATAGTATAGTTATCAAATCTATAGATAGTTTTGTATAGTATAGTAGTTTTGGTTTAAGGTTTTAGTTGTTATTTTTTTATTTTATTTTGAATAGAGATGTCAGGTAATCCAGCACCGGGCACTTCTATTGATGAGTTTATTTCAGCTCATCATAGATCACTTTCACTATGGTATACGATTAAACACTCATGGAAGAAGAAGAAGAGATTTATGTCGATCGATCCAATTCACTTGACGACTCATGATACATCGACCTGGGAGAACACCAACCAATGGCAGTGGGAAACTGGCATTGCCGATGTATCTCCATCCGAAAAGCAAGCTAACCAACTTGTAATCGTAACCAAAAAGGATGGAAAGAAGAAAGATACATTGAATTTTGAATCTGATCATCGTGCAGGTAAAGTGTTATCAATATACATATATATAAATGTAAACAAAATTAACTAAACTAACTAACTATTATTACTTCTCATTCTTTTTTTCATTCTAATTCTTCTTCTTCTTCTCAAATATAAAGAGTTGTTAACTGATTTACAAAGATCTTTGACTGTTGTTAGGGCAGCGGAGAAACAAGGAAAATCGGTGGATCAAGTGAACTATAGACATTTGGGACGTGCCGGCTATGTCTATGAGATGAGTTTACGTGAGTTGGCAACCGGTATGTATAAGAGTTACTCGGCCAAGAAGCTGAAGCGTAATGGCAGTTGGCTGGACGTCGTTCTGACGGTGTGTAGCTGTTCGATCGAGGAGCAAGACGCTGCCGCCGCCAGCAACAACAGTTCCGCTATCAAAGAGACAAAGATCCGTGCATCCTATTTCTTTAAGGATTTCACCAAGATCGAGTCGCTCGCCGACAATCAGAACGCCTATCTCTTTTATATTGGCGCCGAGAGTCCCAACGATGCCTGCGATCTCTTTGTGATCAACGATCCAAAGTTCATCGAGAACGTCATCGTCTTCTCAAAGAAGTACGTCGGTCACGAAATCAAACTGACCAAATCGACATCGCCACTCGCCGACTATCCGAACCACCGTATCCGTCGACACGGTCGTGACGACGAAGAGACACTCGTCTCCATCATCGATTTCACAGTCAACAAAATCAGTAACCGTCATCAATCGCCAGTTGCAAGATTATTAACATTATCGACAACCAAGTAAGTAACATTCATTTCAACAACATAACAATTTGTTACTAATTTGTATATGTTCTTTTTTCTTTTTCTTTTCTTCTACAAAAAAAAGGTTGGTTGAAAGAGATATTGCTAATTATTCAATTGTAACAACTCGATCATATTCTACTATTGCATGTCTAGTTAGATACGAATCAGATTCACAGAAACTATCGATTCAATATAAAGATGGATTGTTAAAGACATACACTTCGTCAGCAAGAGATGCTTTGATTGCTTCGGTCATTGATTTCTGTAGAGGTGCAGGTAATGCCAATGCAACTGTATTCACATCTCAAATCGTTAGAGGAATGAAGATTACTCCACATCATATCACTCCATCAGAGGTAATAACTAACCAACTAAACTAATAACTCAAATCTAAATCACTATAGTTACTAATCTAATTCATTCATTTGACTGTTATAATTATACATAATAATAATAGGATGTACAAGAACAATATATAAGATTATTTGAACAAAAATCATTTGATTTCGAGAATTTAAATATATCACAGATCACTTTGAGTTTGGATGGTTTCGTATCGAATATTCCATACTCTGGATTGTCGAATGTTTTCGCAGAGAAGAACGGTAAGGTCGTGTTGAATTGCATTCAAAAGGTGTTGAGTGGTGTCAAGATCTCGACGAATCCCGACGACAAGACCGACACCGAGCTCATCTCGGTGGTGCTACAGATGTTGAGACGTGTCGTCGCTACACGTGTCGGTTTCGAGCTGTTCACTCATTTCCCACACTGCAAGATCCCACTGATCAACCTGTTGAAGCGTTCCATCCAATGTGTAGAGGATACCATCGCCTACTACGGTGTTGAACTCATGATCGCCTTGACACAACCAGCATTCGAAGGTGAATACGAGTCCGGTCAATGTCAAATGAACAAACGTGAACTCTTTATGAGTCTTGATTTAAATAAGACTATTTTTGAAGTATGTAGTATTAAAATATATAACAAACTCAAATATCAATAACCATTTACTAATCTTTCTTTCCTTCTCAAATTAAGCTTATTCAAAGACATTCATCTGCAGGTACTGGTGCTTTGGTTTTGAATGCAGCAATCGAGTTGATGACTTTGATTTTGTGTGAACCATACAGTGAAACAACAGATGCTCCGATTTTCAATGATTTACTTGGTAGAGTTGCAAGTTTGGGTCGTGATTTGTTCAAGTTGTTCATGCATCCATGTCCCTCGATTTCAAAGAATGCCGGTATGTTGATGATGGTCGTTATCAATGAGGGTGACGAAGAGATGGCTAAACAGATGCAAATCATTGCGTTGGTGGAGGGTGCTTTGTTGCGTCATATTCACGATGCACTCTATCTCAAGGTGCTACCGGGTGTCGTCACACCAACCAACATTAGAAACTCTGCCAAGAAAGAGATGTCCAAGCTGTTGGTAAGTTTGTGGACTGCCGAGAATCTGGTGTGTCGTCAGTTGTTGGAGCGTGTTTTCCCAAGAGGTTTGGTGCAGTTCCTCGACAGCACCGAAGAGCCACCCAAGCAGGAGGCACTCAAGAATCAAGAGGCTGCCGGTCCCAAAGCAATCAAACTCGGTATCTTTGCAAATTGGCGTATGAAGAAGATCTTAAAGACTCGTGAACTCATGGCCAAGGCTGTGATCCGTGCCAAGCGTGAACAAAAGCCGTTGAAGGCTTTGAATTGGCCAATGTTCCTATACCAATTCTCACAGGATCATCGTGATGCCAATCTCATCTGGAATCACACTACTCGTGAGGAGTTGCGTGAAGCGATGGACAATGAAATGCGTCTGTTCCAACAGGAGCAAGAGGTTGCCGGTCGTGAGATCGTCGCTTGGAACGACGAAGACTTTGAAGTTCTCTACCCATCGTTGAAGAAGGAGATCAGTGTCGGTGGATATTACATCTCGTTGTTGGTCGATGGTACTAGCAAGGGTATTCGTTTGACCAACCCAGGTAATTTCTTCAATGAACTCTGGCAGAATTTCCTCTTGAACGATAGTCCCGATCAGAAATCGTTGTGTCTTCGTGCAATGACACTGGTTTTCACTCATTACAACAATCATCCATCGATGACTCATCCATTCTCCAATCTCTCACATCTCATTGACCTGTTAGAGAACACCTTTGATGTTATTTTGCGTGATCGTCTTTTGTTGTTCATTCGTAGTTTGCTCCAAGTCAAGGCAAATGCCAAGCTCTTTATCGATAACCGTGGTATCTACCGTTTGTTAGAGTTGATCACCTTGATTCACACTCACTATACCTATGGTGAAGAGGGACGTATGCTACAAGAGTGGTACTACGCAGTTGAAGCTGCTGCACCATCGTCGACCACCGACACAACTGGCGCTGCCGCCGCCACACAAGCCACTCGTGTCGGTCCAGTATCGAGAACCGAGTTGCTCGAGTTGTACAACAACAAGAAGATCAATAAGAACACTAGATGTTGGGCACAGGGTAGTGAGAAGTGGAAACCACTCTACACCATCCCAGAGTTGCGTTGGACCATCATGAATGGTTCCACTCACGGAAACGTCGGTGGTGTCCTACCAAAGTCCGAGCTCGGTAGCGTCATCCTCGACATCTTGAATGCACTCTGCAGTTTCCGTCCAACTCGTCACCCAACCACCGGTGCAGTTGTCCGTCCTCTCCCAAGAGTCAAGCGTATCATCTGCGAACCGTTGGCACTCCCACGTATCGTCCAGGTCATCTTGTCCGGCCAAGACATGCTCGTCGAGAAGACTTGCACACTACTCGAATCGATCCTCCTCGACAATGCTGTATTCACATCCAAGTTCTATTTGACTGGTGCATTCTTCTTTATGATGTTGTACCCCAACTCCAACATCCTCCCAATGGTCAGACTGTTGCAAATCATCCACAACAAGCAGCTCTTTATCACCGAAGAGGCGAATAAACACTCGGTTCTCTTCCCATTGTTGCCAGAGGCATTGATCTGTTTCCTCGATAACTACACACCAGAGAACTTTGCCTCGAAGTTCCTCAGTGACAACGACGATCCCGAGACCATCTGGAATAGCAAGATGAGAAAGTTGATGCGTGAAAAGATTGAGCTGCACTTGGCTTCGCTGCCACAACGTTTGCACTCCAACACCACCACCATCTATGAGTACGTCCCCATTCCCAAGATTGTCTACGAGGAGCTCGAAGGTGAACTCTTCTGTCACTCGTTCTATCTCTCGCGTCTCTGTGATACCAAGCGATTCCCCAACTGGCCAATCAAGCAGCCATTGGAGTTGTTCAAGAGTGTTCTCTCTGTCTGGGCTGAAGAGTCAGTCAAGGCACCACAAACCCTGTCAGTGGACGAAGCTCTCGAGGTTCTCAATCTCAAGCCAAACAAGGGAACCAACGGAAAAGCTCACAACTACAAGGACGACGAAATCAGAAAGGCCTACTACAAGCTGGCTGCCAAATACCATCCGGATAAGAATCCAGACGGTCGTGAGATGTTCGAGAAGATTCAGGAATCCTATGAGTTGCTCTCTACCATCAACAACGTCGACAATGAGCGTGGTAGCGACAAGAAGATCTCACTGATCTTGTTGACCCAGGTGATTTTGTACACTAGATTCCTCGACCAGTTCCGTCCATTCAAGTACCCAGCTTACACTCAACTCTGGAAGTTGATCACCGAGCAGATGTCCAATCCAAAGGCATACAACACCTCCAACAAGACACCACTCATCTCGCCAGCCACTCACTTGCTTTACCTCACAGTCGAAGCTTCGCCACTCAACTCTGAGGAGATCACACGTAACAATGGTGTTCCAATCATTGCCAAATGCTTTGACCAAGCTGTCACCCATGTCTTTGAGAAGCTCGAGATCTCCACTCTTATCATCCAGACCACTCCAGTCTCGCCAACATTCGCAGGTAAACAAATCAAGGGCGACATCCCAGATCCAAAACCAAACCAAGATGCTCCACCCGCCGACAAATCACCCAATGGAAGCGCTACCGATACTGAAGAAACCAAGAAAACTGCATCGTCTGCTCTCATCACCATTCCAACTTCGAAATTCAATATCAACGATACCTCTGCCGAATCTGATGTTCCGGGTGAAGTCACTTCTTCGCTGCTTCGTACCTATGGTGTCATGGCTAAATTCCCAGGTTCACGTAAACAACTGTTTGCCAACAACGCTCAATTCAAGATCTCTGAGAATATCTGCAAGTGTCTCTATCTCTCATACAGTCATCCACACATTGTAACTCATGCCCTCGAAGCCGTCTACCAATTCGCCAGAGTAGACGACGAACTCCAAGAATGTATTATCAACGCCGGTGTCATCTGGCACTTGATGCGTTTGCTCTTTGGATACGACCATACTTTGGTCAACAGTGGTGTCGAAGTCAACATTGAATCGAATCGTATCATGATTGCCAATCTCCATGCTCGTATGTCATTGCGTGCACTTCGTAGATTGTCTGGTATCAAGAGTGAGGAAGATATCGAAGGTTACTCTGAACCATCCGACAAGCCAGAGGATAAGGAAGCCAAGAAAGCTGCCGCCGAAGCTGTCCAAAAGAATACAGGTCCCATTGCCATGCCAGTCATCGATCCCAATGTTTTGGCTCTCACCGGTCCTGCCGCACCAGCCACTCCAACCCCATCGCCAGCTCCTTCCACCGCTCAAACCCAAGCTCAACCAGCACCAGGTACACCAACCCAAGCCACCCCAGTCACCCCATCTTCACCAGCATCCTCCTCCTCACTCGCACTGCCAGCCAAGAGCATTCCAAAGCCAACTCAATTCGGAAACGCCAAGAAGGCACCGGCTGTCAATGTCGAAGAGTTCCTTAACACCCCAGAAACAGAGACCAACAAGAAGGTACGTGACACCATCACTGCTTTCCTCTCGACTCATATTGTCGTTCGTTTGAAGATGCCAGTCGGTACAATCCCAAGCAAACACTACCACAAGTTGTTGACCGAGATGAACACCAAGCACGAAACCGCTGCTTTCATCTGGAACAACTCTACTCGTGAGGATCTCATGGAGTATCTCAACAAGAAGTTGGACGAAGTTCACCTCAACCCATCGGCTATCAATCCATACAGCATCAATGGATTCTCTTACAAATCGTTGTCCAACGAGATCAAGGTCGGTGGATACTACCTACGTGTCTACAACGCATCGCCAACTGCACCAACCAACGCCACCACTCCAATCTCAGAGTTGTTTATACATTTGGTCGACTTTTTGGCCAGCGAGAGAAACGCCAACGAGGTTCCACAGAGAAATCCAGACAAGAAACTCTGGGATATCTATATACTCAAGGTGTCAATGGCACTCGAGGCACTTAAGAACGTAATCCAACACGGTAAGGTTTCACCAACCAACTTTAACACTAACAACAGAATGAGATTGTTGTTGATGTTCTTGAGACATGAAGATAACGCCAAGATCCAGAAACTCACTCTCGATGTTCTCACACTGGTCACCTCCAACATGGAGTGTATCACTCATATCGCCACCATCGGTAATGAACCAGACGGTAATTTGATGCCATATCTCCTACAGCTTCTCACCAAACCAAAGAAGGATACTCTGGAGTTGGTTCTCAAGGTTATCTATTCGCTGGTTGCCCTCTCACAGCATGTCATTGACACTATCAACTATTGCGGTATTCTTTACTTGCTAGACGTCTTTGCCAACAACCAAATCCAATTGGAAAACAGAGTCAAGTCATGTGCAATCCTCGGAAGAATGGTTATTGACAAAGTACACGGTCCAAAGGTTTCGCTGTTGCTCACCAAGTTCATTCCACCAGTGTTCACCTCGACCATGGGTGAAGATCCACAACAGACAGTGATGGTGTTTGATGCCGACCACGAAAATCCAGAGTTGATTTGGAACAACAACACCAGAACTCAGTTCCGTGATATCATTGGTAACCTACAGAAACAATACTACAGCTTCTTGGTTAGCAATGGTTCGCTCAATCACCAATGGAAGATCGCCGAAGACTTTTCAATCTCCTACGAGATGGGTGACAACGAGTTGTTCATCGGTGGTGTATACATTTCATTGTTCCTCAAGCAACCAGGTTGGTCGCTACGTAATCCAAGAAAGTTCTTGCTCGAAGTATTCGATACTCTTATCAAGTTGGCTGCCAACGACAACGGTAGCGATCCAAAGATTCAACAGCTATCGCTTGCCATCATTTCGCTATTCCAACACCACAATGTCATCTCTGACCAATTGCCATCGACCGGTTACATCGAGAAGATTCTCCCACTTCTCGGTCATCCAACCGCTCAGATTCGTTCGTTGATGGTCAACATTATTCACTCAATGTCTGACAGTCAGGTTTGTGTCGACCATCTCTCCAAGATTGGATCACTCTGGTCCAACATGTCTAGAATTATACTTTTACCAAACGATAACCTTGCTCTCACAGCCGAATGTATTGGTAAACTACTGAAACTCAACCGATGTGAAAAGACTTGTTTGGTTGAACAAGCATCGAGAAGCGATTTTATCAATAGCAGCTTGAAATTGCTCGAGAGAGGCAAGGGTATTTCACCAGCCACCCAAGCCATTGTTGTAAACTATCTCAAATCATTCGAAACCGACCCACTACACGGTCCTCAAATCACTGCCATTTTGGATAAATCCGAGATTTGGTCATCCTACTCGAGCCAAAGTCACGATCTCTTTATTACTGGTCCAGCAACAGGTCCTGTTGGTTTATTGACAGCAGGAACCTCTACATCAGTTGGGCTTTTGACATCGACCGCTTTCAATCCAAACACCGGTGGAAAGAGAGACGAACCACCACCTCTACTCTAAAAAAGCATACTTTATATAAATTATACAATATTTTTAAACATATAACAATAAATAAATCTTTATTTAAAAAAACAAAAAAACAAGATTAAATTCATTGTTACTTGTGGTTGAATAGAACAGAATAGATTTCCTTCTGGAAGAAACATCTAAATGTAACCAACGGGTTTCCTACTTTGCCTAAAGGGAAGGTAACTAATTATGATCTGTTCCACAAGTACACCTTCTTAAATTATTTTTTTTTTTTTTGAATTTTGCACTAAGGAGGTGTTTTTATCACGAGTTGGTGTCAATGTATTGCCCGTGGGCTCTTAGGACAATTTTGTAAAGTAGTAATACCTGAGGTATTATACCTCTTAGGATAGTACTTTCTATCAAAAGGTTGATTGAGAGAAATGTAGAAAAGGTCTTGTTTCGATATTAATAAATGGGATATAACTTTAAAGAGTGATTTCTTAAGTGGACGTGATAGTTGGAGATAACTTCTTGAGGTCTTGAATGAGAGTGAAGATGCTGATGAGATAGTGTCACTGCTAGTCGTCAATTTGTCAAACAACTTACTATGTTGAAACTCTACACTTCCTATGCAATCATCCAATACTATCGCAGTCTTTTGTTGAATGCCTCTCCTCTTGTTTCTGTATGTTCTTGGTGATGATGTCCTCTGTTGGCTCTTTGTATACGTATCTACTATCTAGAAATGAGTAATGATCTTGGAGGTCTGCAGTTGGACATAGAACATATATGCGATTGACCTCTTGACTATTGTGTCTGATCAATAGATTCAATAGGTTTGTCTTGTCCAGACTCTGTCATTCCAGCAATGATATTCAATGATGGCAAGTGTAACTGTAATCCTTGTTTCATTGGTGTTAATGTGTTGTCTTCTCCATCATGTGAATCGTCAGTGTACTCTTCTTCTCTTTCTCCTATATCTGTTAACCCTTGAAGCAGACCTGGCATCCAGGAACTTGTACAGAAATCAAAGATGGTATGGTTCATGTCCTGTATGATGACAATTCAGACGAGATTCTCCCCATCAACAGAATAAAACCTCAATACCTTGAGGATCTTTTTATACCAAAACCACGACAAAAAGTTATCGTCAAATGAAAGGTTCAATCAACAGATTCTCACACTAGTGAATCAAATTATTTATAAAAAAATTTAATACACTGTGTATATATTGAATTTTTTTTTTTTTTTTTTTTTATAGACTTCTTTGATCAAGTGCTGTGAAACTTCACTGTGTATAAATAGCAATTTACTTATAAGATTTTTTTAGATTTAAAATAAGCATTGATACAACTGATTATGAAAAACTTAATATCTCGCACCAACAATATATTAGAATGTTAGTTAATTGTGTACTGTTGTTGTTGTTGTTGTTGTTGTTGTTGTTTTTGTTAACAGGAATCTATATCCATGTCTTTGTCTGATAGTGTTGGTGGTGCAGATGGTTCTACGTTGAGAGAACGGAAGATGTCATCTTTGTAGCCATATCTTGAATTCAGGGGTTTCTTCTACTATGGATGGAAGTTCTATTTAATTAAACAGTCAGTGTTTGGATTTTGTTTATTTATTTTTTATTTTATTTATTTTCCAAAAAAACTTTATAAACCTCACACAAAATTCATTTATTTGTTTCCCTTCTTTGATCAAACCCAACCAGCTGTTTCATGTCACCACCTCGAATGAGCATCCACCAGTGATGAACAAACTGTCCGATATCATCGATCAACTCGGAACTGGGGTGGCACAATATACTTGTATTTCGTCCTTCCTAAAGATCGGTACGACACATTCAGAGAACAGAATTATCTCACCGAGAAGAAGAAGAAAGCTTCCAAGATATCCAAGCAAGTGAAGAAAGTCATCCAGTATGCGTTGTTTATTGCGTTGCCAGCACCATTGCCCTAGTTCGTAAGTTGATCCTCCTCGCAGCTCCCACTCAGCTAAATAACTCACTTCTCGCAGCTCATTTTACAACAACCTGTCAAACAACAATAAATTTTCTATCCAACCAGGATCACTTTATAAAATTCCAACTGTTTAGTAGTACACCTAATTCAGAGAATGACTCTCGCAGCCCTTCCCTATACAACCATCAGAAACACATAACATACTATCCAATTAGTATCATTTTTATCACTATATTATCCAAATTGAAAGACTTCCAACCGGTTATTACATATTCTTCTCGTATAAATTGGATAAGAATATATTGATACAACCAATAAATTATCATTCCAAGATACCTACCTTGCCAATCTTTCATTTATTTTATATAATCAGAATGGTCTGTAAGAGAGATGTTCTAGGAAAGCAGGTAACTTAGTGGTGAGAAGTTTGCAGTTGTTCCAGTGTTTTTTGTTCATTTTCTGCAGCAGACGATTCACTTTTAGATCTAAGTATGATCCCATCGTTGGAATCAGGTTTATGCATCGATTCTCAAAATTTTGAATATTCACCAACTCCAGAACTCTCTACACCAAAAAGATAAATAAATGGGTGGTGATCTAATATTTAAATTGATTTATTCTCTTGAGAAACAAAAGTTAATTTTGTGCTTTTCATTTGTTTTTAAAAAAATTTCATTTTACTTACATCTTTCAGATGTCGATATTGCTTTGTCCTTAAAGATTATGAATTTCCATCTTACTTGATGTGATGTCTCTGATATAATTGAAACTGGATTGTGAATCAATGTCTTCTTTCCATGTACAGTTGTATGGTATAGCTCTGGATGTTGTTTAATTGAATGATGACTTAATTTAGATAATGTTTGATGAGTGCTCATTATTGTTATACTTCTTCTTTTGTGTATCTGTTTGGAAAAAAGAAAATTGAAGAATGATTGGGAATTTGTATGATTCTTTCAGACCCTCCAATTGTAGTCTCGATTGACATCATTCACTTGTTTCCAATGAGATAACATACATCAAGGTGGCATAATGAGGGAGTTATCATTCAAATAACTAATGTGTGTGTTGATTGACAATTTATCCCAAATTTAGTTATGAGATTGGAATTTGGTTTATTATTTTTTATTTTATTTATTTTTCCCCCAAATTTTCTTTTTTCATATTCCCTTCACCAACTTACTTATTACATCATTTCTCACATTTAGATATATACAATACAAGACAACATTTACACTCACAACCAAACATTAGTGTGCATCATACCAACATGGCTGATGATAACACCAAAGTTGCTCTCGCTACCATCGAAGCCTCTCGCCTCTCGACATATTTGAAGGACAAGTGCATAGACATCCTCAAGAAGTCAAAGGATAAAGCAACATACATCATCAATGCCTACGGCGCAGCTGATGCTCGTACTCCTGATCGCCTTGACAAATACCTCAATAAGATGATCACGGATGCAGGTATACATCTACACCAACAAACACTTATAAACAAATACATATTTTAAAGCTATACAATACCATACATAAATAGCAAGATGTTACACTGATACACATTATTTAATAATTACACATCCATATAAAGTCTCTCACTCTCTTGACATGCCTTAAATCTAACTTGAAGTTTTCCATGTACAATTGCAATTTTATATACTATTATTATTATTATCACTATTTGTTTGTCAATCAATAATCATCATCATCATCATCATCATCATCATCATCATCATCATCATCATCATCATCATCATCATCATCATCATACAAAAAGAACACTCTGGCTAGCTAATATTCCTTTTTTTTCTTAGTTGAAAGCTTTCCTAGGAAAAGTTTAGGGTCTGAGATTGAGAAAGTCATGGAATCTATGAAAAAGTCCAAGTTTGATGGTCCTATTGTATCTCTACCACGTGATCCTCTCAGTGCACTGATATCATCTCGTATGAGGTTTGAGTTTACCGACGATAACACTCTAAAGTTGGTGAACAGAGATATTACAAACAAATTACACACGTTCATCAAATCAAATTATCGCAACTCAAGAGGAGTTTACATTCAAGGACCACAGGGAGTAGGTAAATCACATTCCATTTATCAAATAGTTGTCAAACTCCGAGTTGAAGCACCAAACAATCGTGTCATATACATCCAAGACTGTGCAAATTGGACAGCTGGTGATCCCTATCTTTTTTTCGTAGAGGCTCTGGAAACTGGATTTGGTCTGGCAGGAGATTCATTTATTAGAGACACTTACTATTCAATCATAAATGAAGAACAGTTATACTTGTTTATGGATCAATTATCAGTTTATTGCAATGATCAAGATCTCTGTGTATATTTTATCTTTGATCAACACAACTCTCTCACCAACTCTCAAAGAACAAGTTGTCCCTTTTCAATAGTAGAGAGTTATCTTGTCAACAATATTCGTTGGTGTAATAATCTCGTAGTTGTATCTGGTTCTGCAAAAAACAATTACTATCTCAAAGTTGCCAAGGACAATGAATGGCCTGTGTTTTACTTTTTTGATGGTTTCTGTGACAATGAATTCAAGGAATGGGTAGAAATTCACAAACAAGATCTCGGCAACCTCACAAGTAGTGATATACAGACCATCAAAGATCTCACCAATTTTTTTCCGTAAGTTTAGTTCAATCCAAAAATTAGAGTAGATTACTAATCAATCTAAATATTAGAATTGAACTCAAATATATATTAGACGAACAAAAGAAACAACAGAATCAACAATCACAATCACAATCACAATCACAATCACAATCACAATCACAATCACAATCACAATCACAATCACAATCACAATCACAATCACAATCACAATCACAATCACAATCACAAGTACAAGAACAAACACAAGGCTCCACCTTCAATAATGTTCTCACATCGTATAAGTCGTGGCGAAAATCACTGATCACTCAACAAGACAATTACTTTTCTAAAGAGTTCCTTACAACCGACATTCTTCACAAAGATTATAGAAGAGCAATTGTATTTATGCAACACAATGTACCTGTAACAGACGAATCAATATTTCTCAACCAACTACTATTGTACAAAAGTCAGGAAGACCTCATATTGCCGCTTTTCCCATTGGTCAGAGATATTCTAATTAAGCGTTATATGACACCCACCCATCTCGTTGTACAAGAGTTTTATCAATCTGTCTTTTCCAAGAAGATATCGTTGACCAAAGATGCTGTTGGAAGAATCCTAGAGAAATATCTTATTGATACATTGTTGGAACACAACCTCTTACAAGTGCAGCCCTCACAGGTGACAGAAACAGATGACAGAAAAGGTGTTACCTGCTATAAATTTACCCTTTGTTCACAAGTCGTCTTTGCATGGGACATAGTCCAATATATCGTGGCTCAAAATGATTTATCACAAATCGATTGGTCTAAGCCCTCACTTATCATTCTTCGTGCCTATAACTACAAGGTGGCTGATTGGTTCTTCTGGAATCCTTCCTCAAAGACTCTGTCTGCTTTCCAGGTTACTATTGGTTCAAAACACGCTAGCAAATGGGCTGAATCCGGTCTCAGAACCCAATTCCAAAACTCTTGTCACTTTACTAAAGATATTTTTGTTTGGATTGTGAAGAATGATTTTGACTATAAACAGAAACACTTTATTAATCAATACTTTATTACCATTCCAGAATTAGCAAATAACAGAATGTTTGATTTACTTAAACAATTTACTGTATAAATTAATGGTTCTTATTTAATAAATAAATTCTTATAGATTTTTATTTGTACATCTCTTCTTGACCTAAAATATTGTTTTCAGAGCATTATTTCTACATCTGGTTACGTGGTGGCATCTTGACTTCCTCATCGGTAAATCTATCGACGTACATGTTGTAGGTGAGCTTAGAGAGTGTGTAGCTTTTGATGGCACGTAGTTGGAAAGGATTTAGATTCCAATCAGATTTAAATTTATGTGTTGCAGAGCAATCGACAGTGATTCCTTGGGAGATAGAATTAGCGATTGAGAAGTTAAGCTTGTGGTAATTGGTGTAATGGGTGATCTTGGTACGCAAAGTGACACCAGTTGTTTTCCAACGGAACAGGTTTAATAGAGTTGATCAGAGAATCAAGCTAAAGACAGCACTTACCATAACTCACCGCATCCGGTAATGAGAAGTTTAAATAGTTTCGCTCCTGGTTGGGATCGAACCAACGACCATTCGGTTAACAGCCGAATGCTCTGCCTACTGAGCCACAGAAGCTTTTTACATGTTTTTCAAAAATAATTTTTCTAATTTTATTTTGTTAATATTAAAGTTTTTATTTTATTTTTTTTTTTGTTTAATATAAAATGGAATATTTATCATGGATGATACACTCTGTTTTGAAAGTTGAATCGGATGAATTTGGAGTCATTACTGTGCAAATAAATATTTCCTTTATGATCGGTGAATCCTGACAACCAATCAAACTTTTGATCTGATTTCCACATTGTAATTGTTTGTCTTTGATATTGACGATCTTCAACATCAATTCAAGAGCATCTTCTGCCATAATATATAGAAATCCGATATAATGACAACAAATGATATAGACTAACTAAAATCCGATCCCAAGATCAGTGATAATGTAATTCGATAAATCTGTCCATGAGGTCCCTGTGTCGAGAAGATGTAACTGTTTTTGTTTTGATTATTTAAACTTATTGAACTCGAACTGATTGTTTCAATTAATGATCAAGTTTAGGGTGCATGCGCTGGCAATGATGGGAACATAACCTCAGGATTGATGAAATCGAAATCTTCCAGATTGACTTGACGGATAGAGGAGCGAGAGGAGAAATTTGAAAGAAAATTAACTACGTATCCTTGACAAACAATTAAACCACCCTCAGTGTTAAGAATAATCTAATATTCTTATCACATGTATAAAAATTAAATTAAAACTAACCAAATAAATAAACATCATTCTTACTGTATATTATTCATTAGAAAGTTTTTTTTATAATTCACAATAACATTTTAATAATAAAATAAAAAAACAATTATTTATTTATATAGAATTAATAGGTTGGTATTTCATATTTAAATAAATATATATTTGGATTGTCTAATTTCTTTTCAAGTAGATCTAAAATAGATTGATAGTTTTGAGAGTCTTGATCATCTTGTTGTCTATTTCTTGCCAAGTTTACTATTAATTTAATATTTTCAATAGAAATATATTTTTTAATTATTGGTAAACCTTAAAATATAAAACAAAAAATTAGTTAATATTTTAAAAAAAAAATTAAAAATAGAAATACTTACTATAATAAAGGATATTAAAAACTGACTTGTTGGATAAGAATTGAACTTTTTTATTTTCAATCTTCATGGTGTGAAGTAGAATTGGTAAACCATCTTCCTTTACAATCTTCTTACAACAATCAGAGCTATTGAATGTCATATTGGTTAATAAAATCAAACAGTATTCAACCATCATTGGATTATCAAAATATTTTTGAATTAGAGAGAGAATGTAACCTATAACTCCATTTTTTTTAAATACTTCTACAAAATATTCTATTTTGTTTTTTTTTTTTGTTTTTAGTATTAAAAATATTGTTTATATATTTATTAAAAATTTAAACTTACTTGAATTTGATAGATGAGTTAATGAAAGTACTCCATTAAAATGCATCTTTTCATTGTTGTAGTTCTTTTTTAAAACCTCAATGAGACTTATTAAGACATCTTTTTCTTTTAATTTTAAACTATCTTTATTTTATTAAAAAAAGTAAGAAATTATAAATTATTTTTAAAATTAATAATAATATTAAAAATAAAATTAATATTAACAATAACTTACAAGATAAGATAGTTTTATAGTGAATAAAAATAAACATTGAATTAAAAAATCTATTATCCTTATGGATATTAGAAATCTTTGACAACCAGGTTAGGCCACCATTATTTCCAAAAATATTGAGAGCTTCTTTGTCATATAGAATATTGGAAAACAAAATTAATATTGATTTTTGTAATTCCTGATCCTGAATCTTATTCTTGGATATTGACAATATAGCTGGAATTTGAATAACAAACTTCTTATAATTATCATGTTCAACATCTTAATAATATTTTTTATTAATATTTAAATAATAATTTTTAAATAATAATTTTCATTGTTTACCTTACCTTTTATTAAATAATTTAATAAATCGAAAGATACTTTTAATAATGATGAATTATTATTGTTTTGTGAAATTAAATCTATTATAAAATCAATTGGAATTAAACTTTTATTATTGTTGATAAAATAAAAATATAATATTTTTAGATATCCTATTATTAATTCATTATTTTTACTATTTGTTGAAATTGATTTTACAAATTTATTTATTATTCTATTTTCTTGTGTTTCTTTATTATTTAATACTAAAAATGATTTAATTATTTTTGAATTATTATTTAACCATTCTAAACCTTCATTTTCATCTTTATTATAGATCTGATCATCTGTAGAACATAATGGTGTTCTATTTGAATGATAAATCGATTGATAAATGAATGGTATTGATTGTTCTAAAAGTTGATTCCAAATCCAACTATTATTTAAATAGAAATTGAAAAGTTTACAACTCTCACTGAGATGTATTAAATCTAATGGTTCTAAAAACAATAGAATTGAAGATAGAACCTCTAGAGGAATAGAAAAAATTAAATGATTTCCATTGCAACTTTTAATGAGTTGTGAAATTTCAATTTGTTGTTTTTGATTTAACATGTTATTAATTATTTGTATGATTATTATTTATACTATTATTGTTCTTGTTAAGAATAAATTACTTTTAACTATGTTGTAAATTTAAACTCTTTTTCAAATTTATTCATTGTTAAAATTATTAAATTAAATGAATAGATGATGATCATTTTTAATATGTGTTTGTTCGAATACGAAACAAATAATAATAAAAATACATACTATATTTATATATTATGTGAACCACATTGTCAACATTCATTTACTTTATCATCACAATGATAACCCCCACGACACATTATAATAAAATTGATTGCGTGTGGGTGATCACAATTTTAAGAAAGATAATAAAAGTGAGAAACACCCCAATTTCGTAATATAAATAAAACATCCTCACTTCTTTTCTAATAAATCGAAATACAATCAATCGATTATAATATGGAAACACCATAATTATTCCCCTATACAATCTATGATTGATATCATCTAAAATTAACATTTAATAATCAATATAATGTGGAAATGGAAGTACAATATACCTGCTTGTGGACACAGTTTTTCTTTCAACTCTCACAATTTTAATAAAACAAACTAAATACTGGTTTTGTGGCTGTATATTTAAATCGGTTATATATTAAACTTTATTCAGTTGTTTGGCTAATCTTTCATTGTTTTGTTGTAACAAGAATCTCTTTCTTTCTCTAACAAAATATAAAGATACCAATAATATAGTCAAAACTCCAACCTAAATAATAATTAAGAATTTAATAAATATGTGATACTCTTTAATATTCTATTGCTACTTACTTCAAAAAATAATACAGTTGATGTAAATTTACTGTTGGATGTGCAAGAATGATACACAAATTGTGTTTGGTCGCTGTCTGTTATTTTACATTTCAAAACCTTTCGACTTCCAGTACTCAGACAATAACTCTCGTGCTTCTCTGAATCTGAACATGCATCGCATCCTTTAAAAACTTCACACGATGATAAATTATTATTATTATTATTATTATTGTTATTATTATGGTTACTTTTAGGTTGATCAGCTGTTTCTTTTCTTTTATGTGTAAGGGCTTGTGAAAGTGGTACCGCTTCTGCTGCTTCCGATGTTGTTGATGAAATTGATATTTTATTCGTACTATATTCTGTTGTTACTACTGTATTTAAACCTGTTGTTGCTTGCGTCGACGTCGGTGCAACATTTAATCTGTGTTGTTGAAACATTTAAATTAGTTTATCTTCTTCAACTGCATATTAGCTAATTAGCTATTTTATATATGCTAAATTGCTTTGTTTGTTTTGTTTTACTTACGAATCTGGTACTGCTAATGCTAATACTACATTTTGAAATTTACAATTAAAAGATATTAAAACTAAATAAAATAATATATAAAAATGAAAAGAATTCTGTTTCATAACTATTTTTATTATTGTATAAATATATATAAACTTAAAAAATAAAGATATAAATAAAAAAAAACTATCTCTATATTTCGACTATGTTTTTTATATATATTATCTATTGCTATTGAACTGTACTGAAGTTAACTCTTTTTTTTTTTATTATAAATTAATATTATGTTGTATCTAGTATTAGTTTTTAAACTTTTATATTTCTAATAATAAATAAATAATAAAAAATTGAATATAATGCTTGATAAATATAGTTATAAAATATGGTTAAATCTGACAGTTATTCTGTTATCTTGTGTGATGATTGATATTTATTTATAAATAACGGTGGAAATAGAAAAAATAAGTTAATGAGTGTACCTGAAAAAAAAACAATTATAATTGTTATTGTTGTTGTAATTGTTATTGGTAGTGTTAGTGTTAGTGTTGTAAGAGCTTATTTGTGTTTTGTTGTGTTTGTGGGTGGTAAGGTAGTGGTGTTACAATATATATAAAAATAAATAAATGAATTGAACGAATAATAATTTTAAAAAATAAATAATTAACTGGTTGGTGGTATAATGAAACTGTAAAAGTTTAATGCTTTTTATTTTTGTTGCAAAAATAACAACAACATTTTAAAAAAAAAAACAAATTTTTATTTTTATTATTTTTGTTATTTGAGATTTGCGCTGCACCACCTCCTATTTTTATAGGTGGTATCTTACTTGGGAAAACAGAGTCAAAAAAAAAAAAAAACAAAAATGCTCAAATTTCACTCATTTTTAAACAACAATAAAAAGATAATTACACAAAATTTAACATCGCTTCCCATCGGACAAATAAATAAGTCAATCTTTTTACTTAAATGCGATAAGCAGCTGCTTATCAACACCAATAATAATAATAATAATAATAATAATAATGATAGTAATAATCAAGTGAAATATAATCAACTACAACCAACACACAATAGTACAATTGTTTTTAAAAATAAAAATAAATATGATTTTACAACAACTTCATCATCTAAATCTACAATAACTTCATATAGAAATACCAATTTAATATTATGTAATCTACTACAAAATAGATTGCAATGCAGAAGAACATTCTTATCTGCTTTTGCCTCAACACCACAACTAACAAAAAAACATATTACCAAAGTATTAAAGTAAGTTTATTTTTAATCATTAAATATTTAGCTAAATATTTAATATTTGTTTAATTATATTTATTGATTTATTGATTTATTTTCAATTGAAAACAATATTTAGATTTACACCTAAACAAGTGTATGATGTTGTTGTAAATGTACAATCCTACAAAGAATTTCTACCATTTTGTTTGAATTCGACTATTAAGAAAGTGGTTGATCCAAATAGTTGCTTTGAGGCAGAGTTGACTGTTGGCTATGGTAATCTGAAAGAGTCTTATACCTCCAGAGTGAAATTCGATGAACCAAAATACATAGAAGCATCGGCAATCGATTCACATCTATTTGTAGCACTTGTTAGTGAGTGGAATTTTAAGCCTGGACCTACCGACTCTACTTGTACGGCAGTGTGCTCACTGGAATATCAATTTAGATCACCTCTCTACGCTACACTCATGGATGAATTCATCGGTAGTTCTCTAGAGACAATGGTAGATGCATTCGAATCACGTTGTAAACAAACCTATCGTAAACATTAAATTAATTAACTAATTAAAAAAAGATAAATATTAATTTTATTATTATAATTACAAAAAATAAGATTTTAGTTTATATTTTATTTAAATATGTTTTGTTTTGTTTTGCTGTTTTGATGAAATATGCTCAATCAAATCGAATGATATTATTATTATTATGTGTATAGTTTGATGCTTGGGTTAGAGTGAGAATGAAAATGAGTAGTTTAGTTGTTGCTTTGTATTGTATTTTTGTCTATTTATCGATCTTTAATATTGGTAATTGATCTAAATCCTCCATATCTTTTAATACTTTTGATACATTATAACGTAATTTATGGAAAGTATCTAAACTGACTTCGAATGTTCTTTCTTTTCCTTTGGTATCTGTAATCTCCATCAAGATGACTGGGTTCAACACTCTTGATGTAAAACTGCTACTAATGATAACGTCTACACGCCATTTAAATGTTTCCAATTGTGGGAATAGAATCTTATCATTTTGTACTTTTTCAATTAATTCTTTACGACTATTCGATAATAAGATAAGATAAGATAATTATAGGTTTGTTTGTTAGTTATATATATAAATATAGTTTGTTATCAATTGATTCTTGAAGTGATTTACAAACACATACAGTTTAGTATAAACATTTTGTAGATCTGCAATGAATGGAGCGGGCAACTTCAATTCATTTAGATCGGTTTGAAAGTACTCTACAGTGACCTTTGTTTTGATTGCCAGCTTCAGAATATAATAGATACCGGTGAATACGATCGACGATACGTTGGAATCGAGTGTATTGTCTTTCTCAACGATGTTACTACTGCTTATGTTGAGCTTGTCATGTATGTCTCTAGTGATCTGATTGAACTTTTCGTACTCTTGTTGATTCTGATCTATTTTCTTTGATTTCAAATAGGATACCACCAGTGCAACGATGTGTCTTGTGAATGCTTGCTCCAACTTTTGTGCCAATGGTAAGATATTCTTTACTTCAATTGGTATATTATATCCAAGAAATGATATTCTATCCATATTTTCTATATATATAATAAAACAAAACAACTAACTAATAATAAATAATAACTAAACTAACTAATTAATTAATAATAGCAAATAAAGGTATGTTTCATATCATATAATATTAAATCTTTTTTAAATTTTTGATATTTTTTTGGTTTTTCAGCCAACAAAAAATGAAAAGTGTAATGATCAAAAGAAAATTCTGATTTGATTTGATTAATGTTGTGTTGTTGTTGGTGTTAATTAAATAGCAATGCAATCGACACTGAATAGATTAATTATAAAGAATGGTTTAAGTTTTAATAATAGATCATCATCTTTATTGTTAAACAGCAGTAATAGTAGTAGTCGTTTATTTGTTTCGAATCGATTGTTTTCAACGAATGTAGACAATCAAGATGAAGAGATCGTTCTTGATACAAAGGGTAAAATGATTCATAATTTATTATCTGATTCATTGAAACCTTCTTCATTGAAAGTAATTGATATGTCTGGTAAATATTACTATTTCATTTATATGTGATATTGATAAGTGTTCATTCAATTAATGTTTTTTTAAAAATAATTAATAAATAGGTGGATGTGGATCAATGTATAGAATAGAAATTATATCTAAAGAATTTAATAATAAGAATACACTCAATCAACATAGACAAGTAAATTCGGTTCTAAAAGAAGTTATACCAACTTTGCATGGTTTAACTTTATATACATCAGGTGAAAATAAATAAAGAAAAGAAAAGAAAAGATTAGTAGTTTTTTTAATAAATTTTTAATTTATTTTATAATTTAAATACATAAATGATATCATTATTATTTGTTGTTTGTTGTTTGTTTGTTGTTTGTTTATAATTATTACATTCTTAAACTTTGTTGTTGTTGTTGTTTTGTTTTTTGTTAATTAGTTTTGTTAACAAAATTATTATTTGATAAGTTTACGTGAACCAGCACCTGGACGAGTTGGCTTGGCAAAAGACTTCTTTTCTTCTGGTTTTGGTGGGTGCAATTCGCTGTCGATTGCAGACTTTGAGAGTTCGCTACCGTTGTTTACTTCGAGCTTGAGATCGACTTTGGTGTTTTGTCTGGTGACGAGTGACTCGACGTTGGCTTTGCTCGAAGAGTACAACATTCTCATCTTGACCGGTGCACTCTTGGTGCCGTTCGAACCGTCGGGACACGAGAATACATAGATGAGGGTGTTCAACTGTTCACCTTCGTGCTCGTGTGCATAACGGAAAAAGTGGAAACGTGGTTCGTCCAGTGGCACCTTGGTCGAGAGTTGCTCGATATCGATGCTCGACGACGACTGGAAGACGATCTTCTCGTCGGCAATGTTAATGGAGAGCGCAACGTAGTTGACGCTACCCGAGAGCAGCTCACCGATGGCAGCGACGGCACGCTCCTCCACTGGGAAAGCGACACCGTGTACATACATACCACCGCCACCAACAAATAGACCACCTTCACGCTCGTCGGCTCTCTGTTGTTCCTCCCAAGTCAATGGTGCAGATGAACCTTGATGTACTTTATGTGCTTTATATCCTTTCGATGTGAAATCACTCTATTATAATAATAATAATTATCATTTGTTTAGTAATTAACATATGCTTATGATGTTAAGAGTAATTCATAATAATAATAATATAATAAGTGTTAACACTTACTTGATTGGATGAATAGATTTCGTCTACGAAATGAGATGATCCCAATTCCTTCTTTAAGTTGGCACGAGTCGAAGCATAAGTCATCTTCTCACGAACCTTGGCAATATCTGGAACGTAAAACATGAATACCCAATTGTTTCCACTCAATTCAATACTCTTTTCATCAGTCTTTGCTAAAACATAACAAGCATGATCCTTTTCCAATAAAGTTGGTACTTTATCCAAATCTATAGAGATAATAATAATAATAACAATATGAATAAATATCAAATTCTCTAAAACATTCATTGATTGATTCTATTCATTCTATTTACCAGATTCAAAAGTTCCATCGATATCAACAGTAGATACAGCAACCAAAACCTCTATAATAATAATAATAAACACCCAAATACAAAACGTTTGTGTTAGAACTAGTTCATTGTTTTATTATTACATTGTTATTGTTATTGTTGTTGTTGTTGCTATTACCATCTTGAATTGAAACTTTAATGAAACGTGTGTTATTTAAATTTGCATCACCGAATGTACTAATTAAAGCTGGTGAAGCAGCGATACCACTTGAATGACTCATTCTTTATTGTTGTTGTTGTTTTTTAAAATAAAAAAAATTATAATTACAAAATATATATTTGATTGATATTACTGTTGTTGTTTGTTATTATTAACCCTGAAATTTATGCAACAACTTCTTTAAAATTTGCAAAATAACTATTTGGAAAGAGAAAAAAAAAAACCAAAAATATCTATCTATTGAATTTTCTTGGTCAAATTAGTGTGAACAAAAAACCAATTAATTAAAGTGGGTGGTTTGTTGGTAATAACAAAAACAACAAAGAGAATCAAGTAAAACAATATTTTATTTCTTTATATCATATTAAATAATAGATCTATTATCATCAATTAACTTTAATAACCAGAAATATATTTTCATGAATTTACATAATATCTTTATTTTATTATTTTAAATATATTTTTTGTAATATTATTATTATTTCATTGAAAATCAAATTAAAAAGTAACAAAATAAATTATTTATCAAATTATTTATCATATTAATTTTAGTCATTATTGTCAGTCTCCATCTACTCAAATCTGTTATAATATTACTTAGTTCAATGGAATTCGTTAATTTTTTTAAATTTAAAAATTTGAATCAAAAGTCTCTTACATAGCTTTGTAAAAGTTATGTTTGGAAAGCCAGAAGAGCGAGAGAAAAAAGAATTTTTTTTAATTTTTTTATTTTTTATGAATATTTTTTAATTTTTTTTTAAAAAAAATTTTCAGTGGCTGGATGTCACACAACTAAAGTGATGCGCAACTAGAGTCGATTTTTTTTTTTCTCTTTCAACTCCTTCATCCTATTTGTTGTTAACATGGGTCGTATCATTAGAGGTATTTTATCACTATAAAAAATAAAATAATTAATAATAATTATTCTATCAATCAATAATCATCATCACAACAATAATAAACAGAATAATAATATAGATCAGAGTTTGATATATTTAGAAAAATAATATTAGATATAAATAATATTTATATAAGTTATATTTATGTATATACCTACTCTACACTACTACTAAACAAATTATTATATAAGATATGTCTATTTAGTTTACTTTACAGTTAGTTAGTTAGTACAGATATATTTTAGATTTTAGTAATTGAAAATATGAAAAATTAAAATGAAATGAAATACAGATAATTTGATTTAGATTTCAGATATAGATAATGAAAATTATTCATAGATAAACTATGATTATGATTCAAGGTTTCAAGTTATATCACATATCATATCGTATCTCTATCAGTTATTCTCGTAGATCATCGTTCACGTGAAACAAAAAAAAATTAAAATTTTCACTTTTTTTTTTTTTTCGTATTTTCGAAAACAAATAATAATTATCTCCAGAAAAAAATAATTGAATAAACGACAATAATAATAATAATCAAAATAATCAATTAACAATAATAAATCAATAACTCTATAAAAATGATAGAATAGAATAAAATAATTATTTTAATATGAAAAAAAAAAAAAAAACAAAAATACATAAGATTAGAAACTAATAATTAATTATTATCATAGCTCAAAGAAAGGGTAAAGCCGGATCAGTTTTTGGTGCCCACACCCACCACCGTAAGGGTGCTCCATCCTTCCGTGCCCTCGACTATGCCGAGCGTAACGGTTACATCAAGGGTGTCGTCAGTGAGATCATCCACGATCCAGGTAGAGGTGCTCCATTGGCCCGTGTCGTCTTCAGAGATACCTCATCCTTCAAGCAAGACAAGCAATTGTTCATTGCCCCAGAAGGTATGTACACCGGTCAATTCGTCTTTGCCGGTAAGAAGGCTACCTTGACCATCGGTAACATCTTGCCAGTCGGTAAGTTGCCAGAAGGTACCATCGTCTGTAACTTGGAAGAGCGTGTTGGTGACTGCGGTGCCATCGCCCGTTGCTCCGGTAACTACGCCACCATCGTCTCTCACAACACCGACGACGGTATCACCCGTATCAAGTTGCCATCCGGTGCCAAGAAGAACATCGCCTCCACCTGTCGTGCTATGATCGGTATCGTCTCTGGTGGTGGTCGTATTGACAAGCCAATCTTGAAGGCTGGTCGTGCATTCCACAAATACAGGTATGTAAATCAACACATTTTTTTTAACATTCATTTCACACAAAATATTAATTATTTATTTTTTTACCACTTTTTTCAAAAAATTCACAGAGTTAAGAAGAATAACTGGCCAAAGGTACGTGGTGTTGCTATGAACCCAGTAGAGCATCCCCATGGTGGTGGTAACCATCAACACATTGGTCATGCCTCTACTACCAAGAGAGATGATCCAGCTGGTAAGAAGGTCGGTCTTATTGCTGCCAGACGTACCGGTAGATTGAGAGGAAAGGTTTCTGATGATTAAACTCACAGAAAGGTGCTTTACAATAAACAATAAAAGGATGTTTAAAAATTAATGAATACACTACTCTTTTTATTTTATTTATTCATTTTGTTTTCTTTATTATAATCTTTAAAGTGTTTAATTCTAAGATGTTTAAACATCATTTAATATTTAATGATATTAATTATTATTATAGATAATGTTAAGAATCAAAAAAGAAATCAATAAAGATAAAGTTGTAACTGGCCAAAGGTACGTGGTTTTGCTATGAACCCAGTAGAGCACCCACATGGTGGTAATCATTAACTACCATAGGCTCTAACTTATTTGTTAACCCAAGTGTGACTATTTTTTTCATTCATTTTTTCACAATCTTTTTTTTACATTACGATTTCACTTTTGGAGCAAAAAGAAAATTGTTGTGTATATTATAATAATTAGAATTTGACTTTTTATGGTAAGAACATTGAAACATCTTTGTTATAGAAATCTGTCGAGGTTGGATAAACTGTTGTTTGTAAATTAGCGAGCCGTACAACAGTTGTAACCAATCTTTGACGGTCATCAATAGTATAGAATACAATTGATTGGGAGTTGGTAACGAATGGTGTCAATCGGGAATCATAGCCAGTGGAATATACTTCGTGGAGATAGGTGGTTGTGGCGTTACTGCTTGAGGTATCGAGTTCGATTGCATACAACGTATATAAGGTCGTGTCATTCACCAAAGTAACGATCTCTACACCATAGAGTTGTTCAACTTAGTTGTTGGAGTTTTCTACAGTATTTTCAGCGCTGTTTCATACTGTAGAAAAACTGATTTTTCGAGTTTAGCAACACATATTGAACTGGCGACAAACCTTTTCCAAAGACATCGTAACTGATGATAGTAGAATTTTTGTTTCTCTCACGAAACACTATATAATAATTACTCTTTCCATCGTAACAACCGACAGCAGTATCTGGTGTTACTTGAGCACCAACATACAATGGCAATACATTCCTATTGTTTTAAAATATCAAATATGTTAAACTTTTTTTATCACATCAAAAATATAATTTTTATTATACATGTATATAATATAGAACCATATTTGAAAGTACGATAATAGTCATTTATTGCTTCACTTCACTTGATTGTCATAGCTAAATAATAACCTCTTTACGGCTCCAATTTAATTATTGGACTTACTGTAAAGAAGGACTTTTAGTAAGACATTCTTGCTTTTCGCAGAATCTTATCGTATTGAGAGTAAAGTTATCTATTAGAATGACCTATCATGCATATGTAAGCAAGAGTGATTGGGATCTGCTTAAACAAATATTTAATTTAGAATATGTTTTGTTAGATAACAATTCTGCTCAATTTGAAATAGATAAACAAGTGATTAGGCATTCGGATGATGATCCATACAAATGTTATTCAAATCAGTTTAATATCGATCCAATTTGGATTCAAGTAGCCTATCGGTGCCAAAATCAAAATTATGCTTTAATTGTGTTGTAAGTAAATAGGTTATGTATAGCAACAATTTAATGTTATCTAATATAATTAAATTTAATAGAAAAGATCGGGTGACCAAATTGACAGTTTCAAATTAACTAAACTTCGATATCAACTCATCGAAAGCCTTGCCACAAGTCAACTCCAACAAAAAACAAACATGCACCAACAATTGTCTAAAATATTAGAACCAATACCCTTCATAACATCACATGTATAACCAATAATAATATAAGCCAAGAAGTTATTCTAAGCTCAACTAAACTATCAACTTTTCAAAACAATATTCAAATTAATATTATCAACAATTCAATAACTCTAGTAAATAATAATGTAAATCTGGTCAACGAGCTTCAGGCTAAACTTAATCATACGGACACCGAGCTTGATCATACCAAGACCGAGCTTGATCATACCAAGACTGAGCTTGATCAACCTTTTTCAATGAAATTTTTTTTTTCACTTTTTTTTATAATTTAGCACTAAACTTGGATATTTGTTCTTATTATAGTGATATTATTATTATTGTGATATTACTAATTAGATAGCTATATGGATGAAATTTACAATAATGAAAATCTATCAAGTTTGGGTGTCATCAAAGAGATATTGGAGAATAATACTTTCAATCTTAAATATATTTATTGATTTATTTTTTAACAACCATAACTGTATATATAGTCTATCTTTAATCCTACAAGAGATTAGTTAATTAATTAATTACAATAGCGAATGTAAACTTTAGCAAATAAAATGTAAATTATCTATCTACACAGTGTATATCTCTTTTATATATTGTTTTTGATTATTTATTTTTTTACAAATTATTATAACAAATCTTATCTTATCTTATCTTTTAAAAAGTAGTAATTTCATTTCTTCAAGAGAATTAACTTACGTTTCAAGATTACTTTCAATATTATCTCGATGACTATCATAGATGATAGATTGTACAGTGAGCGACTCAATGATTACTCTTTTGAAAATTCGATAGCCAGCAATCACAATGGGCTGAAAAGAATTCAAATTTATCAGATAGTCCATCATGTTCTGTAATTCTTTTCTTTCTAATATTGTATGATTTTAAGCGGTGATTAAATAAATATGATATTACTACTGCTACTAATGCATTTTCGGATCAATAATGATCGGAATCAAAGAGCTGCCTGATATCGAGTCAGCTTGTCATTTCCAAGAGGGTGGGATTCACACTTGTGAGAAGCGATCCAGAAGTGGCAAAGATAAAACCAAATATACTTGTAAACACTGCAAGAAACCCATGTCAAGCAAAGAGAGGTCATTACGAGACATGTTTTTACTTGGTACCAAGGAATCGATCGAGTGCAGACGACAAAAAGTTGTTTGACCAAGATAGAATGCACATTACAGATCAATTCTACATAGACCTGTTCAGTAAAGTTATTAATCGTGTGTTGAGGAACAAGCAAAAGAAGTCTCTCAGAGAACATTGCAACTTCCTGGATCTTCAACGTACATCTCAGTTGATAGCAAAGTTTGAGAAATTCAAACAGCTAAACTTGATTGAAAGTAAATATGGAAAGGAGTGCTATGGAGTTTACATTGATCCTATTAAAGAGGTACAGGAAATGGTAGCTAAAAATTTGAAAGATAATCCTAAAGTAAGTAAACGGTGAGGATAAACATTGTATCAAATGTATGTTTTCCTATTATTGTTTCTCTTGCGTCGCAGAAACGATCTGTACTGTGTGATACAACTAAGGATGGAGTCAATCATTGTATATTGGTAGTGTTGAACAAGACAAGCAACGACGACAAACAATACATGTTGAATTTATATTGTAGCTTGCATCTCGAAAGCTACAACATTATTAAAGACAATGTTAAGAAGTACTTACTTTTCTGAAGTGTATGGATGGAATTGTAGTGAAGAAATGGTGAAAAACTTTGTCAAACAAACAGATGGAGTCAGCTGTGGTGTATATACATGCTTGTTTATTGATATAATATCACAAAATAAAATAATAGATAAAAAAAACTGTAAATAAGAAAGCCGTTGGTCACATAGATAAAAAAGATTTGAATATATAATAAAAAATGATTATCGTTCCAATCATTTAAAAGAGTTGAGGATAGTAAAATAATCATATTTTATTATACACTTATGATTTTGTTTATTTTATTATTCAAAGAAAAATATTTCAATAAATTATTTTTTTTGTCACCAAAAGACATGTGGTAAAGAAGTTCTTAGAATCTACCAGTGTTCGAAATGAGGGATATTAAAAAATAAAATATATATAAACATTGTATCATATGATAAAAAGTCTATTAATAAAACAAATTATTTATTTAAAATATAAATATAAATAAAGAAATAAAAATTAAATTAAAAAAAAAAAATAATATTAAAACTTTTACTGAAAAATGAATTCATTAATTAGAAGAGTGGAAAAGATTCAAAAAGAATGTGTAGATGCTAAAGAAAAGAATAAAAAATTGTTAAATGAAGGTGATGCAGATGCCTTTACATTGTTAAGAAGAAAGATTGGTTTAGATATTAAAGGAATTTAAACAAGTAATGATATGTTCTATTCTTTTCTTTACTATGCTTTACTTTTAGATTGGATGGGATTAAAGGTGATGTTATAGTGATATTAACAGCACAGTTTTATTAATAATAAATAACAGTTGATTGTAGAAAGAGATGAAACTGAGATTAATATACTGAGATCAGTTAGAAATGTGGATCTTTCACATCAAATCAGAAGAGCGATCATCGATATCAAGTCAGATGCCAAAAAACTACAGAGAATGTACAACAAAAAGCAAGAGAAATACAATAGTAAACAGAAAGAGAACCCTGAGAAATTGAAAGAGTTGGAGCTCGAGAAGGAAGATTGCGAACTGGTGTGGTCACACATCAACCAGTTGGATCTTATCAACAAGAAGCGTGGAGGTGACTCAAACAAGTTCATCCCGATGGAAACTACATCATCGGGAATCAAAGAGCTGCCTGATATCGATAACGAAAAGTTTAGAGAATTGAGAGTAAATGATGCTGAAATTGTATGTAAAGATAACATAAGATAAGATTAGTCAATAATCTATATTGTTACTAATTCTTAACTCTATATTTATTTAACATTATAGGATAAAGGATTGGATATTCTATCAGGTCATATTGCAGAGGCTGGAGAGATTGCAAAGAAGATGGGTATTGTTGCAAAAGAACAAGGTCAAATCGCGGATGGTCTCATCATTAGAACAGACAATCTCAATGATAAATTGGAAACAATCAATAATAGACTTGCTAAAATGATCAAAGATGTGCGTAAAGCCGATAGATTCATTATTGATGTAATTCTTATTTGCGTATTGCTCGGTATTGGTGGTTTTATTTATACATTAGTTAAAAAATAATAACTATTAATAAATAGATGACCATTATAGATATAATCAAATAACAAACACCATTGACAATTTAATTATGCTTCCACAAGTAACAACGAAAATTGTATTTAATTGTTTTGCAATCAAATCCTATCAATAAAGAACCAAGAATAATGGTGGTTCTTTCTTATTTGATACTTGGACTTGTTATAAGTTGAAAGACAAGATGATAAGCTAGCTCTTATTTAATAAATTGTATAAATTCAATAAAAAATTTAAATTTTATTTTAAAGAAGGCAAACAATTTCATATCCTTCTCATGTTTGTCATAACATTAATATCTTTTGAAAAGTTGAATCAAATTTATTAATAAATATCTATAGAATACTCGTGTAATTGATCTATGTCGTTATAAATAACCCAATTTGTTTATATAATTGTTTTGAATAAGAATATATCTTTGTAGACAACCTAAAATCTTAAAAATCTGGCTTTTTCTTTATTATTATTATTATTATTATTGTTGTTTTTGTGTTTCATTTTTTGACCAATTTACACAATCTTTTATCATCCATTCAAAATTTTGTTTTTCCCACCTTGCGATATTTCACTGTCCACCATACTAAATTCGTGAAAAGTGAAAAAAAAATTCCAAAAGATCTACGGGTTTTTCCAAAACCAAAGATTTTTTTTATTTGCAAACGACACCTTGAATCAAAAGATTGATTAATCAAACAATTATTAAATCAGTAAAATAAATCTTATCAAAGAATATCTTTGATATTTCGGGAGACACTGAATATAAAGAGAACTGAATTTAAAGTAAATCAAGCATTTTTAACTATTCAAATCAAACAAATAACTGAAATATATCTATCTCTCTCACGATCAATAAAATGTTTAATTATACCTATTTCAAAACAACTTTGTTGTTGTTAGTTTTTGCAACCACTGCTATTACATCTCTAAGCCCATCAGAAGTATTGACACTACGATATTCTTCCTTCAGTTCTCAAACAAATATAAATGTTACTTCACTTGATGGTGGCGATGTTGTTGGTTCTGGTTTAGTTAATAATCTTGTTTACTCTGCACTTCCTTCTGGAGTTGAAAATACTGTAGGTTTGATCAATTTAGCAAGAAGAAATAATATTTAATTGTAAAAGAGAACTAATTTTGTAAATAAATTAATTGTTTTTATAGGTAATGATTTTTGGACTTCAAAATCTAAATTTTGTGCTTTTTACTTTCAACTATCAAACTTTTGAAACACAACAAGTTGGTGAGTACTTAGATATAAAATCTTTTGGATTCCAAGCAAACTCATTTGGATATGAACCATCTCTCGAATTGGTAATGAACCTTGAAGCAACAAATGAGCAACTTAATTTCATTAGTTGGGATTTCAAAAATAATATTTTGTAAGTCTTAATTTAAACTATAACAAACACTATTAAAAAAATATGAATAGTTTTATTAACGATATTTGATATTTTAAAACAATAGGAATGTATTGCCATTGGATGTTGGTGCTCAAGTAACACCAGATACTGCTGTCGGTTGTTACGATGGAAAGAGTAATTATTATATAGTGTTTGGTGAGAGAAACAAAAATTCTACTATCATCAGTTACGATATCTTTGGAAAAGGTTTGTCGCCAGTTCAATATGTGTTGCTAAACTCGAAAAATCAGTTTTTCTACAGTATTTTCAGCGCTGTTTCATACTCCAACAACCAAGTTGAACAACTCTATGGTGTAGAGATCGTTACTTTGGTGAATGACACGACCGTATATACGTTGTATGCAATCGAGCTCGATAGCTCAAGCAGTACCGCCACAACCACCTTTCTCCACGAAGTATATTCCACTGACTATGATTCCCGATTGACACCATTCGTTACCAACTCCCAATCAATTGTATTCTATACTATTGATGAACGTCAAAGATTGGTTACAACTGTTGTACGGCTAGCTAATTTACAAACAACAGTTTATCCAACCTCGACAGATTTCTATAACAAAGATGTTTCAATGTTCTTACCATAAAATGTCAATTTATAATTATTATAATATATCTAATAAATATTTATTATTTGTTTTCTTTTCTTTTTTAAAAAAGTTAACAATAATAATTTTATTCAATAAAACTTATTAAAAAAAAAAAAGTAGAAAAACAATAAATCATGTTGATGTTATTGTGACCATTTTTGATGAGAAACAGTCATAGATGCCAACAATCCATACTTGAAATGAATGAATTCGATATTATGTACAACAACTTCAATTATTGCTCGAAATCCATCAATGGTTTTATCCATCAGACCGAATTATCACCATAATACCGATATAAATGTAACTTCATTAGCAACTGGAAACGTAATTCGATCGTCGGGTTTAGTAAATCTTGAAGCTTTTGCAGCTCTAAACTCTGTCGATCCCGACACTGTAAGTGTTTAGAAATTCAAAAGAAATTGTATTTATAATTGGAAATTGATAGTTGATCCCAACTTAAATCAATTTAATAGGTAAATCTCTTAGCTGATAGTGGTAATTGGAGTCTTATTTCTTTTAATTATATAACTTTGGAATCACAAAAAGTAGCTGAACTCACTACTAGTAAAAGCTTTGGATTCAGTACATCTTCATTGGGATATGAACCATCACTCCAATTAGTGATGAGCGTTATGGCGACCAATCATCAGTTTTATTTAGTTAATTGGGATTTCAAAAATAGTATTTTGTAAGTTGTTTATGTTTTAGTTAACTTAACATTGGAAAAAAATAATAAATGTTAACATTTTTTAATTTGTATTTTCACTTCATTGGTGTGAGTAGAAATTTGATACAATTGGATGTTGGAGTCAATACAGTAGATAGTGTTGGCTGTTACGATGGTAAGGGTAACTATTACATCTTGTTTAACCCAGAGGCTGGAAATTGGAGAATCACAAGTTACGATATATTTGGTAAGGGTTTGTCACCAGTGCAATACGAGATGCTTGAAGGTCACCATTTCTACAAGTTTTTCATGGCGGTTTCATACAGGGACAGCCAACAACAACAACTCTACGGTGTAGAGGTGACTAATTTTACGAATGGCACCGCTATATATGAGTTGTATGGCATCTTCCTCGATAGCTCGAGCAATACCGCCAACGTCATCATGCTCCACCAAGCTTTTACAACTCGATCCGATTACTACGCGGTGCCAGCAGTTGCCAACTCACAATCTATCGTATTCTATACAATCAATCAACAACAACAATTGGTTACAACCATTATTAATCTATCTAATTTACAAACAACAATCTATACAACCAACACAGATTATGCTGAAGATGTTACTCTATTCTTACTATAACACTAGCTGATAGTTCTCAAATCCATTCAATACCAATTAATCCAAATATATCAATATTGTTACAATACAATCTTATTTATCATGAATAAAGACTTATTAAAATAAAAATTTAAAAAACATAAAAGAATATTTTGATCTATCTTGTTTGAAGATTTTTTCTTGGTGTTTACTTTTCCACTTGGGGGAAAAAGAATTTGACTTCATTTTAACAGGGAGATATAAACTTTAATTTTTACTAAAAATTTAATTGATTAGTTTCTAAACCCCCCGACAAAATGGTCAAAACGATATTCTGAATTTGTAGGATGATATAAAATGGAATGAATTCAATTGATGGTTGATTAATAATATATTCTAAAACAAACAAATAAATGATAAATTCAAATAATCATAAATCAATATCGTTCTTGTTGTTAATTTTAACAACAACAACTTGTATTGTTGCTCAGAATCCATCGGTGGTATTAACGTTGAGGTTCTATAAGGATTATAATCCCGATTTTAATACCATTATAAATGTAACTTCACTTGCCACGGGAAAGGTAATTCGATCGGGTTTAGTTAATCAAGAAGCTATTACTACTCTAAACTCTGTAGATCCAGATGCTGTAAGTTTGGAAAATTGAAAATCAAATCAAATCAAATATTATTATATTGGGAAATTAAAATTAATGATTGTTTAATAACAACTTTAACTTAATTTAATAGGTAAATATCCTTGTTAACCAAGACAGTAATTGGACCATTGTTTCATTCAATTATGTGACACTGGAATCACAACAAATCGGTGGTTTAGATGTTGAAGATAAAGAATTTGGATTATGGGAGTCTGCTTTTGGATATGAACCGTCACTCCAATTGGTAATGAACGTATACGTAGACACAAGTTCTAATGAAACTTATTTCGTTAATTGGGATTTCAAGAATAGTAGTTTGTAAGTTGTTAATGTTATATATTAAGCTAGCTTTGGAAAAAAAATGAAGTTTTGTTAACATTTATTGATTTGTTATTGATCAATTTGTTTTGTGTGAATAGAAATTTGATACCATTGGATCTTGGAGTCAGTACAGACGCAAGTATTGGTTGTTACGATGGTAAGAGTAACTATTACATCTTGTTTAGAACGGAGCTCGGTAATTCCTGGAGAATAACTAGTTACGATGTATTTGGTGACGGTTTGTACGAGATGCTAGAATACCACAATTTCGATTCGGTTTTCGTGGGCGTTCCATACACTGACAGTCAAGGACAACAACTCTACGCTGTAGAGATCACCTCCTATCCAAACAGGACCGTTTCGTATGAGTTGTATGCCATCGACTTTGATAGCAATACCGCCAGCGTCACAATGCTCCACCAAGTGTTTTCAACTCTAATATATGACTACACAGACCCGGTAGTTTACAACTCACAATCAATTGTATTCTATTCAACAACAATATTACAACCATTGTTGATCTATCTAATTTACAAACGACCATCTATACAACCAACACAGAATATTATTTAGATGATATTCTATTCTTACCATAACACCTGGCTAACTGATAGTTATCCAATCCATTCCAAATCAATTAATTCCAATAATAATATTATTATTACAATAAATAATATATTATTTTCATTATTTGTTATTTCCTTTTGCTTGTTTTTTCTATTTTTTTCTTTTACAATGTATTGTTACAATCCTACTGAATAAAGATTAGATTATTCACTACTACTAGTTGATGAACTTGCTAAAATTCCTAAAAGTTTTGCTTTTTCCATTTGTTTAACTTAATTTGGTTTGTTTTATAGATATATATAAATTAGTAAGATATTAATGTAGGATATATAATAATATAATATTAGCTACCTTCTTGAAGTCCTAAAACATAGGCCCATTCTTCTAATTTTCTAATTTGACTATGTAGCTCTGTTTGTGTTAAATTTGATAATGCTATTTAATACACACACAAACATCAAACTGTTAATAAACAATGAACTTATTGGTTGGTTGATTATATGATCCTATTATCTATAAAAAAAAGCATACCATTGAATCTCTCTGATGATATTTGATCATTTTTAAGTGGATCTAAAAAGTCAACCAATTGTTTTAGTTCTTCATTCTAATAATAATAAACAAAACAGTAATATATATATAAGTAAAGTAATTCTAAATAGGTATTTAACATAAATCATAATAATATTGATTATCAATACTTACAGTTGGTGTACTATCTACATCATTTGTATGTTGTTGATGATGATGAGGCATATTGTTATTATCCATTCATACAACTTTTAAAAAAACTTTGATTGTTTAAGTTTTGTTTCTTATTTTATTAAAATCTGCTATAAAATTAAGGTAATTGTTTTGTCATTACCAACCATCAAAAAAAAAAAAAAAAAAAAAACAAAAAATTCAATTATCTTTTTTGTAATTTTAATTTTAATTTTTATCAGAATTATTCAATTATATAATTACAGTTAACTTTCTATTAATAATTTAATAATTATCAATAAATATAACAAATATATATATATAATTAAATTTAGTTATGGTTATATTTCAAAATAATAAAGGATTTGTTAAGCCATCAAGGTTTGAAAAGAATGATGATGCCGCTGCCACACTCAAAGACTTTGGTGATCTGGCAGCGCTCACCGAGTTCAGAGGTGTCAAGGAACAGCTCAGTCAATTCATCGGGAAATTGAATGTAAACAACGAGAAGCTATCGGGTATTACATTCGATCGATTGGTCAGATTCATATTTCAATTGAATTTGCCCAGTACTCTGGTGATCGATAGTCTAGAAACGTTGGAATCCGTATTCACATTGGTATTCAATAAGTACTATCCTTACAGACCGAGTCAATACTTCCTGTCGGATCTGCACGAGGATCAAGCATTCAATACACCGCTCTACCCCGAGTGGATATCGGAACTCCAAAAGATGCACAGTAGCATCAAACCGCTGATCCCCGTAACCACCGGTGTTCACCAATTCGAAGTTGCACTATCACGTAGCGGTTTAGTAGTTGGTTGGTCATGTTGTTATACTCTACAGGTATGTATGAACATATATATAAATATATATCTATTGATATTGATATATATATATTAACTATAACAATATAGGAAGTAAATGATAGAACAATAGAAGATGAGAATTATGAGTATATTTTGGCACATGTTGAGAATGTCGGACCTATAGATACACTTTATATGGGTGGCGAGGTTGTAGCGTGTCAGTTGGATATAGAGGGTCGTGAGATTACCGTTTGGTCAGAGAGTTATCGATCGACACAGAAAATCAATGTTAACTTGGAAGGAGTACCACCCGGTGCAACTATATTCTTTATTCCAATCATTATGTTACCGAAAGCAAAGTGTTTTCCAAACTTTGGTTCGACGCCATTCACACTGCTCAGTCCCGACCAACCACAACCAATACATCAAATCAACCCATCACGTTTAGTTCGTTACAAATACATCTATAGTTGTTTATATAGATTAATAAAATTAAGAGTCATCAGTGATGTAAGTAACTAATAAGTAATAATAAGTAATTAAAGTAGTAGTAATATAAACAACATAACTAACTCAATCTAATACATACAGTTTCAAGACTATGAAAATCTATTTAAATTCCTATTGCTAAAGATAACAAGACCAACTATCAATAACTATTGTATTTTTAAATATATGTATCCTATTGTAGAGGATATCGCAGTGACTTCAAATAGTTTCTTTCAAACCTTTTTCGAATCATTACAATTGAATGATGTAAGTAAAGTTTATACTCATAAAGATAAAAAGTATATGAGAATGTATTAATAATAATAATAATACTTTAATATATAATATTATAGGAAGCTAATTCAGAAGAATTGTTTAATATATTATTCAGTAGAGCTTTATATCTAAATAGAACAAAAACAGCATCCACTAATTTCTATCCACTCTTGATATTGCGATCGATGGTCTCAATAACATTGTTGCGACACTCACTTTTTACCTATCAAAATATATTCGATGTATTGGATTTGATGTTCAGTCAGAGACCACTTATATTCTTGGAGTTTCTTCAGAATCAACCTGCAATTTCAGTAGCTTCTAATACATTAGAGAATGTAAGTATTTATAAATGCTAGCATAATTACTTTGTTTTTTAAACGTTTGTACAACTATATGTATAATTAACAAACAAACAAACAAACATATTGTAGAGATTTATTTGTAGGAAAAAAGATGAAAGAGAATTACAAGTAGATATGTTTAGACATATTATCGATGATGAAGTATGCAGTGATATCTTTTTAAAGTGGATAAGTCATTGTATTAGTCAAGCTTTTACTTATTCAAAGAGAGTTGTATGTATTATTTTAATAACATATATGTATATTTATACAATATTTTATGATATTAATATTTAAAATGGTTAATAAATAGGCACAAAACACTTTAGTAGAACAAACAGAGATTACTACATTAAATAATTTGTTTTTCATTATCATAGAGTATTTGGATACATACTTATCGGATACTAGAAATACTAAATCATTCCCAATCTCTATTTTCTATTTCGTAAGTAAACAATGACAACAACATATCAATATATAATAACTAACTAACTAACTAACTATTCATTAATTAATATAGTCTGAACCACAAAGACAAAGAGTTGGTGGTGTTTATTCTTATTTGAAAAAGAATATAGTTATCAATGAATATGATGAATCTGGTGAACCTAAATTAGATTTGAAACAAACTCTCTATCTTTATTCCATAGATCTACTACAGCTGAGTTTCTGTTCATATCTAACATTGATACAGAAACTAGATGCTGCATCTAAAATTGAAAAGAGAGAATTAGATAGAGCTTTTGATTATGTATGTATAGAAGTAATAATAATTGGAAAAGATTCTAGAATATTTATTCATTTCTATTTTTTTTTTCAGGCTGATTATCAAAAAGTTAAATCATCACAAGAAGCGACACAATTGAAAGCGGATTACTTGAGAACTGAAATGCTCGAAAAGTCAGAGCACTACGAATATCTTTGGAAACATTTGACATTCACTATTGGTTTGATCACAGAGAATTTGGAACAACCAATTTTTGAATATCTCTATGATAACACCATCCTTACACCACTATCAACCTTTATCTATCTACTTGGTTGGAATCTGAAATCAACTTTCCAAAACTTGAACTTTGAAACAACAAACAATATTTTGGCATTGGTTTTGAAAAAACATGGATCTGTTGTTGATAGAGGTAAGTTGGTTGGTTAGTTTAATAATTATAATAGCGATTTATTAATACTTTATATATTTAAAGAAATTATGAAAGCAACTACAGAAACTGTTTGTGAATTCTTAAAGAGACAAATATTCCATCCAATCATTTCATCACATCAAAATTTCAGCCATTTCATTCATATGCTGCTGGAAGGACTCACTGATATGGATGTCGATCTTCTCACCTTCTTGTGTACAAGAAAATTCGATACATTTGTAACACATTTCCGTGAGATTTGTTTGCAAAATCCAAGTTGCTTGTTGAAACTTTTAAATGTCATCTTTTCCAATCTATCAGAAAATATTAGTTCAAAACATGAAATTCCACTTAGACTTAGAGTAAGTATAAAAGTTGTTATTTATTATAAACATTAAATAATTATCACTAACAACTATTTTGCTTTAATCATAAATTTAGATGTTCAATTATCTTTGCACTAATCTACCACATATTATCACTGGTAATGAAACATCATTATTAATTACAGGTCAATTTATTATGTATATTTTAGATAAACTACTATTACATCCAAATTCTAAAGGTATTTAATTAACTAATCATTTATTTATAACCAACAACATTTAAACTAACACAACTTATTTATTTTTTTTTTAGATAATGTTTATTATATAACTTTTGTTAATATGTTACCATCCATTTATTTCTTAAACAAGAGTTCCAAAGAAGGTTGCTCACTGAAACAAACTATCACCAAAGTTAATCCCAAAGTCATTCAAATGCTGACGGATGTCAATTGTAGTCCAGACTTTACACAACCAAAGAAAAGAGAAATCATTAAATTTTTCCAATCCATTATTGTAAGTTTGTTGAAAGAGCTTATATATTTGAATAATAAACAATCATTCTAACTAACAAACTTAATATTTTTAGGACGATGAAAAGAAATCATTGAATACATCAACTGGAGGTTCGGATAATCTTTGTAATATTTGTTACTCTTATGATGCCAATGTCATTTTCAATCCTTGCAAACACTCTTCTTGTCAGCACTGCGTAACAAGACAACTATTGACAAAGAAAGTTTGTTTCTTTTGTAGAGAAGAAATTATTTCTACTGAAAAGATAAATAAAGATGAATAGAACTATGATCAAGTGTATAATATATTTGTATTTTTTTTGGTTTTTTATTTTTTAAATGACAATAATTATTGATTTATTCCTCGTCAGCATTAATTCTAATAATATCGTCAATCTTTAATATCATCTTTACTACTTGATTTGCCAAAAGGAATTGTTGAGTTTTACCTGGGAGAGTATCGAATACAAATTGTTCTTTCATATCTTTATAATAATAGATTGGTTTGTTTTGTTAGTTAGTTATGCTAGAAGAGTGATCATGTAACATATATATATATTTAATTCAACTTACTGTTTGTATTTCTAAGATTACAATCTACACCAAGAATAGCAGATTTCTCCTTTACTTGTTGTGCCTTGATGGTTGACAAAGTTTCAATTGGTGGTAAACCACTGTTCTCAGCCAAAGCCATTGGAATAGCTTCGAGAGCATCAGCGAAAGCTCTGACAGCATATTGTTCAATGGTTGGAATTTCGTCAGCCTTTGATGAGATCTTCAATCCACAGCTAATCTCTGCACTACCACCACCATAAACGATACGGTTGTCTCTGATGAGATTACGAGTGACACACAAAGCATCATGAATACTTCTTTTGGCTTCATCAACAATCTAAATAATAATAATGATTTTAGTTTAATTATGATTCCAATAAATTATCTATCTACAAACTATATCTATATCTACATACCATCTTATTTCCACCTCTAACAAAGATGGTGACAGCGTTTGTGTTTGGACATTGTTCGATGCTCAAGTAACGATCTTTGGTGGTACCGAAACCGATTTCTCTTACCAAACCGGCACGACCCAACTTGTCGGCACTGACATCTTCGAAACGAGCAACGATACGACCACCAGTGGCCATAGCAATCTTTTCAAGATCCAAACCACCGACCCATCTGACGGCTGGCAAATTATTTTGTAACAACAAATGATTGGCTTCATCATCGAAACCCCATTGACAAATGACGAGATTGGCACCAGTAGCCTTTACTTTTTGAACCATATCAATGAAATATTGTTTTTCGAGATCACTCAATTTCTTGAAATCCTCTGCATTTGTGATTTCCAATGTATTCTAAAAAATGATTATTATTATACAAACACATATTGATTAAAGTTAGTTAATATATTGATTATCATCTATCTAATCTATCTGTTTGTTTAATTGATAATTAATTACCTTTGTCTTTGGCTTTGGTGGTTCGAATGGACATGTCAACAAACAAATCTTTGCGTCTTTAATTTCAGTTGGCATCTGTGGATGAGAGATACCCTTGTCAATGATAATACCATTAATCAACTTTGTATCTTCGAGTTTACCACCCTCCTTTCCTTCGAGTTTGATATTTTCAAAGTTTACATCCTTTCTTTCGAGATCGGCAACCGACAATACAGCCTTTACTGCAATCTCTGCCATTTGACGATGGAAACGATTAACACTAAAATAATAATAATAGCCAACATAAACAATATATTAATAATCGTTTTTTTTTTTGAACAAGTAGAGTATATTATTTTGTTGATATTTGATACATTACATCTTTGAACCTAAACAAGTCATAGCAGTTTTAACTAATGGCTCCAAATTCTCCTTGGTGAAATCGATACGGTCAGAGATGGTTTGGAGATGTTCGATGGCGATACGACAAGCGGTTTCGTAACCCTCGGAGATACGACATGGGTGGATACCCTTCTCGATCAACGATTCCGCCTGTTCCAAGAGGGAACCGGCCAACACAACGACACCGGTGGTACCATCACCGATTTCGTCGTCCTGCGACTTTGAGAGTTGTACCAACAACTTTCCGATTTGATTGTCGACCTGCATGTTCTCGAGAATGGTGGCACCGTCATTGGTAACGGTGACGTCGCCATCCGGAGAAACGATCATCTTGTCCATACCCTTGGGTCCGAGCGACGACTTCATTATATTAGCGATGGTCTTGGCTGCCATGATATGTGATTTGTGCGCTTCGATACCCTTTAAACGCTCCTTGGCTTGTTGTTCTCTTATAATGATAAAAGGACGACCATAATCATCGAATGCTAAACTCATCTTGTTCTAGTTTGTTTTTACTATTATTATATATTAAATAGTTTAATAATCTAATCTCTTTAGTTAATTTAGTTTATTAATATATATATATAGTGATTTTGATGAATCTAAAATCTAATACTTTTTATGTGTTAAAGTAAAAAAATTAAGAATCGATAAAATACACCTAAACAAAAAAAAAACTAATAACAATGAAGAACTTCCAACAGAGAACAAAAAATTCAAATTTTTTTTTTTGTGATTTTTTTTTTGAAATTGTTAATTTTTTTCATTTTTATAAAATTGCAATTTTCATAGTGTAACGTTTGTGTTGGCATTATTATTTGTGCGTGAGAATACAAAGGAGTTGTTTGTTGTTGTATATATCATGATTATAATACACTGATATATATTTTGCAGGATTGATTGATTGATAATTAATTGAATTGAATTGATTAGTTGATTGTTGATTGATTTAATTATCTTCATCATCTGGACCCAATGCAAGTGTGAATTGTGTTTGGGCGTTGACTGAAGCGGATCTTCTACGTTCTTGGAGTTTGGTAAAGAGTGGCTTCAGTGGGAGGTGGCTGGTGAAGATGTGGATACTGAGGTTGTACCCAACTACCGTTTTGTTTTATAGTTGGATTCGGTGGTGGTGGAGAAGAAGGTGTGCTTTGAGCCGATGATGGACTGTTGTTAAATTGTTGTTGTTGTTGTTGATGATGTTGTTGTGATATCGATGTAAAACTATAGATTGGTGGTGTTGATTGTACAATGGTCATAGGTGAGTTATTATTCGATCGCAGTACATTTGGTGGTGTATTCTGATTGGATCGCATTAAACTAGGTGATGAAACTGCACTGTTTGGTGTTGCACCAACCACACCACTATTATTACCACCTCCACTTATGGACGATGTCAAATTGAAAAACTCTGGAGCGGAATAAGAGAAACCTTGGAACGCCATCTGGTCAGTCTCTGACAGATTGTTATTATAGCTATTTGGATTGATTGGTAATGAATGAATTGTACAAAGTGGATCGAAATAAGATAGATCCAGTGGTCCATTCTAAAAACAAACAACGATAATAATGAAAAATTAGTAACTACTAATTAACTAGCTAACTTGTTAAATTTGTTAACAAACAACACTTACAAGATGTGGTTTAAATGGAGGATCTATCTCTTTGTTTAATACTTTTGTCCAGTTGATAGATCTAAAGAATGGATGTGATTTGATTTCCTCAACGTCGGATTCACCGGAACCCAATCTCCTAGATGGATCACGATTCAACAACATCGAAATCAAACTGGTTGCATTCTTTGATATTCCAGGTGGGAATTTCAAGGGTGCTGAAAGTATAAGTTTTGTCATTTCATGTGGATCCTCAGAATAAAATGGTGGCTATAATAAATAACAATGTCGACATCGATGTTAATAATGAGAAATAAAGGATAGGATAACAATGATTGATTATCGCTACTTACCAATCCAATAACCATTTCATAGAATAAAGTACCTAGTGCCCACCAATCAACGGACTTACCGTAGCCAGTTCCAGAGATGGTCTCCGGTGCCATGTACTCTGGCGAGCCACACATGGTGTAGGTGGGCATGCCTTCTTTGGCACCCTCCTTACACAGTCCAAAGTCGACTAGACACAGATTGCCATCGAGATCCATCAGCAGGTTCTCAAGCTTGAGGTCGCGGTAGATCACTCCGTGCTCATGGAGAAATCCAATGGCCAGCATGATCTGGCAGATATAGAATCGAGCGGTGTCCTCTGAGAAGGTTTCACGCTCGTTGATGTGATAGAAGAGTTCGCCACCCCCGATATAATCGAGAACCATACACAGACTGTCCTGTGTCTGGAACGAGTACTTCAGACCGACGATGAACGGATGGTAGTACTTCTTCAGCAGCTTCCTCTCTGTAAAAGTATGTTGAACCGCATTCAAATCCAAACATTTCTCTTTCTTCACCACTTTCATTGCGTACAGCCGGCCAGTGTCGATCTTTCGCACCAGATTGACGTGTCCAAATCCACCTTTTCCAATCATTCTTAAAACCATGAAATCATCCAGTGTTACCTTATTCTAAAGGGGTTTGATCAAATAACTATTAATAACTGATGTTTTGTTTGTTTTGTTTTGTTTGGTTAAATTTACATTTGAATTGGTAAAACTTAGTTTTAGATGTAGTGAACAGTTGGTTTGTCCAACGGTAAGAGGGAACCATTGATCGATAAACTGTGTTTGAAACATTGAGAATGGGATGGAGAGACGACCAACAAGTTTACCAGAATGTTGATAATTAAAAATGAAATTAGATCTTGGTAAACTGTTTCTATCGATTGACATTGGATCGTCTGTATTATCATTTTCATTACCATTATTACTGTTGTTGTTACTGTTACTGTTGTTATTTACACTTGTTTGCCATATTGATAATAATAACTCTGATGAAGGTGATATAACATCACTGTTGATTAATATGAATGAAATGAACAAATGAATCAATTAGTAATGATTATGAATGACGACGATGATGATCTGATCAAATCAGATCTCAACATATTATTATCAACACTTACAATGTATAACCTTCATTCCATTCGATATGATCTGTATTTTTGTTTATGGTGAGAGTTGTAGTTTGAATGGTTTGTTTCTCCAATGATGCTAAACAATATATTTTAATAGATTCCTCATTGGTTTTCAATCCTTTCAGACTTTTCAATGAGAAGAATAGCTGTGCTGGATGTTCCAATAATGTCGATGACCATTCTACTTTTGGTTTACCTAAAATTTAATGATCATCTATTAATATTGAAGACTATGATGGTGGTGGTGATGATGATGATGATGATGACAATGACAATATCTACTACATACCTATTGATCTCTGATATATAGAATTTAACATTTAGAAACTGAACTTAATTGAACTGAGCTGAAATGCAATGAAATGAAATACTTTTTAAAAATAAAAAAAAATTGATTGATACACTACACTAATCTATATTATAATAATCTACAATAATATACTAAACTATAAAAAAACTTTTTTCAGAATAGTAGTAAAAAGTAATTTGAAACAAAAAAAATGAATGAAAAAAAGATGATAAATATTAATATTAATATTAATTTACAATAACAACAACAACAACAACAAATAAAATAAATAAATAAATAAATAGAAAGCAACTAAATTAAATAAAAACTTAAAAGATAAAGAATTATTTAGTGTTAATCAAAGTTAACTTTCACCCCGTTGTGCTTTTAAAACTAAGAACGGGGTCATGGAATAAAATAAAAAAAAATACTGATTTTCAAAAAAAATAAAAAAAAAACTTTTTAAAATTAAAATTTGATGGTTTAAAAGAAAGAAACTCTGAAGTGTTCTGATAAACAACAATTTACTTGTTGAAGAAAAAAACTAATTTGAATTCATATTCATTTTCATTTATTGATTCTCTTTGTTTGATTTAATTTTAGACTATCTTAGCTAATACAAAAGTTAGTCATAAAGTAAATTACATAAATAATCAACGTTGATTCAATTGCTAAATTCATACATAATATTATGATACATTTTTTTATTCCAAAAAGAGTTTTTACGGTTTGAAATTGTTGTTGTTTATTTTATTTATTGTTATTTGTTTGTTGTTTATTTGTTGGTGGTGTGATCACAAAACTAAAGAATTGTGTTCAGAGAGTAGTAGGTGGTCGTAAAATACCTGTATCATGAAGGTGAAATCGAAACTTCGATTGGGAGAAGGATTTATAAGCGAAATAGAAGGTACCCTCAGAAAAGGTGCTTCAGATAAAATTCTAGAGGGTACCAAGTATGCAGACAAGAAAGTGTATAAGAAGAAAAGAACCTTTCGTAAGAGTGTCACAAGCAAGGAGAAGGGGCTGCCAGGACTAGGGATCTGGCGCAGATATGGTGGTACTATGGAACAAGTGATTGCTCAAATCCAAGAAGACCTGTTGGGTGATCACCTAGAAGCAGACAGGAACAATATACTGAGATACTCGAAGATGCATACATTCATTCACTCAACTACTACGTTTAGAATGCGTGATGCTTGCTTGTGGCGTGTATTTATCCATTTCTGTGAGTGGCGTGTGATACAATATGTTTGGTGTTAATATGGTACCAAGATTCGATCGAGAAGAGCTTTGAATGACACTCATATCTTCCATGGGTTCGCTAGAGCAAACTACATACTGGCAATGGATAACTGTTCCATCCACAATGCAACTTAGTTGAAGTGCTCAATCTTGGACCTAGCGAGAAAGAACATACAGGTATTTTACAACCGCCTACATTTGGACTTCTTTGGTTTTTTCGATCACACCAAGGTGACCAAACAATACAATAAAAATAAATAAATCTTTTTTTTTGTAAAACAAGAAGATTAAGATATCTATAATTTTTAGCTATATAGTATTCCATAATAAACTGTTGAATTTATTGATTGGTAAACTAAAAAAAGTGTATAATGTATATTTGTTTATATCTTCTATCTCTTTTTCTTGATTCCACTCGATTTTGATGGTGATGCCTGTGGAGCTTTCTTTAGATTCTTAAAGTTGTTAGGGTTACGGATAGAATCCAAAAGTGCGTTTCTACCTTCTTGTTTTGGTAGATCTAAAAATTGATTGAACAAATGATTAAATAAAATGAAAAGTTAAGTTTTGGGATTCATTTATAAATGATAATTATCAACTTACCTTTGGCTGCTTTGGGTGGTGGAGGTGGAGGTGGTGGTGCAGCTCCACCCGATAGTGCTGGTGGAGGTGGTGGCGCTGGTGCAGCTGTACTTGTCTTTAGTTGATTCAAATCGGTCGATGACGATAGTTTGTTTGCTGATTTCAAGAGATTGGTTGACGATGTCGATGCCTTTGGTGGGAGTGTCGAGAACGATGGCTGTGGTGGTGCAGTGCTTGTGGTGGAGTAGGTCGAGGTGCCACTACTGGAGTGCGACGACGATGGAGTGTCGCCAAACATCGATGCCGACGATGCCTGCTTCTTCATTACACCTGGTCCTCTTGGCGAGACCGCCGGTTGCTCGACGCGATTGCAATAGTCCTTGACGAACGCCAACTGCGATTTCTTCAGCTTGCCGTCGGTTGCCGAACTATCTTCGATCTTGACCTGATTGAAGTACGGATGTTTCACCAGATCTTCGAGTGAAACATTGGTGCGATTGGCATCGACAAATATGAATTTCAGTAGTTCCATCACGTTGTCGGGAATGACCGATGCGAAATTACCGATTGGTATCTCTGCTAGTGGAACACCAACGATACACTCAAACATGACATGACCGAAACAAATCACCTCGGCATTCTCCTTGCCGTTGATATACTCATAGTAATATGGCTTGAGACCGAGCAAGCTATTCTCAACGTCTGTGAGATAGCAAGTGTCGTCTTTGAAAAGAACATTACCAGAGTGTAGATGTGTAAAAGCAATACCCCGCTGCTTCAAATATATCAGTGCATCCAACAATTGTCTACCGTATCTAGGCATCAATTTAACTGTCACTCCAGTGGAATATGATTTCTTTAAACTATGTGTATATTTTGAATCGTAAACATTTGATGGTTTTGCCTATTATACATAATTAGATAAGATATATTATAAGTATATATATTCCACAAGTTAAACAATAACAACAAAGTTTAAAAGAGCACTTACTTTATAAATAATATCTTTTAAACTTCCTTTTGAACAATATTTCTTGAATAGAAATACTTTATCGTTGGAACCAGCTATCTCTACAGAAGATACTGGATAGATGTATTTGTGTTTCAAAGCTAGTACTGTCTTTATGAATTTTTGTTTGTGCTTCTCCGAGTTCATTGGCCATGGACATGTAGTTCCAGGTGTTGTAACAGTGATAAGATACTCATCACCAGAACCAGTGTGTTTCGATAGGATATATGATTTGCGTAGTCCATTCTTTGTATTACCAATATCATTCAGTGGCTTTGAATATTCATAGTTTGAGGATGATCTCAATTGTAATTGTGCAACAATTGCATCGGTATCTTTAAAATTGAATCGAATCGAATGTTGAATCAAATTAGTTGTTAGTCAATAATGCACATTTTGATCAAAATGAAAAGTAAAATAACAAAACAAAACAACATACCAAAGAATTGTCTCTTTTGTTCAAAGAATGAATGACATGATTTACAAAGTCTCTGTTGTCCACTGTATCCAAATTCAGCTGGTAAAACAGAGTAGAAATTTGAACATGGATCACAAAAGATTGATCCACATTTTCTACAATGATGCTAAAATACAAAAAATAAAGAAAAGTTAACTAAAAATGTATGATAATAATAATAATATAAAACACAATTGACTTACTCTTCTTCTAATTAAAGTGAATGGTGACTTGCAACTGGTGCATTCCAATGCACTTTGATCTGGTTTCCATTCTGGTTTCTCTACTGATGGTGATGATGATGATGATTCCTAAGATGTTTTAAAAATAGATGATAAACAAAGTTAGTTCGCAGTAGTTCATTGAATGTGTGTGTTTTTGTGTCTTTTCAAAAAAAAATAATAAAAAATAATAAAAAATTCAAAAAATATCTTAATATTATCTATAATCTGACTATTATTATAAATATGATGTTTTTTCGAGGGAGATCTTACCATTTCTAAGAATATGACCTGTTTAAATTGTAAAACAACTTCTGTAATATAATTATTTCTATTTTTTACTTTAACTTTGACTTTTTTAGTTACTTTTTAAAATCTCCTTTCAAATGTTTAATAAATACTAGTATTATTTATAATAAAAAGATTGAATGATTGATTGATTGATTAATTACTCTTGATTGATTATGTAAACAAATAATATTTTAAAGTTGTTATTTTTTATAAATTTAATATATAATATATAATGTGTAATATGTTTGTTTATAAAATAGAAATAGAACTAATCACAATTACAAAAACTGTTCATCTATTTAGTTAATCTTTCCTTAATATATATATTTAAAGATAGACAAGACAAGACTGTGTGTATTCTATTAAGAGTGTGTTGTGAGTGTGTGTTTGTTATGCAATTAAATTAACAACAACAACAATTGTATTTGAATGTGAATGAATGAAAAGAAATGAAATGAAATGAATGTGATATTTTTAAATTATTTTATTTTTTAAAAATTAATTTAAAAAAAAAAAACTCTGCCTTTTTAAATCTATCAACAAATTTAGTTGTGTGTGTTTGTTTGTTTGATTTATTTTTATTTTATTGGAGTTTCATGATGATAAACAACAAACAAATGGGGTTTTCATTTCTTCAACAAACACACAGATTTAATACTATTTTTTGTGACATTTTTTAATTTTTCGATGGAAAAATTTTGTTGTTGAATAACATTGGAGACTTTTTCTGTTTTTTTTTTAAAAAACACCCCAATCAATCAATGGCGATACCTTTCGGTCTTTCTCATTTGATCAAAATTATAATCAAACCATTAAAACCTGGTACCAGTTAAAAACCAAATAAACAAGATATTTATATTTAAACTTGCATTGTAAAACAAAAAATATCAAAAAAAATAAAATCAAGAACTAAATTTGAATGTCTAAGTTTAAATTATATAGAACATCATTATTGTTATAAATAAAAATACACATATAAATAATAATCTTTTTTTTCTTTTTTTTTTTTTCTTTTTTAGGTGAATAATTAATATTTTAAATGAAAATTTGTTGATCATAATGAGTTTTTTTTTTTTTTTTTGAATGAATAATTAATATTTTAATTGTTTTTTTTTATTTTATTTTAATACTATTTATTATTATTTTTTTATCATATTTTTATCATTTTTATATAAATATATAGTAAGAACAACACTTGAAGTTGACAACTATTATTAAATTAATTTCTTAATAAATAATATGGGTATGAATTTGATAATATTTATTAATTTCTTGAAATAATATATTGAACTAACGTCTTGATACTATTGTTGTTGAACTACTATATGTATATATTATATCTTCACTTTAAAATTAAATAGGAAAAGGAAAAGATAAAAAGAAAAAGTTAAAGAAACAAGCAGCACATCCACTTGTTCAACAACAATCGAAAAAGAAACAAAGTGAAGGAGGAAATCATCATTCATCATCTGGTAATTCATCAAGTGGCAGTGGCAGTGGAAACAAAAAAGATCAAATCACCGTTGAAATAGATGAAAGAGGAAATACAATAACTCTTAAAATAATTGATGGAAATTATTATTGTACTGTTTGTATCAATCAGTTACCATTTATTTATTTGCTACAAACAACTAACTAACTAACATTGCATCATTATTAAAAATCATATAATAACAATCTATTTAGAGTTGTCTAAGTGAATTGCAGCTGAGTGCAAAGAAGAGCACTGGTAACTCGGTGAGTGGCAAACCATTGGAATGTTCGGTGTGTAAGGTTGCACAATGGGCAGTGGCAGCGGAGCGTGCAAAAGAACACGCGGAAATCGCTAGAGCTGCGTCAAAGAAGGAGATCAGCAGTGGCATCAAAGGATTGCAGAATCTCGGTAATACATGCTTCTTCAACTCGATCATGCAGAATCTCACTCATATCAATGCACTAAGAGACGTACTCTTAGTGCCACCCGGTACTTCTAGCATCAGTAACAACCCGGTGAAATCAAACGGACCACTCACCGTTGAAATGCATCACTTCTTCACAAAGATGTATAAATTAAACTCACCTTATATCTCTCCACATTCACTCTTTACTGAAATATGTAAAAAGTAAGTTGTTTTCCGTTTTGTTTTGTTTTGTTTTCTTTTCATTTAAACAATGACTAATGATAATCTATTAAAAGAGCACCTAGATTCCTTGGATTTAGACAACAGGATGCACATGAATTGTTGATACATTTGTTGGATGGTTTGATATCGGAGGAGCAGGAAGCTACAAAGAATAAGCGTGATCCGACCTACATTGATAAGATATTTGGTGGACGGTTGATAAGTATTATCACTTGTTTCCACTGTGGATACGTATCGAAAACACATGAACCGTTCTTGGATCTTTCGTTACCGCTACCCTATGCAGCTATCAATATTCAAGAGATAAAGAGAAAGGCATTGGCAAATAGTAGTAGTCATTCCAGTGGAAATCGTTCCGGTAGTGGTGGAAGTAAGAGTAGTGGCGGTGGTGGCAAGGTTGTTAAACCAAGTTTTGCAGATCTTGGTCTGCAATCGGATGATGAAGACGACGAACAAGAAGAGGTCGAAGAAAAGAAATCGAATTCTGCACCAAGAACACTGTCAAAGTCACAACTCAAGAAGCAGAGAAGAAAGGAGGGTAAGGAAATGGAGTTGGCAGCATACCAATCGTTGTCAGATGAGCCAGTCGGTGCTGACATTGAACCATTACTCTCTGACAAGCCAGAAGCGGTTACAGCCACAACAAATGGTATTGAAATCGAGACAATCATCTCATCGAATGTCAACAATGATGATAGTTCAAAGACAGATGCAGAAGGATATGAAGTTATCAATTCACCAAATGGCGCATCGCTATCTGTGTTAGATCCACTTCCACAGGATGAGAGCAGCATCACCACCGATGAAAAGTTGGAGATGTCAACACCACCTGCGTTGGAGCCAATCATCGAGTCAACTGCTACTGGCGTTATAGGAGTTGTCTACGACTCTGTTAATTCAGATGTCGAAGGCGAGACAGAAGAAGAAAAGAGTAATGATAAGCCAGACAATTTGAATGATTCTACATCTGGATTCATACATTTGAATAATAGTGTAGAGAGTACAACAACAACAGCTAAAGATACTTCTTACCATACAGAACAACAGTTGTCTAGTTACAATGTCATTGATGACTACGAGAGTAAAGCATCGCCTGTCTCATCGGCATTGTCATCGGTCGAGTCAACAGCAGAGTCGGCATCGGCTACTTCAATTATTAAGGATTTCGAGAAGATCGATATCTCATCATCAACTACATCGTCACCATCTATTACAGGAGCAACAACAACAACAGATGACAATAGTACTAAGAAGGACAGTGACAAAGATGTAAAGGATGAACCAACAGATCTAAGAAAGAACCTACCTATTGAAGCCAAGATGATGGATAATCTTTTGGCTTGTCTCATGCAATTCACAAATCCCGAAAAATTGGAGGGAGAAAATGGTTTCATTTGTCCACACTGTAAAAAGTTGGCAAATGGTCAAATCGAAGAAGAAGATGACATTATCATTACAGATGACAATGTTAGCATAATTAATAATGACGAGAAATCAACAATAACAACAACAGCAACAGCAACAGATATAATAACAACAGAAACAGCAACATCAACAGCAGAATCAACTGAAATAGAATCAACCAACAGTAATGATAGTAAATTAGAAGAAAAAGAAGAAAAAGAAAAAGAACAAGAAAAAGAATTAGAAAAAGAAAAAGAAAAAGAATTAGAAAAAGAAAAAGAACAACTACCACAATCACCACCTGAACAACAACAACAGCAACAACAAACACAATCAAAGAAAAAGAAAAAGAATAAAAATAATAGTAATAATCAAAATAGTAATAGTAATAATAATAATAGTAAGAAGAAAAAAGAAGAAGAAGAAGTTATCATTAGAAGAAATGCAAGTAAACAATATCTACTTGCAAATACACCACCTTATTTGACGATTCAATTGAAGAGATTCATGCAGACATCGAGAAATGGATTCCAAAAGGATGGTAAGCGTATCTCTTATCCATTGGTGTTGGATTTGACAGCGTTCACCGATCAGTCGTCTGCTTCGACCAGCAGAGAGTCACATCGCTATCGATTGAATGGTGTTGTCGAGCACATGGGAGGAATGGGTGGTGGTCACTACGTTGCACACATCTACGACGACACTACCGGTCAGTGGTACTACGTATCCGATAGCACCTCACGTCTAAGCTCACTGGAGCAAGTCATGTCAAACGAAGCCTACGTTTTATTCTACAAGAAATTAGATCATTTCGAATCATCACCTTCTTCACCAACTACAACAACAACAACAACAACAAACATAAGTAGTAATAGTATTAATAATAATAGTAATAATGAAAAAGTTAATGATATTGTAAATGAAGATGAAGTGGAGGTGGAAGAAGGTATAACAGAAGTAATAATAACAGAAAATGGTAATAACTCTGAAATAGAGATTGAATTAATAACCAATTCAACTAGTACAGATATGATGACATCGGATAAAAGTAATAGTATTGATGAAGATGTAGAAACGATTGAATTGTCATCTGTGTCGTCTTCATCAACTATCAATGTTGAGGAGATAATTATTTACGATGAAAAGCTTGAACTAGAAAAAGAACAACAAAAACAACAACAACAACATTTGACTTCAACTAACAGTGACACTGAAATCAATAACACACTTGAAATAGTTTATGATGAAACTTCATTTAAATAAATACTGGGAAGAAAATATTATATCTAAGCAAATTTTATGAAACAATAATTATTTTTAAATTTGTATTAATACAATTATACATTTATTTTTTGACCAAATCTATTGGTAGTTAACGTGGTTTGTTTACAATGATTATTGATAATTTGATTTACAATACAGTGGCACCAATTTTGATTCCCAAAATACCCAAGACAGTAGCAAGTATATTCAAATCAACAAGTGATTGATTTGAGTTGGATGATTGGCCAGTCAAAGTGTTGTTACTGTTGTTCAACATTATTTCATTCATTGTTGTTTGATTGGCTTGGACTGATGATCCGAGTTTAGTAATTGAAGCTAAAGTATTATAATATTATTAGTTAGATATAATAATAAAATAGATTAATAATATGTTGTATTAGTGTTTATTACGGTGAATTACATACCAATTAAAGTCATTTTTAGATAGTTTTGATTGTAAGTATATAGTATATTTTATAATTTACTTTGATTTGATGTTGAAACTTAAAGACCAAAACCATGTATTTATAGTTTCTTAATTATATCATTTAGCATGATCAGATGAACGGTAAAATCTTGTAGAATCTAGAATCTAGATCATCAAAGTATTCTCGGGTGTCAAGATATGTTGGTTATAAAATGAATGTTTCGATTCCCATATCCAACAAATTTCAAACCAATCATTTCAGTTAATGGCCTAGTATTTAAGTTACTTTTGATTTTGAAAAAATATTGGGTATAAACAATCTGATTTATATTTTGATATAACTCTGATAATAATATTTGTATAACTGATAAAGATAAGAGTAAATTAAAAAAAAATGTGCACTGATAAAGAAAAAGTACACTGACTGATTGAAATGTTATTTAATACAAAAATAGAGTGGGTTATAAAAATTTCCTTTTTTAAAAATAATTGTCATCATTTTGAGTTGGTTGAGTAATTTTTTGTGTGAGTGTTGTGTGTTGATGTATCACTGTGTCTTTCAATCACAATGTTATATATCATTGTCTATTGAAATCTGATCAATACCTTTGATCATATCTGAAATATCTTATTACCGATATATTAAAATCATATTAAATCAGACTATCTAATTTCAAAAAAAAAAAGTTATAATATAACCTGGGAATAATGAAATTAAATCTCTTTTTAAAAAAATATGATCTACAATCTATTGATAAAAATTATTTGAAAGTACTGGTTTTTTAAATACATCGCAAAATAAACGGAATTTATTTAATTAAAATAAAAAATTAAAATTTGTTCTTGTCCAAATACTATAAATAGAAATCTTTTCTCTATTTTAATCTAATATAAATAAATAAATATATTTTAATTCTATAATCTAAAATAAAAATCTAAAATGACTTTAATTGGTATGGAAATAAATAATTCTTATATTTTTAGAATAATATTATATTAATTTTTATATTTTTTTATCAAATAGCATCAATCACAAAACTCGGTTCATCAGTTCAATCAAACCAAACTTACAAGAATGAATTGATGGTATCTGGAATCAATGGAAACGGTTCCATTGGACAATCATCTAATGCAACAGAATCACTTATCAATTTGAACATTCTCGCCAATGTCTTAGGTATCTTGGGTATTAAAGTTTGTGCTTCTGTATTGTAAATCAAAAATACTATGATATTAAAATTTCCAATAGATTTGCTAAAAAAAATAAACAAATGTATTATTTTATTTCAATATTTTTTTTAAAGGTTTAAGCTATAAATAGTTGCTATGATTTCAGTTTGAAAATTTCCATACAAAACAAATGGATGATGAGATAATCTTCTTTCTTTTTATTTGATATCATACACTTATACAGTGATTTCATCTACTGTTTATGGAATTCTACCGATTATTTGCTTGATGAATGTTATAAACCTGACATTAGGTTTAGAAATTTTATGTGATACCATTTCTAAAGGAATTATATTGATTAACCGATTTTTGAGTAAGAGAGTAATCCATACTAAGAGCAGATAATAATTTCAATGACGGGGGAAATATAGCAATGGCTCCGTGGAAAGAGTTTGGAAGATATAGATTCATCAAACTATTTGGAAAGACGGTGGTAGCGATTAAATCTTTGTTCTAATTATCGGACTCCAAACTAATAGGAATTAAATAGAATAGAATCGATTCTATTCTATTTATAATAGTAGTTATTGAATAAGAAATAAACAAAGTTGATATTTTATGATTTTTTTTAAAATTGATTTTTATTTTTTATTTTTTTTTACTTATTAACCCCTCATCACCAAATATTAATATTTCTATATCAAGAGATGATATTGCAACGTTGTTCACAACATCAGAGAACAAATGAATTTATTTGCTATGTTTGCAATAAGTTTATGTGTTCAAGATGTACAACCATTCACAATAACAAACATCCAGATCATGTGAATCAATATGATCATATCGATGATATCAGACAATCTTTAAATACTTTATATTTATCTATTTTAGATTTTGTTAATAGTGACAATAATATTAAAGATAATAGTAGTGGTAATAACGTCAATGATATTAGTATTAAAGATGATAGGAACATAAATAATAATAATAATGATATGCCAGTGGAGAGTAAAATCAATTTCACAATCAATTCGATATGGGAATCATTAAGATCGTCAACATCAGTATATGATTCATTAACAACAGCTGAGAATGAAATCAAACAATACTTTGAACAAATACATACTTTTCTAATCAACGAAGAACATAGATTAAAGAAACCGATCATCAACCAAAAAGATGCAATCATTGATCAAATCGATAATAATATCAATCATTTGAAACATTTAATCAATATGATAAATATAAATAATAATATCGAACATGCCTGTGGTAATGGTAATGATAATGATGTCGACAACACCGACACACCTGTTAAAATACCAGATATAACCGATCTCTATTCAACAACAACCATTATGAATTCAATAGCATTCATCATTGTTATTATATGATATCATTTTGAAGTATAACATTCAATTCCGACCAGCAACATCATCGTTATCAACACATACACCAGCATCCTACGAGCTATCAATCAAACGACCCGATTTTGAACAATTGAAACTAACACTCGAACAATCAATTCAACTTGAAAGAATTGAATCATCAACATCGACAACAGAGAATGAAAATATCACACAATACATCTTTTCAACACACCATAAGAATGGAGCTACACTTATCAACTTACAAAACAATTCAATAGAACAATTCGAGATTGATTATTCTTTCCATAGAACATCAATTGTTTCTGTTGGCGAAGATATCTATACATTCGGCGGATATGACAATCAAACAAAATGGATGAAATTCTCAATGAAATCAAAGTCAGTAGCACTTATTGGTGAAATGGAAGGAATCGATGGTGGATTTTCAATATCAGCATGTTATGATGGTCGCGATCATATCTACTTGCTGAATGCTAGAAAGAAAAACATTAACCGATTCAATATCTACACAATGAAGTTTGAACGGTATAGAACATTACCTGAAGACTATTCTATTCAACGTTCATCAATGATTTTCCAAGGCTCATTGTATTCATACGATTTAAACAAGATGTTACAAATCAATTTGGTCAATAAAGAGATGACACACCATCTTCTCGATATCATTGCACATTCTGCATGCAATGATAATAAAGGAAATTTCTACATTTCCTATCATCCCAAGAGGCAAGGTCAGAATCACGGTGTCCAACGATTCGTCAAGTACAATATCGAATCAAAAGAAATGATCGATTTGAACGCTATTCCTGCCAGATACAATTTGATGTATCATAGAGAATCACCAACCTCTAGTTTTATCTATTCAATCACTGGTATCGAACATGGTAATTTCAAATATTCTATCGAGAGGAACCAATATGAACCATTTTTTCAACATGATAAATTCAAAAGAAATTTTTGTCCATCTACACCTATTTCAATTAAAAACGACGACTACGACGACGACGACGACGACGTTGACTAATAATCTTTTTGGAAAATTGTAGAATAAATAATGTAAACTACAATTGTTTAATTATTTAGATAGATAAGAAAAGTTAAGTATAGAAAGATTAAAACAAAAAAGTTAAAAATTTGAAATAATACAATTTTTTATTTATTTTTTGACCAAATCAATTGGTAATGGTAGTTAAATTGTTTGTGTTTTAGAATGATTATTAAGGATTAGATTTACAATACAGTGGCACCAATTTTAATACCCAAAATACCCAAGACAGTAGCAAGAATATTCAAATCAACAAGTGATTGATTTGAGTTTGCAGTTTGACCAGTCAAAGTGTTGTTACTGTTGTTCAACATTATTTCATTCATTGTTGTTTGATTGGTTTGGACTGATGATCCGAGTTTGGTGATTGAAGCTAAAGTATTATAAAATTTAAATTAGTAAATTTAAAGTTTTTTTGGTTTATTTTTATGAATTGTTTACCAATTAAAGTCATTTTTAGATAGTCTTGATTCAAAGTATTGTATTTTTTATATTTTACTTTCTTTTTTTGTTTGTTTAATGATTTATTTTTAGACAAAAGTGATGTATTTATAGTTTCATTTCATTTTCATCCAAAAAGATCATAAGAATGGTGAAATCTTGTAGAATCTAGAATCTAGATCATCAAAGTATTCTCGGGTGTCAAGATATGTTCGTTTGAAAAATTATTTTATTTACAAAAATGTTCACTACTAATCATTTCAGTTAATGGCCTAGTATTTAAGTTACTTTTGATTTATTAAAATAATGGATATCAAGAATCTTATTTATAATTTAAAAAAATAAAGATATGACTCTCATAATACAATTTGTTTAACTGATAGGGTAAATTAAATAGAAGTACACTGACTGATTGAAATTTTAAATAACACACATATAGAGTGGGTTATAAAAATTTCCTTTTTTAAAAATAATTATTATCTTTTTGAGATGTGTGACAAAATTTTTTTGTGTGAGTTTTGTGTGTTGATGTATCAGTGTGTCTTTCAATCACAACGTTATATATCATTGTCTATTGAAATCTGATCAATATCTTTGATCATATCTGAAATATCTTTTTACCGATATATTAAAATCAATTTAAATCACATAACTTTCAAAAAAGATTATAACCTTGAATCATGAATTAAATCTCTTTATGGAAAACATAATGTATCTATAGCCCAATATTACCCTTAGATATCAAATATTTGAAAGTACTAGCTTTTTAAAATATTTTACAAAATTAACTGAATTTAAATTCATGAATGAGAAATAATATTAAATGTTTAATTCTATAAATAGTAGTAGTTTTTTTATCGATTTTAATAAACATAACTTTTTATAATTTAATAATTTTAAAAATAAAAATTCTAAAATGACTTTAATTGGTATGGAAAAAATATGAAATAGGAAATAATTAATTTAAAAGAATCATATTAATTTTAGTTTTTTTTCTTTTATTTCAAAAAGCATCAATCACAAAACTCGGTTCATCAGTTCAATCAAATCAAACATTCAAGAATGATTTAATGGTATCTGGAATCAACGGAAATAGTTTAATTGGACAATCTTCAAACTCAACTGAATCACTTATCAATTTGAACATTCTTGCCAATGTCTTGGGTATATTGGGTATTAAAGTTTGTGCTTCTGTATTGTAATTCAGAAATAAACACTCCAAAACGAAACTGTCTCCCAACAACTTTCGCCTGCGCATTAATTTAAAAAAAAAATATAAAAATTAAAAAATTATTTGGGACAATGTAATCAGAGTGGTTTTTTTTTATTTTATTTGATTTATGTTTACAAACAAGAGCCTATTTTGTATTGAAAAGCTGTGAAAATTTTTTTCATTTTTTGGGACGGATAAAATGAAATATCTCATATCGATACTCATTAACAACTAATTATATAAAAAAATATAATCTTTGATAATCACTATACAATTATTGATATCACATTGAATATTCAAACATATTAAATTTAGAAATTCTATCGAAACTTACTAAAAATAATTAAAAAATAATAAAATAGAAATAATTTTTTATTTCCAAAATTAAAAACAAAAATACTTGCATTTTTCAAATACACTGGAAATTAATAATAATATTAATTATAATTTCCAAAATTAAAAACAAAAATACTGCATTTTCTAAAAAAAGTTGCTCATCCACAATCTATTTGATCATTATCCTTTTTTTTTTTTTTAATTTCTTACATTTGTTATCTTTAGAAATCAATAATTATGCAAATCAATAGTAGTTTAGATTGTAATAATAACAATGATGATGATAGAAGTAAATTATTTAAAAGATTAATACATTCACAATTGATAAGAAATCAAATATTTAATTTAATTAAGATCATCAATCGTCAAGAAGGTGCATATTATTATGATGAATTAAGTAATTTTAGTAATATACGTCATTTTTTGAATAATTCTTCTCAGATTGTCAAACGAAGATTATTCCTTGATTACTATGACCTCGGTTGTTTCCCAGATCAGCTGATTCGGTATGGTTATCATGAGAGATACAAGCAGTTATTCAACACTCTGATTAGAGATCAACGTTGTGTAATGTTTATACAACTGTTTTTACATTCTATGAATGTTGCTGCTCAGATGGGTGCACTGGATCTCATTGAATTGGTATACAATACATTCCCAACAGAGTTGGATTTCAGATCGATCTTGGAGAAAGCTGTTCAATATGGTCATCTTCCAATAGTTGAATTCATACACAACAATGTCAAAGATGCAAGTGTTTTTGATAGGATATTAGACAAGTCAGTAGGAACATCTCAACTTTCAATGAGAGATATCGCAGCCTTGATGAGAAATAGTGATAATAGAAAACCTAAACCACATTTAATGGATTTAGCAGCACAACACGGTCAACTGGAGATTTTAAAGTTTCTTCATATCAATCGAACTGAAGGATGTTCAACCGATGCCTTTGGTTTGGCTGCTTCCAATGGACATTTGGAATGTGTAAAATTCCTTTATCATCATCGAAAAGAAAGTACCACAGCTACTCGTGCTATTGATGGAGCAGTTAGCAATGGACATTTGAACTTGGTTGTCTTTCTCCAAAACAATATGCCTGAAGATATTTCTAAAAATAGTTTGGAAGTTTCACTTGCAGGTAATCATATCGAGGTTATCAAATACCTCTTAACAAATCAAACAGAAAGACTACCTTCAAACTATATTAATTTGGTGGCTTGTTTTGGTCATCTTGAAATGCTCAAATCTTTACTCACAGAAAGACCAGACCAAGTTGACATGAATGTTATCATAGATGAAGTTGCCTACCATGGACATTTATCAGTCATTCGATACCTTCTCGAGAATACCGCTGCACAGTGTACACACAATACAATGACAATTGCAGCAGAAAAAGGACACCTAGAAATTATCAAGTATCTCCATTTCAATCGAAGGGAAGCGTGCCCTCAAGAAGCATTATATCTTGCTGTAGCAAATAAACATTTCGAAGTTGTCAAATTCATTGTTGAAGTCATACAAATCGATATTGCACCGTCCAGCATTTCGTTATCCGAACTACATCGTTTCGAAATTTTCAGATATCTCTATGACAGAATGCCAGAGAACACAAACGTAGACCCAAGTACTACGAGAATAGATATGTTTTTCAGTGAAGAACATGATCCATCTGATTTCGATTGGTTGAAAGAAAAAGGATTTCAATTTTCCAACATGTTATATTTTTTTGCGGATAGTGCCAAAAGTAAAGTTACTTTTAAATGGCTTCACGAGAACACAACACATCCGATTGTAAGCATGCATACCCAAAGCGCAATAATCAGTGGTCATCATTCAATTGTTGAATATCTCAATGAAGTTGGAGCACCATTCCCACAATACCCAATGGATATTGCACATGATCTTCAGATGCTCACTTATCTCCATCGAAATAGAACTGAATCGTGCACAATACAAGCAATGGACAATGCAATCAATGTTGGGGACATCCAAATGATTAAATATCTCAAACAAAACAACTTTGAAATTCAACAAAACAATCAACCGAAACTATTCGGTATGCAACAGAATAGTCTTTTTGTTGAATACAATTCAAGACTTGAATTAATAAAGAGTAATAATCTCTAAATGAATCTTTTCATTGATCTTAACTCTTTAATCCAGATTAAAATAAAATTATTATGTTATCATAATTTTTCATATCTTAAATCCAAATAAAATAGAAATGAGAGAACAAGTAATATTAGACGATAGTGTTTCAAGTACAATCGATTGGATGATGTTTAGAAGTATCGACCAATTTCAAGATTACAATGAAAGTAAATTTCATAGTTTGGAAAGTGGATCGCTTGAAAGTAGTATCTATGTATTGTTTAAACATCTGTTTTACATTCATTGAATGTTGCTGCTCAGACAGGAGCATTAGATCTAATTGAATTGGTATACAATACATTCCAAGAGGAATTGGATTACAGGCTGATCTTAGAGAAAGCTGTTCAATATGGTCATCAAGTATTTATATTATCCCACAATATCCCAATCGAACGGAAGGATGCACTCCAGATACATTGAATTATGCTGTAGCTAGAAATCAACTCGAAGTTATCAAATTCCTCGTTGAAGTCGCACGACTCGATGTTGCTCCATCTATTCTCAACTTATCATATAATAGCTTTCAAATCTTCAAATATCTCTATGAGAAGATACCATCGACTACTCAAATAGATCCGAGTAATATCAGAATAGATATGCTTCTTAGTCATGGAAATGATATTCTGATTTAGTTTGGTTGAAAGAACGAGGATTTTAATTCTCGAACTTGTCATATTTCCATGCGATTAGTGCCAATAATATGGCTGCATTAAAATGGCTTCACGAGAACACAACTCATCCGTTTGAGCGCTTGGATATAGAACGAGCAATTGGCAACGGTTGTCATTCAATCGTTGAATATCTCAATGAAGTTGGAGCACCATTCCCACAATACCCAATCGATATTGCACTTCACATGATCTTCAGATGCTCACTTATCTCCATCGAAATAGAACTGAACCTTGCACCATACAAGCAATGGATAATGCAATCAATCGAGGTGACATAGAAATGATTAAATATCTCAAACAAAACAACCCTGGAATTCAACTAATCAATCCATTTACAAAATATCATCCTACCCGAATTGTTTGTATTGGATACAAATCAAGACTTGAATTAATCTCTAAATGAATCTTTACATTGATCTTAACTAATTATTAATAATATATCTTTAATCCAAAAAATCATCTGTAAACCAAAATATTATAAAAAACTAACTTTTACCAAAAACAAAATTTCTTTTTTTCATTTTACCCAGGACAAACATTTTTTTGATCGCCCACTGTTGTCATGTGTTTGTTTTCATTTCAACTTTTATATTCTAAATAATGATGCAAAGTAGTAAAAATAATAATGATAAAAGAAGTAAATTATTTAAAAGATTATTAGATTCCCAATTTTTAAGATATCATATATTTAGTTTTGTAACCGTCATCCATCTTCAAGAGCGTGATCATTATGAAGAATTGGAGAGGGTTAATAATGTTGGTATTCTTATTTATACACGAAAGTTTCTATTTGATTACTATGACCTTGGTTATTTCCCAGATCAGCTGATTAGATATGGTTATTACGAGAGGTATAAAGAGATATTCAACACTATGGTTAGAGATCAACGTCCAACTAGTTCATTAGAAAACAATAAAGAAAAGAAAGAACAAGTAGAACAAATAGAACTAAAGGATGGTGTTTCATGCTCCTCCGACTGGCCGACAGAGAGAAGTAACCCCCCACCCCGAGACTCGAATGAAAGGAATCTTCAAACGGCGGATGATGAATCTCACTCCTCCGGTTGGGGGACAGACAGTGACTGGCGCTCTTCCCACTGGGATACAGAGAGAGGAAACCGCCGACCCCGAGACTCCACTGAAAGGAACGAGGATGGTGGATCACTTGAAAGTAGTCCTTACGATTTATTTAAACATCTCTTTTTACGTTCTATAAAAACTGCTGTTCGAATGGGAGCATTAGATCTCGTTGAATTGGTATACAATACATTCCCAGAAGAATTGCATTTAAGACCGATTTTACAACAAGCAGTTCAATATGGTCATCTTTCAATCGTTGAATTCTTTCACAACAATGTCAAAGATGGAAGTGCGTTTGAAAAAGAGGTAGAAAAATACGGGTCTAGATATCCTGATCATCCATATTTGATGGAAATAGCAGCAAAATATGGTCAACTAGAGATTTTAAAGTTTCTTCATTTCAATCGAACTGAAGGATGTTCAACTACTGCCTTTGATGTTGCAGCATCCAATGGACATTTAGGTTGTGTTGAATTTTTGCATAATAATCGAACTGAAGGTCCGACAGGATCCAAAGCCATTGATGATGCTGTTTGCAATGGACATCTTGACGTGGTTGTCTTTCTCTTAAACAATAGAACTGAAACTATTTCCAAAATTTCTTTAGCCTATAAACTTGGAGATAAACACATTCAGGTTATCAAATTCGTCTTGTCGAACAGAACAATGAGACCAAGAATAGATAGCATTGTATGTGCTGGGACAAATGGACATCTTGAATTACTCAAGTTGGCACTCAAAGAAAGACCAGAAGTAGAGTTGCACACGATGATAGATGATGTAGCCCTTCATGGACAATTGCATATCCTTCGTTACCTCCACGAGAATACCACCGCACAATCTACAGACTTTGCAATGACCAATTCAATAAGAAAAGGACATTTGGAGGTCATCAAATTTTTGCATTTTAATCGAAGTGAAACTTTCCCTCCAGAATCAATGGCTACGGCTGTATCTAGGAAATATTTACAAGTTGTCAAATTCCTCGTCGAAGTCATAAAAATCGATATTGAATCACATCTACTTTACTCACCATATCAATCAAGCTTTCAAATTTTCAAATACCTTTTTGAGAAAATATCAGAGAAAACAAAAATAGAGCCAAGGGATATCGAAATAAAAAGGTTATTTGGTGGTAAAGAGAATGATTCACCTGATTACAATTGGTTGAAAGAACATGAATTTCAATACTCAGAATCATTATATTTTGACACGATTTATCACAACAATAAAGATGGTTTCAAATGGCTTCACGAGAACACAACACACCCTCTTACCACCGAGCACACCAAACAAGCAATTGCTACTGGTCGTCTTTCAATTGTTGAATATCTCAATGAAATTGGGGCACCATTCCCACAATACCCAATGGATATTGCATATGATCTACCGATGCTCACTTATCTCCACCGAAATCGAACTGAAACATGCACAATACAATCAATGAGCAATGCAATCAATCGAGGTGACATTCAAATGATTAAATACCTCATAAAAAACAACTTAGAAATTCAACAAAACAATCAATTGCAACCATATCGACATCTGATTCAAAAGAAAAGAGTTGGACTATCCAAGATGTATTCTCATTTAAATTATTAATTTTAATAATCGGTGTGAATAAAAAATTCGTTTCAAAAAAAAAATAATTTTATTGGTCAGAAATTTTTACCACAAAAAGTTAAAAAAAACTTATTAACCCCACACATGTTACTAATGAAAATGATAAGTTAAAATGGTTAATAAACCAACACATACCACTATATATATATGATGATTTTAATTTATCCATTAGCTCATAATCATTCCGATTTGATTGATAGATATTGGATATATTAGGTAATTCTGACTTTTCAAAAACTAATAAAATCATGGTTAAAAAATATGTTGATGAATGAATTAAAAAAAACAAAAACTGATTTAATATTTAAAGTAGAAAACTATTAATAGTAACAATCAATTTAGATTTAAATCATTAAATTACTAATTAAAGAATAATTTCTTTGTACAAATAAATAAATAAATAATGGATTGTAATGTAACTAATTATTTTAGAAATGAAAATTTATATCTTCCGGGTTTGGAGTGGAGTCATGTTGCTTTGAAGAGACTATTCAATTTGGTTGACAATAGGCTAAAGAATTGGAAACCAGCGACCAACGAAGAGATTCAAACAACTGTTCGTGCCATTAAAAGAGTCGATGATTTTATGAGCTCCTGCAAATCTAACGAGCATACCTTGGCATGGCCATACCTAAAGGGTCATGATAGATCTGCGGCTGAGGTCTTGGCGAAATCCGATGCTCTAAGAGATGTCTATGAAGCGAAAATGACCGATCTAAACTCTTTGTTATCCAAGATTGAATCGATGGATCCAAAGAATCTAAGCGATGAGGAACGCACTCAAGTATCATCAAAGTTCACCGATGTTCACAAGGAGATGGTCATTCTTTTGAGCTATCAAGAAGTTAATATTCTTCCATTCTTTATTGCAACACCAAAAGATGAACAAACTAAACTTGGAAAACAAATTCAGGTATAATATTATTATTAATTTCTGTATTCTATTTTTATGATCATAAAACAAAGTTATTAATACATTATTGTTTTAACTTAAAAGGAATTGTCTAAAAAAATATAAATTCCAAATTTATTTTTAGTGCCATCATGGATTCAATCAAAAAGAGCAACGACAAAGAGCTTCAAGAATCATTCGCTAAAAATAGTCCATGGGTTGCTAGAAAACTAATGAAAAATGTTTTCTCAAAGAAATCATATGGTTGGTTCATCAATTATGTTGATGTTTAAATCGAATTGGTTAGTTATTTTGGGTGACAATAGAAAATAAATTAAATAAAATGCTTTTTTTTTTTTGAATTTATAATTTTATAAATTTATAGATATAATATACTCGTTTTAGTTTATTTTAACCCTAAACTAAAAAAAAACTATAGATACAATTGTATTTATTGGGTAAGAGGTAAGGTAGGTATTGTTGTTTTACTTTAAATATATAAATATATGGATATTATTATTATTGTTATTATTATTATTATTTTTCAACACCAAACTTTTGTAGTTTTACATAAATATTATTAATTTTACTATTTTTTTTTGTTTTTTCATTTTTTACTATTATTACTATTTACTATTATTTACTATTGGTTAATGATTTAGATTAAACAATATTGATTAGACTTGGAAGTGAAGCTGTATTGATTTGAATTGAATAAAAACTGTTCTGTTTTTACAGATGATTCTGAGGATTATAATAATTTTCATAGTATGGTATCATATGGAGAAACTGTGGGTGCTGTTGAATGTGGTACTGTGAAGGATGATAGACTATATCGTGACTGTTACCGTATGGAATGGAAGGCGGACCATTTGGTGGCATGTGTAAATATTGCGGTTGTTGGTGAGCATAGAGGTGAAGTGGTGGTGGTGGTTGCTGCTGCTGTGCGGAATGGTGTGGGTGTATCGCAGAGTTTGGTGGTGGTGGCGATGCATGGCTGCCGTTGTGGTAGAGGTGGTGGTAAGGACTGTATGGATTATGTGGTGGAGGATGGTAGTTTCGTGCAGAGTTTGGTGGCGACGGCGATAGTGTTGGCGAATGAGCACTGCCAGAGTGATGCAACTGGCCTCCACTACCCATATGACCACCCAGCTCCGGACTACTCGAAACATAAGGATATATAGGAATTGCATGTTGAACCTGATTGCCATTTGCCTGATTGAATTGTCCATTCATAAATTTACCATCAAAATTCGGAACTCCTAAATTAAATAAATAGTTTAATATTAATTAATTTGGAAAAAAAAAATGATAATAAATATAACTCTTTTCTTCTTACCTTTTACTAAATATTCATTACTTATTGAATTATGTTGATCTATTCTTTCATATTTTAAATCTATATTATTGTTATTTGAATGATTACTATTGTGGAAATCGTTTTCTTCATTGTTATTATTGTTGCTATTGTTATTGTTATTTGAATTATTATTGTTATTATTGTTGTTATTGTTATTGTTGTTTGTTTTTTGTTTCTTTGAGTTCTTTGTTTTCTTTTTAGCAAGTGTATGGGCAGTTGGATCATTTAGTTGAATCAATTCCTCCAATGAGAGATCATGAATGGATCGTTTGTTTTTGGTGGTCTGTTGCTGTCTGAGATAGTATTTCTGAGCGTGTGATTGGATTTGGGTTGGAGTTCTCGATTTAACAATGTTGGAGATCTCTTTCCAAGCGCCACGACCATGCAGTTGAATTCCATGAAGAAAACGAATGTGTTCGTCTCTTGACCAACCTTGTTTGAAAGGTGATTTCTTCAGAGGTGTATTTGGCACTTCCTCACTGGAATTCAATGGGTTCGATGGTTTCTCTGATGTGTCAAGCATTCCATTGCTCGATGGTGGTGACGAAGACATCGGTGGACTTTCCACAGAGTCTGAAGCATCGATCGATTCTTTCCTCTTTGGCTTTGGTATAGAGGAAGAGGAAGTGGAGGAAGATGAGGATGAGGAAGAAGAAGTTGAAGTTGTTGTTGTTGTTGTCGTTGTCATAGTAGTATTCAAACCAATGGATTGTGATTGTCCCAATTGGTTTTGTTTGTCTTTCTCTTTCTTGTCGGCATGGAATGGACAACGACCTATTCTTTGGCAAGGTCTTGTGTGTTGGTTCATATAGCCACATATTTCGTAGCCACGATTATTAAACTTTGGTCCACCATCGATAGTGATGGTTGAATTTAGAGCATCTTCAATCAAGTTTGGTTGATCTTCTGATGTTGATACATTGTTATTATTGTTATTGTCATCATCGTTATTGTCGTTATCATTGTTATTATTATCGCTATCGTTGTTATTGTTTGGTAGAGAAGTTAAACTGGCAATACTTGTTTTTCCAAATGTCGCCATTTGAGGTGGAGACGAGGGTGTTTCTTGATGTTGTTGGTGTTGTTGATGATGTTGTTGATGTTGATGTGAATTGAAAAAATGTTGTGTTGATTTCTTATCTTCGCTTTTCATTGACTTGGGACTGTCATTTTCACTTGCTGTACTTTGTGATGGCGTTGAGTGTGGCGAGGTGTTAGGTGAATCAAAATGACTACTACCATGGTTCGATGACCCAGAAGATGATGAAGAAGAGCTTGGAATATTTTGTAATTGATGATGGTGATGATGGTGATGATAATTTATTTGTTGTGAAGATTGATAACTTTGATATAATTCATATGGTATGGGTGATCCGCTATTTTTTGATTGGAAAATAAAAAAAAAGGTAAATAATTATTTTTCTTGGAAAAAGATTACTGTTGGTTGATCAATAATACATACTCAAAATCATTACTACTTTGATTTACAATTTGATGTAAATTTACATTTAGAGGAGGCACTGACAAACTTGATTCTGAGGAGGAGGTGGACGGTGAATGTGATCTTATGTTCATTGTTGTAGTTGTTGTAGTTGTTGGTGGTGCAATGTTAATTGTTTGATGATGTTGATTTGATTCATTTACAGAAGAAGATATTGAAGTTGATGTCAATTTACTTGAGGTTGTTTGTTTGGAAATAATAATATTATTATTATCATTTGGATGATTGCTAATTATATAACTATTACTAGACTTTGAAACACTACCATTAGAACAATCATTAGCATCTCCTATTATAGATGATGTATGATTATTATTATTATTATTATTATTTAAATTAGATTTATTATTATTATTATTATTACTGCTATTGTTATTGTTATTATTGTTACTGTTATTGTTATTATTACTATTTGATTCAATGTTATTATTATTATGATGAGTTAATATTGTTGCTGTTGTTGTTGAAGGACATAATTGTTGTTGATGATGCTCCTCAAACTCCATGGAGGAGTTCAAAGTTTGGAATGTGGATGGTGCTGATTGGTGGAGATGATGAAAGAAATTACCAGTTGTACGGCTTCCAAAGCCATTCAACGATGTTCGACCACCATAGTTAACTTCAGAAATATCACCTCCAATTGCATTTTGAGGTTTTGACAAGTGTTTAGGATTTGTTGTAATATTATTATTGGTTGCTGACGATCCTGTGACCGTGGTACTGTTCATTCCCAATATAGGATTTATATTGTTGTGATGTGTTATAAAATTATTTGTTTGTTGTTGTGTTTGCGGTGGTGGTGGTGGTGGTAGTGGTAGTGGTTGTTGCTGCTGTTGTTGTGGTGGTTGTGGTGAAGGAGTTTGTTGTTGTTGCTGTTGTAAATATTTATTATTATATGGATAATACATTGGAAACGACTGTTGTGGTGGTTGTAATTGATGCATAATGTTGGTATTACTGTAAAATAAAGATGGGTGATAGTGGTGATGATGGTGTGTTGATTGAGGATTATTATTATTATTATTTTCTCTGGTTGTACGGATACGTTGGTTATGCTCCTCTTGTACAGGATGAGACTCATCATCGTCGTTTGGATCTTCACTAGGTTGAATAATATTGGATGTCATTTTTATATTATTTTTTTTTGTGTTATTGATTTATTGTGTGTTGTCGCTGTTGTTGTTTTTGTTGTTGAAGCTTTTTTGTTGTTTATAATGAATGGATGAACTGGTGGTGATGGTTGTGTCTAAAGATTGAAAAAAAAAAACATATATGAAATGAATATTGTTTATTTGTCTAGAGAACGAAAGGAAAAGAATTCTTTGACCTAAAAACTCGAATTGGACACTGAATTCTTACTCCTCTCTCTTTTGTCAAGTAATGTTACAACTAAAAACAGGATTAATATAATTATATATGTGATATAAAATATATATAGGTGTCAAGAAAAAAAATAACACAACCAACAAACAATCACAAATCAATCACACCACACAAAAAAAAAACAAATAAATAAATATATATTTAAGTTGGAAATAAATATCCTATATTTAAAACAATTTTAAAAAAATTTTAAAACAAAAATAAAATAAAAATAAATCCAAATTGAATTGGAATATAATAAAACTTTCTAACTCTTTGAAATAAATAATTATTATAAAATTCCACTTGCGAGAGTGGATTTGATGATTTGATTGATTGAATTTAATTAATTTGAAAAAAAAAAGTAAATTAATTTAAAATAACTAAAGATAAAACGAGCGAATTTTTATATTACGGATAATTGATATATAGAGATATAATATTTGGGTGGTGATTTGATGATTGTGTAAATGAAATATCTAAACAACAGGAATGATCATATGCAAACTGGAGCATAAAAGTAAAAAATTAATATGTTATATAAATCTTGAGTGTGATATGAGGTTTTGTTATGACTGACTGAATGACTATTTTTATTATTCAACAAGCAGTATAAGGTGGCTGACTGATACTAAAGTGTATTGTTTTGTTATTTGTCTTTTAGTTAAAACTTTAGGTTATTATTAATGTTGTCAGAAGAAATCAATCTGATGTTGCTGCTGCTACTACTCACACAATATTTTATGTTTAATTGTTTCTTTCAAAATAAAAAATAAAAAAGTAAAGTTTAAATGAATAAAGTTTATTTTCGTGGTGAAGTGGATATTATTATTATTATTAAAACAAGACAGACAAAACCAACACAGGATCTGATTTCATGAAATCAGGAGACACACCAAATATGAATATGATGGGGGTGTTACTTTTTTTTTTTTTTTTTTTCTTAGTTCTTAATTTTCTTTTTTTTTTTTTTGGTTGACAAATAAACAATGTTTATGGAAGGGAATATCACAAGTAGAGAGAGAGTGTGTGTTGGTTAAATGATTAATGATGGCATTCAAAGTTTACAAACAATTTTTGTTAGTTTTAGTTTGGTTTTGTTTTGTTTTTGTTTTTACTTTCTTTCTTAAGGCGTGCAAATAAACTCACTTAATGAGTATACTATATTTTTATATCACAACAAGCAGCACCAACAGCAAGCAGCACCAAGAACAAGTTGTGTGACTTGAATGATCAGACAGCGGTAGGTTGTGTTGTTTGTCGATAATTTGCAAGTATTATTGGTCATTGAGATTTATGAAGTGATTAAAATATCGATAGATGTATAATTGTTTCTCTATTATCATTGGTTTGAGTGTTTGTCTCGTATGTGGGGATTTATGTTGAATCAGAGTGTTAACACACACACACTGCTTTGTGGGTTACGGAATCAAGACTTGTTAGGGGGTGTGTGGGTGGTCTTTTCAAGACCAAAAATCTACTGACAACAAGGTTGATCAGCCAGTAAGTGAGAGGTTTCAAAAAAAAAAATAAAAAAAAATTGTTTTTCCACTAGAAAAAAAAAAATGGAAAAATATTAATTAATTAAAAAAAAAAGTTTTACTTGATTATGATGCAAAACGGTTTCAAAAAAAAAGCAAAAAACTAAACAATCGTTGTTTGTAGGAGGTGTGGTTGGTTGTGTAATCGACGTTCTTTGTCCATAATCTCTAAAAAAGGTGGGTGAACCCTCAACTCGACTAAAGTAGATAAAAACAAGAAAATTGGGCTGCCCCCAGGAGTCACCAACCTTGAGTTATCTCAAACATTTTAAAATGTCCACTTTTTTTTATATCTTTAATTCATTTTAAATTGAATATGATTGGTGAACATTTTTTTGTTCTCTAAAAAGAAACGTGCTTAAAAAAAAAAAACATAAAAACTATTTTTGTTTTTTGAAAATATGATCATATTTTCATATGAAATTTTATAAAATTAATATCTTTGCTAAATTGAACAACTTTTTTTTTGATAACAATCTAAAGTCACCAGATAATTTAAAATAATTTTGGGTCAATTTTTTATTTTTAATTAATGTTTTTAAAAAAAAAAAGTTTAAATTTACATCAACAATTGTTCCATATGGGAATTGATTTTTTTATTGTTGTTAGATATCATGGTCTTCCTCGTTTTTTATCAGCCATGACCTGACCTCGAAGTAATATCTCCTTGTAGTGCTCAACGTTATATCTTAATAATTTTCAGCTATTTATAATTATTTTAAATCAAAATCAACCAACCTTTGAGTTTTTCACTATTAAATCACAGGAAATGATTAATTAAAGCATCATTTCAATACTTTTTTATTTTTACATGCACATGAGATAATAATCACTTTCTCTTTTATCTTTTTTGATGATCATCATCAAAAAAAAAAAGAACCAAATATCATTAAATTCTTTGAATATCCAATGTTATATTTAGATTATTTTGTTATTACATCACCATTATTCTTCTTTAGATGGGGAAAGTTTACATGATGATATTAACCATTTTGGTATGGCGCATGAAAATACTAATTTGTAAATATTCATTGGCAACATTACACAACCAATTTCTACTGGTTGATAACAACCAACACAACAATTATTAATAAAAAAACTTTATCCCAATCTTTATTATTTTGAGATAAATTAAAATTGTTAAAAATCAATGAATATCCATTATTTATATGTGGTAATAAATAAAAAGTATATATTTATTTTGTTTTGTTTTGTTTATTTTACTTTTTTATTTTTATTGAAAATGTTTATTTTCTTTGTGTGTTTGTCCCAGTGAATGTACGTTTTAAGAAATTCTTTGTTCCATTTGGATTTGTATAGGTTTCGTCAGAGTTGTATTCTTTAAATGAGCGAGCTAGATTGCTAAAGAAACCTTGTTGTGATTGAGCTTGACTGGGCGGTCTCAGTGCGTTCAGCTCCATTCTCTTCTTTTCTAATAGTACAGCGAAATGTTCGACTTGTGATTCGGCTAGTCTTCTGGCTTCGCGTTCCATGTGAAGTTGAGCCAAGAGATCTTCGTCGTCATAGTATTTTCTCTTGTGGTGGAATCCGTCGAGCAACTCTTTCTTGGCCGCCTCCAGCATTGCATAGAACGACTCCAGTGTGATGTTGCTCTCGTTGATATTCGTCTCGTTGAGGAATTTCTCTACGGTTTTCGAGACGACACCGAGTCGACGTCGCTCCTCCAGCAGTTCCTCCTGTACTTTGCGCGACTTGTTCTTCTCTTGTTCCAACTCGGCAACGATCTCCCAACGACGCGATTCAAACGTTTGGCGCTCGTCACTGCTGTTCTTCTGTAGCTTGTTCTTCTCCTCTTCGTAGCGCAGCTTGAGATCGTTCAGCTCCCTCACGAGTTTCTCTTCGGATTCACGACTGGCACCGTCTAGCTGTTGTTTTCCTTGGAGTTCCTCCAACTCGCGAATCAGATTGTCACGAGTGTGAATGATTGATTCCATTTCTTTTTGTTGTTCGGCTACCTGTCTTTCGTAGTCGGTGATCTTTTCCGATTGGTCAGACAGTCGTTTGGCAAAGTTATTCAACTCTGACTCCATGACGTCACGGTCGCTGTTTGCTTTGTCAACCATCGCCTTGAGATCGGACACAACCATCTCTGCAGCCTCCTCTTTCTCAACTTGCTCCTGAACGTGTTTATTGTACATTGTCTCCTTCTCTGCGCTGTAGCGATCGTGATCTTCATCGCGCTTCTGCTTCTCCAACTCCAAATTCGATTTCAACTCACTGATCTCCGTTGTCAACTCACTGATCTCCGCCGTCAAACTACCGATCTTCTCTTTGTCTTGCACCGCCAATCTGTTTAGATCTTCGATTTGATTGTTTTGTTCCATCACCTTGAGATCGAGTGCGTGTATCTTGTTGTGATATTCATCCTTCTCTGCGAGTCGGTCGTTCAATCCACTTGCACCCTGCGCAATCATCTCACGAATCGACTGGTTCTCTTTCAGCAGCGTCTCCTTGAGATACTCCACCTCCTGGCGATTTCTATCGAGTGAAGTTATCTCTTTGGTTTTCTCCTCGAGATTCGAAGTGAGATGTCCGATTGTCATACTTTGTTTCTCCAGCTCCACCTTTTGTCTTTCCATTTCTTGTCGCTGTTGAGCAAGTTCCTCCTTCTGAGTGTTCACTTCCTCCGCCAATCTACTATTCTCCTCGGTCAGCTTCTCCACATCGCTGGTGGCGCTATCCAGCAGCTCCTTGTTCTTCTCCAACTTCTCTGTCAGATCTTCCATCTCCTTGATATGCGACTTACGCACACCTTCGATCTCCATTGTCAGTGTGGTTCTAAGCATTGTCAGCTCAGCGATTTGCGCGCCACGATTGTTGAGTTCTTCGCGCGTTGTTTCCACGTCGAGTTGCAGTGACTCTTTCTCCGAGGTGAGAAGAGTACGCTCGCTCTCCAACTGGTCGTTTCTCTCCTGTTCGGTTGTAACCAGCTTGTTGAGTTCATCGTACTTCTGCTTGATATCGGACAGCTTCAACTCCAAGCTATTCTTATTGGATCGCTCGCCTTCCAAGTCAACTTGCAGCTGTTCGATTCGCGTCTTCTCCTCAGTCGCCAAACGATCCAACTCGCTCAGTCTGCTATTGACATCGGACAACTGATTCTCGAGCGACGACTTCAAGTTGAGTTCGTCATCCAGCTGTTTCGAAAGCTTCTCATTCAGCTGCTCTTGCTCCCTGTTGACCTGATCCAACTTTTCCTGACGCTCATTCAACTCTGCCAGCTTCGATTCCAACGCGACTTTCAGCTGAATCTCCACTTCCAAGCTGCTGACCAACTGCTCATTCTTTTGTTTCAGCTCGCCGTAGAGTTGCTCCAAATCCGATAGTTTCTTACGCTCCTCCTCGAGTGAGCCAGCGAGTTGATCACGCTCCAAACTGAGATCATTAATCTTCTGATTGAGACCATTGATTGTTTGTTGTAGTCCATCCATCTCTGTATTGAGAACTGACAGTTGTTCAGTCAGCGTGTTACACTGCTTGGTGTATTCCGCAATTGATTCACTCTGTCTATTGATCTCTGCACTCATCGATTCCACACTCTGTTTGTGCTTGGCAATCTCTTCGGCCAGTTTCTCCTCCTCGGCAGTCAACGACCGACTCAACTCGCCAAGCTTCTCACGTTGTTCCGCCACAGTCGAATTGGAAACACTCAACTGATCATTCAAATTCTCCTCGACCACCAACAATCTTTCTTTCTCTTTGATTTCCAATTCCAATTTACTCTGAGTTTCATCTTTTAATTTACTTTCATTCTCTAAATTCTAATAATTGTTTTAGATTGTTATTTGAAAAAAAAGAATAGAATAAAAAAAAGTGTTAAAAATCCATCTTTTTCTTCTTTTTGTTTGTTTGTATTTTAACAACAACAACAACAACAACATACCTGTTTAAAAGTTAATAGATTATCTGATTGTTCTTTGATTGTTTGATTTAGAGCATTGATTTCAACATCCTTTTCAGAGAGAATTCTCTTTAGACCATCGGCTTGATCACTCAGTATCTGTAAAAGATTGGTTTCCTCATCGATTCTATTTCTAAGATTCTTTTTCTCACCCTTCAATGATTTGTTTTCTTCTTGTAGTTGTTGGAATGATGCCTGTATTTATTATTATTATTATAATAATATTATAATTAGTTACAACATAAACTAAAAGAAGAATCTGAATTAGTTTAAAAACAAAAACATACAGCAATTCTCTTTTTCTTTTCAGTTGTTATGAGATGTGGAGCCTTCTGAATGATTTGATCAAAAGACTCCTTAACTGAACCGAATCCTTCCATCTATCTTAAATTAATTAACTTTATAATAATTAATTTCTTTTGTTTTTATATAATTTAAATTTGACTAGATATTATTATTATTATTATTGTTATATGATGTTGTAATTGTTTCTGTTAAAGTTATCTTCTCTTTTCTCTTTTCTTTTCCTATATAATTAATTAATATTAATATTTATAAATGAAAATCAAGTATGAATATGATTAGTTTGTTTGTTTTTTTTTTTTTTTTTTTTGGTAATTTTTAAAAGAAGAAATAGAGAGTGATTAATAATTTATAAATATAACCACTATTTCTTTGATCTTTTTGATTTGATTTCAAATGCCTACCTAAATTAAGCTAAATGAAATAAATAAATAATATGTGTATTTGACGGCAATGAAGTTTGATAGATTTGATTAATTATTGATGTTTTTATATGTATTAAATATTAAAAGATGCTATGATTTGATTTGCTTGTGGATTTTATGTAATAATGTGTGTGTGTGTGTTGTTTGTGTGATGAAATAAAAAAAATAAAATAAATAAAATATTAATATTTGTAATGTATGAATGATTCGTTGAGAATTTTTAAAAATTTAAATTTATATATGAGGAGGAATGATTTTTTGGATCAAAAAGTTTTTTTAATTTTATTTAATTTTAATTTTTTTTGGTTTTACAACCACACAAGTGATTAAAAGGATTTTTTCAATGAATAAAAACTTTTTAAATTAAATAAATTCTTTTAAAATGATTTACACACAGACATTGTTGTTTTTTGTAAATTTGAAAAATACAATCTTTTATGATTTATTTTAAATATTTAAATTATTATTTATATGATTGTTTTATTATTTATTAATTATTTTTTATTTTTCTTGAATCTTGATTGTTTAATTGGTAGAGCTTCATCTTCGTCATCATCATAAGAATCATTCAATTTTTGTTGTTGTTGTTGTTGTTTCTTAGTGTTATTGTTTACAGTTGTTGTTGTTGATGTCGTTGATTTAGTATTCTTTCTCTTCTTGCTGATCGCTTTCTTTGCTGGTGTTTGTTCGTGTTCGTTCTCCTCTTCTTCCGAGTGGAATCCAGTTGACATTACAGAGGTTGAAAGTGGACTGTTGCTATCGGTTGTTTTTGTTGAAGATGTAGTAGATGTAGTTGATAGTTTCTTATTAGTATTGTTATTGTTATTCTTCTTATTGTTATTATTATTATTATTATTAATTGGTTTGTTCATAACAGATTTAAAGAGATCGGAATCATTCAATGAATGCTCTGCACTGTCTTCTTCGTGTTCGTAGTCGGCATAGGAGATCGAGTCGGTGAGACGTACAATCGATGAATCGTCGTTGTCAGAGTCGGCGTAGGCCTCTTCGTTGGGATAGCCGTAGGAGCTGCCTTCTTGCGATGAGTAGACACCGCCTGTCTTGCGACCGGTCAATTGCAGTTGTTGTTCTCTACGCTTCTGTTGAGACATCGACGATCTCGGTGTCTTTGAGTTGACCGACTTGGCCAAGTCTGTCAACGAGATAGTGGTTGACGACGATACCGTTGAAGACGGTGACATTGTAGATGAAGTTATTTGTTCATTAACATCTTGAATCTCACCTTCTTCCTCTTCTCCATCCTCTTCTTCATTATGGTCGCTGTTGTTGTTGTTGTTGTTATATCTATCAACCAAAGGTAAGTCGAATTGAAGTGATTTCGGTGGTGAGAAATCAGGTAGTTCAAATTTAACATCGGCCAACAAGTTCCATTGATAGTTATTATTGATATTGTTACTGATTGGAACAATAGAAGTATTGTTGTTGTTGTTGACGACATTGTTTTTGCTGGCAGTGTTGTTGTTGTTGTTGTTAGCTGTTGTAGCGCGTCTGGCAGTGGAGAAAGGGGTGGCGTTTGGTCTTAATCTGTTTGCTGGAGTGGCAGAGTATCTCATCGGTACAAACTTGTTGTCAAACAACATTGCCAGACGACGACGTTTCTCTTCCTCTGTCTCCATAGCAAGCAGTGACGCGCCAGTTGTAAAAGTGGTGTTGGTGTTGTTGATGTTGGTATTCTTTGCAGATGGTGTATTGATAAAAGATGATGTCGTATTGAAAATACTGAATGATTCATTATTGTTGTTTCTGGTATTGTTATTGTTATTGAGATGGTTGGTATTCTTACTGTTCGAGTACAATAGGTTCTTGGCGGCGGAACTTGAGATCACTGGAGTCTGCAGTCTTTGAATGGGAGTCAGTAGAATTGGTGTCGACGGAATGTTACTACCGATATTGAATGCACTGTTGATATTGTTGTTGGTGATGAGTGTTGACATTGTAGATTTGAGACGACGTTGCATCTCTTTTTGCTCGGCTTCCAAACGTTGTTTCTCGCGGTTGGCACGGTTGATTGCATCTTCACGCTCCTTACGACGACGCAACTCACGGTCGGCACGCATCTTTCGCGATGCCTCAATCAGTGATTGCTCCTTATCGTTGAAACGATCCAAGATCTTGATCATCTCGCGCTTCTTCTCCTCTTCGATCTTCTTGGTCGTCTCAATCTCCACCATCGTTTTGGCACGCTTCTCACTCTCAAACGCCAGACGCTTCTCACGCTTCAGCTTCTCACGTTCGTCTCTACCCATCAGCAAACTACTATTGCCAAACAAAGATGTTGAAACAGCAGTTGATTTACTACTATCATTGCTGCTATTACTTCTTAAAATATAACTATTGAAATTGATTGATGTTGATAACTTATTGTTGTTGGTTGTTGTTGTTGAGGATGTTGTTGATGTTGATGTTAATTTTGATGATGATGGTGTCATCATTGGTTTGGTTGAAGTATTATTAATTATTTGTTGTTGTTGTTTAATAAGCTTATCTCTTTCCTCTGCCAATTGCTTTTGAATACGTTCGGTTTCCAGACGCTCTTTGTTGATAAGTTGAAGTTCTTGTTGTTTCTGCTCTTCCAATTCTCTCTGTTTGGCCTTGACTTCCATGAGTAACTTATCTTTCTCCTTGGCCAATTGCTGTTCAAACTCCAAACGTTCTCGCTCTCTTTCAAGCTCCACATCTCTAGCTTTTGCTTTCTTCTCGGCGGATGCCAACAATCTCTTTTGCTTCTCAAGCTCCTGTCGTTTGTTGTACTCCTCCAACATCTTTACACGCTCCTGCTCCATCTGCTTGGCAATGTCATCTCTCATCTTTTGTCGTTGCAACTCGATCGCCTCTTGTTTCTCTCTAAACTCTCTCATACTCTTGGCAATGATATCTTCTTCTTGGAACTCCAACTCTCCATCATCGCCAGTATTGTCAACAACTATTGAGGATGACGACGATTGAGTGTTGTTTGATTCACTCTTTTTCAATAGGATATCACGATGTGAGTTCAATTCAAGTGTCATCTTTGCCATCTCTTCTTGTTCTTGCTTGGCTTTACGTTCACGTTCTTGTCTGGCTTTCTCACGTGCAGTGTTTCTAGCTTCCTTCTCCAGTCTGAGTCTCACAGCTTCTTGCTCCAATCTCTCCATTTCTTGTCGTTCGGCCAACTCCATCTTCTCTCTGTTGAGACGCTCCTTCTCTGCTTCTCTTTCCTCCCTCTGTCGCTTCTGAATCTCCAATTGTTCAGCTGCTTCTCTACGCTCATCCATCAACTTCATTTGTCTTTTCTTTTTCTCACTCTCGACGGCAGCAGCAGCAGCAGCTTCATCAGCCAATTGTTGTTGTAAAACTCTCTCCTTTTCTTCCTCCTCTTCCTTTTGTTTTTGTTGTTGTTGCTGTTGTTGTTCTAATCTAACTCTCTCTTCAGCTAGTTTGGCAGCTTCATCTTCTTTGTTGAACAATTCCACCTCGTTTCTGGCACTCCAACTTACATTCTTTGGCCATTGCAATGGGATTGGTTCGTTGTCGACAACACCAGTTTTGTTGCTATCCGGTGATTTTGGATATTCAATGGCCTGTGGTTTCTTAATGGCCGACTTTAGAATTCTGGGTGTCGATGGTATACCTGGAGTCTGTGGTGTCGTCTTTGACTTTAACGCTGATTTAGGAGTCGATGGTACAGGTGGTTGATTTTCATCTTTGTTGTTACAGCATTCTCTAACCATTCTTGACGGTGTGGTTGTTGTTGATGTTGATGTTGTTGTAGTGGTTGCTCCATTAACATTGACAGTGGACAACGGTGTATGACTGGTACCATTCATCATTTTTGATGGTGTTGTCAAAGTTGAAGTTGTCTTTTGTGGTGTAGTTGAATTGGATTTATTGTTGTTGGGTGTATTTGGTTGTTGTTTTTGAGGAGTGGTGGTTGTTGTTGTCTTTTGTGGTGTGTTGTTGGATACCAATGATGTTTTTTGAGGAGTGGTGGTAGCACTCTTTTGAGGAGTTCCAGTGGGTGTTATAGTTGTTGGTTTTTGAGGTGTGTTGTTGGTGGATACTCTCTGTGGAGTCATTGTTGTCTTTTGTGGAGTTGTAGTTGTTTTGGTACTTGTTGTTTGTCTATTTGGAGTTCTAGACGATGTTGATGAGCTTGGTGTTTGTTGTTGTAGTTGTTGTTGTTGTTTCATTGGAGTTTTCTTTGCTGGTGTTGCAAGGAATTCCATCATATCCATTTCAACTTGTTCTTCTTCAAACTCCTCTGTAATAACACTATTATTATGACTACTATTATTATTCTCATTTTGTTCTAAAATCAAAAACAAAAAGTAATTATTGTTTATTAATATTACTTTCATGATTAATCATCGAATAAAATATAAATATTTACCATTTCCATTAATAATATTGTTTTCATCGTTATTAAATAATAATGCTTCAGGTATTGGTATCATCATCATATTTATTGTATTGCTCTCGATGATATGGTTGAGGTTGTTTTGATCGATTGCATTGTTGACATTGTTTTTATCATCGAGATTCATTAACTCCTCATCTTTATAATAGGCTAAAATGTTTACATCACCAATTTCATCTTTCTCTAACTGATTGGTTTTCAACGATAGTCTCTCTTTTGATTTGACTTGACCATTACCATCAGTAGTATTATTATTATCATTATTAAGATACGATGTTCCACCTCTACTGAAACGTCTCTTATAAGTATTTTCTCTTTTCTACAAATTTATGAATATTTGAAATTGAAATTATATTAATTAGTTATATATTACTACAAACTTGATAATATCAACATATGTTGTATTGTTATTTATACATACCATCATTTTATTCAAAAAAAAAAAGAAAAAGAAAAGAAAGAAAAATAATCAATCAAACTTAATTGATTGGGATATATGGCACAACTGATACAAAATTTGTAATGTAATTGATTTGATTGATTTGATTGATTTGATTGAAAGCTAAAAAAAAAAAGTATAAATAAATAAACAAAAATAGTAAATAATAATAAATAAATTATTTATTTCAATAATTATAATATGTTAACAATTTTGTGTTTATTTGATTGATTTCAAATCAGGAAAATATGTAGCGCGCCAAAAATTAAAATTTTTTAAAAACTTGATTTAAAAAAAATTGAAAAAAAGAGCGCCAAAACATTGAAATGATATTTGATAATTATTATTATAATAATAATAATAGTTTGTTTTGTTTTTTTTCTTAAAGAGTTAATTGAGGATTTGAATTAATTTGTGATTGTGAGTAAATGGTTGGTGAGGTTACGGTTAAGTTGTGTGAGTCTTGATGCTCTTTTGCTACTTCACAGGGGTCGTTCTCACCGTTGTCGTCGTGTGGCGACACCGAGATTCTACGAGACAACTCCAGTAGTGGCAACCACCACTGATTCTCTGGACGACGGTATTTATGATTGATTTCCAACTTCATCTGCTCGATATCGGTGAATTTGATGGCGCCTTCGATGTTACCGATGCAACCGGCAACGGCGTTGCCCTTCTTGATGCACTCCTCGTCGATCAGCTTGACAAACTGGTTCATAAGACGCGATGCTGCCAGACGGTCGAGTGCCGAAGGATTGCCACCCTGCTGGAGATGTCCGAGAATCGACTCACGCGCATCAAAGAGATGCTTGCCTTCCTCCTTGAAGAGTGAGTAGATGAAATGGGTGGAGTAGGTCGACGATGCATTCTCGCTGGTGATGATCAAACCGATGCGATTGTCGCCCTTGAAACGGTTGCTAAACATCTTGAGATCGGCTGTCAGCGATTTCAGGGTGACACCTTCCTCCATGGTGTAGGCGCGCTCGGCACCACTGGTCAACGATGACATCGCACAGAGGTAACCGCAGTGCGCACCCATCACCTCAACCACAAACAAACGACGCGAAGCAACAGCCGATTGTTTGATCTTGTCAAGTGCGTCAAGAATATTGTTGAGACAGGTGTCGGCACCCACTGAAATTTCAGTGCCCGGCACGTTGTTGGCAATGGTTCCAGGCGCGCAAATCATGGCGACCTTCTCCAGTTGCTTGTACTTCTTGCGGTACTCGTAGAGATTGGAGATACCGACGTAACCGTTGAATCCACCAAACATCAGAATAGCATTGATCTTGAATTTCTCAATGTTGGCAATGATCGCCTCGATGTTGGAGTCGTTTGGCACGGAGCGATTCGTTCCAAGCTCCGCTCCACCCATGACGGCCCAACCGTTGACCGACATCCAAGTCATCTCACGGACATCTCCCTTGGCCAGACCATTGAAACCATTGAAGATACCGTACACTCCGAAGCCGGCATCGATACCGAGACGAGTGAAAGCACGAACCGCTGGATTCATACCTGGCGACGGTCCACCGGAATGCAAGATCGCAATATTATAATTCTTCTTGGGGCTGTTCATTCTCTTGAGATTGGCACAGATTCCGAAAATATCACTAAACTCCTCAAACAATGGACCACGCAACTGTACAACTTCTTTAAATTTCTTTTCCTTTAGTAATGCACCTATTTTTTGAGTCTTCACAAAGATACATATTTAATATAAACTATTGAGTTTGTCAAATTAATTATAATAATAATAATAATATACATACTTCTTTTACACAAGCCATCAGTGGTTTTCTAACTACTCTATTTCCAACCATACCAATCATCATTGGTTCACAGGTGGCGGTCTTTGAGAATAAATAGTTGACTGCTTCAACTGCCATTCTTGTTGCAATATAACGATCACAATAAGTTGGCACACCACCTCTTTGTACATGTCCAAGAATAGTGATACGTGCATCGTATCCACCTTTCTCCTCCAATACCTTACGGACATAGGATGAACTGATTGGATTACCATTGGAATCGATTGCACCCTCAGCAACAATAATCAATGAACATCTTCTACCGGAAACTCTACCTCTTTCCAATCCCTCAAGCATGACATCTTCCCATCCGGCTTCAGGTGGATTCTCCGGTGCAAATATATAATCTGCACCAGTTGCCAAACCAGATACCAATGCCAACCACTAAATTAAGATATCAAAACAAACCTATTAATAAAACTACCAATTCCCACGAGATAGCTAGCTTGTTACTTACACCACAATTTCTACCCATAACTTCGATTACGAATGAACGTTGATGACTGACTGCAGTACTAAGGATGGAATCGATACACTCGAGAATACGGTGACTGGCAGTGTCGGCACCGATGGTGATGTCCGTTCCATACATGTCGTTATCGATCGATCCTACCATACCGACGATCGACAGCTTTCCCAAATCGGACTCGGGAATCGATGCATCGATCAACTTCTCCTGAACCAACTCACTGAGCAATCCGAACCATTCCTCACGCAACAAGTTGGCACCGGTCAAACTACCGTCACCACCAATCACCAAGAGATTATTGATCTTATTCTTTATCAAATTGAAAGCTGCCTTCTTTCTGCCTTCTCTCGTTCTGAATTCCGCCGATCTTGCAGTACCAATGATAGTTCCACCCTAATCAATCCAATTAGTAATTATCGATTAACACAATTACTACAATAACAATTACATACACGATTGATAATGGATGCAACACTACCCCAATTCAATGGGATGATAGAATCTTGTACTAAACCATTGTAACCCTCACGAATAGCAAAGACTTCGGCACCTTTAATTAGAGATGCACGTACGAATGCACGAATCGCTGGATTCATACCACAGGAATCACCACCACTTGTCAACAGTGCGATTCTCTTTATGGTTGGACTTCTCTCGAATGAGAATTTAAATAAACCTTCATCATCTCCTTTCTCAACACTACACACTGGTGGTGGTGGTTGTTGTTCTGTTGTCGTTGTTTTATTACTACTTGACATCTGATAATTTATACACTCTCTCTATTTGTTAAAAAAAAAATATCAAAAAATAAAATATACTATAAAATGAAAATCAAAATTAATATTAAACACAGTTGTTGACACAACAAACAACAGCTATGATTTTATTTTTTTTAAATTAAAATTTGTATAAAAAAAAATGAGTGGTATTTTGATGTTCTTGGTGCACTTTAAATTATTAATATTATCTTACTCTAGTTTTAACACCCCCATAACCACACACCTCATTTTGGTTTTGATTTTGGTTTTGAATTACGTCATTCTATATTACTTTATTTGTTTTATTTATTTTTTTATTTTATTTTTCATAGTTAATTAAACAAACATTTGCAAACATATGTTTTGTTTTTAAACAAATTATTACTTAGTTTGTTTTATTTGTGTGAATATAAAAAAAAAAGGTTGTACAATTACAGTTGATGATTTGTTGTTGTTGTTGTTGTTTTTGTTTGATTTTCAATAAGATCGTTGTTGTCTTTGAAATAAACTCTTAGGGTTTCTGCTTCAGATGCCATCTCTTCGAGAGTACGTGGTTGTCTTTCCTTTTCGATTTCAGTGTAGATTTGATCGGTGTTTTCATAGTCGGTTCTCTTTCTTGGTATGATGTGGATGTGTACGTGCTCTACGGTCTGTCCTGCATTCTTGCCGTCTTGAATCGCAAAAGTCATACCGTCACCATCGAAATGCTTCTCTATCACCCTCGATATTCTACTTGCAGACTGCCAGATATCGTTAATCTCCTCCGGTGACAAATCATAGAATCTCTTTACAACTCTCTTTGGACATACCAATACATGACCTATTATTATTATTATTATCTTTACTAATTAGATAGTCTTATCTTTTCTTATTGTATTATTCTTTTTGTTTCTTCTCTTCTCTTCTCTACATCCATCTAACTCTCTACTAATCGAATCAAATGAAAGAATTCATACCAGGTAGTACAGGTTTCAAATTTACCAGTGCCATCGATAACTTTGTTTCAAAGAATACTTCAGATGCTCTGATAATATATTGACCAAACATTAATGTACTCATTTCTATTGTTATGTATTATTCTGTTATTTATACTAAAAAAAAGTAAAAAAGAAAATGATCATATGATCACACACCATTTTAATAATTTTCACTTTTGTCGTCATATTAATATTCAACAATAATAATAAATAAACAATAAATTAATAGTTTACACTTATTTTATTTATTTCTTACTACATATTTTTTTAATAATTATTTATAAGTTGTTGTTGTTGTTGTAGTCATCGTCTTCTTCTTGAATCACCGAAATAGATGTAGATGGACACCAAACTCTTTTGAATTCATCTTGTTGGAAGAATGGTACATATTGATTGGTCTCAATAGAATATTTGAAATTACCATGTTCAGTTCCAGTGATCGAATAGACATAGCTAGAAGTTTGTGATTCTCGATGATACATTAAGATGTCATTGCTGATGGGAATAGGATTCAAATCTACGCTTCGTTTTCTTTCGACGTTGAACTTGACGAATCGTTTGATATCATCACTCCTCTTTGGACAATCGGAAATGTAGAAATTACCATTGTTATCGTTGCATGCCGAGTACGATTTAATATCTATTAGATGGTATGTAATCTCGCGATTCACCATGTTGAGTTGTAACATCTTGTTGGTATCATAGTTTATTGAATACAGCGAACCTTTGAAGATCATAGATGACCGCTGACCGTGACCCTCAGGTAATATGTGATATCGTTCAAATTTCATTGTTTGGATGTTGAATCGGTCGATTTTACCCCGCTGATTGGCACCGTTCAGCAAGTAGATATGATCGCGACCATCGTAACATGCTGATATTGAAAATCCACCATCGATTCCTTCGATATCACCGATAATTTCAAATGATCTCGATCTCATTGAGAATTTCATCCATTTTTTTTGATTGTGTGCACCACCGAATACATAGATATCTTGGCCAACTGGAATAATTGTTGCACCATAGAAATTATAATCAACATCGAATTGTTCTATTGAATCGTTTTGTGAAAGGTTGATTAGAGTTGCTCCATTCTTATCGTGTGTTGAGAAGATATATTGTGTTTTATTTTCATTCTCTGTCGTTTTTGTTGTTGTCATTGTTCTTGTTTTTGTTATTGGTTTTATTTCAATTCTTTCAAGTTGAATTGATTGTTCGATTGTTAATTTCAATTGATCTAAATCGGGTGGTTCGATTGATAACAGGTAATTTGCTGGTGGTAGTGTTGATAGCAATGTTGTTGTAGGTGTAAAATGACAGTTATATTTATAAATGATATCATATAATAATGATGACGAATCATTGTTATTTTGTTTTAGAGATTCATCGATATCGAAATAGTTATTGTTATTATTCAAAAATAGTCGATTATTATCTTTGATGAATGATTGTAATGATGAACTTAATGCTATTGAATTCATAATGGTTGTTGTTGAATAGAGATCGGTTATATCTGGTATTTTAACAGGTGTCTCGGTGTTGTCGACATCATTATCATTACCATTACCACAGGCATGTTCGATATTATTATTTATATTTATAATATTGATTAAATGTTTCAAATGATTGATATTATTATCGATTTGATCAATGATTGCATCTTTTTGGTTGATGATCGGTTTCTTTAATCTATGTTCTTCGTTGATTAGAAAAGTATGTATTTGTTCAAAGTATTGTTTGATTTCATTCTCAGCTGTTGTTAATGAATCATATACTGATGTTGACGATCTTAATGATTCCCATATCGAATTGATTGTGAAATTGATTTTACTCTCCACTGGCATATCATTATTATTAATGTCATTAAAGTTATTATCGATACTACTAATACTACTTATACTACTACTATTGTTTTTATTTTTATTATTATTAACATTATCTAAAATAGATAAATATAAATTATTTAAAGATTGTCTGATATCATCGATATGATCGTATTGATTCACATGATCTGGATGTTTGTTATTGTGAATGATTGTACATCTTGAACACATAAACTTATTGCAAACATAGCAAATAAATTCATTTGTTCTCTGATGTTGTGAACAACGTTGCATCATCATCTCTTAATATAGAAATATTAATATTTGTTTATTGATGAGGGGTTAAAAAGTAAAAAAACTTACATTTTCATTTTTACATTTGTTAAATTTTTTTCAATGATAGTGATTGATCAGATTTCAATAGACAATGATATATGTATAGCATTAAGATTGTCATACACAGATATATCAACACATAGCACTAACTCACAGAAAAAATTAGTCACACAACCGTGCAGTCAAGAACGCAACTGGAAAGCTTATGGTTGATGACCGTCTCCACAATACTACTGGTACCTGGTCTAAGCACATCGATACTGTCGAGTTTTCATTGAATTCAACTGTTCATTCAACTACCGAGTACACTCCGTTCAAGATCTATTTGGGACACAATCCGTTAACACCACTCAACCTCGTCAAAGAATCGGATGCTCTGGTCGACGTCACAGACAAGCAAATCATTGAATCTATTAAGGAAAGGAAAGCAATCATTAAGTTAGTCAAACGGAACATCTGTATTGGAAATCAAGAAATGAGATTTACATGGAACAAAGGTAAAAAAGAAAACCAAATCAAGGTAGGTGATTACGTTTTCTACAATAATAATAGAGATGGTAAGAAAAAGAAATTGGATGTGAGGTATGAAGGACCGCGAAAAGTAGTGGAAGTCGATAATTATAATAATATATTCATAGATGTGATTGGAAAAGATGGAATAAGTACAAAGAAGAAGAAGTTTAATTCGAAACACATAATGTTATACGATCCAAAGATGAATGATAATTTAATTAATGATGTCGACGACTTATTAGTCGAAAACGGTGCTACGGCGGAGACCGATCGGGGTAGTACCGTTGGCGATAGTTCAGACGACTACGACGATATTGATTTTGATAAATTATTCGATAAAGTTTTGCGAAATGTCGAAAATAATTTTAACGAACTACGTAACGAAGTGGACAAATTTGATCATAATTTAAAATGCAATCTAAACAAATCAGAAATAATAGTGACAAAGAACATTATATCATACATCAACAGCGACGACTTCATACCAAACACTCCCTCTATTATTGTCAAAGTTCTAGCATACACCAAGTGGAGAAAGGATATTGTTGCCATCCTCGCGCCAAGCGCAAGTTCACTCTTGGTACTTCCAAACTAGCTCGTGTCGAATATTTGGTTAAGGTTGGAAGAGCTCTCGCTTGGGTACCACTACCCGGTTATACTCTAGCGACTAAGTTTAGTTCAGCTCATTCAGTTTAAGATCCTACAGACGGATGAGTCGGCACCCGTCTCTCGCATTAGTCCTGATAAGGTTTTCTTATGCAAAGCCGCGTATAAGTTTTTAATCCTGTCAGGCTGCTGCCTCGAAGAAGAAGGGCAGTGTTGGAATCGTAGTTCCAAGATGTCAATCAACCGACAATTGCCTAACCGACAAATTAATAAGATTATATAAGCGCAACAAGAACTCAATAAACAATTCATAAAATTCATTAGATTTCACAACCATCTTTAAACACATAAACTATTTATTATTATAACATCATTATACTACTACACTATGTCATTACTAACACGTTGAACGGTGTTTCCAACACAACGTCTATTAATATTTGGTGATGTGCCACAAATATGTATATTACTATAATAGTATAGAAACTTGAGATTCGGATAGGTCTCTTCGATCGTTTGGTTTTCAATCTGATTCTTCGAAGCATCGTAGATCTTCTTGGCATACATTTTTATCCCCAGCGAGTTACTAGTGAATGGTAGGTGTTTCGATTTTATGTGTGCATAGCCACTGGCTAAACTGCCATAGGTCTTTGAATATTGGTAGTTATTTTTGTTGTGAAAGATGATGCGTTTGATCGATGGTGATTTCGATGCCACTGTGAGGGTGCCCAACAGATCATAACAGATATCCAGTGTTTCGATGGTAGTCCGATTGGTTTCAAGCAGCGGTATGATCCAGTTGTCACAGTCATAGGCATAGAGTTTACGAACCTGGCATGCAGGCGAGCATAACAGCTGTGACAACGACTTGCCTAATCCCCCATGGACATTACTAACGATGAGCTTGGTGATACTACCAAGTTGACTTCTAATGAAATCGATTTCCTCTGGTCCTACTGAATTGACACTGAGAGTGGTTAGTTGGGTGTTCTCACCGAGGATATTAGGGTTTCTGGTGAGTAACATCGGCAGTTTCAACTTGCGAATTGAACTACTGAAAATACGTGATTCAGTTGGCATTTTGTTCAGTTGTACCGTGGAGATATCCAGTGATGTCAATCGTGGTATTTGTTGCAGCTTTTGATATATTCTAATGGCTTCTAACCTAATCTTAAAGAATGTCAGTGAGTCGAGATTCGGCATGTATTGTATAATCGATTTACAATGATGCATTTGGAACGGCATATCTCTAGCATGTGTTAGCTTTAGCTTTGTAACACTGTTGAAGATCAGTCCTAATTCAATGGGTGTGCATGTTGTTGTCGTCTTGTCTGTTAGTTGTCTGAAGATATCCATTGACAGTGTTAGATGATTGATATTCTTGAGTACTGAGAGTGGATTGATAACACTGTTCTTCAGTTGTTGTGCTAATGTTTTATGAGGTGAGAGAAGGGGAACTCGTTGTTTGTATATTTTGGTTGAGAAAAGATTGAATCGAGTGAACATCGATGATATAAGTTTGTATAACTCTTTCGAAACCAAACCAATAGAGAGCAGCCATCGGTAGTTTGAACAAAGTTGATTTGTATTCAAAATCACATCGATATCATCATGCCAGAGATCACGAATGATTCGATAGATGATCAATGTTGGCAATCGATATTCAACAGTTCCACGATGATACTTTTCGATTGAGTTGTCTGTAACCAACTTTGATTTCAAATCATCTCGATGTTCTTGTCGTTTAATGATCGCATCAATTAGCATATCTTTCTTTAAACCATTATGTTTTAATGAGTATTCTTTCATTATCTCTACCAAGTCATCTCTCTTCATATTATTAAGTTCATCTTGATTATATATTTTCTGTTTATCTAATATCTCTTTTGTTGTCATCTTATCTTATTATTTGTTTAATATTTTTTAATGATAGTGGTTGTGGATGTTTTTCACAATTTTTTTTTTTTCCCAAATCCATAGGAAATATTATTTTCGCTGTTTTTTGATTTACAATACAGAAGCACAAACTTTAATACCCAAGATACCTAAGACACTGGCGAAAATGTTCAAATTAATAAGTGATTCAGTTGAATTAGATGATTGACCAATTGAACTGTTTCCATTGATTCCAGATACCCGTTGATTCTTGAATATTTGATTTGATTGAACTAATGAACCGAGTTTTTTGATTGATGCTTTTTTTTTTTAAAAACAAATAAAAAATAACTTAAATTAATTTAAATCTCTACATTTACTAAAATTTTTATTCCTTACCAATTAAACAATAAAAAATAACTAAAATTAATTTAAATCACTGAAAAGATAATTGAGATATGATCAAAGGTATTGATCAGATTCAATAGACAATGATATGTATAGCATTATGATTGTCATACACAGATATATCAACACATAACTCTAACTCACAGAAAAAATTAGTCGCACAACTCAAAATGACGATAATTATTTTTAAAAAAGGAAATTTTTTAACCCTCTATGTGTGTGGTATATAACATTTCAATCAGTCAGTGTATTTCTTTTTTAATTTATGAATAATCTTTATCAGTTGTACAAATTGTATAATAAGAGTCATGTCTTAGTTAAATTATAAATCAGATTGTTTATAACCAATATTTTAATACATCAAAAGTAACTTTAATAGAATCATCATCTATAAACAATCGAAATTTAATTCTGGTGTTAACTGAAGGATTGGATGTGTCATTTGTTGGATATGGGAATCTAAACGTTCATTTAATAACCAATATATCTTGACACCCGAGAATTCTTTATGATCTAGATTCTAGATTCTACAAAGGTTTCACTGTTCTTATGATCACATTGCATGTAAATGGTAAAAATTTAACTATAAATACATTAGTTTTTGTCTAAGTATCATCATCACTAAACAAACATAAATTAATATAAAAATCAATATATTATCAAAAAAAACTAAAATGAATTATTTGGTATGTAATTCATATAAAAAACATATAATATAACATTTATAAACAATTACTAAACTCGGATCATCAGTCCAAGCCAATCAAAAAACAATGAATGAAATAATGTTGAACAACAGTAACAACACTTTGACTGGTCAAACAACCAACTCAAATCAATCACTTGTTGATTTGAATATACTTGCTACTGTCTTGGGTATTTTGGGTATTAAAATTGGTGCCACTGTATTATAAGCTTTACATCTACAAAAGCATTTTATTCATTGTATAACTAAAATAAAGGAATAAATACATATAATATTTTATTTATCTCATGAAAAAAGAGAATAAACCATTTGACTGAGGTTTATTATTGTTGGCAAATTCATTGTTTTGTTTTTTGATTTTGAGTTTCATATTCCCAAATCATATTTTTGTTGTAAAACTTCATAAACAGCTCTTCAATTCCTTGTCCAGTTTTGGCAGATGTCTCCATAAATGACATTCCAAGTCTATTAGCCAACTTTTGACCTTTTTCATAGCCAATCACTCTATTGGGTTTATCACATTTGTTGCCAACCAATATCTTAAATGCCAATGTTCCATAGTTATCATTGATAATGTTAAACAATCTCGTTACATCTATCGATTTACAATATAGTATTGAAGATTGTTAGTATGAATAATAAATCGATTCACTTTTTGATTGTTAATTACTTTCAAATGAATCAGAATTGGTGACATCATAGACAATAAAGATGGCCATTTGATCAGGAATGTTCAGACTGGTCATTCTTTCGAACCCATACGTATCCCATAGTTGAAGGTTAAATGTAAATTTATCTCTAGTGAATATCCGTTGTTTAAAATCGGTAGTGGCAAATCCAGGTGAACTATCGAAATAGTTTATCATTTCTTTCTATAGAACATTTTTACAATTAGTATTGAAGTTAATCGATGGTAGAAAATAGCATGTTATCATTTACCTTTCCAACTGTGGAATCTCCCATTAATAAGAATTTAAAGGTAAATTCGGTTTTATCATTAGATATGGTGGTTGGCTCTAGATTTTTGAAATATCTTGAATACACAGATTCCAATGATAGGTCTTGTTTGATAGAAAAGATCGGATCTGTTCTTTGTAAAACACTTTTTTGTTCTACGGTAGTGGTGTTTATTGTCTTGGGAATTAAATTATCACTTTTATTGATAACTTTAATTGTTTGTTGTATATTTTTCTGATAGATTTCAATATCATATGGTGTTAAAGTTGTAATAATATTGTAATTATCTATGATATTTGTTGTTGGTTGATAATAGTAAACATTATTCTTTGAAATTGATCGTATATATTGATTATTATGAATATTGATTAATTTTAGTAAGATAATATCAATGCTATCAGTATGATCTTTGAGATAACCGACTATATTATTGTTATAGTTTTGGTAATCAAAGAGTGTTTGATCATGATGTTTAATGAATTGTTGTACTGATTCTATCGATTGAATTGAATTAATAATCGATTCTATTGAATTAGTTGTATCATTTTCATTATTATCATGATCATTATCTTGATCATTATCATCTGTAACATTACTACTACTGCTAGTATTATTACTATTATGTTTTAAAGTATTAATTATTTTGATAAATGATTTAAATTCCTCTAATTTAAGTTTAATCTGATCTTTTAGTAAATCTATATCATTTATAATTGGTTTCTTTAATTTTAGTTCCTCTTCAGTCAAATATTTATGTAGTATTGCAAAGTGATCGCTTATCTTTTGTTGTTTATCTTCGAGTGATTTGTATTGTTTTGATGAATCTTTTATGTTTGACCATAATTTATCGATTTGTGATTGTATATAGTTATTTTCTATTTCTTTTGTACTATTATCATTATTCTCATTGCTATTACTATTATTTTTATTTTTATTAATATTCTTTGTGTTATCTATTGTCTTTAACAATTGTGATTTGATATCATCGATATGTTCACAAGTATGATTCGCATGTGATTTGGGATGATCATTAGAGCACCTGTAACAAAACAACAAATTACATTGAAAACAAATATATTCATATGTTTTATTATGTTTTGAACACTCTAGCTCTTCCATTTAAATTAATCTAATTTATTTAAAATAAGTTATAATAATTAAATTAATTCTTTAGTTTTTGTTTTGAGAAAAATTTGGTTAATTTGATTTTGATTTGATTAACAAAATTAAAAATATATTTACATACAAATTTGAAAAAAATAGAAGTTAAAAAAATAATTTATTCACCTGCACTTCAACCCCAAAAAAAAAACAAAAAACAAATTTTCTTTGTTCACTACCATGTTCACCACTAGTGTTGTATTTGGTAACTCTAATAACAATTTATCTTGAGATGTGAGAGTAAAGTGTCACAATATCAATGAAAGCATAACAAATATATCATTTCATTTTTTGTAGTATAATCATCAAAATTAAATAATATTTGTTTAATTCCATTCAATGACAGATGTAAAAAATTAAAATTTGGGTCAACCTGTCAAATTTTTTTGATTTGTTTCTGTTTTTCCATGGAATTAAATTAATATGTTAATTGTTTATTATAGTTGAGAAGTTTATATAAAAAAAAAAAATGGAAATTAAACAAAATCAAGAAAGTAATTTTGAATAATATACCTATTTATTTTATTTTTTTTTAAACTTATCTATTGGTAATAATATCATTAATACCAAGAATCTAAAAAACTATGATATTAAAATTTGTTTTTTAGATTTATAATACAGAAGCACAAACTTTAATACCCAAGATACCCAAGACATTGGCAAGAATGTTCAAATTGATTAGAGATTCAGTTGAATTAGATGATTGACCGATTGAAATGTTTCCATTGATTCCAGATACCATTAATTCATTCTTGAATGTTTGATTTGATTGAACTGATGAACCAAGTTTTGTGATTGATGCTTTTTTTGAAAAACTTAAATTAATATCTTTCTAAAAAATTATTAAATTAATTTTTATTCCTTACCAATTAAAGTCATTTTAGATCGTTTTTTAGAGTTATTTAATATTAAAATATTTATTTATGTTTATAAAAATAGATAAAAGATCCAATTTATAGAATTATAAAATTAAATATTGTGGTTAATTTTGTAAAATGTTTTAAAAGAATTGAACATTCAATTAATCAGAAGATAACTTATTTTTTCCATAAAGAGATTTAGTTCAAGATTCAAGGGTATAATCTTTTTGAAAGTTATGTGATTTAAATTGATTTAATATATCAGTAAAAAGATATTTCAGATATGATCAAAGATATTGATCAGATTTCAATAGATATTGATATATAAAATTGTGATTGAAAGACACAGTGATACATCAAAACACAATACTCACTCAAAAAATTACTCAACCAACTCAAAATGATGACAATTATTTTTAAAAAAGGAAATTTTTATAACCCACTCAATTTGTGTTATAACATTTCAATCAGTCAGTGTACTTCTTTTTAATTTACCCTAAATCTATCAGTTATACAAATATTATTTTCATCTCTTTATTGTTTTAAAAAATCAGATTGTTGATATCCAATATTTTAATAAATCAAAAGTAACTTTAATATAATGATCATTTTTAACAGAAATTGAATGCTAGGCCATTAACTGAAATCATTAGTAGTGACATACATTTGGAATATATACATTCATCATATTACCAACATATCTTGACACCCGAGAATACTTTGATGATCTAGATTCTAGATTCTACAAGATATCACATTGATTAAATGATACGAAACTATAAATATAAGACTTTTGTCAAAAAATTTCACTAAACAAAAAAGAAAGTAAAATATAAAAATTACAATACTTTAAAACAAGGCTATCCAAAAATGACTTTAATTGGTAAGCAATTCATAAAAATAAACCTAAAAACATAACATTAAACCTATCTAATAATATTATAATATTTTAGCATCAATCACTAAACTCGGATCATCAGTCCAAGCCAATCAAACAACAATGAATGAAATAATGTTGAACAACAGTAACAACACTTTGACTGGTCAATCATCCAACTCAAATCAATCACTTGTTGATTTGAATATACTTGCTACTGTCTTGGGTATTTTGGGAATCAAAATTGGTGCCACTGTATTGTAAATCAAATCATCCATAATAATTCTAAAACAATAAATCATAATAATCAATAACAATTTGATCAAAAAGTTTATATACTGTATTAGATATGTTAAGTCTATTGATTAACAAAACTGTTTTTAAACTGTCATTCAATTTATTTCAAATAAATATCTTTTCTATCATTGACCAACTGATTTTTAATCTATATTTTAATATTTTTTTATTTTAATATGTCTAAATATTCAAAATTAAAAACTTTTATTATTTAAATTATTTTGATAATACTTAAAAGTGAGGTTACAATACAGAATATCTTTTTTTGAAGGTAAGTGAAACTCGATTTTTTAACCTTACCCATATGTCTTATTTTTTTTTATTAACAACTTACTGGTAATAATAATAATTGTTGAACAAGTAGAAAAATAATAAAAAGTTGCAAAAAAAAAAAGACGGCAAGATTGAAAGATTATCTTTTGGTGGTTTAATTCGCAAAAAATTCTGATTTATTATCATTTCTTTCGATAATAAAATAATTTTATTTTTTGGATTAAAGATATTATTAATAGCTAGTTAATATCAATGTAAAGATTCATTTAAAGATGATTACTCTTGATTAATTCAAGTCTTGAATTGTATCCAATACACAGACTATTCTTTTGAAGACGATATTGTTTCGGTTGATTGTTTTGTTGAATTTCAAAGTTGTGTTGTTTGAGATATTTAATCATTTGAATGTCACCATGATTGATTGCATTGTCCATTGCTTGTATTGTGCACGATTCAGTTCTATTTTGATGAAGATAAATGAGCATCTGAAGATCATGTGCAATATCCATTGGGAATTGTGGGAATGGTGCTCCAATTTCATTGAGATATTCAACAATTGAATGACTACCAGCAGCAATTGCTTTACATGTCAATGGCACTGTAAGTGGATAGTTTGTGTTCTTATGCAACCATTTGAAAGTGATAAGACAATTACTATTGATTGAAATATCGAAAGCATCTTCAGAGAATTGAAATCCTTTCTCCTTGAACCAATCTAAAACTGTGGTATCTTTCTCTTTAATAAAGGAGTCTATTTTCACTTGGGTTTTATCGATCACCATATCCTTTGGTATTCCATCATTAGTATATTTGAATGTTTGGAAATTAGGATTTCTTGTGTTTATCATAAATAGTGATTTTGAATAATCAATAGCCAATTGTTTGTGTTCCTCTAGAAATTGAACAACCTCCAAATGATTACCAAGAAGAGCAAGATGTAAAGCTGCATGAGAACAACCTTCTGTTCGATTGAAATTGAGATACTGGACAACATCCAAATGGCCATTTGCTGAAGCATTATCTATTGCTTTGGTTGAACACTGAGCAGAGGTATTCTCATTAAGGAATCGAATGATTTCTAAATTTCCATCTCGCGCAACTTCATCCATTAGATTTTCATTTGTCTCTATTGTATTTGGTTTTTGTGATGTGAGTAACTTTAATAATTCAAGATTACCATTCAATGCCGCCAAGCTAATACAATTTGATGTGATCTTCTCTGATCTATTTGACAAGAGGAATTTGACAATTTCCATATGATTTTTGCCAACTGCCATATGTAAAGCCATATCTTTTTTAAAGTACTTTTTATAATTATTAAGCAGAAATACAACCATATCCAGCTGTCCACCGTGAGCTGCTTCCTCAATAGTATTGTTGGTTAAACGATCAGTTCGATTATTGTAAAGGAATTTGACACATTCTATATGTCCATTGGATGATGCTAAATCAATAGCAAAGGTGGATTTACATCCTTCAGCTAGATTTAAATGCAAATACTTTAATATCTCTAGTTGACCGTGTTGTGCTGCGATATCTATCATTGAAAGTTGAGATGTTCCTACTGTATTGTCAAATATTCTATAAAAAACACTTGCATCTTTGACATTGTTGTGAATGAATTCAACGATTGAAAGATGACCATATTGAACAGCTTTCTCCAAGATCGATCTGAAATCCAACTCTGTTGGGAATGTATTGTATACCATTTCAATGAGATCCAGTGCACCCATCTGAGCAGCAACATTCATAGAATGTAAAAACAGCTGTTTAAACATTACATAACTATTACTTTCAAGTGGTCTACAATCATCCTCCATATTAAAGTTACTTTCATTGTAGTCTTTGAATTGAACGATGCTTCGCTTCATTACTTTTGATATTGACGAGGTGGTGAGAGCACCGCTTTCTAGTAGTATTTGTTGGCTTTGCTTTATTACATATTGCATCTGTTCACCATATTTTCTCCTATTGAAATAATATAGATAATTCAAATAGAAACGATGATAGTAACTTTGTAATAAAGTTGGACGTTGATCTCTAATCAGAGTGTTGAATATCTGTTTGTATCTCTCGTGATAACCATATCTGATCAGCTGATCTGGGAAACAACCAAGGTCATAGTAATCAAAGAATAATCTTCGCTTGACAAACTGTGTAGGATTATTAACTAATTTACTACTTCTATACGCAGCTGACTCTTGACGATTAATAATTTTAACTAAACTATATATTTTATGTCTAATCGATTGTGATTGAAATAATCTTTTAAATAATTTACTTTCATAATCATCATTATTATTACAATCTAAACTTCTATTATTGAATTGCATAATTATTGAATTTGTACATTGATCGAATAATTTTGTGAAAGTCAAAAGATAAATAATCCAAATCACTTTTATAAAAAAATAAACTGTTTATTTTTTTATAAAAGTGATTTGGATTATTTTTTTATTTTTTAAAAATCTTTGAACTAAAAAAAATAGAAATTTTTTAAGAGTTTTATTTTATTATCAAATATATCTAGAAAATGTTCAATATAATAATATTGTTTATAGATTATAACTCTTTATCAATGTAAGTCTTGAGTTGTACAAATAACAAGAAGGTTTGTATTTCATTATAATAAAACACTTTGTTCTATTCCTCACCAATTAAAAAAATGATACTAATTGGATAGTATGTTTATTGTTGTCTGATTGGTTGTTATAGGAAGGGCTGCGAGAGTCATTCTCTGAATTAGGTGTACAACTAAACAGTTGGAATTTTTTAAAGTGATCCTGGTTGGATAGAAAATTTATTGTTGTTTGACAGGTTGTTGTAAAATGAGCTGCGAGAAGTGAGTTATTTAGCTGAGTGGGAGCTGCGAGGAGGATCAACTGACGAACTAGGGCTATGGTGCTGGCAACTCAATCAACAACGCATACTGGGTGACTTTCTTCACTTGCTTGGATATCTTGGAAGCTTTCTTCTTCTTCTTGGTGAGATAATTCTGTTCTCTGAATGTGTCGTACCGATCTTTAGGAAGGACGAAATACAAGTCTACTTGTGCCACCCCCGTTCCGAGTTGATCGATGATATCGGACAGTTTGTTCATCACTGGTGGATGCTCATTCGAGGTGGTGACCTGAAACAGCTGGTTGGGTTTGATCAAACTATCGATCGCAGGAAAGTTGTCAAAGTTAGGGAGTAGATACTTGTTTGGTGGTGATAAGCCAATATCTGCGATAGAGCAGAGTGTGGAAGAAACTGTTGGCGTGAATGTGATCTTGTCTGTTGCAGTGGTGGTTAGGTTTCTTCTATCAAAGACTCCTCCTTGTTGCAATAGTCTGTGAGCAAAAGACTCGAAGAATGATCCACCCAGAGGTGAGTGCAAAAACTTGTGCACATGAAGTTGCTTGACGACCGAGTTGATGTCGACCGCCTCGACAGCCTTGACAACTCGCTCAGCAACGTACTTGGATGAGAACTGTAGCTTCATCGAGGCGTACTTTGGAAGAGCAGCCTGCTCGTATGGGATAATTTGAATCACTTTGTGACTGCCTGGTGCAATCGGAACCTCCTTGCCAATGCTCTCGACGCATAAGTTTAGATTGATTGTTGATATCGCATTCTCTATTTGACATTGGGAAGACGCATCAAGGGCATTCTCGAGCACAAAACGAGGAATGCCTCCCCATTTGTTCCAAAGAGATTCGAGTATTTGCTGCAGATGTAAACAATCTTTATGAGTGTATGAAACTTTGGAATCAGAGAGTGGACCTACTTACCTGTGTGACATTTGGGTATAAAATTGGTCTTACGTGATCAAGTTCGGATTTGAACCAAGGTGGCATATACCTGCGGGTCGTGCCAACGTTCTTCAGAAACTCTTTGTAGATCATCGGATCAGGTGATGAAACAATGATCGTTTTAGCTGCGAAATTTGTCTCCTCTTTGCTGTCTACCAAAAAGAAAGTTGATCTGAGACAAAGGAGAGTGATAAAATCACTCATGGGTCCAAGTCTGACAACTGGAATGCCACCAACGTAAGTGTAGAGATAGTATGAATCGGCAATCTGGGCGTGAATCGAGTGAACAACCATAGTTCCCTTGACCCGTGCGATGAGATACATAATGTAGAAGAGGAAACAGGACTTACCAGTTCCTGGATTGCTAGTGATAACGAATGCATTCTTAGAGGCTGTGGTTGGGGTTGAAGTTGAAGTTGAATTAACTTCATATTGATCAAATTCTGCATAGATTTGATCTTTCAGCTCAACATAGCAATCTCTCACGTAGATAGATGATCTGTTGACATTATGCCCCATGAAGTGCACGCCCACTGGGAGGGAAAGGATATTGACTGCGGGATCAATCGAAGCACTGTGCAACGTCCTCCAAAACTCGAGCTCTGAAGCAACTGTATTGACAATTAAGAAGTGGAATAAGTTTGTCAGTATCATTAAGGTTGTTGGTTTGTGTAGATGTACATACCTTCTTGTGTTGGTGTTTGAGGAGCTGTTGTGTATGAAGTATGATGAGAAGAAGAGTGAGTGTATATGAATAGGTTGTAGGAAACGATTGAAGTCATATGATTGGTAGAGTAATGAGCGGTGTGAGAGTTGTGAACAAGGAGAGGGAGAAGAAAAAGAGAGAGGTGTAAAGACAAGAACATGAGAAATAGGTAATGCAGTAGAGTAATGAGAGGAGTGAGAGGCGAGAAGAAAGAGAAGGAGAAGAAGAAAGTGTAAATATAGTACAAGACAAGATAACAAAAGGGAGAAGGAGAATATGAGGAGTGGGATGGTTAGTATCATAGGTGGTTGGTTTGTAGACTTGAAGGTAGATGTACTTACCTTGCTGTGGTTGAGTGGTGGCGACATAGATTCGCTGAAGATTCCTATCGACTGGAGTCTCAACATCAAGTTGAATGGTCTTGGCTGCATCAGAGAACAAATCGATAGAACCGTCACCTACAGCGAGTTGTTTGGAACCTCTGATGACAGGGATGAGACGATTATAGTTGGCGGTGTTCTCGAAGGTGAGTTCGTCTTTCTTGTTACAAAACTCTACCCAACAAGTGAACGGTGGGTGTTGTTGTTGCGACATTATGAAAGCAGCAAAGAATAATATATAGATGGATAAAGTAAAGGAGAATGAATCGAAAGAAATAAAATAGCTACTGATAAGGATGAGAGTGTATTAGTAACAATGAAAGATGAAAAGATAGTATATGTTGTGATAGAAAGTGATAATGATGTAGTTTGACTATTGAAGATGAAGAAATAGTAATTGTTGTGAGCTGAATAGAAATAAAATGAAATGAAGTGTATCAATAAAAACTCACTAAAAATTAATAAAGGTCATTTTTTTTTCCTCTAGAAAAAAACCAACTTGATAACTATGTTTACTTCATATACAGTATTATAATATATATATTATTTGTAATTGTATTTATATTTTTTTATAAATAGTCTTGAAAACTTGGAGTTTGAAATCATCAAATAAATTAAATTAACTTACAAATTAGTATTAGTTAAATAAATAAATAGATAGTTAAATAGAATATTAAACAAACAATATATAATTAACCATGTTTTTATTCGAAGATCCATCATTTTATCAACAAAGATCCAATCAAAGATATAGACAAAGAAGACAACAGTCTATTATGAAGATCCATATCATTCAAGATATTACGAGGAGGAAGATGAAGAAGATTAGTACCAATTGTACTTGGGTAAATTAAGACAACAGAAGTTGGTTGAACAAAAGAGGCAACAACAGCAACAGCAACAAGTTGAGTTGGAAAGAAAAGGAAAATTACTAGAGTAACAAAGATTAAAGCAGCAACAATATCAACAATACCAACAACAATTCAATCAACAACAACAACGACAAAAACAACAACAAGTTAACTTTACACCAAAATATAAAATTAATGAAATTGATGGTGTTGTTGTTATCAGTATGGAAATACCCGGTTTCAAGAAGGAAGACATCAATATTGCAGTACAAGATTTAACATTGATTCTCTCTGGAACCAAGAGTCCTGCAGAAGAAGTAAAGTCAAGAGAAGATACACCATACTTTTAAGAGATTGAAGATCAAGAGATTGATTTTATTAACTCAACATCATCTCCTATCCCATCTACTCGTAAGCCAACCGTAAAGAAACAGCCACTCGTCACACCAAAAAAAATCGAGAGTTTCAGCCAATCATTTGAACTCTCAAAGAATTTAGATTTGCATTCTATCACTGCCAAACATCAAGATGGTATACTTAAAATTAGTATCAACAAAAAGAAACAAAATCCAAAGCAATTCAACTTTATTATCTTTTAAAAAATTTCAAAATATAAATAAATAAATGTAATACATTAACCTATGTAAATAAAAATAAATTTATACTTGTTGAAATCAATCGAACTCAGTTATAATTATTATTAAGATGATGGTGATAATGATCAAGATCAAGATCAAGTCTAAGGTGAACTTGATCATGAGGATGAAGGTGAAAATCAAGCCGTAGTTGAAGATGAAAATGGAAATGGAAATTAAAATAAAAATTATTTTAAAATATAGAGTAACAAGTTTATTTGGAGAGAATTTACAAGTTTATTTCCATATATTATTTAAAGATGATAATTCTTTATCAACGTAACTCTAGAATTGTATAAATAACATGAAAATTTTTTATAACTTTGAATTTGTCTAGTTGGTTGAATGGTAAAGTTGTGTTTCTTGAGATATTTAATCATTGAGATATCATCATGATAAATTGCATTGTCCATTGATTTGAATGAACAAGGTTCAGTTCTATTTTGATGAAGATAAATGAGCATCTGTAGATCATGTGCAATGTCCATTGGGAATTCTGGGAAAGGTGCTCCCACGTCATTGAGATATTTAGCAATTGGAAGGCAACCATTGATGATTGCTTCTCTAGAATGCTGAATATCAAGATGAAAAACGGTGTTCTCATGAAACCATTTGAAAGTTGAAAGACTATTGTTTTGAATAGCTATATCTAATGCATTTGGTGAGAATTCAAAATTATTAAATCTCAACCATTCTAAAACCAAAATGTCATCATCTTTGATAAAGCTATCCATAAGAAATCCAGTCGGATTAGTTTTTATATTCTCTGGAATTCTTTCATAGAAATATTTGAATGTTGAAAAATTGGGTGTACGATAATTAATTATCGTGGATAAATGAACCGAATAATCAATTTCGAGGTGTTTGACATTAACTAGAAATTCGACAACATCCAAATGATTATTGAGAATAGCTAAACGTAATGCTTCTTGAGTACAACCTTCAGTACGATTGAAATGTAAGTATAGAAGAATATTTAAATGTCCATTTGAACAAGCTACATCCATTACTCTGGTTGAACAATGTGCTCTAGTACTCTCTGATAGATACTTTATGATTTCTAAACTTCCAATCTCTGATGCTTTTTCCATTAAACATTGATTTAAATTTATCAAAGAACTATTTGGAATGAGAAACTTGAGAATTTCAAAGTTAGCTTTTTCAACTGCAAGATAAAGGGATGTGAATGATACATTATCTATTTTATTAATCAAAATAAATTTGACAATTTCGAATTGATTATAGGAAATTGCAGTATTTAAGGAAAATTCGTTTTGAATATTATTGTGATATAGGAATGCAATCACATTTAGATGTCCATTAGTTATTGCTAGATTACAAGTCTCTTTTGAAAATGGATACCTATTGAAATAGAGATACTTTAAAATCTCTAATTGTCCATATTCCGCGGCAATATCCATTAGAAATCGATTATAATTATTAATATTTTCAAATAAACAATTTATATATAGGAATTTGTTGATATATATTTTTACGATTGGTAGATGACCATATTGAACTGCCATCTCCAAAATGTAACGGTAATCTAAATCATAAGGGAAAAATCTCTCTACATATTCGATAAGATGGAGTGCCCCCACTTCAGCAGCCACCAACATTGAATCTAGAAAAAGTTTCTTAAAATATTGATAGGTCTTCTCTTCAATCGATACCTCATCATATTCAAGGAAACATTCATTGTAGTCATGGAAATCACCTAATCTGCTTTCCATTGCAGTTTCTATTTGTTTTCTTATTTCCAATTGATTTTCCACTTCTATAATATATTGATGGAGATCTGAAAATGAAAGAAATAATAATTTGCCAAATTTAAATAAAGGTACCAATACACGTTGGTCTCTAACCATTGTGTTGAATATTTGAATGAATCTCTCATGATAACCATATCTAATAAGTTGATCTGGAAAACATCCAAGGTCATAGAAATCAAAAAATAACCTTTTGTTTTGATATATTCCCAACCTTAAATATGGCTGAATTAGCTTCCGATTATTATAAACAGATAATTGACGATTAATTTCCTTTACAAAATAAAATATGACATTCCTAATAGCTCTACTCTGAAATACTCTTTTAATTTGAAAGTCTAATTTATTCTTTCTATCCATTTTATTTGTTAAAAAATAATTTTTTTAAAAAATGAGAAAAAAGTTTTAAAACTTTGGTTTTTTTAATAAATTAACAAAAAATTTTATTTATACTAAAATAAATTATTATTTTATCCAATAATAAATAAAATTTTATTAGACTTCTTTTAATTCCAAAGTAGTAAAGATCGCAATAAAAAATTATTAGTTTAATTAACAATTTTCTTATTAATAATAATTAAAAATAAAAATAATTTATATCTTAAATTTTAAAAACTTTATAATCTAAATCTTTGTTTATCTAATTTTTAGAAAAATCCTACAAGCTTTAATATTTTATTTTATTTTTATAATATTAATCTCTATTGCTCTAACAAACCAATCATCACTAGAAATTGAAAATTTTTAACAAATAAATCATTTCATTTTTTGTAGTATTATCATCAAATTAATAATGTTTAAGAGATGTTCAAATATATAAATAAAATAAAATCATTTAAGAAATGTTTGTATTGTCCTTCACATGACGAACGACAGACTAATTACACATTTCCAAACTATATCATTCAAAAGATCGTTGGACTGTCGGTGATAGAATCTATCTATATGGAATACGAATTCCGTCATACTCGTCATATAGAATCAATGGAAATCGTTTATATCGACAATGTCTCAGCCAATAGTAACAACTATAGCAAGAGAGTCAAGATTGAGAACTCACTGTCTTTGCTCTACAGATTATCATTCATCTCCAAGGATCTCATGAAATTCATCATCAATCAGTTGCTACCACGCGTCCTACTACCATGCGATCTAAACCACAGTACATTCAACTTCTTTACGATAAGAGATAATTATAACACTTGCAGCAACACCGACAGCAACACTAACTTTATCAGTAAAATCGAACATCTTCATTGTTATTACAACTCATACATGAAAACTAAACCGAATTCAGTTGGACGACATATATTCGATGACAATAGCAATCTTTGTTTTCTTGGAAATATAAGATCATTTGAAATCAACACTGGTATTACGCCGGCTTTCATGAGTGAAAAAGTGTTTGCTGCCATGCCATTGCTCAGAAAGTTGAAGGTAACATCGGAGTTCCTTGTGCAACCCTATCTCGATACCTACCAACAATACAACAAACAACTACAAAAGATAAAAATATCGACTCTGGCATCATCTCTAAGTCATTACAATGAATTTAGTAAACTACTATTGAAATCGGAATCAATAGAATCGATCGGTTTATTAAGATCAAACTACAGCATTGCTCTGCTTAATAAGATAGTTGCTGCAAAACCAACAATCAAACTATCGTACCCATTCAAAGAAGGAATGGAAGAATACAATATAGCTAATCATATAAAAATATTAAACTTAAACAAGCCTAAAGAAGAAGAACTACAACCATTTTTCAATAGTCTTGTAGGTGGTGTCAATCAGATTACAAGAGCAATCATTCCTACTCATTGTATTAAGTACTTGAATGAATTCTATCAATTAAAGATAGTTAGATTGATACTACTCAATTTCGAAGAATATAAACAATCGATGTATGAAATAGCAAAGAAACCATCGGTTAGATATATCGTCGTATATGACATGAAGAAAATAGAAGAGAAACAACTCATTATAAATGACAAAGATTTCAACTTTAGATATTCAAGATATATTAATCATGATATGATATCAATGTATATATTTAAAAGAAAAGTTTTTTAAATTTTAAATTAAATAAATAAATTTACATTTTATTGTTTGTTTGTTTTTGTCTTGAATATTCGAAAGTTTGTGTTTGTGTGTTTTTTTTGATCTTTTTTTTTTACAAATAATCAAATACCTTATTTGGAGTACTGATTGATTGATCGATCAAAATCTTATTTTTTTAATATTATTATTATTATTATTATATTTTTAAGTTATCCTAGTTACTAGATGGTAAATAAAGTGATGGACGAGTTGGACCACGAACAACATCTACAAGTGCGTCACCTGGTGTTTCATATGATTTGAATGCATTGATTACACGTAACTTTTGGTGAGTTTGTCTAACGATTTGCCATCCACGACCGACCGGAACTGGTCTATCGGTTGATTGGTTGGTTGGTGAAACGGTGCTGCTACCAACTTGCATTGGGATGTCGGTGTTGTCTTTGGAGACGAGTGGAGAGTCGTCGCTGTTGTTATGATTGCTTTCGTTGGATGTGGTGATTGATATTTGATTGGTGGAGTGTGGATTGCTGTTGTCGATTGGTGGTGTGTAGATGGCTTCTTCCTTCGATGGCTTTGATCGCTTGATGGGTGGTTCGCTAATTGGAATCATACGCAACATCAAACCCCATGGCAGTGCAACCGATCCTGTGACGATGCATGCAACCCATTCTTGGATGACCAATGGCTCGGTAGAGGTTGCCTTACCACCGAAAGTTACAAAGATAACTTGAATGATGACAGTGGCCACCAAGACAACGAGGAAGATTGGATTGTTCAAGATACCCTTGAATGGATTCACTTTGGCACCCAAGACACGACTGTTTATCTCGTTGAACAGCTGGAGGAATACAAAGGTGTTAAAGAGAATGGTGTATTGATGGGTTTGTTGAATCTTGAAATCGACAAAGTTCTCGTAGATAACGTCTCCCTTGTAGAGGAGAACGAATAGGATGATCAGTTGGAGAACCGATTGACCGAGGATGTTCTTCCACATGGAGCGAGTAATGAGTGGAGCGTCTTTACCGTTGGGTGGACGATCGAGGAGTTCTTGAGTGGGTGGTTCGGTGGCGAGTGCCAGTGCAGCCAAGGTATCCATAATCAAATTGACCCAGAGAAGTTGGACGGCAGTCAATGGCGAGTGTCCACCTCCAGAGATGGCACCGACAAAGGCAATGGTAACGGCCACTACATTGACAGTCAACTGGAATTGCAAGAACTTACAGATGGCATCGTAGATGTTACGTCCCCAGAGGACGGCACGAACAATCGAAGCGAAATTATCATCGAGAAGCACGACGTCCGAAGCGGCAATAGCAACCTCAGTACCAGAGATACCCATAGAGAAACCGACGTTTGCCAACTTCAAAGCTGGACCGTCATTAGTACCATCACCAGTTACAGCAACGACTTCACCCAAATCCTTGAGACGTCCGACCAACAATTGTTTGTCGGTTGGCGAGGAACGAGCGAGAACCTGAAGTTTTGGAAGAATTGCATCCATTTCCTCCTTGGAGAGATTACGGAATTTCGGTCCCTCCATGCACAATCCACCTTCGGTCAAGATACCACAGTTCTTGGCAATGTTTTGGGCAGTGATAATATTGTCACCGGTAACCATACGAACGGTAATACCTGCACGTTGACATTGGATAACGGCATCTGGAACCTCTGGTCTCAATGGATCTTTGATACCGACGACACCAATGAAAATTAAATTGGACTCTGGAGCTTCCTTCTTGAAATCCAAACCACAGTCGATTGGATAGTCACGGTATGCCATACCAATGGTACGGAGTGCATCAGTTGCGAAATCAATGATGGTTTGGTCGAAAATAGCTTTGACCTCTGGTGTTAATCGTTGGACTTGTCCGTTTTGGTCGATGTAACGATCACATTGTCCGAGAACAATCTCAGATGCACCCTTTTGGAAGAAACGGTAACTCGATGAATCTTGCTTGACCAACACACCCATACGCTTACGAGCCGACGAGAATGGATAGAGTTCAACAATCTCCAAACGACGACGAGCCTCTTGGTAATCGGATCCAAACAACTTTCCAAAGTTCAACATGGCACACTCTGTCTTGGAACCGATGAATTCGATTTTACCCTTGGTCGAGACACCTTCGTAGGCATTGGAGTTAATGGCGATACCGTCACAGAGAATGGCAGCAATATCCTTTGGAAGAGTCGAAGCGAATTGCTGACAATCCTTGAAGAGAGTACCGATGTAACCGGTAACGACAGTCATGACATTCTGGGTGAGAGTTCCGGTCTTGTCGGAACAAATGGTAGTGGCGCTACCCATGGTTTCACACGATGCCAAGTGACGTACCAAATTGTTTTCCTTGAACATCTTCATCATACCATATGCAAGAGCCATTGTTACGGCAAGTGGAAGACCTTCTGGCACGGCGACAACAATAATAGTGATGGCACCAATAACCATGTTGGTGATTTCACCACCGGCTTTGGAAGAGATTGGCTCACCATTAACTTTCTTTTCGATAAAGTACTTTGGAATGATAATCAACAACAGTAGAACGGCAGCTGACAAACCGAATTTACCAATATTGGCAGCGAGTTTTCCGAGTTTCTCTTGGAGTGGAGTATCTTCAGATTCGACACGGAGCGACATCATTGTCTTACCGTTGAATGAATTGGTACCGACAGCTGTGACCATGATACGACCGAAACCTTCCAACACCATACTACCAGAGATAAACATTGGATCGAAACCCTCAGTGTAATGACCTTTCTTGATTGGATCGGATTCACCGGTGATCGATGACTCGTCGCAAGTAATGGAGTGACCCTCGATAAAGACACCGTCGGCACAGAGAATGTCACCGGTATCCAAGAGTAGGACATCACCGACACGTACATCAAAGATGGAGATTTGACATTGCTCACCTGAACGGATAGCTTTGATTTGTTTATCGGAGGTCTTTTCATTCAACTCACGGAAACGAGCTTGATTCTTGAAATCATTGGTCGAAGTCACGACCACTACAATAATTACGGCGACCAAGATAGCGACACCATCAATCCAACCAGTCTCTGGATCATCGGAAGTATATGGAATGGCACCCAAAACAATAGAAATAACAGCGGCAATAATAAGTAAAATCAAAATATGATCTTTTAAAGCATCTAGAATGATACTCCATAATGGTTGATGTGGTGGAGGTGGTAAAATATTTTTCCATAACTAAAAATTAATTGGAAAATATTAAAATAGAAATTAATAAATTATTATAATATTAGTTAATACTAATTACTTACATTCTAATACGATTGGCTTCAGTAGAATTATATTCGTTTGGTAAACCTTGGGTTGTCGATGATTTAAGTCCAGCAGCCAAACCTTGAACACCACCAATCTCTTCGAGTAAAGCTGGATTCTTTGGAACATCTACGAATTGTCCCAATGTTTGAATATCGAATTTAAACTCATCTTCAATACTATCCAATTGGATGGACTCTAATTGTTGAGCAACCATTTGAAGTTGTTGTTGTTTTTTTTTTTAAAAAATATTTAATTGGATTTGTTTTTTTTTTTTATTCCTATATGAACTTCAAATATATACAGATAATCGATAAATAATATATACAAATAATTATAAGTAGTAGTTTATAAATATATTAACTTTAAGACTTTCAGACCACAATGTTGATTGATTAACAAAATCCAAGCTTGGTTTTATTCGTGGTTTCAACGATTGGATGTAATGTAAAAAAACAAAAAAAAAAATATTATTAAATTTAGATATGCCATACCAATGCATAGGAAATAATGGTGGCAAAGGTGACAACTGAGTGTATAGCGGTACACAAACTTGATCAGTGTGTTTGTGTATCCATCACAAGTTTACACAACAATAAAAGTGTCAAACTTCATTTGCATCCTTAAAGTAAAATTGTTTTTTTCTTTTTCTGTTTGACCGAAGTGAAATCTCTTATTTTATTATTAATTTGATCTAATAGCTACTTTAAATGATGTACTTTTTTTTGGATTTATAGCCATTAATTGATTATTTGAGGCACCAATAGCCATCACCACCATCACCATTTAACAAACAAACAATAAAATATAAAAATAAAACATTGCATATATTATCAAGTATTGAAATATTTTGACAAGGACCATCCAACAACAAATTAGGCACTAAATATATAATAAAGGGGGTATGTTGTTATTGATTTTTCAGTTGTTTAGTTTACAAACAAAACCTTGGTGCAAATGGGGGTTTGATGGTTTGCAAAAAAAACTGACAAAAAAAAAAACAATTTACAAAAAACTAAAGGTTTTTTTTTTTTTTGACACCTGTCAAAAATCAATCATCGATTTAAAGTTCTAAAAAAATCATATTTCTCTCTTTATTTTTCCGTTCCACCAAGTGGTGTCTTGGTTTTTTTTGGTGCAGATAAGATTATTTATGAAACAACAATGCAGGATATTAAAAATTTTACATTATTTTTTATTTTGTGATTGTTTAATCAACCATAAAGTACAATGTCGTACTTATCACAATAATATTCATTCCATTATATATTTGTGTTTATAAATATCAATCTCTTTAATTAATTAGATTATAAATTTTCTTAAATGGAAATATCACAACCTAATCTAAGGAAATTGCAATTGTGTTAAATTTTACCAGGATTGGATTCATGATACCGGAATTAAATTTAATTAAAATTAGTCTTGATAATATCATCAATTAATTGACCAACATAACATGGTAAAACTAGTAATCGAATTACTTTAAGCCAAGTTCAGTTCAATCAAATAACAATAATGATCAATTAAAGGTTTAGTTTAGTATTTTTTTATTTTATTTTAATTTTTTATTTTTAAAGTTTGGTGATATGATGATGATTGATTTTTTGATTGTTTTATTTTGTTTTAATGTTTGCAAGTTATTTATATAAAGTAAAAGTTTAATGGTCATAAATTACTACTATTAATATTATTACTATAGTTTATATTGTTTGTTTTTTTTTTTTTAATTATTGTTTACTTTGCTGATAAGTATTCCCAGTTGTTAATCATCATCTTTTGTAAAGCAAACAATGCTTGTTTCTTGACCTCTTCGTTTGGATTGGTCATCAATCTCATGATATCTTGTTTGATACCGAGTGCTTCAATAATACTAGTTTAAGAAATGGAAAAAGAGAAAATGAAAGATGATTAATTAATTATTTGATTTGATAATATATATATGGTTATTATGATAACTTACATCTTTCCACGTGGATGGAAACGAGCAAATTCACCAAGATCGTGACAAGCGATCGAAAGGTGAACTGGGTTCTCTGACTTTTGTAGGATTAAATGTAAAAGCTTCAAGACGCTGTGTGAGTTCTCTTCGAATCTCAATGCGTTTTCTTTCCAGAAATTCTCTGATTTGTGAACTGGTGACCATTCCAACTCGTTTGTTTGTACTTCAGTTCTATATTTATCGAATGAACTAAAAATAATAAATAATAATAAACAATAATATTAATACATTATACTATATTATATATATATATATATATATCAGATCAATATTATTATTATTTAATACATTACCTCATCTTGGCGATATCTTGTGATAATGCTTCAGAGAGTTTCTCGAGATCGTCGACAATATCTTGATCTCCCCATTTCTTGTTGCTCAAAAAGTTTAACATACGAATCAATCCACCTTCAATCATTTCTTCATTGTTTTTCTCGACGTTCATCATGTTCTATAGTTGTCGTTGTTATATGGAAATGGTAAAATGAAAAGATTAGTTGTATGAATATGGTGGTATTTGCTTAGCAAATTTGATAATTACTCTAAGGGAAGCAATTGACAATCTAATAATCTTCTCTTTAGTAATGGTTTTAGTGATTTGAACCAAAGTTGGGACGATGTTCTTTTCAGAGGCATCGTGAGCAACGACTGGACTGAATGACAACAACCAAATACAATATAAAGCTTCATAGAGCAATGGCAAAAGCAATGTATTTGGACTAGCATTATTTGAAACAATCTCAACTAATCTGTAATATTGGTTTGTTTGTTTGTTATGATGAATATGATATGATATTAGTATATATGTGTGTGTGTGTCGATGATTATTATGATATTATTGGCTTGGTTTGGTTGATGATTTGTTTGACATACAAATTAGTTCCTTGTAATTTGTTGAAAAGAACTCTGTTATCTTCTTTGGCCAAGAAAGCTTGTAGGGCAATCAATGCGACTTCGACTTCACGTGGCTCTGATTTACGGAGGAGTGGGAGTGACCAGTTGATGAAATGTTCGATCTCCTTTTGTGGTGGCGATCCAGCTGCCAAGATATTACCTAAAATGATACCGGCAATCAGATTTACGTATGCGTTGTTGTCCTCACGATTGAACAATCTAAAGAAGATATTGTATGGATAGTTTGCATCCTTTGCGCTATTTAATCTGACAAAGTTATTCAATGCTTTTGGTTCAACTATTATTATTATTATTATTATTATAAGTGGAAAGTAGTAGTAGTTAATATCATCTATTCTATTCAATCAATCAATCACATTCCCAACCCCACTAATCTAATCTAATCTAATCTTACTTCTAATGATTTCATTAACCAAGTAGAGAACGTATTGAATTGTATCCAAATCTGCACTCTTTTGTAAGAAATCAACAAAGAATTGAGCAAGTCTGTCACCTTCCTATAAAATTGTAGTATAAAAAATAGATGTAAATAAGGTGTGTGTTAATTTAAAATATCAAAATTAAAAAAAAAAAAAAAAAACCAAATCTTTTTTTTAAAAAAATGTGTGTGTTATTTGTGATGTGATGATAAGATTTGATGTTCGCAATGAATTATCTCATTGTGTAAATATTTAATGAAACACTTACAGTTGAAAAGATAGTCTTCTTCTCAGTTTCAGATTTCTTGTCGTATTTGTCGATGAGACTGTATTCCTCACGAGTGATGAAATCTGACTTTAAGTGTGAGCTCCATGGTACGATACGAGTAGCTACCTTTTGATCACGAAAAGCAGCCTCTGCAGCCTTTACACCATTTACTGTATGCTTAAGAAATTCCTCTTCAAATCTCATTTTTCTATATTATCTATCTATATTTATATCTATTACTACTAATTGTAAAAGTCTATCTAAATTGAAGTTCCTTAGTTTAAACTAATCTAATCTAAACTAAAACTAACGCTGGCTAAACTATAAACTATCTAAAATAATAATAATAATAAATAGTAATAATAAAAAAAAAAGGTTCAATTTATAATAAAATTAATTTTGTGAAAAAACAACACACAGCAGACGGACTATTTAGTTGACAAAAGTCTTGTTATGAGTTGTTGTTGGAGAAGTGATGAAAATAAATAATTTTGAAAAATAAAAAAAAAAAAAAAAAAAATCAGATGTTTTTTTTTTTCTGTTTTGTTGGATTTTTTTTTAATTCAGAAAACTCTTCTAATGAAGCGAATGATAACCCAGGCTTCAATTTATTTTTTTTGTTATGATACATTAAAAAAAGCTGGGGAGGATTTCGACCAGGATCTCAAATAAAAACATACAATACACACAAATGAAATTAATTTCACGATATAAATAAATAGAAAATATGAATGATATTTACAAATAAAAATAAAAGATATATATAAAATAAATAATAATTTATTAAAACCAAAAAGAGACAGATAATACTAATTATTTTAAATAAAAATACTTAGTTAGAATTTGTCTATTTTTGATTTTAGCAAATTAATTAGTTATTATTATATATCTTGAATTTTTACAAATGGTTATTATATTATGATTATTATTGTTATTATGAATCTATTATCATTTCTTCTTCTATGTTTGTTGTTAATATTGTAGTTGTTGTTATTAATTTGTTGTTACTACTACTATTACTACTACTACTACTTAGTTTGTTGTCATTATTGTTGTTATTCTCTTCGTATTGCTCCAATAATTTGAGAGGAAGAGTGATATCTTGATTCGAGTCTGGTATTGGTTCCTGTGAGGTTAGTGGTATTGGTCGGTTCGATGCGTAGTGCGATTCGATCATTTCGTTGACGTGGTTGGTGGTGAGCGGGAGATGTTTGATGAGGAACGATTTCGTGTCTTGTAGACCGCCGTCCAGCAGCAGACAGCCGGTGAACGACTCAAAGAGGTCACCCATACGCTTGGTGGTCGGGACAACGCTGGGATCGATCGACTGTCGGATTCGTAGGTGGTTGGCAGTGTTGGCAAGCTTCTCGTTGCGCACCAGCAGTGCACGTGTCTGTGAGAGGAAACCCTCTTGTTCGCGCGGGAAGTTGTGATAGAGAAACTCCGATACCACCAGATCGATGTACGAGTCACCGAGAAACTCCAATCGCTGATAGTTCATCTTTGGATCACTACTGCAATTCATTGCCTCTTGGAACAAACAAGTATCTTTAATATTTATATTCATATTGAATAATACTGATTTCTGTGATTCACCTATAGGTTAATTGGTTATGAGTTATGAGTTAGTTACCTTTTTGTGTAATCAATTGTTAACGACAACAACACTTACTTAATGGAGTTTCATTTGTATGTTCACATTTATATGTAGGAAATACAACATTTTCAATTTTAAATAGTAGGTTTATGATGAATTCGTAGACAACGTTGATTCCACACTCGAGATAGACAGCGGCAAACAATGCTTCTATAACATCTGCTTTCGGTTTCTTGTAGTCTTCTGTGTTTGAAAGACCTAGTCTAAGAATATCATCGATTGAAGTTTGGTCACAGATATTCTGTAGATAGGTATTGCTAGTTACTTCACTTCTCTTTGTTGTAAGAAATCCTTCCGGTGCATTTGGATACAAAAAATATAAATAATATCTAAAAAAAAAGAAGAAGAGGAACAAAAAGAATTAGTATAAATTATTATGATATCGCTCTATCTATAGATACTTACGTAATACAAAACTTTAAAATTGAATCACCGAAATATTCTAATCGTTGATTATCACTCTTAAAAAGTTGATAGTCTTTGAATACCTTTAGTGATCTGGGTGGGACGGTGTTGTTACGGTTGATCGATGGATGTGTAAAGACTTCACGTAGAAGTCGTTGGTTGTTGATATTTATGTATTGTCGTTTGAAATTCTCCATTTTCAGGGTCCAGTGAATCTCTGGTATGTACGGGAGAATCGCTACTTTGGCGACGGCGTGCATCGTCGAGGTGATGCCAAACACGCGGAGAACAAGTGGATCTTTGGCGGTGAGTTTTGCTTTGCGGATGTAACTCTCCCATTGCGTTGGTTCCATCGCTGCAAACTCATCGGTGTTCCACTTGGCCGGATCTTCAGGCTGGTCGTTGGCGTCGTAGTAGACGAGTGTTCGCAGTGACCAGTAGTCTTTGTTGGCGATGGCGCTGGAGTGAGTGCACATGATCGATGGATACTTTCCACTGGTCAACTCGATTGGGTTGCCGCTTTTGTCGCGCACCGACATTACACTGGGGTCGTTGTAGCCAAAGAGTCGGGTGTGATCGACGGCGCGACATATGGTAAAGTCGGGTCGTGGCGACAACACCACCCGGTTGAGATACTTCTCGTCAAAGTAGGCGTGAAACTCCTTGTCCGACGAGAACGAGGGAATTCCATTGATGAGATCGTCGTGTGTCAGCAAGTCCATCAGTGTTTGGTGAAGTTTCTGTGTTGGATTGCTCAGACACTTGACAAACGGCACAAAGTAGAGGTCTTGTGGCGAACGGAAATTCATGTGTTTCTGCTGGAGAATCTGGGTGTAGAAGCAGTGGTGGAATGTAACGATACGCGCAAATTCATCGCGTGTCATCGATTCGCGGTCGTACTCAACCATCGAAATAGCGAAATGCTCGCCAGCGCCATTGGAGATGTGGATGACCGGTTTTGGCAAGCGATTGGCGCTGTACAGTAGGAATCCAGAGAAGTTGTACTTTTGGTCGAGATGACTGAAATCCTCCGATTTGAAACCATGGCTGAAAACAGTGCGATATCGAAAGAATGTTAGCTGACTCGGTATCAATTCTTTGTCGAGTTCAATGGTGGCGATGACCGATCGTGGTGGATGTTGCTTAGGTGAAGATGATGACGACGACGACGATAATGACAATGATGACAATGATGATGATGATGATTCTGATACTGTAATAGTATTAGTCGTATTTGCTTCCGAGAGTGTAATGCTGTTGTTGGAGGAGGGTTGTTCCGCGGTGGTGATAAGAACGGGTTGTTCAACAGCAGTTGCAGGTGTTGTAACAACAACAGCACAAATATTCAAATCCTCCATTGTGTTTGACTGAAGAACGGGTGAGCGTTCTTGTTTCTTTGGTTTTCTCTTTAGCTTGCGATCGATGTAGTCACGTGTTTCCAGGTGTTTACGATTGACATACTCCTTCAGATCGTTGTACTTCTTCTCCAAGTGATTGTAGCGCTCAGTGAATGTCTTGATCGACTGTTCCAACTGCAGTTGCAATCGCACCACCTCAGTTTGATCCTGTCCACGACGATGATTGTATGCACTGCCAATATTGCTCGATTGTTGAATATTGGGATTGATCACAGCAGCGGCAGCAGTTCCATTGGTAGCGTTGTTTGCATTGGAGGAAGTCGACGGTGATGAACCGCCAGTCGCTCCAGTTGCCTGCGGACTATTGCAATTGGATGTTTGCGTAGTAACACCACCATTATTTATAAATATATCATTCATCATAGCATCGTGTGATGTTCCACTCAAACTACCACTGCTACTACTGCTGCTACTTGAACTGCTGCTACTACTACTACTACTACTACTACTCGAGTTTCTAGAGTCTAATCCACTGCCTGACTCCATGATTGCTCTTTCAGATGGGTGAATGGTGAAGATCGATTGAAGGGCATTTAAAGCAGCAGTCTTTTCAGCATCTTTCTTTGAGCGTGCCTTACCTTCTCCGGTAAACCTTTGTCCTTTAAAGTTAACGGTTACCTCTGTGTAGTAGAAATTACCTCCTATATCTGTGATGATCGTTGGTTTCGTGTATACTGGTGAAACTTCTTTTCGTTTTTGACATAGCTCCTGAAGTATACCTTTATGATTATCATTCATATCGATACAAAACGAATACTTCTAAACTATAACAAAAATTATCTTCAATAAACAAATTCTAAAAATAATAATAATATCTATCTATCTCTATATTTGTATATTTTAATTTATCTTTTCTTTATCTATATATAGTTATAATTATTCACAAATGTTACAAAATGATTAAAATAACAACTGTAAACTGAAAAACCAAGTTCAATTGATTTGAAATGAATTTTTTGAAAAAAAATAAAAAAAATATACAATAAATTAAATAAATAAATTAAAATATAAAATTTATAACTGTTGTTTGAAGAATGTTATCAAAAATCCGTTAAATTTTTGTAAACAAACTTTGTGTTGTTTTTTTGATTTTTTAAATTAATTTTATTTTTAAATTTCATTGTAACCAATTGGTTGAACTTAAGTTATACAATTGTAATAATAATGACAATAAAGGTAAATATATATTATTTTTTTTTATTATGTAAATGATCAAAAGAGAAGGTAATTATTACTCTATATGGTTGTGTCGATTCTAAAGCTTACTTAATTTAATATAATTAAAGTAAATTAAATATTCCTTTAAATGTTTAAGATTCTTTTTAATGAATTTATCATCATTTTTAAGAACATAAGTTTCGTAAATGTCCCAGAATAATGGGTGTGTAACAGAGATTGCAATGTTTCCAATTTCCTGTGATCCACCGAGATGAACACCCACGAACTTTCTCTTTTGTTCAGTATTGGCAAGAATACCACCCGATGTACCTGCTAGTGTTGGACAGAGATGAGTAATCACATTATTTTCTATTTTGACAACCTTGCCAATGAAAACAGTCTTGTTCTCAAAATAACGAGTACCTTTGACCACTTCGATATAAAGACTCTCCAAACCAAGTTTCACAGAGGATACATCGTAATCAGCTTTAAATTTATCCAAAGTTACAAAACCTGGATATCCCATGACGTAGTGATCGACCGCTTGTGGATTGGTTGGAAGCATTGGCAATAGAATTTTAACGTGTTTTGGTGGTTTTTCTTTGAATTTGAGAACCTCTAAATCGTTGGCTGGATTCCAATGGAATGTTTTACCGTTGAGGTCAGTGGATGACAAAGGAGCTTTGAATTTTTGATCAAAATCTCTACCCAATGACTCCAACTCATAGAAGTTGTCCATACTAACTGGCAAACCATCAACATCCAAGGAGGCATGTGGACCAAAGTAAATATAGATCTTTTGGTATTTAAGATTTTTCTGCATCTCTTGGGTTTCTATTGGTGCATTTTTATCTACTTTAAAGGTAAATACATGACCCGCAGACATCACAATACCTTTCTTAATACAGAATCCAGTTCCACATTGCCACACCGGCTCCACTATACCTGGTACATGATATCTATTGAATAAACTATTAATAACTTTCCTTTCACAATGTTTCATTCGGTAGATCATTACTTTACGAATATTCTTCCAACACCGTGAGATGTTTTTTGATAGATTTTTTTTTTTGGCACATCTTTTGCAAGCTCTGAAAGTGCATTAAAAGTAACAATTTGTCCGATTATATTTCCGTCTTGATGAAATACTTTTTGTAAAGTGTGGTGACCCAATAAAATGGGAGTTGTTGGTGTATGACAATTCGACATTCCTATTTCCTCTTTATTATTTATAGGTTCCAACTTTTCTTAAAAACAATAATAAAAGAATATATACCAACAAATAAATTGTATATAGAAACAATGTTGAGGTAAAAGATTTTTCGAGAATCAATATTTTTTTTGGATTTGTTTTTATACTTTGACAAGGGTGATTCCCCACACTTTGGTGCTGTGTAGATCAGATTCATAGTTTTCTTTTCAAAACAGTTGAGGGACAATCCTTTTTTAGAAAGTATTAAATTTACTTAATGTGCATTCAATATGATCACCTTTTTGGCTTTCAAAAAAACAAAAAAAAACTAATCAGAATTAACGGGGATGCCACGTCTCACTATAAATGAAAAGAAAATGATGGAATGGGTTTTTTTCTTGTAGAGATATTTTGGTACACTCATAGTTATCATCTGCGTCATCAGATTTCATTTCATTGTCTACGTAGTACATTTGAAGATTTATTTTTACTCTTTTCTAACTTGGTAAGTGACCGATATATGAAATGATTTGAATAGGATCTGGTTGAAGCAATATATCTATCGACTTTTAACAAAATTCAAGTAATAGTTCTACCACATAGGTTGATTGATTTTGTTGTGACTTACCCGAGATATATTACTATTAAAAAATAAAAAATCAAAAAATTGTTTTTGTGTGTAACCGGTATTAAATTTATATTTTCTACACCTATTTTTTTTGTATCATAAGGAGTCGACTAAACCGGTTTTGTTATGTAACTGTTCATTTTTGAAAACAAACAAATTGTGTGTTGTTTTTTTAATTAATTTTATTTTTAAATGTCATTCATTCTTTCATTGTTGATAAGTAAGTTGAAGCGTAGTACAGTCATCCTATAACGAATATATTCGATTGAGATAAAGAAAAATATCATTACAGTAACTACTATGTGAAATGCATTGTTGAAGCTTAATGCACTCGTTTGAGTGTTGTCGTTTGTTGTTTTACAGAATCGTTGAATCGATCTATGATTATTATCGAGTTCGTGTATCATACATTGTTGACATGTTATAAAGTTGTTGTCATTGTCATTGTTGTTGTCATTTACTTCTATGTTTTGTAATGTTACAATCGAGTTGTTCTCACAGTAGATCGTTTGCCACAGTCCGAAATCGTTGAAACTGCTGTTCCTCACGAGGAATAGCATCTGTGACGAATCGATCGCTATCGATGTGCCGTCGCCAAGTAGCGAATCGTTGTCTACGAATGTGGTGTTCTCGATGAGAACCAAGTTCGTCTGGTGTGTACTCAGCGCACCACCACGGCCAAACGAGTAGTTTTCGTGGAACTCACTGTTGAGAATCAACAGGCTGTTGACGCCGCTTGCAGCAATACAGGAGTAGCCAGAGTTGTAGAGGAACGATGTAGCGTTGACCAGTAGATACGAACGACTACCCGACAAGGCAATGAATGTCGCACGGTTACTTTGCACCAATATATTACCAATGTAGAGGTTAGAGTTGTCGTCGGCAACAAAGATACTACCACTCGCTTCGGTTGTTCGCTGATCGTAGAATACAGAACGGTCGTCTATTTTCACTTTGCAGCCACCACTGAATCTTCCAATAGTAATAGTATTACTATAGAATTGACTACCCAGTATATCTATTTCACCATTAGAAACATTAAAAAGCTGCAAAGCATTACTGTTGTTTTCACCAAACACCACTTTGTTATTCGATGACAATTGTGTATTGGCTATATCCAATTTTATATTATTTCCATTTATAAATGTACCAAAGTTATTTTTATAAATAACTTTATTAAGTTTTATATATGTATTATAATTACTATTATTATAAATACTATTATTATTATTGTTATTATTATTATTATTTAAAATTGAAATAAAACTATTATATGATTTACAATTGTTAATTTGTACATTGTTAAGTGTTAAATATGAAGTACTACTATTACTATTGTCATTGTTGTAGATGTAGTTGTTATTGTTGTTTATTATTACATCACTATTACTATTTATAATGTTAAGATTATTGATTTCTATTGATGTATTTTTAAAGAAATCAATTGGTGGTGATATATCTATTAGATATGCAGTGGATGAATAGTTAAGATCTAATATGGTATCACTTGATGATGAACCAACAATCGATATGTTAAAACCATAGAGATTTAAATTACTATTAGAATCACCACTATAAACACCACTTGATAGTTTTATAACTAATTGTTGTTGTTGTTGTTGTTGTTGTTGTTGTTGTTGTTGTTGGTGATTGAATGTATCGATTGCATTGATAATCGATTGACATGCATTGGTTATTGAACTATCAGTACCACATGGCACTGATAAATTCTGACTATTACTATTTACAAAGATCTCCAAACTTTGATTTGTTTCACCTAAAATTAAAACTGTACTATTACAAATAGCTATATAACTATAGATTATAAATAAATAAAAAAACAAATACTTTATTGTAAACAACATGACTTCTTTTATTACATCTTGAATCTAATGTGAATCTAAAATCTAAATACTTTTTTTTTGTTTTTTTTTTGTTTTAGATTTTTTAAAAAATTAAAGAAATTGATTAATTTATAAAGGTTTATTAAGGAATTGATCATTTCTATATAACTAATAATTTCATTTTAAAATGGAGGGTAGTTATTTAGACTGGACAACTTCAAGTTGATTCCACGGGCAGGTACAAACTACCAATTTTTGATTATTCTATAATCCCTTAACTTGGAAATAAAAAGAGATTCTTAATCAAGAAATAGCCAAAGTCAAACTAATAATATAAGAAAGAGTGAAATGTTTAAAAGTAGGAATTCAATCAATATCATTTTAATATCTATGGTTTAAATTAGAATTATTTGTTATTGAAAAAAAAGAATGTTCTAATTAATATTTTAAATGAATCATAAATTAATTAATCTAGATTTTAAAAACATCAAAATGGTTAAAATTAATTATTTCAAATTCTAAAACAAAAAAAAGAACCAATACTAATTATTACTACCTATTAAAAATTAAAATTTTTCGATTTTTTTAATGATTGGTAACAAACTTCAATTCAATTAATTAATTAAATTTGATTAAATTTTAACCAATATGAATCAATAATTTATGTTTCTTTTAAGAATGAACAACTTTTTCAATCTAAACAAATCAGTGTTTGTCCCTTCAAAATTAAAAGATCTTTTCTTAATTGATCTAATGTTTGAAAAATTGTACCCTTATTAAGATCAAAGGTTACCATATCTATATTGTTTAGAGATTTTAAAAAAAAATTGTAGTTAATTTTTGAAAAAGTTAAATTGGTGGTTGAATTCTAAACAACCCACAGACCACTTTTTGTTTTTAAAAAACCACAACAACTGGTTGATTGATCATTTTGATTATCGATTTATTTTCTAAGGAATCGCTGCAGCTGATCATCGTTACCATCAACATCGTACTTTAAATATATACTTAAAAGTGGAGAGTAGTGATAAATTAAAAACCAATCAATTCTTAAAAGTGATTACCCATATATATTTATTTTCTTGAAAGTATATTCATTCAAATAAAAATGGCGTTTCAAACTTTAATGATCTCTGTTTAGATTATCTATTCCAATGTTTAATATGATTTATTATGTGAATGAAATAACTATTTAAAGGAGAATGAAATGTACATTTTATTCATCAAAAACAATCAAATTCTTAATTATCTCTAAATCAATTATCTAAAATCTAAAATGTTAATCAGTATGTATAAATAAAATAAAATATAAATAAAAATACAATGAACTAATAAAATTTACAATCTACTTTCAAATAGAATCACTTACTTCACTCGGAAATGTTGGAAACACTTCATCAATGACCAAGAGCTTTGGATCATCAAGTGGAGGTCTCTCTGGTCAATCATCTAACGGCACTGCTGGTTGTGGCACCGGTGGAATCAGTGTTGATGTTGATGTCAATGTCAATCTTGGTTGTGTTGTCGGAACTGTCGGAGGTGTTGTCGGTGGTGTCCTTGGCCTTGTTGGTGGTCTCCTCGGTGGTGGAAGATGTGGTTGTTAATAAACAACTACGATATCGAACGATTCAATATTATTAACTAAACAATAAATAAACAATATTGACACTATAATTTCAATAATTATTACTTTGATTTAATGTTATTAAAACAACTATCTAAAAAGATTACATTTAGATTAAAGTCTTGAGATTAATGTTATTGTTTTCGAGCTCCAGTAGGTTGCACATGAAAAAAACAAAACAAGTATGAGATTTAGAAACCTGGAACAAGTCTCTTACTAAGCCAGCCACATGTTGTCAACACTTGCGTCGGGCAATCAGTTACCATCTATTGATCCAATCTCTATACTGAAACCTCCCCTTTCATTGTTTTATGGCTTCTTTCGATTCCAGGTGATCTTTGCAGATACCCAGCCAATCATTTTGATTATCGATTTATTCTTCTAAGGAATTGCTGCAGCTGATCATCATCAACATCATACCTTAAATATATACTTAAAAATAGAGATTCAGAGTGATTTTGTATCACAGCTCGGTCTATCCAAACCTTATTTATGGTTAACTAAGGTAATGGTGGTGGCGGCGGTATAATGGATAGTAAATAAAGGTGTAATGTGTAATTTTGGTGATTTTTGGTAGGTGATATAAGAATAGTAGTGTTTTGTTTTATTATTATATAGAATGATGATTATTTTCAAAATCCTTTAAGGATTGAAACATGAGAGGGTAGTGATAGTAAACGGTGGATAGTGAAGGTGAATGATAAAAGTGTATATACTATGTATTTCCCTTACAGAGTGCAGTTATGAGATAGCATGAAGGGTCTCCACAGATGCCAAAGATTACCATGTACTTCACCAATTCCTCCACCATGTACTGCAATAGTTGATTAAACTGTGAAGGATTCCTGTAGGGGTAATTGTGGTTGCATGTGAACTAGTTGATCCTGATGTTGTAACACCTGTGTTTGTGGAATCTATGGCTGGTACATCATTTGTGGTTACACCGCCAGTTGTACTAACATCTCCCTCTGCAACTTTTGCATTGATGATCATTTCCACAAGCTCCACAGGATTCATGTCATAAGTTGAAGCCTCTCCTTTCTTTGGGGCAATAGATTTTTTTTTGTCTGGGAAGTATGGATAATGAGGTCCTTCATTGGGTCTTATTTCTACGACCACAAGATATCTTGGTACCTTTTCAGCAGTTGCTTCGTCTGGAGTGTCACAATCTTTGACTTTGGGAAATGTAACATTTAGAAAATTTGAGCCTAAGAGTGAAGGATAGGTATTCTCCAGCACTTTATCCAATGCATTCAATAAATCGTCCTTCTCCTTATTATTCATGGGAACTCCTTGCACTATACCTTTGTCTGTCACTCCTATGATGTATTGGCCTGGGCAGTTGGAGTTTAAGAATGCAGCGAGATAGTAGGTAACATTCTTAGTTTCCTTTCCTAGTGATGTTTTGCCATGGATGTGATGGTTGAGCGTTTCCTTGAAGTCCCTAGTGAAAGCCTTCAACTCCAAATTACGGTTCTCTGTTAGTTTAGTGCCGTTTCTTGTCAAATGTTGGCCTTCCACTGGTTCATCAAAAGGAGAGGCTATTGGTACGCGACTCCTTTCCCCATCTGGAAGTGCTTTCACGAACTCATAGACCCATGTGAACTTGGTCATGAGGTGAATTATGGCTTTTTCAACGGCATGATCCTTGGACTTTTTGCTTGAAGAAAATAAGTCTGAATGAAATTCGTTCGATTTCAAAATCTCGGAATGAGGTTGAATTTTGAGAATGCATCGATGTTTGTCCCCTTCGAGACTCTTGTCATATTTGGCGGTATATTGATTTTTATGACAGATATGATTGAACAAACTGCCAAGATTATTGAATTGTGGTGCTCTAGGTGTGTACTCGTTATACAGTCCTTTTAACAGTTTATCCCAAGCCTGTTGGCAAAGATCAGCCTTTATCTCTCGTCTCCGTGTCTTATCACTGCTGAAAGTTACTGTTCTACTTTCCAGATTGATCTTTAGCGTATTTTCTGAAAAAGATAATTTGAGTTTGAGGATATCATTTGCCTCATAGAACCTTGATATTGGGTTCTTATCTTCTATCTTGTTACTATTCATGTTGATTTGATAAAAAACAATGATCAACAAAGTCAGTGATGATAAATTACCATTTTTTTAGCTAAAAAAAAAAATATCTTATTTACCTCATTTTCATGAAGTTCGACATTTTTCACATATAAATTGTGGTGAAACAATTGACAAAGGATTTAGGTAATTGTGTTATTATCATTTATTTATACTAATGTTATCATGAACAATATTATGTCAAACAATGAAATGAGTATTTAAAATTTTATAATTATAAGTAAAAAAGAGAATGTCACAATCATTGGACACAAGTAGATTTGCAGGAGGTAATATTAAACAAGCTAAAGATTTATACTTTAATGATATAGGAGGAAAGAAGATATTAACTCCACATCCCGATTCAAATGTAATTGAGACATCACAACATGTACGATGGCAATTAGATCCCGTTTCATTTGCACCTGGTACAATTACTAATAATCCTATTACTTTTAGATTATCACCTAATTATTGTTTCAAGATAGAGAATGTCGTTTTAGATATGGTATTAGCAAATACTCATGCAACTAACTCTGTTACTCCAGTTGCTGGTCCTTATTTAATTGATCGTATCGATATAGGTGTAAATGGTGATCCTAATCCTGTACAAACATTAACAGGTGATTGGTTATTCTCAAAGTTTCAATTCTTCTCAAACGATCAAGTTAATGTATTAGGTGGTTTAAATGGTTTGGGTATGAGTCCATTAACTTTTGATCCTACAGCCCAACATGCAATTGCTGCATTAGGTAAGGAGACTATTTCATTACCAATATCATTATCATTACTCAATCATATTAACCCCCAAACTATAAACAATGATATTATTATTTCAGTTTATCCTCGTGCTAATCCTGTATTATCTGGTACTGGTACTCTTGTAATGAATGCAATGAATTTAAGATTAATCTCAAAGCGAAATAGAATAGCAGAAGAGAATCATCGTAAACTAGAATTACAATTCCCAAAGAAGATACCATATAGCACTATTCAATCATCATCATGGACTGGTACACTAACTGCTGGTACTATGACTGAAATTCCAATTCAAGTAGATGCATTATGTTCTATGATGTGTGTAATGGTGAGAAGTTCAAAGACTCCTGCATTAATGCTGCTTTCTCACAGTTAGGAGGACCATCTACCTTTCAATCAGAGTATGATGCAATCATTAACGTCGTAGATAATAACAAAACAACTATATTAGGAAGTAATGGTATTAGTGCTGGTCATATTAGAACAACTAATGCTGCTATTCATTCTCCTGGTGTATTGCCATCAGTTAAAGCAATTTATTGGTTGTTCTTTGCTGATTCACCAATGCAAGTTATAAGAGATGGTATTAATAATGGATACTTCCAATTTACTTCTAATCAATTCCTTCAACTCACTACTGGTTCTGCATTCGTAACTGGTACATATACTGTCGATGTTACTTATGTTACTTATCAACATCTAATGCAAGAAAAAGGTAATTTTAGAAAGATTTAATGTGTATAGTTAATCAAAAATGGACCCAATAACACTAACTCTCATGCTCTCTACATTATTAAGCAGTGTACTATTACATATCAGGTTCAAATCAAAATGTATGAGTGGAGGTAATGGGATGGAAATATCAACATCAATGAAGCAACACCTGGTGTAAAGCAATAATTAATAATTAAATATTCATATTTAATATAATAAGAATATTAATAGCCCTACATACTATACATACCCTACATTAAACTATACAGTTCCCTTTAACTATGGGATTATGTAGGGTATGTTAACAACTATGTATACTCTACATACTCTACATTACATAGTTTTATATGACACCTTAATTATTAGGCATCATTAATTGTAAATGTAGGGTATGTAGGGTTTATTTCAAATTATTCATTTATTGTAAATGTATATCCATTATTAAAACAACAATACATGATCTCGAATGTAAGGTGAGCTATGGATCTCTTATTCAACTTTATTATACCGGACTTGTTGACTAATTGATAAATTCTTTTTAAGTTTATAGCTATTTGTGATCCATATCCTGGTGCATCATAACCATAGATATCAGAGTTATCACGTTGGTAAAACTTTAAATTAAAATCTATTTTCCTCTCAAGGTACTCAAGTAATACAATAAGTATGTTTCTTGCTTTTAATTCACCACAACCTAATGCTCTTGTAAGCAAACCAATAACATCATCAAGTACAATTGGAGGTATTGAGGCAAGTATACTAATATCCATTTTATTTTTTTATATAGGTCTATATAAAAATGAACTCTAATAAGAACGCAAACAAACAAATTATTCATAACGCACAACAACTTAGGGGTCGTAACCCAATGAAGTATGGTGTTTCTGGAACCAATTCAAAAGATAAAGAATATGTAAAGAATGGATGGAAACAAGCTATTGATGATTCTGCAGCTGAATATAGAAAAGAAACTGGTAGACCAAGATCAGATAAGTCAGAGAAAAGAAGAAACACGCCAGCTGATGTAAAGAAAGAATATAGAAAGTATATTCATGAACTACGTGAATTAAAGAGAGAGTACTCACCACTTACTTCTGGTTATGTTAAAGCACCAAAGAAAGCACCAAGACCATTAGGTCATAGAAAACAGGTAGAATATAGTCAAAGAGCATTAGATAGGTTCATGTCGATGGATAATGATCAAGAGCAATTAAGAGGAAGAGATCAGCTCAAAAGATCAAGAATGTAAACATTACATAGATATATATTTCTTTTTATTGTCAAATATAAAAAGAAATAAGAATGGGATTCTTTGATAAGATATCATCAGCATTTAAAAGAGCAGAGGACAAAGTATCACACGCATTCAAATCAGCAGGTAGTGCCATTTCATCTGGGTTTCATAGTGTAGTAGATGCAGGAAAGAGTATAGTAGATACTGGAAAATCAGCAGTTACGACAGTGTACAATGATGCCAAAGGTGTAGTAATTGGTGTAAATGATGACATCAAACAAATAAATAGTACTGTTGGTAATACAGCAAATAATGTAATTAATACGGCAGGTGGAGCAATAGAAGGTGTAGAAAAGACAATAGGATCACTATCATTACCTCTTCTCATTGGTGCAGGTGTACTTGGTCTCTACGTAGTATCAAAATAACAACCTGATAAAAATTATAACAATATACAAAAAAAGATAATCATGTCAGCATCAATTATAGCTAAAGACATAACAACCAATGCAGTAGATAGTGCACTATGTGGTGCCTTCTATTTATTAGGTGATAAAGTAATTAATAAGAAAGAATTGGACGTAAGAAAAGGATTATTAAGTGCCGGAAGTAACTTTGCAGCAGATTCAGTAACACAATGGGTATTACCTCACCTCCAAAGTGATAATTCGCAATTCATTCAAACAACAGAACATACATTACTCAATCCAGTTATATCTGGTGGATTGTTTTGTGTTGGAAATAAAGTACTCAAGTATGAAGATGTAAACACTTATTCATTTCTTCAACAAGTAGGATCGAGTATTCTTGCATCTTATACTTCTCAACCTGTAAGAGAGATGATAAGAAGTATTTAATTATAAATATAGAAATACGAGAAAAGAACAGAGTAATATAAGAGATAGATAATAAATAAAGCAGTAATAAAATAGTAAATAAATTGGTTGTAAATTTAAACATTTTTATTTAAATGTACTACCCATTACAAGCTGGAAAATACCGTCAAAAGAGCAGTCACCCATTACACCAAATTAACCGATGCCAATTACCACAAGCTTAACTTCATGATCGCTAATTCTAACTCCCAAGGAGTCACTGTCGATTACTCTGCACGAAAAATCATACTACTTTTTTTCTTTTTTTTTTTTTAATATAACTAATGTGGTATACATGTTTTATTTAAAGTGATTGAAAGAGGTATTTAAAATTGGAGAAGGAGGGTTGTACCGCTCAATTGAACGCTGTAATTTTGATTAATATTCCACCTGTTTACTTTCATGCTTGATTTATCCTTAAAAAGATGTATTTGATCCACGTCATACGATTCTCCCATTACCCTAAAAGAATTGTTGTATGAACTTTACCATTTCTAGATTCTATATCTAGTCATTCTAACTATTAAATTTCCATCGCCACATTCCACGATTTGATGGCTTCTATCTACGTTGACAAGGCGTATGATTAGCTGTTAAATCATTAAGGAGTGTGTCTATTCTCGATTGTTGATCGCTGCTATATCCATTAAGTACTGGTATCTGTTCACTCTCACCCGAACTAAGAGCGAATACCAATGTGAATAGTATGACATACTGATGGATACCATATCCTCTATCCCGTCTGAGGTGTAAATTTGTTATCATTTGCCAGCGTAGGTTCGAAAGATATCTCAGACCATAATATCGATCTCGCCAGAAGCATCAAACAATTTTACACCAATCTACATGATTCTCAGCACACTATAAGAACCACTTTTTTGTGTAGCGCAGTCACAAGAGGGCGAAGTCATCCCAACGGACTAGAATAGCAGAATGAAAGATGACAGTGACGTTCTAAGATTTCTAAAAAATTTGTAAAAAATGAAAAAAAAAAAGTGAAAAATTTATGAATAAAAACGAGTGATGATTGCAAAAAAAGGCTTTATGTTAAAAAAGTAAAAATCAACTTAACAATGAACAATGCTGTGATTGAACAAATATAAGTTAATTTTTACCATACAAACGTGACTAATGTTTTTATATACAGATAATAAATAAATATATACACAACTAATTGAGAGAAAAAACAAAAGCAGAAAATACAAAAGCCACTTTTTTTCAGTAAAAAAAAAACGAGTCTGAGGTTTAGTTCCTGCACTTCGATTGGTAGATATTTGATTGTTATCTGCGCACTACAGTCGGCTCCGAATTTTTGCCTGTTCTGTTGCCAGCCTTGAGCCACATCCGGTATTTAGAAACCTGGAACCAGTCTCTTACGAAATCAGCCACATGTTTGTCAACCACTTGCGTCAGGCAATCAGTTACCATCTATTGATCCAATCTCTTTACTGAAACCTCCCCATTCATGTTTTTATGGCTTCTTTCGATAACAGGTGATCTTTGCAGATACCCAGCCAATCAACATAAATGTTTCAGTCGATAAGTAAAAATAATCATTTAAAAACATCCACTGATTATACTTTGTGTGAAATTATGGGCTGAAAATTGAAAGTTAGTTTAAAAAAAAATTAAAAAAAAATGATGATCAACAAAAGTCAAATTTTCTCTATTTGGTTGCAAAGAATTTGATAAATAAATACATAAAAATTTAAAAATAAATCAAACAAAAAAAAAAAATCTAAATCATACAAGTTCTAAAGGTGAAAAAAATTAATATAATATATAAACGAGTAATGTCTAGTTTTTAACTTATTTTTTTATATTTAGGGTTGTGATTGTTATAAACTAAATAATAATTATTCTTAGGTGTTTGAAGGAGAATGATGATAATATAATAATACTTGAAGTTCTACCCTTTCATAACTACCCTAAGATAAAGGTATGAGCATTGGCTCTGTTTATTATTGTTTTCATGTGATATCATTAAACATAAGCAAACAATATATCAACTTAAGATATATATAAATCTAATCTTTTTTATATTATAATAACAATAAACAACCAATGAAATTTCATATTGAGTCGATGAAAACAATGTAATAATTAAAGAAAAAAGTATTGATAATATTTAGTTTATAAACTAATAATACAAAAAAAAGAATTGTATAGTTTGTTTTATTTTCTTAAGTTTCTTTTAAAAACAAAAACGGGAGGGTTTAATGTTGTGTTGTTGAAGTTGGGTGTTAGGACGGTTAACAGCTCTTGACAATAAATAAATAAGATGAAATGTTCATAAAGGAAGGTACTACTATATATAAAATCTTTAGGCTCTATAGATTTTACCATTTATTGAGACCCTTCAACAAGATGATGACACCCCAGATAATTGACCAGAACCAACCAACGAATGGCAAACATAATTGTAAAACACCGATGATGACACACCATACATTGCAGTTATCGAGAACACCAAGAATGATGGTACCAATACCTAAATTAAAGCGAATGCAAAAAGAAATAAAGAAAAAAGAAAACAATTTAAAGTTAGTTTCTATTTGTGATTTAGTTTGTTGTTTGCCAAATTATCACTACATACCGAATAAGAAGAAATCCAAAATACCGCAAATGATCATAACATTTGATTCCAAAGATGGAATGGCAGATGGCATAAAGTTATCTGAAGCACCCATTGTATTGTATGTATATTATTTATAAAAATAGAATAGAAAAAAAGTTATTACAAAAGTATTTAATTATATATGCTGCTGTGATTATTTATAAATATAATCGAATGAATTTAAAAAATAAATGATAAGCTGGATGGTGAGAAATAAATTTATTTATAAAAAAAATCAGTGCATCAGGTGTCTGCAAGTAAAAATAAAACAAAAAAATTAAAATAAATCATTAATGTAAAAATTATTTAAAAAATAGACACCATACACACACACGAGATAGCATTAAATGTGTGTGTTTCCATTTTGATTAACATTTCACAAGTTTGAAAATTGAGGAGTTGGCTGTGTTTGTTTTACTAGATTATTTGAATTTTTTTAAATTTAAATTTGGGGGTTTTTTGTTTTTTTTTGTTGTTGTAGAAAAAAAAATAATTAATCAAAAAAACCCACATACCACCGGCTTGTTTTGATTCATTTTTTTTTATTCTTTTTATTTTGATAATTTTTTTTTTTTTTTGTTTTCCGTTTTTCAATTTTTCAAACTTTTTGACCATTGTTTGGTTGTGTGTTTTCAGTGTTATTTTTAAGATTAGTTATTAGAGTGACACCAGCAACACACTTCATTGGGATAACTCTACAAAGTCAAGTGTGTGTGACTGACCAACCATACCAAATACCACACCGTACCCACTCTCCTTCTTTTCAAATGATTTTTTACATACCACATACCACTACCACCACACAGGGCATTAGCATAGGATTGGAATGAAAAATGCACACCAATAATAATAGAATTTGCAAAGTTTGGTGGTGTGGGAATCCAATTTGTTTGCAAATAAAACAGACGATTCTTGAACTGTAAGAATTTAATAATAACACAAATTCATAAAAAAAAAAAATATAATCATTCATTACTGTTTAAAAAAAAAAAAAAAAACAGTAAGAATAACCAACTACTACCTGGTCAGGTAGGTAGTGTGCATTTCTTTTTTTGTAATTAATTAGCATCACCAACGATCTTTAAGAAAACAACTACAACTACTTTATAAATTGTTTATTTTTGTTTTTTAAATGATTCCAGAAATATATATTTCCATTGAGGATCATACATATGTGTTGTTGTTTAAGTTGTTGTTGTATGTTTGTTTGGTCAGTTTTATCTTTATTAATCTAAACAAAACAACAATGCAATGAAATCATATAAACTTAATCAGTAAAAAGTAATGTTATCTATGATCCGTCCAATTGTTTTTTCATATTTTTAAAATTATTGAAAAAATCATTAAAATCTAGATTTAGTATTAAAACAATCTTATGATTATATTATTTTAATTATGAAAATTTTATTAGATAATCTTAATGATTCTATGAAAAGATATTTGTAATTTTTCTTGAACAATAAGGATAAATAAATGTTATTGATTTTCATATTTGAATAAATATTTAATATAATTATAATAAAATATTTTAAACAAAAAAGGTAGAAAAGTGTTTGTTTGTTTAATTAAGATTAAAGTAATCAACCAATTCTTACTTTTTAAGAGTTTATAATAAAAGAAAAACAAATTTATTTTTGTTCCAAATTATTCATTGAACGTCTAAAAATAAATAAAATAAAATAATTTTATTTGAAAAAAAAATGATTAAGCTATTTTTTTTAATTTTTTTTTATAAAACAACTATTTTTGATTTATTCCTTTTTAAGTGATATATGCAGTAATATAAAAAGTTGTGTAAATCACAAAAAAAAAAAAAGTTATTGATTTAAATTTTTCATCTCTCTTTCCCCATTATTTATTTATTTATTTAATAACCAAAAATAATTATATTCAATCGAAATGTTAAACAAAACAAGATGAAAAATTTAAATCAATAACTTCTATAATTATTAAAAATATTATTTTTGATAGATTTTATTGCTTAAAGATAACAATCGAATAATCGATTATAGAAGAGAGGCTGTTAAATAATATGACTTTGAATATCTTCAAGTGAAAAATTCATACCCATTTTTTTTAAAGTTTGGGTTTTATATCAACAAAATTAAAAAATATCTTATTTATATTTGTTTTAGTATTAGCCTGAGGCACACTATGTTATTAAAAGTTTAAACTTTATATTTTAAATAATGACTACTACTGAAAATCCATCAAGAAAGAGAACATATCAAGAGTCAAATGAAATAGTTGTTGAAGAGCGTCCAAACGATAGAATATCAACAATCAACATTGATGGTATCGATTTCGATGATCGAAATTCATTGATAAACTTTAATAGAGTTTATCATCTTTATTATCAATGTTTGGAGAGTAGAGATGATCAGATGAGATCACAATGTGTTAGGTTCTTTGTTGATTATCACCAACACAAGTTTTTACATTATATCGATGTTCAAGGTTATACCAAGTTCATTGTAGATCTATTCTTTGATCCTTCATTAGATGTCATCAGCAACATGTCATCGTTCGGTCATAGTGATCATAAAACATTAGTAGAAAACATATACAACAAAATAAGATATGATAAAAGAGTAACTATTAGTTAAAATTATTCAATACAATATCAAATAGTTAGTTAGTTGTAAATATTTATATATTAATTAAAATACAATTAGAAATTAAATGATGACAGTGATCAATTAGCAAAGAGAATAGATGTCTATAAAGAATGTTTTTTTTCCAAAGCTATTCAAAAGAAACACTTGTATTTCGATTATAATAGCTTCCACTACTCAATCACACACCAAGAAGAAGAAGAAGAAGATAACGACAATATCAATGAGAATGAAGATGGAGTTTCAAATACAATAGTGAATCAAGAGAAAGATATAAAGTTAGAGATTAACGATTTAACCAAAGAAAAAGAAGGATATCACCATGCAATTAGTTCTACCATGATCGAAGAGGTGTTTACTTTCACTCTATCGGATATATTGGTGGAAATAATCATTTCATTTTCATTGAAAGGAGATAGTCTACATATATTTGTGGAGAATACCAGAATTAGAATTCTAGATTACAGCGACATCAAGTGTATCTTTAATATTGCATTGGTGTCGAAACAATTCTTTAGAGTTGCATCAAAGAAGATTAACAATAGTTATCACAATTTATATGGTCATATCAATGTTGATAATGAATATTCATTAATCAAATCACCACCATTGTATTTTGATTATGAATCTATCAAGTTCATTAGATACGATGAGAGTACAGTGAGAATCACTCAGTTATTTTCAAGGGTCGAGATCTTTAAACTCTCATCAGATGAATACGATAGTAGAATCAATGATGGTGTCTTTAGAAGATACTTATATGATGATTTCTTTGGTCGTGACACCGAACATTTCTATCGAAATTCGATTTCAAGAAATGATTACTTGACATACCTTCCACCAATGCCAAATCTTAAACACTTCACCATCGATACTTACTTTGGATACAAACGTAACTACAGTTCATTTCTAATATCGATCTTTGAGAATACACCGAATGTAGATGGACATGGTATCGAATCATTCTATATCAGTATCTACAAAGATTGGAATGGCAGTCCAGATTACAGTAACTTGGATTTCTTGCAACCGCTGTTATCATTACACTCAAAGACATTGAAATCAGTCACACTTGATTATCGTCGTTTATGTGGTAAATATGCATATGAATTTCTTCCGATATTGAAAGAGATGCTTCCAACAATCAAACAATACAATTACTCTTTCATTCTTTATGGTAGTTTTTACAATTTGAAATCAGCATGTAAAGATGATGAAGATCTAGAAGTTTATCGATATTTACTCAATCAAAAAGTTATTTTAAATAAATTTGATAGTAGAAATGATGATATTGATAAAAATGACCTAGAATATATTCAAGAAACAAAGAATAAATAATAATTCAGTAACAATAAACATATAAATTATCCACTCAGCTTTAAATGTAAAAGATTTGACTAAAAAAATTGTTTTTCACCCTTTTTTTTTTTATGTATTCATCACATTGATCTACGATTATTCATAAATATCTATTTTAAACTAAAAATGAACAATCAATCAAGAAAGAGAACATGTCAAGAGTCAAATGAAATAGCTGTTTTTGAAGAGGAATCTAAAGATAAAGATAGAATACCGATCAATAATGACGATATAGTTTTCGATAATCGAAATTCATTGATAAACTTTAATAGAGTTTATCATCTTTATTATCAATGTTTGGAGAGTAGAGATGATCAAATGAGATCACAATGCGTTAGGTTCTTTGTTGATTGCCACAGACACAAGTTTTTACATTTTATCGATGTTCAAGGTTATACCAAGTTCATTGTAGATCTATTCTTTGATCCTTCATTAGATGTATTCAACAACATGACATCGTTTAAATGTCGTATTCATAAATCATTAGTATGATATATATAATCGGATTATTAAAGATAAAAGAGTAACTATTAATCAATATATGATTTTACAAAACAATTATTTAATTAGTTAATACTAATGTAAATTAAAACAAATATATAAAGAAAGATGACAATCAATTAATACGAAAGAAGAAGCAATAAGATAAAATATTAAAAAATCCAACAACAAGGTTATATTGAATTTTGCATTGGTATCGAAACAATTCTTTAGAATTACATCAAAGAAGATTAACAATAGTTATCACAATATATTTGGATATGCCAATTTTGATCATGAATATTCATTAATCAAATCACCACCCTTGTTCTTTGACTACGAATCGATCAAGTTCATCAGATATAGTGAGAGTACAGATAGAATCATTGATTTCTTTTCAAGAGTTGAACTATTTCATATTAAATCAGATGAATACGATAGTAGAATCAATGATGGTGTCTCAAGAAGATACATCTATTATGATTCATTCAAACCAAGCGATAACAGCAGTTCAGATGAATCTTTATATCGTGATGTGATTAATAGAGATGGTTACTTGACACACCTTCCACCATTTCCAAATCTAAAGAATATCTTTGTGCATCAATACTATGGATACCGACGTAACTACAGTTTATTTCTAATATCGATCTTTGAGAATACACCGAATGTAGATGGACATGGTATCGAATCATTCTATATCAGGATCAACAAAGATTGGAATAGAAGTCCAGATTACAGTAACATGGATTTCTTGCAACCACTGTTATCATTACACTCAAAGACATTGAAATCAGTCACACTTGAATATTACGATTTCTATAATGATGATGCCCCTCAACTTCTTTCGATATTGAAAGAGAGGCTTCCAACAATCAAACAATATAATTACTCTTTCATTCTGTTCGCAAACTTTAATCTGTTGAAATCAGTATGTCAAGATGGTGAAGATCTAGAAGTTTATCAATATTTACTCAATCAACAAGTTATTTTCAACAAATTTAATAGTTATGATGAAAATAATGAAATCATTTACTAAGAAAACAGTGATGATGAAAGTGAAGAAGAATAAAGAAAATTATTATCAAAGTTAATAATTTCGCTAAAATAATTATTAATAAAAATAAATAATGTTTTCCATTTATATTTATATTTTATCTATTTAAAAGTATCTTTATTTGTTTATGATTTGATTTGGTGTGCAAAACAACTTTGTGAAAAAAACAATCAACAGAAATCGAAAGATTTTTTAAAAAAAATGTAAAATATAAATAATAAATTGATTTTTATTAATTAATTATATTAAATAAAAATAAAATATATTTATTAAATTTATAAATGGAAAGAACATTATTATTTAAATCGATATTAAGATATAAACATATAAAGAAACTGGTGTTTGATTTCGTTCATCAAATACATGTTGATATCTTTGGTAATAAGTTTATAGTTTTCAATTGTTATAATGGCTATGATGGATATACTAGAATGGTACTGCGATACGATCAGTGTTGGTGTGTAAAGTGGTTGGTAGAGAATAGATATCTTGGTTTGATCATCGATCGTCTAAAGCGAAACAAACGACTTTGTTTTGGCTCGGGTGATAATATATTGGGTGTCTTTGAACTGGTTACCAATCTCGAGCAGTTCAACTTCCTTACACATCGACTGGGCCTCTTGGTAACTGGTAATCGAAGTCGGCTGGGTCTAAATGCACTGGCGGTGTGTCCACACGATTTGCTGTTGGCGGTCGGTCATCGCTACGACGGCAGTAGCGAGGCGATCGATAACGCTGCCAAACACGGTTGTCTTGAGAATATCCGGTATCTGGCGGACAGAGGTTTGAAGTGTACAGCCTCAGCACTGGCGGATTCCGCTGAGAAAGGATATTTGGAGGTTGTTAAGTTCTTAGTGGAGAGTAAGCTTGTAGAGGAGTGGTTGAAATGGCCGACACGACCAATGGATGAAGCGGCAACACGCGGTCACTTTTCGGTGGTGGAGTATCTGCATTCAGTGGGTGCAGTTTGCAGTCGAGAGGCGATGAACGGAGCCGCTGAAAACGGTCATCTAAACATTGTTCGATTCCTCCACGAGAATCGCACCGAAGGCAGTTCTCAGGGTATTATGGATCGCGCCGCTGACAAAGGACACACGGAAATCGTGAAATTCCTACATTTCAACCGATCCACAGAGTGTACTCGTTTCACTCTGAGAATGTCACTGAATACCATATCGGATGGATCGTTGCTAAAGTTTTTGCTCGATGAATGCGTATCGAAGGATCCACAAAACAGCATCTATCAGGACAGCGATGATATCATTATGATGAGTGCATTGAAGAATCATGGGAATCCCGAGTATCCAGCGGTGAGAATGTTGCTGGCGAGATATCCGCCGTGCCGTAGAAATCTGTATTACGCCATGTTGCATGTGGTCAGCACAAACAATATCGAAATCGCAGAGATACTTTACGAAGCTTTTCACGCGGTTCCAATCACCAGAGCACTGGATCTGCCGCATCTAACGAAAGTAGTGAAGCGTCCGATGCTCGATTGGATCAACAAGCGAATTCCAGTGTCGACTGTCAGCGCGCAAATCAGTTACTACGCAATGGTGAATGCAGATTTGGCGATCGTAAAGTATCTGGTGGATGAGCGTAACTACCCTGTTTCGCTATCGATGTTGGAGCGGTGTATCTTTCTAAAGGATGGTTTGGAGATAATCAAGTACATCGCAGCCAAGTGTGTGGAACCACTCACTGAGAAGATCATAGTGAATGCAGCTCAACATAATCGACTCGATATCATTGAGTATCTAATGGATAACTATCGACCAACTATCAAATATACTTTTCACGCGCCAGATGCAGCAGCGATGTATGGTAACACCGACGTATTTATTTACCTCATGGAAAAAGATAAAACCGTGCGATATAAACTTGCATTGAATTACGCCAAAACCTTTCATCATCATGACATCCTTTATTATATAAGACACAAAAAGAGACCAATAAAACAACTTTGAATTTTCCTCTATTGATCTGGTTTACTTTTGTTACATTGAAGCAGACCCAAATGATTCTGAACTCTTTGCTTGGTAGGTATATTGGATTCATCGATTGCCAATTCCTTAATTTGGAATTGGTAGGCATTCTTGAATTATTCTTAAGGATGTCTACTACTAGTGGCGGATCTTGAACAGAGGCTCTTGGCTGGGTAGTTGTTGTTTGTGGTGACCGCTACCTTTTTTCTACATGGTCCTGTCGATACTGGTGGCACTGCCGTCGGGGTGGAAAAATGCATATTGGCGAGCAAGAATTTGAATTGATCCTTACTAATCTTGGAGTTAACTGCTTGTATATAGTAGAATTCCGTTTTCCAATAGGAGTTGATCCATGAGAGGTTGAAGAAAGCCGATGACATCACAGAACAGAAAAATACTTTTAGTATTGTTTTGGTGATAAGACCACCGAAAAATTTACGGCACATGCTTTTGTAGCGAATGTACAAGTTGGTTTGCTCTAGGATCAAACAGTTGGTCATCGAAGAACAATCTCCAAAGTTGAACAGGTGTATATCTCCTATCGATATTATCATTGGTACCACCATCTTGTTCGAAAGGTTTCGCTTCAACACTCTGATCTTCCTCTTTCCAATTGAACGTTGGATCTTCATCGACTCCATTAACCAACATAGATGTTAAGATAATTATCATTTTTATGAACTACATTTTTTAAACTAGAAAACATTTTTTTCAGTTTTGTCACACACTTTCATTGCTGTGGTTCTGAATGAAAATGTGTGTCACTTTTATTTAAATAAATTTATTTTCATTAATCAGCACACACTTAGTTATGTTTATTTAATAGAGATATTATCTATCTCTAGATTCAAAATGAAATAAAAAAAATAAAAAAAATAAAAGTAATCAAAATGAAAAGAGTAGTACTAATAGTAAAAGTAAAAATACAAATGTAAAAGATCAAACCAAGAATATAGTAATAGAACAAAAAGTAACAGATGTATCTAAATCAGTTATTATAGCTGGTTTATCAGTTTCAAGAAGCTATATGTCATCGATGTTTGGTCATCATTACTTTGTGTTATCTGGTGGTAATGTTTGGTGTGATACACCAGATTCCATTGTAAAGTTAAAGTCATTGATTCCAATCAATCTCAATGATCTATCAAAGGTATATCAGAGTGCATTGCTCAGTGGTGACAGATCAACATGGGAGATTCCAGTGTTTTCATTCCTTCTTCAACCGATCTGTCAGAAACTAGGTGGTCAAGCTCAATCACAGAAATTGATCGCTTCCGACATTCAATTTATCAGTGGTATCACAGATCTATTCAATCATTACACTTCAAGTGGTGCTGTATTCGATTCCACTGAATTGAATGATGATTTCGATGATCTCACCAAACTATTATTGAGTGTCGGTTCCAACAAACAAGAGATTCAGTCTTTACTTTCACTTAACGTGGAACAGAATAAACATTCTGAAAAGAAATCATCGATATTGAAGAAGAACATCAAAGAACAAATGAATAATCACAATTATTTAGAAGCAATCAAGCTGGCAAACGAAGGTACCAATATCTATGGATTATCAGTTGATACTCTTGCCAAATTCTATTTCTATGCTGGATATTCACAAGAGATGCAACGTTTCAAGACACAAAGCAATGCACCACGTGATGATGTTTTGTTGAATCTCAGTCGAATGAAATCAATCAAACCAAATTGGAAATGTACACTATTCCTGACCGCAGTCATTCTTCACAACGATGAAAAGCTTGAAGAAGCCAGAAAGTCGATAGAGATGTGTTTATCGATGAGTCCACAGTACAGGCGAGCAAGAAGTCAATACGAAATGATTAAGTTCGATGTCGATTTTGGACATACATATTCAGACGAAGATGATGTAACGGATCCTATTCAATTCGCTATGATGATGAGAAACAAAGATCCGAATCTAGTAAAAGGATTCACCTATTACTATGGAGTGAATACAAAGAAAGATTACATCAAAGCATTGGAGTATTTCCAAAAGTTTCCAAACAGCGGTGATATGGTGATGTACTGTGGAATGATCTATCAATTCCGAACTGCCTACCGTGATTTCAAGAAGGCATTCGAGTGTTTCAAACGTGCCAACGATCTTGGCCATGCAGAGGGACCAGTCTATATATCGACTTGCTATCTTTATGGATATGGTGTGCCACTGGATCATAAACAAGCGATCGTCTATCTTGAGCAGGCAGTTCGTCTCGGTCATTCCGAGTCGATGAACGTCCTCGGTGAGTCTACCTGGATAACGAAGCCGGTCCACCACAACCAAAGAAATCAGCGCAACTCTTCCTGCGTGCCGCTTCACTTAGACCCGAGCCAAATCCACTGGCAATGTATAATTTGGCAGGTCTCTACCTGAATGGATTCGGTATCGACAAGGATTTGGATGCCGCCAATATGTGGTTGAAACGTGCAATGCAATATGGCGTCGACGACAGCAAGAATCTAAAGGGAAAGATACAGGCTGCGCGAGCATCGACCAATCTTCCACCGCAATTCAGAAACATCTTTCAGAACATGAGTAACGATACCAGCAAAGAAGTACCGAGGGAGACAAAGTTGGTTAGTATCGATCAAATGGAGAGCTACGTCAGTAAGTCAAAGGTGGCGGCAATGATGCTCAATGGAAGGAAGCTATATAGAGAAGCGGCGGCAATGATAATGGCTGGCAAATCGAAACCAAAAGATATCATATCAAAGATTTCAAAGAGTTATCAAATGCATGAAATCATGGTTGATGATGATGTACTAAGAGAGATATTCCTACCGACTCTCAACCAATATCTAAAGGACAATCCAATGGATTTGGACGCAAGATATTGCCTTATCTATCTGAAATACATGAACGATTTCAAATTAATTTTAAGTTATACTCAACAAACTTTAAAAGATTTCCCAAATTCTCATTTGTATGTATATAAAACACCGAAGAAATAACATTATTGTTTTCTTAAATTAACATTTTTCTATTTTGAATCACACAGAATTTGGAATTTAGCAAGTTTTATTTTTGGAAAAGGTGGAAAATGGAATGATGCAATTGGATGTAATTTGAAAGCAAGAGAATTAATGGCAAATGTAAAGATCTTTTTTATAGATATAAATATTGATTACCTAATTAATTTTATTTATTCATTAACTCAAATAGGAAAAGATAGAGATTCAACCATCTATGCATTTTTACGTTGGTTTTTACAAGATTGAAAAGCAAAGAGAAACGATTCCATATGGTACACCTCTCAAGAATATGGATGAATTGACAGATATCTTTGAATTCCAACGAATTTGTGAGAAGGATGATATTCTCAGACCAAGATCATATTATGAACTATCGAGTTATATGCTATTCAGAAATGATATGGATCAAGCATATAAATACTATCGAATGGGAAAGGAATCAGAGAAAGATCAACTTCCATGTTTCCTTCCTTACAACGATAACAAACCGGAACTATCGATGTTCGACGCTTACGAAGATCCAGAATCTACCAAACTTTCCAACTCCATTCCACTCGTCAACTCCGATAAGAATGACAATAATAACAATGAATTGGACAAGAAAACTGATTCCATTATCTTTGATAATGATCAGAGAATTAGATTGACAACGCATCTCAGAGTTTGTTTCGCCAATTATTCATCAGACAAAAACAACAACAATAACAATGTAAATCAATCGATTACGATCAAACAAGTTCAAAATAACTTGATTAGTAAATACAGAGAGATTACAACCCGAGAATTTAAGATCAAGAGTGAATGTGTATTTAGAGGTAGTTTCATTAGAGGAATCATCATTGAACGACCATTCAGAAATAACAAGGCAACACATTTCTTGATGGTCGATTTCCATGGCTCTGTTATCAATGTTGGTATCTATGATGATACCATCAATAACCAAGCAACTGTCGATCGATTATTTTTTGTTGGTCAGAACATATTCATTGTCAATCCATATCATCGAATTGGTACAATTGGTATCGATAGAGTTTCAATGATCAGAGTCGATCAACTATCAGAGTTATACACCAACAACATTTCTAAACCAAATGAATACTGTAATGTTTGTCTCAAAAAGATTGAATCTAAACCAATCAAATGTTCAAAATGTAACTTTGCCATCTATTGTTCGCAAGAATGTCAAACACTTGACAATGCATTACAACATAAATCAATTTGTTTTTAATTAAATACATTAACAGTCTCAATTTAATTTCAAATTACTAAGAAAAAAATGTTTGATAAAAAAATTAATAATTTATTTTTATTTCTTGCACTTGAAGTATATATTTAATAACAAATAATTAAATTGGAATAATATATTTTTTAGTTTTTTGACCATTCTTTTAAGGCTTACTCTCCACCAAGAGCTTAACAACTGCCAAATATCATTTCTCAGCGGAATCCGCCAGTGCTGCGGCTGTACACATCAGACCTCTGTCCGCCAGATACCGGATACTCTCAAGACAACAGTGTTTGGTAGCGTTATCGATCGCCTTGCAAAACCGTCGAACTGATGACCGACCGCCAACAGCAAATCGTGTGGACACACCGCCAGTGCATTTAACAGCCGACTTCGATTACCAGTTACCAAGAGGCCCAGTCGATGTAAGGAAGTTGAACTGCTCGAGATTGGTAACCAGTTCAAAGACACCCAATATATTATCACCCGAGCAAAACAAAGTAGTTTGTTTCGCTTTAGAAGATCGATGATCAAACCAAGATATCTGTTCTCTACCAACCACTTTACACACCAACATTGATCGTTTCGCAGTACCCTTCTATTATATCCATCGTAGCCATTATAACAATAATTGAAAACTATAAACTTATTACAGATGAATTATAATTTTTATTGGTCGAATAATCATCATAACGATGATGAAAGTGACTCTGAATATGAAACAATGTCATTTTTATCATATACATCATAACTATTAAATTTGTTGAAAATAACTTTTTGATTGAGTAAATATTGATATACCTGTAGATCTTCATTATCGCGACATGCGTATCTCAACTTTTTAAAGTTTCCGTAGATAATGAAAGAGTAATTATATTGTTTGATTGTTGGAAGCATCTTTTTCAAACTAGAAAGAAGATTACGTCCACCCTCTCGATAGATATGATAATATTCAAGTGTGACTGATTTCAATGTCTTTGAGTGTAATGATAACAGTGGTTGCAAGAAATCCAAGTTATTATCATCTGGAGTTGAGTTCCAATCTTTTTTGATATTGATATAGAATGATTCGATACCATGTCCATCTACATTCGGTGTGTTCTCAAAGATCGATATTAGAAATGAACTGTAGTTACTTTGGTATCCAAAGTATTCATGCACAAAGATATTCTTTAGATTTGGCATTGGTGGTAGGTATGTCAAGTAACCATCACATGTAATCACATCACTATAGAAATCTTCATAGGAATTATCATTTGAAACATTAATGTATTCTCTTGAGAAGGCACCATTGATTTTAACATCGTATTCATCTGATTTAATATGGAACAATTCAACTCTTGAAAAGAATTGAGTGATTTGTTCGGCACTATCATCGTATCTGATGAACTTGATCGATTCGTAATCAAAGAACAATGGAGGTGATTTGATTAATGAATATTCATTATCAACATTGACATATCCAAACATATTGTGATAGTTATCGTTCATCTTCTTTGATGCAACTCTAAAGAATTGTTTCGATACCAATGCAAAATTCAAAATAAACTTGTTGTTCAACTCTTCTTTTTCGATTTGATATCTTTTCTCTCCATATTGAACTTGATCTTCTCTCAATGAAAATGAAATGATTCTATCCACCAATAAATCCGATATAATTCTATTTGAGACTTTTTCTTTAGTCATACTATTACTACTATCACCATTACCTATTTCTTTTTCTCTGGTGTTAACAATATTCTCAATATTGTTGTTGTTGTTTACCATACCCAATTTGTTATGATCTTTACTTTTGATTTTCTTTATTCTGAACAGACAACACTCTGTATAGATATCAAATCTCTTCTTTAATTGATTATTATCTATTTCGAGTTGCTTTAAGTATTTAATAAATAATAAAATAGAATTAGTATAAATACAATGATCAGATGCAATAATTATTTGATTACAATATAATAAAATATTGATTAATAGTTACTCTTATATCATTGGTTATTCGATTGGAAATATCTTTGATTAATGATTTAGTAGCAGATTTAAATGATAACATGTTGTTGAATACATAGATTATGACATCTAATGAAGGATCAAAGAATACATCTACGATGAACTTGGTATAACCTTCAACATCGAAATAATGTAAAAACTTCCATTTGTGATAATCAACAAAGAACCTAACACATTGTGATCTCGTTTTATCATCTCTATTCTCCAAACATTGATAATAAAGATGATAAACTCTATTAAAGTTTATCAATGAATTTAAATCATCGAAATCAATATCTTCAATGATGATAGGTTTTCTATCTTTATCTTTTGATTGCTCTTCTAAAACAAATATTTCATTTGACTCTTGATATGATCTCTTTCTTGATTGATTTCTCGATGGAAAGCTCATTCTATATAATTTAATTATAAATTATTATTATTGCTAGGTGAAATTTTCTTTTTATTTTTATTTTTTTTCACCTACCAATAATGAACGATATTCCAAAGAATTAGTGGTGTGGAAATTTTTTTTTTTGTTTCGAGATTTTAATAAAATATTATATATTGAAGTTCATTGTGGGTTCAATGAATTTAATTTTTTTTTTTAATTAAAAAAATAAAAAGTATATCTTGGGGTTATAGACAAACAATCTCTTCTCTTAAGTTTAATTGCAACATATAATTCAATTTCTTAGAGATATAGATAAAAATAGAGTTATGAATAAAAAAAATAAAAATAAAAAAACAGTCAGTAGTGTAAATAATAGTAGTAGTACTAATAATAATAATAATAATCAAAATATAAAAGTAAACAATAATAATAATAATAATAATAGTAATAGTAATCAAAATGAAAATTTAAAAGATAAAACAAAGAATGAACAAATAGTAACAGAATCAAAAAATGTATCTAAATCAGTTATTATAGCTGGTTTGTCAGTTTCAAGGAATTATATGTCATCAATGTTTGGTCGTTATTATTTTGTGTTGTCTGGTGGTAATGTTTGGTGTGATACACCAGATTCCATTGTAAAGTTAAAGTCATTGATTCCAATCAATCTCAATGATCTACCAAAGGTATATCAGAGTGCATTGCTCAGTGGTGACAGATCAACATGGGAGATTCCAGTGTTTTCATTCCTTCTTCAACCGATCTGTCAGAAACTAGGTGGTCAGAAACTGATATCTTCAGACATTCAATTTATCAGTGGTATCACAGATCTATTCAATCATTACACTTCAAGTGGTGCTGTATTCGATTCCACTGAATTGAATGATGATTTCGATGATCTCACCAAACTATTATTGAGTGTCGGTTCCAACAAACAAGAGATTCAATCACTTCTCTCACTCAACATCGAACAGAATAAACATTCTGAAAAGAAATCATCGATATTGAAGAAGAACATCAAAGAACAAATTAAAAGTCACAATTATTTAGAAGCAATCAAGTTGGCAAACGAAGGTACCAATATCTATGGATTATCAGTTGATACTCTCGCCAAATTCTATTTCTATGCTGGATATTCACAAGAGATGCAACGATTAAAAACAAACAGTAAATCAGCACGTGATGATATTTTGTTGAATCTCAGTCGAATGAAATCAATCAAACCAAATTGGAAATGCACTATTTTCATGACCGCAGTCATTCTTCACAACGATGAAAAGCTTGAAGAAGCTAGAAAGACAATAGAGATGTGCCTATCGATGAGTCCAGAGTTCAAATTGGCAAAAGATCGATATGAAATGATTCATTACGATATTCTTTTTGGATTGGATACTTACCCAGAAGTTACCGAACAGACCAAACAAACACTGTTGATGCGTGTCAAAGATCCGAATTTACAACAGGCCGTAAAGTATTACTTTGGTATCGGTGTTGAAAGGGATCCAATCAAATCATTGGAATATTTCGAAATGTTTCCAAATGATGGCGACTCTGTATTGCACTGTGGATATATCTATCAATATCGAACTGCTTACCGTGATTTAAAGAAGGCACTCGAGTGTTTCAAACGCGCCTATGATCTTGGTTCGAAAGAAGCAACAAACCAATTGGCAAACTGCTATCTCAATGGACATGGTGTGGAAATGAATCGTAAACAAGCAATCCCCTATCTCCAACAGTCGATCAGCAATGGCAATAAATCTGCGATGAACACCCTCGGTGAAGTCTATCTCGAAGAAAGCGAAGATGGTAAAATCGAACCAGAGAAAGCATTTGAAATGTTCCTAAAAGCAGCCAATCTCAAACCCAATCCCAATTATCAGTCTATGTATAATTTAGCCAGACTCTACATGAAAGGTATTGGTGTTGAGAGTGATGTAGATGCCGCTGAAATGTGGTTGAAAAGAGCGATGGATAATGGCATCAAAGATACCAAGGATCTAAAAGGAAATATCCAATCTGTCAGAGGAATGATGAATATTGCTCCGCAATTCAAAAAGATCATCGATGCGAAATCAAACAATCCAACACAACAATCAAATGAAACAAAGATGGCAGTTGTCGATCGATTGGGTGGTTATGTCAATCGATCAAAGGTGGCAGCCAAGTTGTGGAAAGGAAGACAACTATTCGAAGAGACTGTCACAATGATAAAGTCTGGCAATGCTCAAGATAAAGATATCATTTCAAACATTTCAAAGTGCTACCAAATCGATGAAATGGTTGTTGACAGCGAGCTACTAAGAGAGATATTCCTACCGATTCTCAATCGATATCTCAAGGACAATCCAATGGATTTGGATTCAAGATATTGTTTTATCTATTTGAAATACATTGTCGATTATAAATACATGTTAAGTTATACCGAACAAACTTTAAAGGATTTCCCAAATTCTCATTTGTATGTATTGTATTAGATATATATTCGAATCAATATTATATTAACATTTCTTATTTCTACAAAAACACAGAATCTGGAATTTAGCAAGTATTGTCTTTGGTAAAACTGGAAAATTGAATGATGCAATCGGATGTAATTTGAAAGCAAGAGAATTAATGGCTAAAGTAATTGAAATATCTTTATTATTTTTGTTTGATTATTTATTAATATTTATTTTATTCTCTAAAGCAAAAGATAGCGATTGAACCATCTATGCTTTATTACAGTGCTTTTTACAAGATGGAGAAACATAGAGAAACCATTGAATTTGGTACACCTCTCAAGAATATGGACGATCTTGCTGATATGTTGGAATTTCAACGAATTTGCGAGAAGGACGATCCTCTGAGACCAAGATCATATTATGAACTATCGAGTTATATGATATTCAGGAATGATATTATGGATAAGGCGTATAAATACTATCGTATGGGAAAGGAATCAGAGAAAGATCAACTTCCATGCTTCCTTCCATACAAAAACGACAAACCTCAACTAGCAATGTTTGAAGCCATGAGTGAACAAGATTATGCCAAAATCTCCAAAGTAATCTCATCGACCAGTAGAAAGAATAATAATAATAATAATAATAAGATTACTGCTCCAACCACCAGTAACAAGAACAAGAAGAAGATAGATGCTTCAACAAATGTTAAGAATAATAACGAGAAGATGGCTGTTTCGACCAATAGTGATAAGAATGAGTTGGAAAACAAGATATTAGCAACTCCTGATATAATAAACGTGGATAACGAGCAAAGACTTAGATTATTATTGCATCTCAGAGGTTATTTCGCCAACTACTTTTCCAACAACAAAACTAATAATAATAATAGTAAATCCATTTCAAATCAATCCATTACAATCAAAGAGCTACCAAAAAAATCCACTTTTCACTATGAAGAGATTAAGATCATAGATTTCAAGAACAATGGTGATTGGGTTTACAGAGGTAGTTACATTAAAGGTGCCATCATCGAACGACCGTTACTCAATAATAAAGCAACACATTTCTTGATAGTAGATTTAAATGGCTCTGTTATCAATGTTGCGATCTATGATGAAACTATCAATAACCAAGCAACAGCCGATCGATTATTCTTTGTTGGTCAGAAAATATTCATTGTCAATCCATATCATCGAATTGGTTCAATTGGTATCGATAGAATTTCAATGATCAGAGTCGATCAACTATCAGAGATATTCACCAACAACACTTCTAAACCAAATCAACTTTGTTATAGTTGTCTCGAACCATTGCAATCAAAACCAATCAAATGTTCAAAATGTAACGTTGCCAGCTATTGTTCAAAACAATGTCAAGCACTTGACAACGGATTACATCATAAATCAATTTGTAAATAAAACCACCTTACCTTATTCAGTGTCATAAAAACCAAAATATTGATTCATAAATGAGCAATGGTTTTTTTTTTTTGTTTTTAATACCATGGTCGAAACAAAACAAAAGATAATAGTTGTTATTGAACTTTGTTTTTATGCTTTTTGAGCTTGTTTTATTATCTTAGGCCATTATCATTTTTTGTTGCTTAAGTGGTATCTCCAATCGGTACCTTTAAATTGATTGTTGTGTTTGTTACTGATAACTTGCTTTATTTATTTGGCATCAAAGGTTTTCAGCATTTCTAAGGAATCGGAGTTGCAAGAGATCCAATTAAAAGTATTTCGAAATGTTTCCAAACGATGGAAGCGCTTTATTTCATTGGAGCTCTCCATCAATGACTGGTCATCGTGATCTAAAGAAGGCCTTCGAGTGTTTCAGACGAGCTTATAATCTTGAAAATGCAACAAACCAATTGGCAAAATGCTATCTCAATGGTTTTGGTGTTTAAATAGATTGTAAACAAGGAATCTTATATCTCCACTGTCACAATGATAGAGTCTGGTAATGCTCAAGATAAAGATATCATTTCAAATATTTCAAAGTGTTATCAAATCGATGAAATGGTTGTTGACAACGAACGACTCAGAGATATATTCCGACCGATTATCAATCGATATCTCAAGGACAATCCAATGGATTTGGATTTAAGATATTGTTTTATCTATTTGAAATACATTGTCGATTCATGTTATCTTACACTGATCAAACTTTAAAGGAATTTCCATATTCTCATTTGTATGTATTGAATTAGATAACATCTTAATATTACTAATCTAACTTTTTTTGAAATTCAGGTTATGGAAGATAGCAAGTGTTGCGTTTGCCAAATCTAGAAAATGGAATGATGCAATCGTATGTATTTCAAAAGCAAGAGAATTAATGGTAAAAGTAAATATTAAATATTATTTTTTAATTTTTTATACTTTTTTACAAGATGGAAAAGTATAAACAAACTCCTCAAAGTGGTCATTATGTACCTTGTGTACTGATTGACTATACTTTAGATCTCTTAGCCTTCCAACAAATCTATGAGAAGGACGATCCTCTGAGACCAAATTCATACTATGAACTATCGAACTTAATGTTATGCCAGGATAATCAGGTTCAAGCAACCAAATACTATTATATGGGAAAGGAATCAGAGAAGGATATAGTTCCATGCTTCCTTCCTTACAAGAACAACAGACCTCAAGTTGTAGTATTGGAATCCTTGGGTGAATTCACTGGCAGAATTGATTGCTTTAATATTGATAATGAAAATTTTATACTTGGTTTTACCCTATGGAATTCAATGATATGTTTGTTGGCAAAAAGTCAGGCAGTACAAAAACAACAACAAGCATTGATAAATTCTCAACTCAACTCAATTCAAGGAATTTTCCTATTCTTGTCTCCAACAGATTGAATGGAAACCAATCCAAAGTTCATATTGTAACATTGCCATCTATTGCACAAAAGCCTGCCAAACAATAGACAATCAGAGACTTCATAAGTTGACTTGTCTAAAATAACAACAATTATATTTCCAAAACAATACAAATATTTTGTATTCAAATAACTATCAGTTTAGCTTAAACTAAAGATTACAAACTCCGTAAATTAATTTGTGAATAAAATCTTTATCATCAATATTTTTTTCTAAACTGATTGATTTACAAAAAATAATTATTGCTTTAAATTTAAACTTACCTTATTTATTTTAACCCTTATTTTTTTTTTTGTACAAACATTTTGAAGTTCACAGTTCATTTTATTTAATTTAATTTTTTTTTTTTAATTATTAAAAAAAAACAAAAACAAAAAGAATAAATTCTAGGTGTAATTCACCACCAATCTCTTCACAAAAGTTTATTTGCAACATATCATTCAATTACTTAAAGATATAGATAAATAGAGTAATATGAATAAAAAAAATAAAAAAGCAGTCAGTGCTGTAAATAGTAGTGGTAGTACTAATAATAATAAACAAAATATAAAAGTAAACATTAATAATAATAATAGTAATCAAAATGCAAATGTAAAAAAAGATAAAACAAAGAATGAACAAAAAGTAACAGAACAACAAAATGTGTCAAAATCAGTTATTATAGCTGGTTTATCAGTTTCAAGTAGATATATGTCATCGATGTTTGGTCATCATTACTTTGTGTTGTCTGGTGGTAATGTTTGGTGTGATACACCAGATTCCATTGTAAAGTTAAAGTCATTGATTCCAATCAATCTCAATGATCTATCAAAGGTATATCAGAGTGCATTGCTCAGTGGTGACAGATCAACATGGGAGATTCCAGTGTTTTCATTCCTTCTTCAACCGATCTGTCAGAAACTAGGTGGTGGTGGTCAATCTCAATCACAGAAACTGATATCTTCAGACATTCAATTTATCAGTGGTATCACAGATCTATTCAATCATTACACTTCAAGTGGTGCTGTATTCGATTCCACTGAATTGAATGATGATTTCGATGATCTCACCAAACTATTATTGAGTGTCGGTTCCAACAAACAAGAGATTCAGTCTTTACTTTCACTCAACATCGAACAGAATAAACATTCTGAAAAGAAATCATCGATATTGAAGAAGAACATCAAAGAACAAATGAATAATCACAATTATTTAGAAGCAATCAAGTTGGCAAACGAAGGTACCAATATCTATGGATTATCAGTTGATACTCTTGCCAAATTCTATTTCTATGCTGGATATTCACAAGAGATGCAACGATTAAAAACAAACAGTAAATCAGCACGTGATGATATTTTGTTGAATCTCAGTCGAATGAAATCAATCAAACCAGATTGGAAATGTACATTACTCTTGACCGCCGTCATTCTACATAACGATGGCAAAATTATTGAGGCAAAAAGGACAATAGAGAAATGTTTATCGATGAGTCCACATTACGAATTAGCAAGAGATCGATATGAAATGATCAAATTCGATTTTCAATTTGGTATAGAGGAAATACCTATATCAGATGAAATTCTCAAAGAAGTGATGTCCAGCACCCACGATCAAGATTTATTGAACGGATATATTCATTATTTTGGCATCAATGTAGAGAAAGATACAGTCAAGGCGTTACTATGTTTTCTAAAGTTTCCAAACAATACTCTTGCAGTAGTGTACTCTGGAATATGCTATCAACTCAGATCAGCAAATGTCTATCGCAATTTAAAGAAAGGATTCGAATGCTTCCAGAGGGCATTGCATATGGGTCATCTGGAAGCACTAAACAGTCTGGCGACTTGCTGTCTCTATGGATACGGTGTTGCTAAGGATATCAAGAAAGCAATCGAATATCTCGAACGAAACATTCTTAACGGTCATACATCATCTCTGAACCTTCTTGGTGAAATCTATCTCGATGAAGATTGCGGAATGGTTAAACCAAAGAAAGCTGCACAGCTATTTCTCCAAGCTTCGAATCTCAAGAAAAATCCACATCCAAAATCGATGTACAATTTGGCAGCGCTCTACCTGAGTGGCAATGGTATCGAGAAGGATTTGGATGCCGCCGAAAAGTGGTGTAGAAAAGCATTGGATAACGGCATTACGGATAGCCAAAATCTGATGGGCAATATTCTAGCTGCCAAAGGATCAGAGGATCTGCCACCTATCTACAAAGAAATCATTGATATTTTCAGCTCTATTACTACCAATCAAGAGAAAAAGAAAGTTACTACCGATCAATTGACAAGCTATACCAATAGCTCAGTGACTGCAGCCAAATTGTGGAAAGCAAAGAAACTGTTTAATGAAACAATAACAATGATAAATTCTGGAAATGCTCAAGATAAAGATATCATATCGAATATCTCAAAGTGCTACCAAATACATGAAATCGTTGTTGACGTTGAGATTCTAAGAGAGAAATTCCTACCGATTCTCAATCGATACATGAAGAACAACCCAATGGATTTGAATTCAAGATATTGCTTTATCTATCTGAATTACAGTAATGATATTAGATACATTTTAAGTTATACTGAACAAACTTTAAAGTATTTTCCACATTCTCACGCGTAAGTGTATTCTGATAATTGAAAATATTAATATTAACTATTTTTTTTTGGAAATCATTCAGAATATGGAATTTAGCAAGTATTGTCTTTTCAAAAGCTAGAAAATGGAATGATGCAATTGGATGTAATTTGAAGGCAAGAGAATTAATGAAAAAAGTAAATATATGGATTTTTTATATCAAATTATATATTTGTATGACTATTTATTAATTGAATGTATTTATTTTTTCTCTTAAGCAAAAGATAGAGATTGAACCATCTATGTTTTTTTACAGTGCATTGTACAAAATGGAAAAACAAATTCAGACCTCTCCTCATGGAGGTCCTCTTACCAAAAACGACGATTTATCAGATATGTTTGAGTTTCAACGAATCTGCCAGAAGGACGATCTTTTGAGACCAAACTCATATTATGAACTCTCAAGCTATATGATTGCCAAGAAAGAAATGGAAAATGGATATCATTACTATCTTTTGGGAAAGGAATCAGAGAAAGATCAATTACCATGCTTCCTTCCTTACAACAACAACAAACCTGAACTCATAATTTTCGAATCATACGGTGATCAGAACACCATCAAACATACCACTTCATTTCATAACTACCTTGAAAAAATGAAGGAGTCTGCTGATCCAATATCGGACACGTCGATTATCGTGGATAACGATCATAGACTTAGACTAACAACACACCTCAGAAGTTGTTTCGCCAATTTTAATAACATTGCTAGCAGTAATAGTGAGAAAGGAAGTAGATGTATTACAATCAAACAAGTTCCAAAAAACTTTGTTGAAGATTATAATGAAATTACAATTTTAGATATCAAGATCAATTTTGATTATGTCTATACAGGTTTGATTAGAGGTATCATCATTGAAAGACCATTCAGAAATAACAAGGCAACACATTTCTTGATGGTAGATATTAATGGTTCTTGTATCAATGTTGGTATCTATGATGATACCATCAATAACCAAGCAACAGCCGATCGATTATTCTTTGTTGGTCAGAACATATTCATTGTCAATCCATATCATCGAATTGGTACAATTGGTATCGATAGAGTTTCAATGATCAGAGTCGATCAACTATCAGAGCTATTCACTGACAACATTTCTAAACCCAATCGATTCTGTCATGGTTGTTTCAAACCATTCGAATCGAAATACATCAAATGTTCAAAATGTAACGTTGCCAACTATTGTTCAAAACAATGTAAAACTTATGATTTCTACACATTACTTCATAAATCAATTTGTAAATAAATACACAACAATATATCACTTTAAACTTTACTAATAATTCCTTATTTAATTATTAACACTTTTATGTGATACTTGATGAACTTCATTTTTTTATTCAACATAAAGAAACATAAATGTATAAAACCAATATTTTTTTATTCTCTAAAGCAAAGGATAGCCATTGAACCATCTATGCTTTTTTACAAGATGGAAAAAGAATAGAGAACAATTGAAATGGTACATCTCTCAAGAGTATCGATGAGCTGTCAGATATGTAATAAATAAATAAAATGCTTATTGTATATTTCTTTATGCTAGCTATATAACAGCAGTAGTTTTATACTTTGATGCTTCCAACTTATGACCAGATTGACCTGCGTAACCTGTACCACCCTGTTGTAAATTGATGATATCGAGAGATTCGAATTCTTTTGCACAGGTATAACATTGCGATGTCTTTAGGTTTTTCGGGTCGTCTTGGAATCGATTTAGACAACTCTCGCAAAAAACATGTCCACATCGCTTCAACATCTTCAAACGTGTGCTATTCGTGAATATCTTATCGCATATAGGACAACAGTATCTATTGATATCTTTCGAGCTGTTGGCGCTACCTGTATCTGCTGCCTTAAACTTTACACTGATCAACTGTTTCAATCGTAGTACATGATTACCCTCAGGACATTTAGTATTGGTATCTGGTTTTTCATGTACTTCTTCCTTTGAATCGTGTGACAACTAACAACAACAACAAAAAACAACAACAACAAAAATAAGTAAATAATAGATCTTAATTGTTAGTTAAAAGAAACAACATCGAAAACAAACAATAATAAAAACATGTAAAAATATAAACATACCATCCAATAACAGTTTAACTTTAATTCTTTCTCTCTTACTAATTGTTTTTGTTCACCATTATTAACTTTTTCTTTGTCTTTTGTATTATCTATTGGTTTTTCTGTATTATTTTGTAGAAATGTGACATTATTCGATTCGAACTCCTTCAACTCATGTTCAGCCTGCTTTATACGTATATCTTCTTCTTTTTGCTTCAGCTTCTCCTGTTGCTTGATCCATCTCTCTTCTTTCTCTTTAATGATTTGCTTTTGATTTAATAACGATGTATATATACATTCTTTACAATATAAATGACCTTTTGTACTTGATTTATGTTAATAAAAATATTAATATTAATATTGTAACTATAACAAATCATATAATTGTTTGATTGATTGATTGTTTGATTGAATGTATGAATCTAATAATGACATTGATTCAACTATCATAAATCATTCGCAACATACCAAGATAGAGGTGTAATTAATGTATTTAAACAGATAGAACAACAATCAAAAGACTTTAAAGAGTCTTTTCCTAATCTTTCTTTCTGTGTGCCATAATCTTTAAGTTGCTGTCTCTCATAATAAGTAAATTTACCCGAAGTATTATTCTTTGAGTGTCTTGACATTATCTGTATGAATGTCTTTAAATGAAATCGAAAGAAATAATAAATTAATCTAAATTTTGATTTTTTTTTTTTGGACAAAATGATCGAAAAAATAAAACAATAGTATGCTAGTTTGTGGTAGTTAATCAATTAAGAATAATAAATTGTTAAATTTAGATGCTTTATTTCACAATAAAACAATCATGTACAACACAGTAGACATATAATAATCAGTTTCCTTCAGTTCTATTACCAAACTAGTGAAACAAAACAAAGATTTATAACTATAAAAATAATTTACGATTACATATATGAATAAACAAAGCAAAGACAACGATAAAAAAGCACCCAAGAATCAACCATTATATAGTGTTTAAGATAATTGTTATTATTTATTTGATTTTATTTTTATTTTTGTATGATGTTTTTATTGGACAAAGTAACTTGGACGTGTACCTATACCACACAAACTTCTTCCTTTAACAATTCTTAAAAATCTGGTATTGATTATTAATAATTTTAATTAAACTTTCTTGCAAAATTAAAGAATATTATTAATAAAATACTTACCCATTCTCTCCCCATTCAGTACCCCAAGAATTCTTGACGATCCAATACTCTTGACCATTATCAACTCCAGAACCAACTAGGAGTACTGCATGATTAACGTTTTGTGAACATGAGAAATCGCTAAAGATACCACCTTTATAGGACAAAAGAGATTTGTTTTCACCGTCCATCGCAATAGCAATGGGTCCGTACTTGAGTAAGTTTTCAGCCAAATGGCTTTCGCTCGACAATATCTTAAAAATCTGCATCTGTGACATATTCGCTCGTTTCACTTTTGATTTACATAGGCCAAGCGCTTTGGAACTACCGGATATATAGGGATAGTTCAGCTCGTCTGCTTGACCAGAGGCAATAGCTTGCTGTATTGCCAGGGCAATGTCACCACCTTTACATCCGTTGTTCATACCCTGATAGGTACTATAGGAGCAATCGATCAAGTCCTGTTCACTCAAATCGAATTCCGTTCGGTTCTTGATCATGATGGCACTCTCGATGAGAGCTGAAGCCGCGAAAGAATAACAACCACCGCACAATCCTTGATTCTTGACACTACTAACGTATTTGTCACGCCAATCTACATAACCTGTGGTCGCCTCTATACTCTGCACCAGCTTCTTTGAACGTTCATCGTCGATTGCGTATCCAATATCGGAAACCAGTGGTGTGTATCCCAACAACATTCTCTTTTCATCTGGGGTATAATCTGAAAAGTTATTTAAAGCCAATTTGTATGTGGTAAGTGGATTCATATTTGACAGATTTATAAAATCCAAAGTATCTACGAATAAAAAGAATCTCGCGTTGAACTCTAAAAGATTCGGATAGATTCTGTTGTGCTTATACATCCATTCAATAAATTGCCTCATATACTCTTGATGAGACAATTTAATTGGTGTAGAAAGAAGGGTTTGGGTTGAATCTGTATTTATTAAAATACCTAAAAATAAAATAAATAATAAAGATTTTAACATTATTTAATTTATAATAATTTAACAATAAAACATAAAAGTCAATAGTAATAAAATCAGTTGATCAAACAAATACAGAAATACCATCAAAAAATAGAACAGTAAATAATGTATGTAAATAAAATTCGAATGATTGATATACAATGAATGATATAATTAATCAATGAAATAAGTAAACACAGTTTCTTAGTATTGATATGATTTGTTTTGGTAAGGTCATTCCTATTCTACCACCATATATTTGTTCGAATTAATAAAACAACAAAGTTATATCAAGTTCATGAAATTTTGGGGTTGATTTGATCATTATAAGTGAAGTGTTACCACCCGAAATCACCATAATAAGGTAGTTAAATAAATAAATAAAATATTCATTGTTAATTTAATGATGTTACATTGTAATTGATAATAATAATAATTCATAATAAGAGAAATGCTACCCTGCTTTACACATCAAAGTGTGGGGATTCGTTGTTATCGTGAACTCATTTTTTTATATGAGTCTCATAAGCGTTCTCATATGTATTAAGCATTCTCTTATGTATTTTTTATTATTGTTTAATTTTATTTTGCATTTTATTGTTTTGTTTTCAAATTATTTACTTTTGTTTTCTGGTATAAGTGATCTTGCATGGAGCTTGTGGACCAGCTACCAAATTGGTGTAGTCTGGCTTTGGAACGGATCCAAGCTTCAAGTCATACTTTTGGAGGAGAACCGACCAGATGGTCTTGATTTGGAGGATACCAAAATTCTCACCTGGACAACCGTGCTTACCACCACCGAATGCAATGTAGGAGAATGGGGTCTTAGACTCGTCGTTCTCTGGATCGAAACGCTTTGGATTGAATTCGTTGGCGTTCTTAAAGACACTGTCGAGACGCATACCGACAGCTGGCGATACAGCAACCAAGTGACCGGCTGGGATGGTGAAATCCTTGTAGGTGATTGGCTCCATGACCTTACGCATCAAGAAAATTAAGGGGGGATGCAAACGGAGAACCTCACGAATGATTGTCTCTAAACGGGTCATCTTACGAAGACCGTCAAAGTTGATTTCACCGTTGTTCTCTTCGACGTGGTAGTCGTTGATCTCCTTGAGAACCTGCTCCAAGTACTCGGGGTTGTTGAACATGTAGAAACCGGCCCAGGTCGAGGTGATCGATGAGGTGTGTTGACCGGCAAACAAGAGACCAATCATCAAACCAACGATTTTCTCGTCGTCCAAGACGGAACCGTCCTTGTATTTGCTGGTCATGAGTACTTGCAAGACGTCGTCACGTGGCTCAGTGGATCTACGACGAGCTTTGATAATAGAGTCGAAAATAGCGGCAACCTTGGCACGTGCGGCATCACGCTTGGCAAACGATGGCAATGGAAGATTTGGGAAGAAGAAAGAGATTGGATTCAAACCCTCTTCCAACTCGTGGTACAAATCAGCGAGGTTCGATGCTTGTCCCAATGCTTTGTTAATATCACTACCCATTAAACAACGTGAAGCAGTTAAAATTGTTAACTATTTTAAAATAATAATAATTAATATTAATATTCTTGTTGTTCTTTGTGTGTTGTTGTTGTTGTTGTTCTTCTTCTTCTTGTTGTTAAATTTCTACTTACTTTATTCATTTCAGCCAAGAGATCGACTTCACCTGAATCACCCCACTTTTCTTCAAAGAATTTCTCGGTCTCCTCAGAGATGATACCGACGGATTTCTTCAATTGACTGAGGACCAAACCATCTTTGACGAAACGAAGTTGCTCATACATGACTTCAGTTGGTGAGTCGTAGACTACACCAGGTCCAAAAACAGGGGTAACGAAACGGTAGGCTTCCTTTGGGCTCAACTCTTCATCGGAACCACGAAAGAACACAGATTGTGCTTCAGGTCCAATAAGGAAAGTCATTTTGAAACCCATAAGGTAGAGAGTGAAGGCGTCACCAACCTTGTCATACGATTTTCTTACCAATCCCAATGGATCAGTGGCGAACTTGTGGAAACATCCAATAAGTGGAATAGATCCAATCATTGGTGGTGTACCTGGAACATTCTATATTAAATTAAATAAATAATAATAATAATAATAATATTTTTATTTTTATATTTATATTATTAATATTTTTTCAATATAAAAGAATATTATATATTTATTCTTAATTACCTTTTTGAAAAGAGATAAGATGATAAGAGCAACGGCTACACCAATTAATATTTGTAACATTTTTTAATTGTTGTTTTGTTTGGGTGTATGTTGTAATTACTTATTTAAACTTTTCTTCAACAAAATTTTTGTTTTTGAAGATGTCTGACAAGCTCTGAGCAGCGTGAACAGAATCGAATCAAAAAAGCTTGATGTTTGATTTTATTTTATTTTAATTTATTTTTGTTTTAGTTTTTTCAAAAAAAAAAAAAGTGAAAAAACTAGCCAAGATTTTTATATTTTTGAAACTTTTTTTGCTTCCTTTAGATTGGAACCACACTGATATGAATTGATGATCACTTTTCAGTTTTTCATAATTTTTACTTTTCTTTTTGTTTTTGGTCAAAGTACCCACACACTCAAAACAAAACAAGACAAAGACAATGAACAACAATTCCTTAATTTAGATGTGTGGACATCCAAATGTACCAGACTGAACCAAGATCGAAATTGATTTGTGGAGTTTGGGCAAATCAACAACAAGTAATTCAATTAAAAAAAGATCATAAATATTATTGGTTATTTTATAATCATTTTGAGGATCAAAATCTATTTAAAACGTTAATCATCATCATTTGTCATCAAATATTTTGTTTACATTGACCATCATAATTATTTCATCAACATTTATTTAAAAAGTACTACTTTTTGTACAAATTAAAATAACTTTAGCTTCATAAAATCAAATGACTTTTAACATTTTATATCAAACACTAGTTTAAACTCAAATGGATTATGTTTCTATACCATCATAAACGTAAAATTATCTCTAAGTGTATATTACTATCACATTTATTGAAACGAAAAGATAAATAATCAATTGGTTACAAAAATAAAACATAAAATTTTGGAATAAGATAATTCAGAAAAAAAAAATAAGATTTCATCACAAGCGTAGCCACCCAAAAAAGTGTTGGGAGATTGTTGTTTTGTGATGGCTCCCATTTAGTTTTTTTATTTTTTTTTTAATTTTTCCAATTATTTTACATTTTTGTAAAAAGTATGAGACTTTTTGGAGAAACATCAACAGTAAATAATCAATAATCATAAACTAGTAATAATACTGCTATTTTAATAAAAATAAAATAAATAAATAAGAAAATAAAAAGCTTTTTATATCTATCTTTGTATTTTTAATTGTATTATAGTTTTAAAGAAAATATAAAATCGTGATAAACTAAAAATGTTTTGGAAAGTAAGTATATATATCGTTTAATGATTCAACTATTACAGTGTGACAAATTTTGACAGCTGTCTGTCTTCTCTTTGACTTTTTTACTTATTACATCGGTTTGGTATTGTTGGTTTTTGTTGATTTAATAATCATTTATTTCAATCAACATCAAATAACAAGGCCAACTGCCTTTTTTTATTATATTGTAAGAATGAATTATAATAATGATTTAGTTTATTCTCTTCTCACATCAATTTTAAAACCAAATCAAGTTCACAGTGTGGACTCATCCTCTTCTGTTAACACATTATTTTCGTTTTGTTTTATATCTCAAAAAAAGTCTCCCAACAATCCTTGTCCTTCATAAATTCATTATCTTAAACAAAAATTAAAAAACACCCACACCCACTATCACATGATCAAAAATTGATGAAAAATAAAAATAAATAAAAATAAATAAAAATAATTAAAGAACTTGATAAAGGGGTATTCTCTCCTTTTTATTATAAAAAATATAAATAGAAAACCGCCAATAGGAGTAAATCTTATAAATTTATTCAATATAATAATAATCGATTATTCTAATTTGTGAGAATCAATTCAATATTATTATTCAGTATTAAGTAGTAGCAATAGAGTATAAAGTGGATTTGTAAATTAGATAGTAGTCGGTAGTATTAGGTAATGCAATATAATATTATACAAAAAAAACAAACAAAACAAAACAATAGCAAATGCATATTGGTTGTAAAATAGAAATTAAATATAGAAAGAAGATTTGATCATATCAGATAGTTAAAAATAGATTCCTCTTTAATCCCAATTTATATATTAGATAAACTATTGTCGATCTTTTTCATTGGTATGAATGGAATGAATGAATGAATGGACTTTGGTTTGTTTTCTCACATCATCCATAATAGTAATTACAAAACAAAATCGAACAGTCAATTCATAACAGATCAGATCAGTACCTGATCACACCACACAAACCAAACAAAATACTAATGGCGAAAAAGAAAACATATTTTATTTATAAATATTTTATCTTTATCATCAAAGAGTTAACTTGTTAGTTATGTTATGTTCGTTCTCATTCTAACTACACACTTCCACCACTATGTTTTATCTATTATCATCATCATCATCATTAACAACAGCATTATCGATGACTCAAAAACAATTATAATCGTTTATTTTATCATCATCATTTTTAAACAACATAAACAATCAAATGGATTGGTGTGATCCACACGGATTAAAATATTTATAAAATGATATTATTTATGGATGCATGATTGGTTTACCAATCAACCAATTGGAATGAAAATAAATAAATAAAATAAAATCTCAATCCACCAACAACAAATAATAACAACATTTAAATTTAAATACCATACTTCCTTTCTTTCCCCCTGAAATCAATTTTGTTATCGTATTAGTGTACCGATTTGATCGTTTTTTTTTTTGTTTTTTCATATTTTCCAAAAGTGTAGAGTGGTGTGTTATTTATTAACATCGTGGTAATCATCGTGGTAATTGTTTTATTTATTTGTTATATATGTTTACTTTTATTTATTTGGTGATGTTTAGTTTAGTTTTGTTTTATTTTTATTTATTACAAGCAATACTGATTTGATTTGTTTTGCTATTGTGGTGGTATGTGGTGGTATAATGTTATTTTTTTGAATGTTTTTGTTTGTTTTGCCCAAATGGAAGTGCTGGCTACTCTAGAGTTATATAAATGTGATCCCAATCTACACCATCATCATCATCCATATATCTAGAGCAGTATATACACACACCGCACAAACACCATCACCACAAAGTAATTCAAAATTAAAAATGGTATAGATCAGAACAGGAGAAATGATGAATTAATCTGATGGTGAGCAGAAAGAAGAACAAGCGGAAAGTTAATGTGGTGGTTTTCAGCTGAAAAATAGATTTTATATTGAAAAAGAAAAGAACAGGTCACTTTTATAATATATAATATTTTGCTTCACAATCACAAATAATTGTTAATAACATCAATTTTTTGTGAATTAATTTTTATTATCACTATTATTATTATTATTATTAAAAAAAAAAAAAGTGTAAAAGAAAGTAAGACAAAAAGAAAGAAAACAATTTATAATAATAATAATTATTATAACAGTTAAAAAAAAATCATCAATCTTATCTTAAACAATATCTTTATTATTGTTATTTTGTTGTGTTGTTATTTTTCATCAAAAAAAAGCTTTATTTTATTTTATTTTTTGTTCGAATTTGTTATTTTTTCGTTTAAATTAATTTTAGATTTATCACGCACTCGAGTCTGAAACTTTCATTTAATCAACCAGTTAATCAATAATCTTTTTTTAAAAGAATTCATTTTTACTTATTAAAAAATAATAATTAATTATATAAATATTTTTTAGAGTAATAGTAAAACAGATAAAACACCATCGAAAGAAAAGATGGGATCATCGTCATCAAAATCATCACACAACTCTGGAACAGCACCATCGTTTTCAGCACCAACAGCAATAGACTATAGATCGAAACCACTGATCGAAGAAATTGGAACGGCAAACAATGGTGGTATCGAAGTTTCAAAGAGTATACTGGATTTCAATCTGGGCGAACGTCCATGTCCACTTAAGGTGGTGGTTCAGGATCAATTCACACTGGTCAACCTAAATAAATCAAAGATGAAATTCAACTTTGAGCCGTCGCTGCCCAAAGAGTTTCAGTTGTCGTTCAGTCCGTCGTCGGGCTCGGTCGACAAGGGCAAGTCAAAGATCATCAAGATTAAGTTGATCGTCAATCAAAAGATCAATGCAAATCACAAGGTTGTGCTGCGAGTCGAAGGTGGTGTCAGCCATTTCCTCACCGTGAAGATACGTTGCGAAACCGGAGTGTTTGGTGTTGATCCCGCCACTCTGGAGATGGTCGAAGACGTCGGATGTCGCGTGCCATCGATTCTCGTCGCAATGAAGCGTTCACTCATTGAATACGGTGGTTTGGAGCAAGAGGGTATATTCCGTTTGGCAGGTGAGCAAACTGAAATCAAGAGAATCAAAGAATCGATGAATAAGAATGAATTCAACTCTAGCAACGATATAAATACTGTAGCATCATTAATTAAGGTAAATTTAAGTTAAATCAAACAACTCCCTTTTGTTTATCTTCTAACTCTTTTTTACTTTTTCACTCTTATAGATTTGGTATAGAGAATTACCAACACCAATATTAAATTCAATTCCAACAGAAAAGATTTTCCATTGTAACGATGTTGATGAATGTGTCGATGCAGTCAACAAACTACCAGAGATGCAAAAGAATTTATTGGATTGGCTAATGAATCTATTGCTTCATGTTGCATCTCATTCGAATGTAAATAAAATGACACTTCAGAATTTAGGTAAGATCAATATATATATTTTGGATTATTATCAATAATATTAATATTTTCTTATTCTACTATTTTTTTTTTTAGCAATTGTTGTTGCACCAAATCTCTATGATGTATCAAGTTCAAATCCAATGGAAGGTTTAGTTTTATCACAAAAATGTGTACAATTTCTACACAATGTATTAACACACAAGCAAACAAACGATCCCAACAGGTCAATATCACTTGAAGTATAAAATAATAGTTTATACTTTTAATTAATATATATACGCACAAAACATATTCAATTATATATAAAATATATAGTATTATTACAACTGTATTTGTTTTTTCAAATAGAAATCAAAAATCAAACATGTTTCCTTCCTTTTTAATATCTAATTATTAATTATTAAAGAATGAAAGAAATATTTCTTTAGTAACCGTTACATTTTTTTTGAATCTTTGAGATGCTTTTTTTTGAAAAATAATTTTGTTTGATTTAATGCAAATTTTTTACAATAAAAGACTAGGACTACTCCTTCTTAACAAAGAATTTTATTTCAGAAAAATAAATAAAAAATATCCAGATATTGAATAAAAAAACAATTTTTTTATTTATTTTTGGTTGTTTTACAATTTTTCTCACTCTACTCTTCTTGATAAATATTCGAATACTAAATGGTTTTGATTTCTTATTGTTCTTGTAATGAATTTGTATAAAAGAAGTTATAGTCAGTTTCAACAATATTCAGTAGCATCAACAACAACAACAACAACGATGACAGAGAATAACCATGTTATTTCAAGAGTTTTCTCAAACAAAGTGATATTGAACCACATCTTTTTGATGATGGGTGGTGGAAATCTAAAGCCAATACCTCATGCCCCTATTTTCTATAGTATCAACAATGTCAATGGTGAGGATCAGTATTCGTTGGTCGACGTTTTGGACATCGAGATAAATCCTATTCCCAATGCAATGAAACAGATGGGTAAGCCCAAACGATTTCCAATGAATAGCTATCCGTCCTACAAGTACAAAGAGATCGCTCACCTCAACTGGATTCTCGATAACAAATATTTTTCACTGCTGAGAGAGAAGCTCAAGAATAACGAGTACCTAATAGTGAATCCCAGTTCTCCATTCAAGTTATTCACAAAATTCAACATCGACGACGACCAACTTTTCATTGATACCCTCAGTTATATCAATTCAGTAGAGTTCCCACTGGACCAAGACACATCAACAGCGATCACCATCAGAGAGCCAATCGTTGAGAATACTCGTAGTTACCTGAAAATGACCCCAAGGATTTTAGAGTTTCTTCTCAGTGACGGTGGATACTCTATTCATCACAGAGATTTCATGTATGCAATTTGCGATAAGCGAGAGGATTTGATGGAGGTGTTAATTAGGTTGGCACATAGTTTGACACCCAGTGAAGAAGGTCTGCTTCTCAACTATCTGCAAAGCGAGAAACACTTTGATGTTTTGGAGCGATTATCGTCCCACTTGAAAGGATTGTCCAGACCACCACCCAAAGCCAACAACAATGACCTCGTTGTTCATTGCCAAAGACTGAGTGCACTGTTTAACTTGAACAATATCCAGTTGCTTCAAAAGCTTCATAAAGATCATGGTCTATTTATGATGCTCGAACCAATTCAATATTTAATCGCGAACAAGTACCAAGAATCCAAAGAAATCATAGCATTCGCTTTGAATATCTATCGTCAACAGATTGTCGATGCCAAGATAGGATCAACTGACGATGGACTTTTGGAATCAGTCATACAGTTTGGATTTAGACTAAAGCCAGGTCAAACACCATCATCAGCATCAACAACTGCAACTTTTTCTTCTTCATCTTCATCAAACTATTCCCATGTTCAACCATTATCAACAACATCAACAATCTCTCACCCCCCAACTACTACACCACACTATTCAACGGGAATGACATTAGGTTCAACTGCACCATATGCAAGTGGACTTTACCAACAACCAACTTTACCAACACAATTAACTACAGCAACAACAACAGCAACTAACACTAACTCATCAACTACTACACCACATCTATCAACAGGAATGTCATTAGGATCGCCACTTCTCTCTAGCTCAGTATCTGCACCAATCAATAGAAGAGGACTTTACCAACAGCCACCATTACCAACACCATTAACAACAACATCATCATCTGTCTCTAACACATCAAATGTACACTATCAACCATTATCAACAACATCAACAATCTCTCACCTCTCAACTACTACACCACACTATTCAACGGGAATGACATTAGGATCAACTGCACCATATGAAACCAGTGGACTTTACCAACTACCATCTTTACCAACACCATTAACAACTACATTTGCTACACAACACAATCCAGCAGGAATGATGTTATCATCTGCACCATACGAAACACCTATGTCATACCATCTACCACCATTTACAACACCATCTGTCCCTAATGAATCAGCTGCACAATACCAATCTACAAATATTTTAAGTTATGCACCATCAACAACATCTACCGTTTATAATTCAAATACTCCACAATATATCGAAAGATACAATCAGCGAGACCATAGTTTGGCTAGGCCATTAGGAACAACTATGACGACGGGTGGCTATCAATTATCCTCGGCTATAATAGGTTTGACCAACCAAGTGTCATACAACTCCAGACTGAAGACAGATAGTGCTACAGAGGATAAATTCTATGGTCCAGCCAATTTGCAATTGAAATCGGATTTGAACGGGAGCGAGGTTGCTAATTTGCTTTCGGTTCACTTTCCTCTGGTTGCTTCAGCAATGATTCCCTTCTTGCCAAGAACCGATAATCATTTGTGTTTTGTCAAATACCTTTTGGATAATACACCATGCGAGTCGATCTATGTCACACAGTTGGTTGCTGCTGCCAATGGATGTTTCGATATCTTCAAGCTGATCGATCAACACCCGAGATATCTTCAATCCTTAGAAGCATCGAAAGTAGAGTTTGCCAAAAACAATCGTGGCAATGGAATTGAATCATTCACCAATGAGTTGTTACTAAGGATTTCACTTCTCTACTATCGTTACGATATTGCCGAGTACCTAGTCTCGCGTTATCCAAAGCTCTCGCTTGGCATTAGCAATTTCGAATTGTTCCGGTCGATAGGTTTCACCGGTGACATTCGGGCATTCTCAATCATCATGAACAACGTCAACCAAGAGCTAGAGTTGATGAAAACAATGTTTAGATTCGCTTGCGAGGCGAATCAAATTGGTTTCATCGAATTTTTCATGGCGCGTCAGAGTGTTAGATGGATATTCCCCATGACTCCAGATTGGCCGGTCATCAAGACCATCTTAGATTACAGAGAGACTCAGAAGTCCTATGATTTCAAATACACTACCGACAGTATTTTCTCACAGATCATCAAATATGGTAACACTCACATAATCTCGAAACTCATGGAGAACCAAAAGCACATGGAGATTTTCAAACAATACCAATTATTGCCATCCGATATTAAAGCAATGGAAAAAAGTCAATTGTTTGATTTCATGATTGATCTCATTCAGATCTATCCAAATGATAAAATTAATCTTGAGAATGCAGTCAAAAGATCAAAAAAATATTTTACAAACACTAGCAGCAGTAATAATGATATTTTACCAACTAAAAAGCCAAGCAAGGCTTCAAAAAGAAAAATTAGATTTTCAAGATCTATTGATGATTAACCTGCGTATTGTTTAATAATAAATATTCCAACAACAATAATTACAATATTAATAAATATTAAACTCTAATTATATTTTTTATTTCATTTAAAATGCTTTTGATTTTTTTTTTAATCTTTGGAACACATAGTTTTTGCCGATGTGGTAATAATGACTATTTATGATAATATGATTTTTAATTTTTTGATTTTCAAATTTATTTAATTAATTTAATATAGATAAATATAAATATAGATAGATAATATATATAAAGATGAGTGAATCATTGTTTAATAATGCTGTTAGTTATTTAAATAGAACTAAAATACCTGGCTTAAAAGATGAACAACAATTATATTTCTATGGTCATTTCAAGCAGGCCACTCAAGGAAAATGTAATACTAAACAACCATCATTCTTTGATTTCGTTGGTAAAGCTAAATGGTTTGTAATAATAACATAGCTACAATTTAATTATATATTATTATTTTTATTAATTAAATTAATAAAATATATATATATATATATATATATATATAGGAGTAGTTGGTCAAACCTAGGTGATATGAGTAAAGAAGATGCAATGAATAATTATATTAAGAAATTAGATGAATTACAACCAAATTGGAGAGAATCTATAAATGATACAGCAACAACAACTACAGCTTCAACAACAACAACAACAACTAATACATCGAATACAACAAAGACAAAATCATCAGATCAATCATTAAGTGATGACGATGATGAAGAAGCTAACAAGAATGAAAGTTTATTTGAAAGCAGTGAGGATGAATCATCGAGTAAAAGAGGTGGAGCAATGGGTCCTATCATGAGTAGATTCAATATTGCATCGGAGGAAAACATGGTTTCAAAGACACATGAGTATGTGTATTGTTAATGATTTACTTGGTTATTAAAATATGTTTATTATCTATTTACTAATCATTCATTCATTCGCTTATCAATATTATTAGTAAAGAAGATATTGTATATTGGTCATCTTGTGATAATTTAAACAAGGTAGAGGAATTGTTGAAAGTGAGTAGTGGTAAATGTATAAACGATAGAGATTCAGAACAAAAGACAGCATTGATTTGGTGTTGTGATCGTGGAAATCTAGAGATTACAGAGTTATTATTGAGTGGCGAATATCATGTAGATATCGATTGTCAAGACGATCAGGGTATGACTGCACTTCATTATGCTGCAATGGGTGGATTCGACGATATCGTTGCACTGCTATTGAAACACCATGCATCGACAGACATCAAAGATAACAATCAAGAGACCGCTCAACAACTTGTAGATCCAATGGAACATCATCTAATTGATTTATTCAATAAATCAAAAATACAATAAGATACTAATTTATTAAAGTTTACTTATAATTATAATTAATGTTTTATTTAAATCAATAATTAATCATCTTCTAATAAATCGATATCATCTTCATCATCATTTGAATCATCGTTGATCAATGAATTCAAAAAGATATTGACATTTAACTTTGATATATCCATATTATCGATGTATCCATCATTATACTTTGTAATATAATAAAAGAATAATACAATAGTAAAGAATATATTCTGTAAACCCTATTATTATTATTTTTGTATTATTAATAATATAAATATTGTTATTATTAGTATGTATTGGTAGGTATCAGAGCATTATATTTATCTAATATTATACATACTGGTGAAATATCTATCAATTTGAATGATTCATATTGTGGAGTTAAAATATCAAGATGTAATGGTCTTTTGTATGTAATATTGATAATTGGTACATATTTGAATACTAAATAATATTTCGGCGGTGATTGTTAGTATTATGTTAACATAATGATAATATTATTAATAATAATTACCTTGCTTTGAATTATCGTCCTTTATATATTTAGAGGAGAATGGAAGATCTGGGATTGGTGCAGTTACATCTTTGTAGAGTTTCTCATCCATATAGGCCAAGAACAATGCGAATAGCAATTGTTCATCGGTTGGTTGTTGTAGGTCGTTTTGGTCGTTGGATTTGTTACCGAACGTGTGGAAGACGTATCCGTCTTTCGAGAGTTCTTTGATGCGCCGACAGATATGCTCGGATTCCTTCTTGTGGTGAACGTCGTTCAGTCGATCCAAATGATAGATCGTGTGTTTCAGTACGTTCTTCATGATGTCGAGTGTCGGTAGGTTGAGGAACGAGCATTTCGCCATGCCAAAGCCACGCTCGTCAACGAGCGACAGCAGCTTCTCGTCTTTGACAGCGAGATACGCTTCGGCCGGTGCTACCAGCGGCTTAATGATATTCTCTGTGAACCAACGTGAACATGCATTCGCTGCGCTTATCATGTTGTAGAGATGCTCTGCTTCGCACATGTTCTTCCACTGGAGGTATTTGCTTGCCACCATATCCTCGTAGGACACCTTCGTTGGTTCTATCACCTTTGAACGTTGAAGTACACGATAACTCTGTATTGGTGCTTCATAGCCATAGTGTTGTTGTGACAATGGTTCAATCTCAAATATTTCTATTATATCATGATTGTTAATAATCAACAAATCAATCATTACATATCTAAAATAAATAATATTACATACTCTTATCTTTATCATGATTCGACCTATCATTTTGATCAATTACTTCTTTATCGAATTGAGATGTTACAAATTCACTTAGAGATGTAAACAATCTACCTTGGAAATGATTTGATATCTCTTCACTAAAAACACACGTGATAAATCGTTATTAATAAACAATCATTTTAATGATTAATTGCTACTTTATACTTACTTCTCTCTTATTTCTATTGATTTTGGTGGTGTGTATCTTGTCGATCTGTAGGAGTATGGTGATGTAATTGGTGATTTTTGTTGTACTGATGATGTGGAAGAGGTTGGTGTTATTACGGTTGATTGTGTAGATGTTGTTTTATTTGATACCGGTGATATGTTTGATCCTGTTGTTGATGATGTTGTTGTTGTTGTTGATGATGATGATCCTGTTGTATTATTATTGGTTGTATTGCTACCAACAACTGATGATGTAGATGTCGATGAACTGCTATTGTTAGCTGGTTTATAAGGTGAAATTGAATCTAGTGTCATTCCATATCTAGCTTCTTGAATTAATGAATCTTTTCGGCTAGATGACGATGCAGTAGAAACAGGTGGACTGGATGGAAAGTTTGATGGCCACTGATAGAGTTGACGTTGTTCCTCACTCAATATCACCTCTGGAACCTGTTGAAAGTGTTGTGCCAACATCGCACTACCAAGACCAAGAGTAACAGATGATCCAATCAACAAACTATAAAACCAAACTATAGTTTCCGACGATTATATATAATGATTATTAAGTACTTAATAATTGATCATTTAAACTAAATTAAGCTAAACTAAACTAAACATACCAATTGGTAGTAGTATACTACCGGCTTCAAAAAGATAACAATATACACCGATCGATAGTACCATTAGGGAGAGTGCTTTCACCAGGTATTTCGTTGATTTTACATTTACATAGTGTGCTCTGAACTTCATGTAGGAATCGAATGTATTAAGTTCCCATGATCTCGAGACAAATGGAAATGATGGTGATTTTAAAATATTACTACTGTTATTGTCTTTTTGTAGTGGTGTACTTGATGATGATGATGATGATGATGGTGTTGATGAAATATTTGTATTTGTTGTTCGATGACTAATAACTCCGGTTGGAGTTATAACGGTTGAACTACTCGGTTTATTGATAGATGATTGATACATATATATATATTTACAAAAACAACAACAACATCAATCTGAAAAATAAAACTTTAACCAAATTTAAAACTATTTTTGGTTATGATCAACGAGTCTTTTACCCTCCTTTTTTGTAATTTTTTTTTCATTCAAAAAAATTACACACAAACAACACCATAATCAGAATTTAAATGATTAAAATAGTTTAACAATAATGTTTATATGTGTTAAAAGCTTTTAATCTGTGTGTTAAATCAAAAATGATCATTAGATGAGTCAGTGTAACATTGAATCAAATTTCAATCATAAAAATAATAAATAAAGATTAAGATATATAAAAAGATTTCTTAAAAAAAAAAGGTAGAATATTTGTATAGATGTATATGTATATAGTTAGTTAAGATATAGAAAATAAAATAATGTATTATTATAAATATTATGGTTGTTTTTATTATTATATTATTTAGAAATAGTATTAAATATGTTTTTATATTATTATTGCTATTGTTAACGTTGTCGTCGTTGTTGTTGTTTGTAAATATAAAAAGAGTTGAAGCTTTAACAACAACTTCAACTTCAAGTGTTTGTGTTAATCTGACCGATGAAGATGAATGTAAAGCCAATCCGGATTGTTTGTACGTTCCGGTGTTGTCATGTTGTTACGAGGATCGCTATTTCTGTATCAGTAGGAAGTCGTTGACTCCGTTTCCAAAATTGCCTGTGTTGACCGCCGATTTCTATCCGATCGACGATATCATCACAATCGACGACGAAGTCGATTCCAATATATTCAACACCGAGCAAACAGCCAATATCACTTCATTCACCACCGATTTCGATATAAGAAACGTCTTGCTTTTCGATGAAAACTCACCGAAACCTTTTTGTTTCCGACACAAAACAACCAAACAAGTCTACGAATTTCAAGCCACCATAGATTTACCAGATGACTATGAATCTTTTATAATAACAAATGGTAATTATAAATTAATTATTAATAATATTATTTATAAACAATTGACAATTTCTTCCTCTGAAAAAAAATAACAAAAAAACTAGATACATGTCAAACATTGCGATGTGAAGAGAAAGGAATGATGTGTGGAAATTCAGTTAATTATCTAAGCTGTGAATATTATAGTTTCTATTGTTGTAGTAGTTTTAATGAGTGTGTTGCACTGCCAGCACCCAATCACGATTCGGAAGCACCGTTCCAAGATCATGTCGCTCCGTGTCAGCTGCCCTGCGCGAAAGGTTTCACTTGTCGGCTCTTTGGGAACCAGCCAACTTGCTTCCCAACGACATGCGAATATCTGACGTGCGATAGCAGCAATGAATGTGTTCTACTCAAAGATATTGGTATTGCCGGATGCCAGCTGAAACCGGACTACTCCAACATCTTGGAGTCGTGCCGAGACGAGGAGTGTCCACCGAATTTCCACTGTGGCAAAGGCATGCTGACCGACTACGATTGCATTCCCAACAGCCGAGAGATGGTATTCGATCATGATTTGACCAAGCGATTCAACTGCTCGCTCTGTCCAACAGGCTTCATTTGCAATACATTCTCATGGGGAATCATTTGTACAGAGAATATCATTTACATCTCGAGTGTGGACACTTGTTTTGGAACGGCTTGTGCCGACGTTCAGTTTTGTAACACCACTACACATCGTTGTGAATTCCAGAGATGTAACGATGCGCTATGCGAGACCGGCAGCACCACCACCCAATTGAATTGTCTGCAGCGCGACGTCACCCAACCAAGAGTTTGCACCACCCTCAACTTTGCCACCTATTTCCAAGAGAAATGGGATAACTTTGACTACTCCCCTTTTTCCGAAGATTATTTTCAAGATAATGTAACATATACTGTTAATTAAACAAAAAGCTAATGTGTAAATATTCATATCAATCCTCATTGCATCATTGTTTTTGTTTTTGTTTTCTCCACTTTTAAAATTCTTTTATAAATATTAACTTTGTATCCATTGTATAGATATAAGTTTGGTTTGGTGACTCTGTGTTTCTAACGGTACGAACTAGCTGGCCGTTGAGAACGATGTGATTCTGTTCGAATGCAATGCGACCAGCAAACTCTGACGATAGCTCTAGCTCCGTGGATTCATTGGCTTTGTACAGCAGGTAGCCGAATAGATTGACTGTGCCATTTTGGTGGTCGATGATACCGGTGTAGAGCATGGTTGGAAGATCTTCGAATTTCAATGACCATCGCATGGTGTTTGCCAATACAGACATCTCGCTTTCCTCCGGCACCGCGATTCGGTTGGGCGGTGCATTCTCATTGTCCTTTGCGAATTTCGCAATGGCCAACTCCTCTATCTCCGCCGGTAGATTTCGACATTCCATCTTGGATTTTGTATAAACAAATTGTTTAATTGCATAGTTGTGTCTTGTCCAATAGTCATCATCATGACTTGATAGTGCTGGTTGTTGCTGTTGTTGTTGTTTTGATGTTTCTAAATAGGAGAGTGAGCTGTCCAACATAAGATAGATACAGTGGTAGTCGAGCTTGGTGTTGTCTTGCTGTGCTTCCTGGTGCATCATAGCCATCGCAGAAGCATAGTTGTTTACAATCATATCGCCAAGAGTTCGCATCTCTTGCCACAGACAGAGATATGGACATGCCTGGAACGAGAGAATCAATCGGAAGAACGAGCTATCTGGATCCAAACGGTTAGTTTCCACTCGATCGACAGTGTCCAACACCAACTGACGAACACGCTCTACAATTCTCGGATACTCCATCGCCAATGACAATCTTGTATTAATAAACTTCTCATTCAATTGATCGTTATCCTTTACATTGACATCCAACCAATTCATTGCCATTAACATCTCTGATTCATTTGGATTCTTTAAGAACAATAAAATTAATAACTTTTTTTTTTTTTTTTTTTCTTGATGAGTTTGCTTCACTTTTATGTAATTCTAATACATACATTTAATCTATCATTGTTTGGCATTCTATCATTATAGAATCTAGGTAAATTCCAAGTCATTAAGAATTTAGCAATATAATAGTGTAATTCATTTGTAAATTGTTGTTGATTGTTATTATGATCCAACGATAGAATAGTACTATGTATTTCATTCAGCTTGTTGGAATCTATTTGAATTTCAGAGGTTATTGAATTGCTATTGTGTATTTGACCACCATTATTAATATATTCAATTGATCTCTTTAACTCATTGATATCTAATGAAATACTATTGTGATTTATAGAGCTAAATGAATTGAATCTATTATTAAAACTAGTACTATTTTTTTGATAGTTGTTGAAAGCAATCAATGATGTTGTTGTTGTTGAGCAACTACTCTTCAACTTGCACCCATTATTACTTATATTAATATTGATGCATGTTGGTCGAGAAGATTTTTGTGATATAAATATTTGATCAAGTTTCTTATTGATAGTATTACTATTTTTGAAATAAAACTTTCTTAAATGATCATTTATAATATTAGATTCTAATATATATCGATATGACATTTTAAATAAATATAAAATTATAATAATTCTTTTTTAAAAAAAAAAACAAAAAAATAGATCACAGATGTGTTTAAATTACTATCTTTGTGTGAAGACAAAACTTGTTAAACCAAATTGAATTTAATTCAATTCAAGAAGATACAAGTTATTATTATTATTTTTGTAACTCTTGATAAAAAAAGAGCTAGATCATTTAGCAGGAGTTCAAACATACTAATTCTATTTGTATACTCACTAAACTTTATTAATAGCTTAGATTGGAGTGGATAATACAGACAGAAATATCAGATGTCAATTTACATCTATCATATCCAAGTTTGTAAAGTGTAGTAAAGATTATTAATGTTGCATAGAGGCGAAGCTAAAGTCATCATCGAAACACCTAACTCATAAATATGATCAATAAATAGATTTTATTTCATACTTATTATTTGTATATAACTCAACCAATTATTTCTACTTTGATTTTTAGAAACAAATTTGTTTTTCTAAAAATCAAAGCAGAAATAAATCATAAAAATACAAAGAAAGTATTGTTTTTAAAATTGAGATGCAGATCGATCGGAAATCAAAACCCAATCCATTGCAAAAAAAAAACAAATAAAAAAAAATTAATAAAAAAATGTAAAATTTCAAACAGACGAGATTGGTATTGTGGGTATAGAAATAGAAATTAATCTCTTCACAACAAACACACACTCAACTCACTGTTTATTTATTCAAAACAAATAATAATCAACACCACCAACACAACACACTCAACTAGTTGCTATAGTATATTTAATATTAAACACACCACACACCACACACAAATACACAAAGAGATTATCATATCATAACTTCACATATATATATATATATATATATGTATATGTATTATTATATAAACAAATCAAAACAATAACATCAACTTTACTTTTTATACTTTATAAAGTTGTGTGTTGTGGTAGCAAGCAGTGAGTGTTCATTCAATTCAATTCAGCTGAATAATTCAATAGTGATCCATACATAGTAGGTAGAATGCGTTCTAGATAATTTTTTTGTCAAATTAGAATAATTATATAAAAAATATTAAAAGAAAAATAAAGTTTTGTGTTGTTGTTATTGGCGCCACATTATTTGTTGTGTAGCTATTGTTATATTAATTCGAACAACCAATCATTTTTAATTAATCAAACATAAAGCTTGATGATCATCATCTTCATCATCTTCATCATCTTGATTGAAATTATATATATAGTATATCCTTTTTGATTGCTTGTCTCGCTTTTCATGAATCAAAGAGAACTGAATTACACTATCACTTTATCAAATACTTTTAATTTAGGTGTGCTTTGGCAGGTGGTTATTAATTAATGTATTAATATTGTATTATTATAGTTAGTTCATCACATACACACTCACACACAATCACTTCTTCACTCTATTGCAAAAACAATCAGAGTTCAAAAATCCAAATCAACTTATTGTTAATATATATATTTATATATTATTTTGTCTTTATATTTAGTTTTGTAATTTTACCGCGCCTAACATAACCAATAACACACCTAACATCCAATCCAATAAAGCAATTAAAAAAATAAAATAAAAAATAAAAATTTAACAGATAAATTAATAATTTATAATCAATTCCATATGATTAAACAAAGGAAAATAATATTTATAATCTATAAAAAAGGAAATAACTAAATCAATCCAAAAACCAAACTAAACTAACCATAAAAACATATATATATTTAGGTTGGAAAATAATATATTTACCAAAATTATATACACAATTATAGTAATCATAACTAAACTTTAGTTTATTTATTTATTTATTTATTTATTTATTTAATATTTATAATAAATATCAACCGATTTACTTTCAAGTTTACAGATATCTGGTTCTTTTTTAAAAAGGTTTGTATCAATATCAATACTATAATATCATTATACAATCAATAAATAAATCAATTTCATTAGTTTGGAAGTTATATTTATAGATAAATGAGATATGGAGTTAAAATAAACATCGATAACTTTTTTTAAATATATATGGTTTGATTAATACTATTAATAATGATGTTTGTTATGTTATTGAAATATATTTTATCGTCAGTTGTTGTATTATATTTTTTATCATCCCATGGGATGACATATTGACTTAAATAAAGTGGTATTTGTTAAAATAAATTATAATTATTTTATTTTAAACTTTGGAAATTCCAACACAACAATAAGCAAGCAATCAATCAAACAATCATAAATAAGATAAAATAAGACCAGTCGGTTGTTTTTTTTTATTTAATTTTCAATCAGAAATCATAATAATTCAATAACTATAGCATATAGTATTATAATAGTATACTTTAGTTATAAAATAAGAGTCATATTTTAAAAATACAATAACAATCCAATTAAAATTCAATAAAAAATAGATAGCTAATCAACTGTCAGTATAGTTTAAGTTTATAACCTTGATGGTTATTACCCATTCATATACTATTCGACACTAATACCACCACCACATTTTCTTCCGCACCATTCTATTTACTTTCTTTCAAACACACCATATATCTCATTTATTTTGTTAAATCTTAATTTCTTATTCAACATACTCATGGTGTTGAGTGTGAATCATGAATGAGTAATTCAATTCAATTCAATTCCAGAATAAACAGAATAAAAATAAAATAATAGTTGAATTTAATTTATTATTATTTTTTTTTTGAACGTTAAACAAGAGTTGTATACCTTATAAAAGGTACAATAACAATATCATACACAGATTCTATTTTTTTCTCTTTTCTTTTAGTGAATTAAGTAATTTTTTTTTGTTGTTTTTTGAAGGTGGTGGGGTGTTTGAAGGGTAGTGTTTAGGGAGTTTTGCAAATACCACGATGGTGGTACCCCAAAATCATATATTGATTGTTTAATTTAGTGGGGAGATTTAGGTAGTTTTTTTTTTTCAAATTCTCACATTGTTTTGACAAAACCCACCAAAGATCACCCATTTTTTATATTAAAAACGTGATTAGCATAAAAACAAACACAATTCACAACAATCATAAATTAATTTAGCATCCAATCAAATAATAATAAATAAATAAATTAGTAACATAATAATAAATTACAATCAAAAAACAAATAATTAATTGAAATAATAAAAATAAAATAAAATAATAAAAATAACAAATATTATTATTACATTTTATTGTTTTGTTAGTTACATCGAATAACCAACACCAACCCTCCTCGCCCTTTCCTTTTCATATATATAAATAACACACACAGTTATATAACGTAGAAATAATAATAATAATAATAATTTGTATACATATATGTCTTGATAGGTTATATTAGAATTATAAAAAAAAAAAAAAAAACAAAACAAAACACGATCTGTTAAGAAAATATACAGTTCCAACAATAATAACAAATTCTAATTCAATAAACCAATTATATGTCATATGGAATTAGATTGTTTTTATTTGTGTAGTAAGTTTAAGTGTAAAATTAACAGCAGCAGTTCTTTTACTGATCAGTCAATAGTGAACTATAATTAATATTATCATCATCATCATCATAATCATTTATTGTTATTATCATCATCATAATATACATTCATCTTTTGGACGGTCACAAACACACTCATCAAACAACCAAACCAAACCAAACCTAACAATATATATAATATAAAATGATTGAATGCTGATTGTTGATTGGTAGATATACAGACATAAAGATAATAGATAGATAGATAAATAGTTAGTTAGTTAGTTAGTCAGTTCGTTTGTTTTGTTTTTAGGTTCATTAAACTATAAGCTACTAGCTTCCTTGGAGACAAATGGGAATTGACAATTTACTTCAAACAAGTTGTATATCTTATATATTTAATTTGTTTCATCATTTGTTATAGCCTCGTTCAACAATTGTGTGCTGATCAATTTATTTATTCTATTCTACTTTTGTGTCCATTCCTTTGGCATTACAACAAATATTTTAATCAAACACAAACAAACAAAAATAAATTCTATCTATTTGTTGCTACTATTTTTAACCTAATAATTAAAATAACAATCAATCAATCAAAATCAAATTCCAATCATTATATTCTCCAATCAAAAAAATAAAATAAAAAACCAAAAAAAAAAAAAAAAGAAAGAAAAACCTAAAATTACCTTATTTATTTAAATACATACATCATATGATTTTCACTTTTATCGTTCAAATAACAATAAACTAAACTTCCATCGTTAAAATTAAAATTAAAAAAAAAAAAAATTGTTTATTTATTTATTCTAACTTTTTATTAATTGAAAAATGACACTTATAATAGTTCAACAAAATACTTGTACTTCTTTTCAGCCGAGTAGGTGGAATCCAATCAAATGTTCCTGTTGTCTGCAGTTCCATCAGTACCATAAAAATAAAAATCAAAATCAAGAACAATCCAACAACAACAACAACATTATTATAAAAAAAGTGGAGGATTTGCCAACAGTAGTAGACGCAGCACAATTAGAATCACTGACAGCAGCAACAACAGCAACATCAATTACAATCGATCAACAACAAGTGGAAATTGCTCTGGACTCAAAGTCTTATGGATTTGAAGATCTTCAACACCAACACCAACAACAATCTTTAAATTCCAAATTAAAAATATCAACTGCGCAACTTGATTTAAATCATCAAGAATTCAACTCCATTGGCAACAAGTCGTCGGAAAGAGCAACTACCATCAAACCCAAACTCATTGAAAAATCAACCATTGTTAAATACTACGAGAACAACAACTACAACAATATGAACAATTCCAGAATTCTAAAATCACCACAATCACCGCAATCACCACAAACTCCACAGACTCTATTATCACCACAAAATGCCTCACCAAAGTCACCGCAATCTCCGTATCAACCTACACAAGCAACAACCAATCCACAACAATGTAAAGGATTCGAACAGAATCCATGGAGACCTCTGATGTGTAGATTCTGTTTTTCACCAAAGGATCAACATCTGCCAGCTACCACCACCACCGGCCAACCACCAATTCAACCTCAAACACAAACGCAAACAACAATCACCAAAACAACAACAACCATTAATAAATCACCAATAAAATTGGTTGCCCAGGTTGCCGATATATTGCCAACAGTCAAACCAACAGAACAACAAGCTGTCATAGCATGTACAACAACTACCACCACCACTACTACCACTACCACTACTGGTGGCGGCAAGTCGTCTACACTTCTCTCGTCCACCACAACATCGTCATCGTCATCTTCACAAACAGTTGAAAAATCACCTGTCAATTCACCAAGAATAAAGTCAACTCCAGTTGCTTCACCTTCACCACCCACTCTCAAAAGACAACCATCCACAGCTTCTTTGGTTGGAGTGGAATTGCCAACATCCGATTCAGTTGAATCGTCAACCTCCAAAATTGTAAATCACAACAACACCACCACCACTTCAAAACCAATACCAATTGTTTTATCACCATCCAGATATCAATTGATTCCAAATCCCGTACAATCATCACCTGTCAAATATGTAGAAACTGCAACAACCTCTTCACCTTCAACTCAGTTACCAACCATTGTAATTCCACCCCAACAACAACAACAACAACAACAATCCACTCCACAAAATAATCAACAGCCAAATTCACCTCGATATTCAACTTCATCGTCTTTATCAGCGGCTACTACAACCACAACCAAATCCAAACGTTCATCCGTATCGATTACTATTTCAACATCAACTTCATCGTCGCAACTGACTGCAACCGATGATATTCCTGTTGGAATAGTAACTTCATCGTCATCGACCTCCACCTCTATCCTAGCCAAACAGACATCCACAGACTCTTTACTCTCAACGACCACCATGACAACTACAACTTCTGCCACGCTGCCAGTTAGTGAAGTTCCACTTGCAGCCGTTACAACACCCGAACAACAACAACCATCCTCCACCAACACTACAAGCGTAACACAACCAAATCCAACCATTGTCAAGCTGACGTTGAGTAACAAGACAACAGAGATCTACGATGACGACGATCCATTCAAAGATTTCGATGACCTCATTGACATTCCAAAAACAATAACGACCACCACAACCATCTCCACCACCAAAGAAGAGGGTAAGACGGAAACCTCAACTTCTTCCACCACCACAACCATCCTCTGTAGTCCACGAAATGTAATTAAATCCAACAGCTCACCGATTCCCTCCAGCTCTTCACCCAATGCCTCCAGTAAATTAGGAATACCCTCGTCTGCAACCTCTTCTGTATCGCCACGCCAAATGAAGCGTTCGCCACTCGGACCAAAGCGATCGCTGGTGCGCGGTATGGATCAATTCAAAGAGTCGGACGACGACTGGGATCAAGGAATGGATCTATCTTCGTTCCTCAAGCAAAAGAACAAAATCAAAGATTTCAGTTATTGTTCCAACAAGATCATGGAGATCACCGGTGTCAAAGAGGAAGCACAACGCCAGTCCGTAGACTTTGGTGGCGGTATCCATCCAAGTGCATTCGAGGCATTCAAAGACATTCTTCGGGCAAAAGAAACTCAAATCCAGAAAGCAATGAAACTAAACAAAATCGACGAGAACGACTGTGAAATGTTAACTGTCCATCTCAACTCTGTCAAAGAGTTACTCGATAAACTACTACTCGTAAACTCTGAAAACAGCAATATAAATGACACCAGTAGTAGTAGTAGTAGCAGTAATTCTAACTCTATTAAAGTTCCAACAACAGCATAGACATAGATAGACATAGACATAGTATAGACAAACTCAATATATATATGTTGTAAATATAAAAATAATAAAATTTTGTCTCCACATGTTAAATCTAATCATAACTTTATATTTAAATTATTCGAATTTAATAACAAATTTTTATTATCAATAACAACAAACCGTCTTTCCTGGTAATCTTCGATTACTTTGCTTCATTTTATTACATCAGCTTTTTTTGTTTTTTTTTTGTTGTACAAAGTTTTCACGACCTTTAGAAAAAAAAAATCTTGATATTTCGTGGTAACCAGCAAACATACTAACTTCACATTTTACATGTGATCATATAGATCAGTTAAATTGAAAAATTAATGTTGTGAAACCATTTCAATTAAAAATAATCAACTTTTTTATTATTTAAAAGAGATAAAAGATAATGAATAAAGTTATAATCTTAGTTGTTTTAGTTGCAGTGTTCTCTACATTTGTCGATGCTACATCTGATTGTTGTATTGGATTCGTAGGATTTGATGGAATTCCATTTTGTTCCTATGAACACTATAACTCTGCAATGTATACTTGGCACTGTTCAGGCCTTCTCGGCTATACCAATGGTGAAACAGTTTGTACTTCATGCTACAGTCGTCCAGGGCCAGGTTTGATTGCTATTATCATTGTCGGCTGTATGTTGGTGCTTATCGGTTTTATTGTAGCATGGTTCAGATACAGAAGACGTCAGCAACTGGTGAACAACTACCTTGTCAGTGCTACCAAGCATCATGATCACTGTGTAGCCACACAACCACCAGCACAATACTACGGATATCAACTAGTGCCACAATACCATCAACAAGGAAACGGAGCAGTACTCTACAGTGGTGCACCATATCCAAATCAATATCCAACACCTTATCCAACTTCAAGTGTCTCTGTAACTGCCAATCATCAATAAAATATATTCTTAAGAATAATAAAAATAACATGTATTTAAAACATTATTAAATTAATTAAATTTTAATAATCAAATATTTATATTGATTTTTAGGTCAGTTTATTAATTAATGTGGTAATCATTTTTTTTTATTTCATTTTTGGTAGTATGTGTGGTTTTTATATTGTTATGATCAACCAAACCAACCATGTGTAATATATTTTTATTTTATTTTATTTTTTCAAAATTTATTTGTACATATATATATTAGTTTATTTTTACAAAATCAATTATTATTAAAAATGGGATATTAGAGTAATAAAAATTTATATTTATTAATAATTAGTTTAGATAAATAGAAATAATATTCTATAGTTAAACAAATAACAATTAATAATTTTGTTTTTTTTTAAAAAATGAATAGTGTCAAAGATCTTTCTTTGATGACTTCTTTTATCATCGATGGTTGTATGTATGAGACGGTAATGACAGCTTTACACTATTCAGCCGATTACGTACAATTTATATTTCCATTTGAATCACCTATATCTATGAAGTTCGAAATTATTGGAAAAGGTAAATATTTTGAAAAAATAGTAAAAAAATTAATATTAAATAAAAATAATAAAAATAAATTATAAAAATTTGTAAAATAATAATATATATATAACTAGTAATTAAATTAATATTAATAACAATATTTAGATAATACTTTATTACAAAGTGTTAATACAGGTGCAATGTCAAGTATGCCAATTGGGCAATCGAAAATGTTTAATAAAAATGAATTTGGCTCATATATTACAATTCGAGTATATAAGGTATTGCCAACACAGAACCAGCCAAATGTTTTACTTGATAATCTTATAATAAAGACTAGTCGTGCAACAGGCCACCGAATTGTATTCTATATAGTAACCAATATATATCCTCAATCAATTGGATATACCCATTAGAATATAAATATATTATTTTAATTTATCGATGTCAATTGACATCATTCCCAATTGAATTTCAATAAATATAATAATATAAATGGATAAAATTTACAATTTTTTTTGCAATTACATTTTTTTTTTTTTTTGGAATACAACAAATAGAAGTAACATTCTATTCTATTTCATTAAAGAGGTGTCAACTTGCCAAAATTTATTCAAATGGAATATATTTTTTCGAAATGTGTTGTTTCATGTTTTTGACACACAAAACAAACTGTCAAAAAGTTTTATTTTTTTTGTTTGTTTTTTATTTCAAAAAATTTTTCTGACAGTTTATTTTTTGAACATGCTTTAAAAAATTTTTATTTTTTTAAACTTATATATAAGTTCATTTTGAAAGAATGATTTATCATAAAAAGAAATATATTCTATTTATATATATTTATTATATTCTATATTGTTATAATACTAGAGATAATAAATAAATTTATTACAATTAAATAATTTTCAAAATAATGACAAATTTTAGACAACTTTTAGATGCTGATAGTCTGAGTGATGTTCAGAAGCGAATACTTGGGAATATAGAGCGTAGTCCTAATTGTATTATTTGTTTAGAGGAGGTGCATCCTTTGATGTTATTTTTTCACTATGAGAAATGTAGTGTTGCATTTAGAGATTGTTTAACTACCATATCTAAAATGTTCATTCCACATCGTGATATTAATAATAATAATAACAATAACAATAATAACAATAATAATCATTCTTCACCTTCATCATCTTCAGGACATTCGCCATCACCTGCACAATCACCATATACCGGTGGTAATGGCGGTAATGGTGGTAACAATAATCACACATCATACCAACCGTTATATCTACAACAACAACAACAACAACAATCACAAACTCTGTCGTTACTTGAGAGATCATCGAATACCACCCTCACACACATTCAATCACAACAACCAACTCAAAAAACATTGCTATCATCGTCATCTTCATTGGAACATCCAGCCAAGCCGACACCACCACAACCACAACCACCACAACCACCACCACCACCACCACCACCACATGGTTTCACAACTACAACCACTACAACTACAACTAATACTGAGAAATCATCATCATCACCACCAGACAATCAAATGAAAGAAACTTTTTCGAAAATAGAACTAACTTTTAATGAAGATAAAAGGACGAAATGTTATTGTATGGCGGATCTTGTTGATCCAGTAACCAAGAAAATCATTGAGGACAGCAGCGAGTGCAAGGGAAACACCACCGATCTGAAGAAAAGAATCTACTTGCACTATGGCAAGCATATTTTTAAACTGTGTAGTACTGCACATCTTTATAAATTATACCGATATTTCAATCTATCTAACAGCGATATATTTCCATCGGATTTCCCGTTTACACAGTATCCAACGCATGAGTGTGAGAACTGCTCTGTTGGCTGTAACGATCACATCCAGGTGAGATCAGAGATCTCCAGAGCCAATAGTTTTATTCATTTTTGTACATGGGATTGTATGTCAAACTATTTCAAAATGAAACTTAATGATTGGACTGCATGGAAAGACGACAACAAAAAAGAGGTCGACTCTGACCATGATAATGGTCGTTCGCAGTCATCCACTTCCAAAGATCATAAAAGAAAGTCCACTTCATCCAATTCTGAAATTCCTGTATCATCATCCTCCTCCCGAAGACAAAAGGTCGCAGGTAGCGATTCTAAAAATAAAATAAAATAATATTATCTAAATGAATTCAGATAACAAATTTGTAAATATAATTATAAATTCTTTTTCTTTGTTTGTTAATTTATTAGACTAATTTTGATTGATTTAGAAGAATGAACTATCTTGTTCATTAATACCATTCCAATAATTGATCCAAAGATTCTGGATAGTATTTTGTGATTTCTTTTCGATCGAATTTGAATGATCCATTTAAAAGATGATTATCAACAGTCCAAATGGTATTATCCAATTTTATTGCTTTGGAATTTCCCAAAATATAATCTATTAAATATAAAATTAGAAAAAGAGTTAAATCCAAATTTTATTAATTTTACTTACATTCTTTTGTTTTGATATGATATCTATTTCATTGATGATAGATTCTCTCAAATATTGATGTTGATCAATATTTGATTGATCATAAGTTAGATTGAATCTCTCCAAAGCCAATTGAGAAGGTACAACTATTCCAACCAAAAATGGATGTAATGATGTTCCATAAATGAATATATTTCGAATCAAAGATGAAGAAGAATAATAAGCTTCAATTATTTCTGGTCTATATAGTTGAATTAATAATAAAAACTCAGTTTCATTTAAAATAATTTTTTAAAAAGAAAACTTACGAAATATATCTTCCAAATGATGATTTGAAAGAGTAACTAACTCTCTCAAGTATTCTAATGATTCCTGGTTCATATTCTTCAACGATATCACCAGTGACATACCATCCATTTCTGAAATTCTTTTCATTTGAACCATCTTTGTTGATATAACCTTCAATTGTTCTTGGTGATTTGACAATTAATTCACCAACTGGAAATGGACTATCATCTCTGAAACCAGGTATTGCTTCGATTTTATATTCAACATCACTTTTAATTCTACCATTATATGCAATAGCATATGATTCTGTACAACCATAGTGGATATAAAAACGATTTCCCCAACATTTCTTCAAAAATATTTCAATATGTGGAGCTGTTTTAGCACCTCCTGTTGTTATATTTTGAATTCTATCACCAAAAAGATTTTTTGTTTCTCTAATGGCTATTGAATCAACTTCGTCATTTGAAAGATTTGGTTGTTCTTTCTTTAAAATTTCTAATCTTCTTTGATACATTGAATAAATTTGATTAAAAAATCTAATTTTAAATAGAAGTTAATAAATTTTAATTTTAATTTTAAATATTTTAATTACGTTGAGAAATTCCAGAAATATGTTGGTCTAACCATTGAACACTCTTTAATAAATGGTTCTATCTCTGTAGCAAAAGAGTAAATTATGAATCTACCTCCAAGGAAAATAGAAGTTAAATCAATAACCCTTTGGGTGTGAGCTATTTTAAATTATTAGTTAAATTTCTCTATTAATCATGAAATAAAACAGATGTTAACTTACAAAGAGAAAGATAACTGATAGAAATAGGGCATTTTTTATTTGAAGCCAAAGTTTTTAACCAATTGGTAGTATCTCTATCTTTGCATATCTCTCCTTTTGGAACACCAGTACTACCAGTTGAAAATACTTTTATATTAAAAGATAATATATTTTTTTTAAATTAATAGTTATTTAATAATAAAATATTGAAAAAGATTTATACTTACCAACTGATAATATACCATTGATTAATGGTGAATGTGGAGCAATTACAGAAACAGTAGATAAGAATTCAGAATATAATTTGAATTTGATTTGTTGTGGAAGTTGATTTTTCAAATTTTGATCATAATCATCACCAACATGTATGATCAATGTTAAGTTTGAATAGTTGTTTATCACATTTAGTAATTTTGGAAATGTTATCTTTGAAACCACAAGAACTGATGGTTCTCCAATCTTAAGGATATTCAATAATTGATCATTATCTGTAATTTTATTAATAATTAGTAATCAAATTAAATAAAACTATATTTTTTATTGAACATACTGATATAATGATTGATAGGAATAAGAGTGTATCCATAAAATAGACATCCAAATTCTACAAAATACCATTCTGGAACATTATTGAGCATTATTCCAACTCTCGATTCATACTGTAATAAATTAAAATAAAATGTTAATAATTAAAAATAAAGACATAAGATATTTTTAATAATTTACTTTAACATTTAGTTTTAAAGCAGATCCAAACTTTTCAGAATTTTGATAAACATCTTTAAATGTCAACCAATTTACAGTTGGCTCATTTGCAACAGGTCTTACACCAATACAGTTCCTGTGAGAAAAACTATTGAATGCATTCACAAAACATTGATAAAATTTATATGATTCATTGGATTCTAAATATTCACTTTCAGTTTCTATTTTCAAATTAAAAAATGTTAGAGTTATTATCTAAGAAAAGAGATATTATCATCACTTGAAAAGGATAGATAAATACTTGTCTCAATTGTACATTGATGAGGTAAGATAGCTTTATCAGTATGACATTCATTTGATTTTGGAGAGTGAAAACATTCCTTACAAAAATTAAGATAGTAGCATTCTGAACACCTATATCTTTTTTCTCCACATCCCAATGCTTTAAAACATAATGAACAAATATTGGAATCTGGCAAATCAATTTAATAAAAAAAAAGAATTAATTAAGAGGTTTGAACGAATAGTAATTTTACTTACCTGATTCTGATGATATCATTTTTAAAAACTACAAGTCTTTATTTATTCAATTTTAAAAATATATTATAAATATTTAGAAATAGAGCTTAAATGAATTTTAAATTTAAAAAAATAAAAGTAAATGAATGTAAAAATTGTAGTTTGATTTCACACAAAAAAACAAACATCTAATCCTAAAAAGTTAGCAACTTTAAAAAATTGAAATAACACCAATATAACCCACAAATCACTTTTGGAATAAATTTTCATTAAAAATAAACTATTTAAATGGTTTTTAATAAGATTTACAATTATTTGAAGATAATCTCTTACTCTTGTCAAATTTTATTAATATTATATCTTAATTTTATTAATATATTCTTTAATAGATTAATAAACTTTTTAAATTTTTTGTTTTGTAAGTACAACTTAAATCTAAAATCTTTTACCTGTGTTGTACTTATTTAAATCGTGTGTACACTTTTTTAAATCACAAAAATGGAATCTTAATTTTTATTATTATTTTATTTTGTATCTCTATCTAATTATTTAAATATTTTTACATATTCAAATTTAAAATTTATTAATAATCATTTAAAGAAAATAATGCTTGATTTAATAATTCTTTGATAGATTTATTATTAAAAAAATGAACTACCTTGTTGATTGATGCCATCCAATAATTGATCCAAAGATTCTTGATAGTATTTTGTGATTTCTTTTCGATCGAATTTGAATGATCCATTTAAAAGATGATTATCAACAGTCCAAATGGTATTATCCAATTTTATTGCCTTTGGAATTTCCCAAAATATAATCTATTAAATATAAAATTAGAAAAAACAGTTAAATCCAAATTTTATTAATTTTACTTACATTCTTTTGTTTTGATATGATATCTATTTCGTTGATGATAGATTCTCTCAAATATTGATGTTGATCAATATTTGATTGATCATAAGTTAGATTGAATCTCTCCAAAGCCAATTGAGAAGGTACAACTATTCCAACCAAAAATGGATGTAATGATGTTCCATAAATGAATATATTTCTAATCAAAGATGAAGAAGAATAATAAGCTTCAATTAATTCTGGTCTGTAAATTAATTTATCAAAATTAAATTAATATAAATATAATTTATATTCTTAAATTGTCATTAATAAAAAAATCAGAAAAAGAAAACCTACGAAATATATCTACCCATTGACGATTTGAAAGAGTAACTAACTCTCTCAAGTATTCTAATGATTCCTGGTTCATATTCTTCAACGATATCACCAGTGACATACCATCCATTTCTGAAATTCTTTTCATTTGAACCATCTTTGTTGATATAACCTTCAATTGTTCTTGGTGATTTGACAATTAATTCACCAACTGGAAATGGACTATCATCTCTGAAACCAGGTATTGCTTCGATTTTATATTCAACATCACTTTTAATTCTACCATTTGTTGCAATTGAATAGGATTCTGTACTTCCGTATTTTATATAAAAACGATTTCCCCAACATTTCTTCATGAATGTTTCTATATGTGGAGCGGTTTTAGCACCTCCTGTAGTTACAAGATGAATTCTATCTCCAAAAATGTTAGTTGTTTCTCTAATGGCTATTGAATCAACTTCGTCATTTGAAAGATTTGGTTGTTCTTTCTTTATTATTTCTGATTTTCTTTGATACATTGAATATAATTGATTTAAAAATCTATTAAGAAAATAATGTAAAATAAATAATAATTCTCTATAATAATACAATATATTTTAATTACGTTGGAAGATTCCAGAAATATGTTGGTCTAACCATTGAACACTCTTTGATATATGATTCAATGTCTGTACCCAAAGAATAAATTACAAATCTACCTCCAAGGAAAATACAGACTAAATCTTTAATCCTCTGAATATGTGCTATTTTTAAATGGTTATTTTTGAATGGTTAGTTTTATTTATAATTTTAATAAAGAAAAGAAACTAACTTACAAAGAGAAAGATAACTTATTGTAATAGGACAATGTCCCCAAAATGTAGCAAAATCCTTTAACCAATTGGTAGTATCTCTATCTTTGCATATCTCTCCTTTTGGAACACCAGTACTACCAGTTGAAAATACTGTTATTATTAATAAATGATTAGTTATTTAAAAATAAAATATTTAAAAGAATTTATACTTACCCAATGATAAAATACCATTGATCAATGGTGAATGTGGAGCAATTACAGAAACAGTAGATAAGAATTCAGAATATAATTTGAATTTGATTTGTTGTGGAAGTTGATTTTTCAAATTTTGATCATAATCATCACCAACATGTATGATCAATGTTAAGTTTGAATAGTTGTTTATCACATTTAGTAATTTTGGAAATGTTATCTTTGAAACCACAAGAACTGTTGGTTCTCCAATCTTAAGGATATTCAATAATTGATCATTATCTGTAATTTTATTAATAATTGGTAATCTATTAAATAAAATATTATAAATAATGATTGAACATACTAACAAAATGATTGATGGGAATAAGAGTGTATCCATAAAATAGACATCCAAATTCTACAAAATACCATTCTGGAACATTATTGAGCATTATTCCAACTCTTGATTCATACTGTAATAATTAAAATAAAATTTTAATAAATAATTAAAAGAAATATATTTTTAATAATTTACTTTAACATTTAGTTTTAAAGCAGATCCAAACTTTTCAGAATTTTGATAAACATCTTTAAATGTCAACCAATTTACAGTTGGCTCATTTGCAACAGGTCTTACACCAATACAATTCCTGTGAGAAAAACTATTGAATGCATTCACAAAGCTTTGATAAAATCTGTCAGATTCATTGGATTCTAAATATTCACTTTCAGTTTCTATGTTCAAATTAAAAAATGTTAGAGTTATTATCTAAGAAAAGAGATATTATCATCCCTATAGATAAATACTTGTCTCAATTGTACATTGATGAGGTAAGATAGCTTTATCAGTATGACATTCATTTGATTTTGGAGAGTGATAACATTCCTCACAAAACTTTATATCACTACATTCTGAACACCTGTACCTTTTTTCTCCACATTCCAAAGCTTTAGAGCATAATGAACAAATATTGGAATCTGTCAAATCAATTTAATATAATGTTTTAGAGATGAGATACTTTATTTAAAGCAATCCATACCTAATTCAAAAGATGACATTTTTATCAAAGGCTTGTTGTTCTTTATCTAACCAAGTTACTCTAACTTTAACAAATAACTATTTCATCTAGTTCAACTATTTCAATTGTTTAACAAAATAAACTAATATTGATAATAAAAACAATAACTTGCCCATTTAATGTTGCAAAAATATATGTAAATGTATGTGTGTTAAAATCAAGTACACCACACACAAAGAATGATTTGAAGAGAAATTTTTTAAAAATGAAGCACAAAATTTTTTTTCATTAAATAATTTATAAGGTTATAAATTGTTTGTCGATAATACATGTAGTTATTAAAGATAAATATTATTTTATATTTAAATTTATTTATTTTTAATTATTTATTAGATATTTTATGTAGTAACATTGTATAATTTGTTCAGCTACAAAGAGCACATATCATATATAAATAAAAAGAATGGGTCTCGGTAAAGAAGTGATCATTGTAGATAATAGTGTTGTAGAGTGTTGCATATGTTATCATAGTAACTTTAGTAAATCGTTTTGTTGTGATTCTTGCGATTTTTGGACTTGTGAATCTTGTTTGTCAACACTGAAGACCTGTCCTAAATGTAAGTATTTATAAATCATTATGAACTAACTAGATTCAACATTAACTTTTCTTTTCATTTTGTTGTATGTATTTATATTTATAGGCAAAAAACAATGGCCAAAGAATCCAAGAAGAAACTATACGGTTGAGAAACTGATTGAAGATGCACAGCAGTTGTGTTGTCACTATAGCGATGGTTGCAATGAGATCTTCTCCATTAGAGAGACCACCAAGAAGAAGGAACACGAGGAGAAGTGTCAGCATCGAAAGGCACCTTGCCCGCTGAGTAAGATTCTCGGTTGTCACACCGAGGTTTCTATGTTGCCGGTGGAGATTGAAAAGCATTTTGTTGATCACCACCGACTCGACTCGGTCTATCTACACGACCAGGAGCGTGAAACAGAGTTCTTCCGTATGACAATGATACCGCCACTCCCAAAGGGCACAGAGACGAGTTGCCTGCTGCTGAAGCAGGAAGAACACACCATTGTATTTGTATCGACGGGCGAGGGTGTCTACCGAAGTTTCTTGTTTCTCTTTGTGACGCCACCGCCCAAGAAGTATCAGATCCGAGTGTACGGCACCAGCAGCGCCATGATAAAGATAAACGATCGTCCACAGATTTGGGCGGACGTCTGCGATTCGCTGCCACTGGTTAGCTTCACAATCTCACAGCAACAGTACCTCAAGTGGAGTCACGCATCGTCCACCAAATCATTTTGTATACATCTCAAGGTGGTCGATCAAGACGAGGAAGACGAAGACGACGAAGACGACGAAGAAGACGACGAAGAAGAAGATGAAGAAGAAGAAAGTTCCGACGAAGAGAAATCGAATTCCTCCTCCGAGGAAAACAACACAACCAATCCACTTAAAGGTAGCGGTGGTGTAATACTCTCAAAAGATAGCGATGACAAGCAAAGATATTTAAAGAAATTAAAAGTTAAATAATAATAATAATAATAATAATAATAATAACTTAACTTTTCAGTACTGTTTCCATCAAAAATATTTTGTGCAAAATAAAAAAAAAAAGAAAATAGAAAATATCAAAACAAGATATGTTTTGATATTTGATAATCACATCTAGATGATGATGATGATGATGATAAGATATCTATTTATTTGTTTATTTTGTTTTATTTATAAGTTGGAGGTAGTGTACATTTCTTTTTATCCATTGAAAATGAGGTGCTCTCTGTCATTCCACGACCACTTCCCACGACACCAACCTTTCCATTGAGGTTGTCTGGTGTTGAAAACATACTGCCTTTCTTCTTGTCTGTAAATGTTCCGGGTATCGAACGTTTCGGTCCCGATTGAAAATCTTGCCACGCTTGTTTCTTCTTTCGATTCTCTTCGTCGGCTTTGAACAGTCGGTTCTGTGCCTTGACCGATCTTATTTTCTTTTGCTTCTGTTTTTTCACTTCCTCCGAGTCTTCAGGCAGAATCTTGAGGTACTTTGGTATCGACTGTATCGAATCGGATGCAGTGGTGTACCGTGACGATTGATCCTGTATCGATTGCACCAGTTTCTGTCGGGTCGGCGGTCTGATACTCTCGACCGACAGTGACTCTGTGTTGCCATATTCCGTATAGGTAACTGTGTATGTTCCATCTTTGTTGATGGCATCGATCACCGCTGCATACCAGATGCCATCGACTGTATATTTTCCTTCACACTGTGTTCCAACAGATAACACCATACTGCTGCTGCTGCTGCTGTTGTTGTTAGCTGTATTGTTACCAACATTGTTGTTGTTGTTATTGTTGCTATTATTTACAATAGTTGTTGAATCATTAGTTATCTTATGAGGTTGTACTAAACTTGTACTAGATAAATAATCATTACTATTATTGTTGTTGCTGTTGTTATAGTTGTTGTCATTTGTATTATTGGAAGTGGTAGATGTAGTAATCGTTGATATATTGTTTGTTACTTCTCTAGATCTAGTCAACAGTAAATCATTTGATTTCTTGATGAGATCGATCAATTCGTCTTTCAAAAGTTGCAACTCTTCATTCGAAGGATCTTCCTCTAACAATGTCTCTATCTCTTGTAATTCATTCTTGTCACTTTCAATCTTTTGTTTTAATTCTTCAATTGACATGTTATATATATAAATAAATAATAGAATAATATTAATAAATAATTAATTAAAATTTCTTTTTTTTTAAAAAAATTAATAAAAAAAAAAAATTTTACAACAAAGTTTAAATTTAACTGTAAACTAATTTTTTTGTAAATCTTTTAAATAGTTCAATTGATAATCTTCCATGTTATCCAGTTTTCCTATTCATTTAAGATTAAAAAAATTTTATTCTTTATGCTTTAACCTGACTACATTCATTTTTTATTTAAGCTTAAAAAATAATAAATATTTATTTTTTTTTTTACTTGGTCTACTCTTAAATGATCTTCTCATAAATTCCCTATTTTTAAAAACGTATTTGGACCAAAATTTCTCAACTTTGTTACCAATCAGCTTCTTTCATTCTGGCAGCAATGTAAGTGTAGATCTCTCAGTGGGACAGATTATCTTTCAAAAAAAAAAATTTTAATAACTTTTCGATAAAACACAAATTGTTTATATTTAATAAATTATATTTTCCAATTTATTTTATATGTTTGTCAAATAAATCTGAATAACATTATTTGAATTTTCCTTTGTAAATGGAAGAACTAGAGGCTTTACTACTCTTTTTTCTTCCGATTTTAACACCAGACATAACATCAAAACCTTTAAAATATTAATATTAATGTTTTTTTTAAAAAAAAAAAAAAAAAAGAAAATAGAAATGTTGGTTAATAAAAGGTAAAATTAAAAAAAAGTTTATAATTAAATGATTGTTAGTTGTAATGTATTAAATTATGAAATGAATAGTTAATAATTAATTAATTAATTGAAATGAATGAATGATTTTGAATTGAATTGATTATATTTTGGTGGTTCCTTTTTTTTTGTTTTTTTTATAGATATATATATTTTTATTATGATTGACTCAATAAAATCCCATACCTCCACGTTTTGTGTGTGGAATCAATGTAGGTGGTAATGATTCTGGAATATTTTGTCCTGCAATCTTTGAATTAATTAAATGCATAGCTAAAATAAATTCATCACAATCTAACATTCCATCTCTATAAAAAATAATAAAATAATTAATATTTAATTGTTCAATAATAATCGTTATTTTGTAATTACATAATACATTACCTATCTATATCTGATAATCTCCAAATCTTTGCTAAAATATCATTTGGTAAACCTGATTGTTGTAATGGCTGTTTTGCTATGGCACCATTGACTTTTCCATCCACTGGATTCAATGCAAAGAAAATCGATAGATAGTTGTCTCTGTTGACATTCTCCCACACTGTCCAACGGAGAGTGTCTTCGACTTCGTCGATGGCAAATGGATTCAACTCGTATTGAGTTGGCTTGTGTGTACCATCCAATGGGAAACGCTGTAGGAGCTGTGGGAAATCCACTGCCAACACCTCGTCGAGCACGTCCAACATCTTTGGATTCAACTTGGGGAACTTTGAAAAATCGTGAACCTTCAAGATGTTTCTGTATTTCTCGACGTCTGGGAAGTCACCTGCCGGAATATTATACATTCTCTCGATCTTTTGGAACTCCTTATCCAAATTCTTTATCAACTCTTGCTGTTTTGAATCCTTGCCAAAGACGTTGGGCATCTCATTTCGCAGATGTCCAATGATGAGTGCGTGTACTTTGGCGGAACGTGCACGCTTGACCAGGTCGTTGACCTTACGAATCGCCGAGTTCTTGGGCAGCATTAGCAGCTCTTTGATCAAGTCTACCATCTCTGAATGCAACAGCTTCTCAGTGTCGGGATTCTGCAGACCGGTGCCATTCCAGAACGAACCCAAGTACACTCTCATCACCTCTGGTGTCTTTATTACCTTGCCGAGCGACCACATCAATGCACCGTATACACGTAGCAATTGCTGTGCACTTACCTTGTCGGCTTTATTCAAAACTATCTTTATCTTGTCGTCGTAGCCACGAAGACACTCAATTGCCGATTTGAACTCGTCACTGATATCCAACTTGTGTGCGTCGAACAACAACAAAATCATATCGGATCTCTCTGCAAACCATGATACAATACTTGGAAAATCATAAGATCTTCCTATTCTCTGTTTCTCACCACTCAGAACACCCGGTGTATCTATAAAACTAATCTTATCCAACAATGGTGCTGGACACTATACATATTATCGAATTTACATTGATTAATAAGTATACTAAGATAGTAAATAACTAATAAACGATACTTACCAATGAACATTGAAATTTACTCATAAAACCTGTACCGAATCTAGATAATCCTTTGAATGGTTTATCTTCTTGAACTGCAGCTGTATTACCTGGGATCACTCTGTCATCAGGTCCATACATAACAGCATTGAATCTATCTGTCTAAAGAAGTAAAACACAATATAAGTATAGGCATGTACAACAAAGATCTTTTCTTTTAAAACATACAGTTGGTTCAGGACCAATATTACTTCCTGGGAAGTCTCTCTCAATTAGATATTGAACGAATGTAGTCTTTCCTGTAGAGTATTGTCCCAGCAGCAACACCATTGGCTTTGCTTCTATATCACTATCGGTCAGAGAAGGTGAATGAAATTCCCCAAACCTATTAATAATAACAACATCAAACACAGCAATTAGACAATTAGGATCGAATAGGAATGAATTGAACTATAGTATAGTTACTTTGTTAGAGTCTCCAACGGTTTTATCTTTTGACTGTACATAACCTTCAATGCATCTATAGAGGATGTGAATATTCTTTCACTATCCTTATTATCTTGTACATTTAATTTTTTCATCTTTTTATTAATGTGACTAACTAACCAACTAAGCTTAATAATCTATCTATCTATGTTTGTTGTCTTGTTAATTTAAAAAAAAAGAATATGTAAATCTGTGAATAAATATAAATATAAACAAAATAACAAATAAAAGTAAAATAAAACACCTTTATAACTAACTAAAAGATGTAATGATAATTGAAAAAAATACACAAACAACCTTATAACCTTAAATTAATAAATCTTTATAAAGTTAGAATAAATTTATATTTGCAAATAGAATAGAATCTGACTAAAAAATTGGACAATAATAATTCACCAATTAATAAAAAAAAAATCAAATTCAAAAAAATGTGTGTGAAGGTGTAATATAACAATACACCACGTAGATTGCAAAAAAAAATTTCATCGATAGTCACCATTTTCGTTTGTTTTTTTTGTTTTGGAAAGCAAGGAAATTTTTTTTAGAAATGCGAGAATATAAAATAAAGCTTGTTCCAATATAAAACTCGAAAATCCACTAATACGAAATCAAGAAGAAAATCATATTTATTTAAATTTTATTTATTTAAAATTAATTGTTTAAAATCATTTAAATATATTTGTATTTATTAATGAAAAGATAAATATGTTTTAATTTTAGTAATGTTAAGCATGCTAGATTAATTTGTCTAAATTTTTTATCTTTTAAAAGAGAATAAGGTATTTTTTACTATTAATGGTAAAAAAATGAATTCAAGAATTTTATTTTTTTTTGTTTATGCAATAATGGTAAAAATTATTTTTGCGTCTAAGATCTGAAAACAGATGACAAGCGCTGAAGTCACCCATTTTTTGAATGAAGAGGGGGTGGGTGTTGTATTTTGATACATTTTTTCATGACGACAAAGAACAATCAGTCTGAAATCAGCCTTATGATAAAATTGATTTTTCAAATATTTCGTCACGGTTGTTTTGTGTTTAGGGTTATCTTTTGTTTATTATCATTTTTTTTAAAATAAAAATATTTTAATATAATATGAAACAAATAGACAATTTTTAAATAATTCCAACCACACTTGACAATTAGACCACACACAAACACACACGTTAAACACTGAATACTTAACAAACACACAAACTCACAACAGTAACCAAAACACCTCTTATCTGAAATATCAGTCAGACTTGCTTGGCTGAGTGTAAAGACTATCATTAAGTCATGATGTTACATCTTGGAAACACTTATATTAATAGCAACATATTCCACACAACAAACGACAGCAACTCACAAACAACAACCCACCAACTACAACAACCATAGCCTATTTAGAAGTTCTAAATAATTTATATAAGGTGATTTTTATTGTTTTAAAAGAATGTTTTTTTATTTTAAAACCATAGGATAATAATAATTGCTTGTATTCTATCTTTTTTTCAAGAATAGAAGAAATAGCTTGGAACTTTATTTTAAAAATCACCTCTACACCTCACACATCTTTTATTTTATTTTATTATCTTAATAGTTTTTCTACTCTACACTTTGAAGCTTTACTTTTAGCTTTATTTATAATTCTATATATTTTATTTTAATTAATTTAAATATATTCATATAAATCAATACTTTCTTTTAAGATACAATTGTATATACCTTTTTAAAAACCAATATATAAATAGCTGATCAATTAATCAATCAAATTAAATTTAATCAAATCATAAATCAATCAATCCATTTTAAAAATCAAATAAGTGATTAATTTAAATAAAAGATATATATTTTTCTATCACTCGTCATAAAATCAATAATAATGACAGAAATTAATTTATATTTCAATGCAGAAGAGGGTGATTCTCAAAACTTGCTCAAGAATTGCCCAAGTTTATACAGTCCTAAAGAAGGTCTGATAAGATCAGATTCAGAGTATTTACCATCTGTTATTAATGGTGCCACTTTTGATCCTCCCATTCTCTTGTGCCATAGAAACCTTATGAATTTCTATGCGATGTTTGTAAAAAAGAAATTAGATTTAAAGAAAAAAAGGTAAATATTTATATATATTTCCAAAATAATTCTAAATAAAACAAACATTGTATACTTATTCTTTTATAACTACATAAAAAGAGAATATTTATATGCAGAAGATGGCGGCATGTTATCATTAGATTGGTTTAACTTCGATGATGAATGTGATGAAACAACCCCAACGATAGTACTATTACCAGGTGTCGAAGGTAGTGGTAACTCTGTATATATTAGATATTTTGTACAGAATGCACACAAGATGTATAATTTTAGATGTGTAGTATTGAACAACCGTGGTTTAGGTGGAAATGAAATAACTGTAAGTTTATAAACTTGAGAATAAGATTAGAATTAAAATATACTAAGTAAGTTTTTTATGATAGTCGGATAAAACATATTCATTTGGTAAAATAGATGATGTCGAATTCATAACAAATCATATTAAACAAAAGATACCAAAAGCACAATTGTTTTTGGTTGGTTTCTCTATGGGTGGCATTATTTTGGTGAACTATCTTTCAAAGGTTGGAACCAATTCACCATATAGTGCGCACATCTGTTACTCGAATCCAATGGATTTGAAAGCCAGCTGGGAACGTCTTATATCGACGAGAACCAACAAGATTTTCTATGGTGGCAGACTAACAGCGAAATTCAAAAAGATGTTGTTAAAGTTTGGTCATCGACTGGATCAATACGCAACAAAGAAACAAATCAAGAATTGCAAGACTGCAATGGATCTTGATGAATTAATTACTATAAAGATGTTTGGATATCCAAGTGTTGAAGATTATTATAAAGTTACCAGTCCATCAAATCAAATTCAAAATGTATGTTAAAATTTTAACATTTATTTAAAAAAAAATGAAAAAAAACAACATTTTTGAACTAATAATAGATTATAGATTAAAGTACCTTGTTTGTTTATATGTGCAAAAGATGATAACTTTATTCCTTGGAGAAGTATACCTTATTCAAAGTTTAAATCAAATCCCAATACAATTTTAGCAATGCCAAGAAAGGGTGGTCATTTAGGTTTTATTTCAAAATCGGATTGGGAATCATGGGCGGATAGGGCAGGAATCGAGTTTTTAATGAATTTTATTAATAATGTTGGAACAGCAAAACAATAAACTTTAAAAAAAATTAATAATATTAAAAAAAATTTATTGGGTGCGACATTAAGCACCCAATAAAATTTTAAGCAATGTTTTAATGAGGAAAATTGCGTACACATAAAAATTCTTTTTTGAATGAAATCAAAATATTTTTAGTATTATTTTCTTTTTAAATCTAATTTAAACAGATATATAAAATGAATAATATTAAAGTAGAAAATAGTGAAATAGAATTTATGAGAATGCAGGGAAATGGATCTTGTCTTGAAGATATTCTAAATGTAGATCTTTATAAGTGTGAAAAGATAGAAACATATGTATGTTATAAATATACAATAAAATTTTAACTATAAGTAATAGACTAAAAGATTTATTTTAAATAGTTTGACACTATTCAAAAACTTATAAACTGTAAATGTTTAATACTAAGTTTTACAACTATTACTGTAAGTCCACCACTGAGAGAATTAACCAATCTACAAGAGATTTATCTAAGAGGTTGCGAGATGGACATTGGTATATTAGTTTCTATTATAAATGATCTAATGACTATCAAAACTTTAAATCATTTATGTATTGAAGGAATTAAAGTTTTAAGTAAAGGAAAGCCGATTGGAATTAGGGAAGATGTTATTTTAAATAGATTAACACAGATATCAATTTATAATTTTAAAATTTGTAAGATTTACTAAATACTATATATTACTTTAACTATTAAGAATACTAATCTTCTAAATTTAGTACAAGGAAGAGAGGCGAAAAGAGTTGCTTTGACACCGATTGTTGAAAATACAAATAAATCTGCTTTAGTTTCTCCAAACAAAAAAGAAAATGAAGATATTAAGAAGAAAAAAGTTGCATTCGAAGATCAACCCGAAATGATTATACCTAAATCTCCAGAAAGAAGAGCTACAAAAAGTCTTGCTCTGAAGAAACCTGCCCCTAAAATGAATAGTTCTCCTGTGAATTTAATTGAACAGATAAACAACAATAACCAAATATCACCTAAAACCACATCTTCTCCAAGAAAGGAATTACAACCACCTAAATCAATTACAATACCCAAAGAAACTAGACTAATTTCTGTTCCCACATCATCAACAACAACCACCACTACTACAACGAATTCTTCAAACATTCAACCTAAATCACCACCCTTAACAACACCTAAACCCACTAGAACAACTTCTATCTCCACACAGTCAAGACCATCTACCGTTGACACCACAACTACAACAAGACAAACAACAAATTCACCTCCATCATCCTCTCCAACTAGTAGAAGACTAACTCAATCATCCAGATCTGGATCTCCAACTCCACCATCCACTCAAGCAAGAACCAATAACTTAAGATCACCACAACAAAAACCAACTGTAACAGAAAAGTCTGACACTCAATGAAATAAAATACAATGTGAATATGGAAATAAATAAAGGTAATAATAGATTTTAATTGTTGATTTTTTTTAATGTTTAATTAAAATATGTATATATTAGTATTACTGTTTGGTATTTTCAAAAGAGACATTAATGTATATATTATATTATAGTATTGTTATATTATTATGCATTGCTACTCTCTCTTGAGAATGATAATCTTCTCCAGAATCTTGGACTAGAAAAGATTTTTGGCGATTTCTTTGAAGATTGAGATGCGGCAACATATTCGTCGTGTCTCTTTTGTACGCCTTGCAAGTTGGTCAAACGAGAACCATTAAGGATATTGTTGTATTCCTCTTGTGAAACGATGAGATTGTTCTTCAACTCTTGTTGTTCTTCGTGAGTGAATCCAATGACTTCGAGATAGTTTTGAATGGAACCGTAGGTTTCGTCGACCCAGCCGAGCAAGCCAGCCATAATCTCTCTTGGCGATCTTACAAACTCGTCCTTTGACAATCCGACTCGTGTGAAATACTTTTTGATTTGTTCCATACTGGCGACGAGATTACCTTCGGATTTCGAATAGTCCTCGACGATCAAATCCCTTGGAACACCCAAACAAGATAGCAGTAACGAAGTAACCATTCCAGTTCTATCTTTTCCAAGAGAGCAGAAGTACATAATTGGATAATTATCTTTATTCTTTAAAATTCTCAAAATCTAATAAATAAACAATAGGAAATATATTATTAATTACAAAGTTCTCTAACTAGTATTTTTATAATAAATAAAACTTACAGTCAAAAGTTCTTCTTGTGTATATAAAAGTGTTAATTTATACATTTCCAAAATACCTAAATCATTAAGATGATTCATCAACATGAATGCACCAATCTTATCATTAAACAAAAGGTATCTAGAAACTGTACATTTACTGTAAAAAAGTTTATCAAGAGAGATATACACAATTAGTTTAGTTGATTATTAGACAATCTTTGTTTTGTTTGTTAATTTTGACTTACACTTTAGTATCATTTGGGGCAGTTTGATATACACCTTCTAAAAAGAATTTGTTATTGATGAGAGGTATACAATATCTCTTTCTATATACACCAGAGGAATGAGATCTCAGCCTTACCATGTCGTCGGGAGATAGGTTTCTATTATATATTCTCCAAAGGAAGTTGTTTCTTTGTTCCTCCATGTCCTTCTCAGCTGGTCTACGCTCCTGTGTCACGACAATCGAAGGTGCACCATAGTTGTTGCTTGCGCCATTGAATCCATGTTGTTGTTGTTGTTGCTGTTGTTGTTGTTGTTGATGTTGTTGTTCCATTGCAACATTGTTGTTTAAGGTATTTACTGAGCTTGTACTCTTGCTCAGTGGAGTGGATGCGTTGGTATTGTTATTGATGTTGTTGTTGGTTCCTGGTTGTAGTGTGCTTGAAGAGCTTGGTACTGCACTCATGCTGGTAGTTCCAAAGTTGGAACTGGCGCGGAGATTCACTGGTGATGATGACGACGTCGATTTCTCAAAGGAGTTGGATCTTCTTCTTTCTTTCTCTGGTGTTCTCGATCTTCTCTCTTTCTCTGGCGATCTTCTCATGCTCGGACTGTCTTCTTTCTTTATAGAGTACTGTACAAAATTATCTTCGAATTTTCTAACAGGTGATATAGTTTTATTCTCCCATGTAGTTCTAAAATCGATCTATATTACAATAAAAGATAAATATCACCAAATAGTTAATATCAAACAAACAACTATTAATAGCAAAAGTAAGTAGTGTGTTTTCAACTTACCAATGTCTTTATAGATAGGATTTCCAATAACCAAAACTCATCGCTTGTTGTTGCATTGGTTGGTGAGGCAGATCTATTTATAACACCTGGTCTAGTTACGAATTTACCACTAGAAATGATTGAATTAGAGTTAGAATATGTTGAGCAATCTATTATCATCTGTATCTATCTCTGTTTTTTTTGTATCTATTTATATAGATGATTACATACTCTGTACCCTGTATTGGTAGACCACCTAAATTTCTAAAATTGGAAATTGCTTCTAACTTAATATTACCTATGATTTGAATCTGAATATTAATATTGGATGAATTACCTATATGGTTTACTATTATTATTATTTAACAAAGTGAACTTACATCCTCCACCTGGTACTAAACTAACTACAGAGGTACCAGAGACTGGTTCCATCTCTTCAAATTGAGGTTCATTTCCACTCATCTTTGGATTTTGATTTGTTTTATTTATATTAAAATAATTTTAAAAAAATATGTAGGATGTTTTTTATTGTATTACTACTGTATTTATTTGTTTGCTTGTTTGTTTGTTGTATTTTATTATTACTATTGATATTGTATTGTTTTTGAAAATTTAATATTGAAAAATTCAAATAATTTGCAGTGTTTTAATATTAATTCGTTTATATTTCAGTTGTTTGTTGTTTGCTATTATTGTCAAATGTATATTATTATTGTTATAACTCTTTATATGTATAAAAATTGTTACTAATGGTTATTGACGATTGTGCTGTTTGTTTATTTTTACTATAATTTTGCTTTGCAGATTAATATAATTTGACGATGAACAAATATATATATATTTATTTAAAATAAAAAATAAAAAAGATGAAAAAAGATGAAATGCAAGGTAACTACTACTTTCTTTACTGTAATCTTTCTATTTATATATTAATATCTATTGGAATACTTTATATACTAGAACTAGAAAGAAAAACAAAAAAAACAACTGTTCCGTGTCAGATTTCGAAGATAGTTTTGATCGAAAGCTTTAAGCGATGGGGTGTTGTCAATTTGTTTAATTGAAAGAAATTTTATGAAATTAATAATGTTGTTCTTATTATTAATATATTATTTTTTATTTTTATAATTGTGTTGTTTGTGTTGTTTGTGTGTGTGTCTGTTAGTTGTTCTTTTTCTACACTTCAATTCTTTCTATTCTTTGTCGGAAAAAAAATTAAATTAAAAATAATATTATAAAAAAAATAGAAGCAGAATGTTGTTGCAAAACTCAAAAAGACAGATATGTTTTGTGTGTGTGTTTGTTTAAACAACAACAATTTAACGATTTATTTTTTAAATTAATTTGTTTTTCATTTTCACCAAAAACACCAGCCACACACCATATAACTATTTCTCACGACAACACATTAAAAATGGTAAAACATAAACCTGGGTGACCAAAACACGCATGACTCTCATTTTTTTTTAGAATCTCGAACATCAAAATAAAATTCCTTTTTAAATTATTTTTTTTAATGTGTGAACTAGATTAATTAGATATAGATAAATTGAACTCAAGATCCAACAGAAAAATAATAAAAAATAAAAAACTATAAAACAACAAAATTGTACAATTAATTAAAAAAAAATTAAAAAAAAATTAAAAAAAACATATAAAAAAAAAAAAAGTAAATGTATATTAATTCATTTTTTGTTTTACAGAATCTTTGTGTCATTAATTAATATGATCATTTTTAAAGAGATGACAAGTGAGGTGGAAAGAAACATTTGAAAATAAAAGAAAGAATGAATGAAGATAAAAATAAGTTTTTTATATATTTTTATTTTATTTTATTTTATTTTTATACAGAAACTGGTTTTATTACAGGATCAGTTTTAAAGTTGTGAGCGGTAACTGGACATATGTGGGTATTTTGAAAACATTTAAAGTGAACGATTATACCGTTGGGGAAGTATGCAAATACACGATCACCAATCGGTTTGCTACAGACTGGACAACGACTGTCACTGTTGACAGCTACGCTATTGGAGCAGATCGATTGATGCTCGTATTTCGTTTGCATGTGTAGTGATTTCTGAAGGTTCTTAACGACTTTGGTCTCACGTTGATTGCTTATACTGTGATTAAAAGATTTCGCTAGGTAACTCTCGATCGAGTGTAGAGGAACACCAGTTGGCAGTAGTGACATCACCTTGATAGGATCCATCTCATAGTAGAACTTATTGAGAAAATCGAGCAGATACTGTGGAAGTACATCTCCTTTCGTTCTACCAAGATAGGTCTTTAACAAACATAGAAATAGTTCTGTTCTCTTTGGTTCGTATAATCCAGATTTATAATTATTTGATTGTGTGTTATTTTCATTGTTATTATTATTTTGTTGATTGTTATTATTATTATTATTATTATTGTTATTATTATTATTGTTATTATTATTATTATTATTATTGTTATTATTATTATTACTGTTGTTGTTTACTGATGATAAAATTGGAGAATTTGAAGATGGGGTTGTAACTGCTGAAATTGAAAGACTGTGAGCTGGATCGAATTGCTCGCATATGTTCTCTGCTTTGGCCATGTCATTGAGTTTGTAGACGATGATGTCAAACATCTGTTCGTATTGCGCGCTTCTCAGGTAGAGGATTACAAGTTCGTCGTAGAGATACGATGACTTTAGTCTGACCAGTAGCGTTGGCACATGATAGCAATTCGAGAACTCGAGAAGTCGCATCAGTTTCTGTCGTGGCTCGGTGACACGATTGATAATGGCAGGATCGTCCAGTGACTTGGCAAAGTATGCCGGTTCCGCAGAGATCAGTGCATCGATGTATTTCATCGCCAGTTTGGTGTGGTAGTGTTCGGTCTTGTCGTTGTCTTCAAAGATAAGGAATTCCAGGTAGGCTGCCAGCTCGGCGATGTGTCCGTTGCGCTGGAGGAAATCAATGACTTCGCCGCTGTCAAGTGGATCCTTGCGGTGTGCCAAGAATATCTGTATCGATTGTGAAGCGTAGAGTTTGAGTAGCGACGGAGTAAACTCCCAGATCAACTCTTTGGGTGGTTCGATTCCCTTGGCCGCCGAGAGAAGATCGATCGATTGGCGAACACCATTATTCTCCGTGTGGTGGTCAAGCAGCTCCGTTGAAATAAGCTTTGACCACTGTATTAAAGCACGTCTATATTTCTCTGTAAACTGGAAGAGAAGACCGAGTGCTGTGAAATATCGTTCGGTTGTCAACCATTCTTCCAATTCCTGTTGATACAACATCATGTTTGGTCGAGAAAGTAATCCCGACAATTTATCCAACACATTGAAATCTGAATATAATTTAACGAGAACTGTTGTTAAATCTCTAATTTCATCTTGATGTATTATAATTGTTTGTTTTATATTGTTATTATTGTTATTATTGTTATTGTTATTATTGTTATTGATGTTGTTAGCAGTTGGTGTAATTATAGATTGATAACGTTTCTCTACTACTTCTAATAACTGCTTTTTCGCTTCATCTAATAATTCTATCTTTCTAACTGGTGTATTCTCACTGCTTGCTATAAGTTCGGGAATGTTTGTGTAGTTTTGGGAGATGGGTGATTGGAAGCTGGACTGTGCCGACACCAACATTGGAAACATCGAGATGAGAGCGCGTACTTCAAGTTGTGATTGCTGGAAGTATCGGAATGCCGGCTCGAACTTGAGTTGATTCAATTCGTTCATACCGGCTTGCTCGTAGATCTTGGCAAGTCGCGACTTTTGTGCGGCCATCTCCACGGCTGGATCGTAGTTTTCATCGTAGACCGCTCGCTCCTTCTTGAAGAAAATGTCAAACAGCCTGATGGCATCTTCATGCTCACCCTTGGCAATGAGAGTCTGGATCATCGCGTCAAAGTTCGAAACGTACAGACAGTAGACGGCGTGTGGCTGTTGCGAGGCGAGCACGAGCAAGTCACGACCGTCGGCGCGACCCTCGGCAATGGCGGAGAACGCAAACGGCAGTGGATGTGGCATTCTCGAGATCTGTTGGACCAGTTTGTGATTGGTTAGGTCGTGGACCTCCACCGATTTCGTTGTGGAGGTGAGCGCGATCAGGTAGGGTGTCCAGACGGCCAGGGCATTGGGTGGCGACGACCAGTTGATCGACCCCTGGACGACCTCGCCAGTCAAGTCGATCGGCACAGCCAGATCTTCGGTGGGCAACAAGAATATCGGATTTCCTTTGGTGTCGGACACCAACTTTGGCTTGGGAAGCGAACGGTCGAGCGGGAAGAGAATACGGTGTGACTCGTTGTCGATGTCCAATATCGCATATTCCTTGCGGTAACCGAGACACAATGTATTCTGACACCATTCCATCACCATCGGGGTGTCTTGCAGTAGTATCTCCTTGTATGCCTCAAACACTCTGACATACTCAAAGAACACCAACTTTCGTCTGGACAACACACACAGTCGATAGTCAGGACTGTTCCTCTTCATACAGAACGCAACAACACCCTTACTTGCAACACCGATCGGTGTGGTCGGTTCCAAATTATATAAATTAAAAACATCTAAATTTCCATCTACAATGAAAGATATAATAATAATATTGATTTAGTTTGATATTAAAATATATGTATTAAGTTTGAATTTGAAAATCATTTTGATCAAAGATTAGTTATATGTGTTAACTTACCACATAATGTTAAAAGTTTACCGATATCAGAGATGATTAGTAGTTTCTCAACAGGTTTCTTTCCATGACCAAGTGAACGTTTCTTCTCCATTCTCGACTTGAAAGAAACCTTTTTGTTCTGTTCCACCTTTTCAATGATATACAATAGAATCTGTCCATCGTTTGTACCTATATATATATTATTCCCCCAGATATCTATTGATTCTATTTTACATGGTATATTATTTATGACTGGTATCAATTCGAATGGATTCATCTCTCTTAACACCTATATATATATATATATAAAACTATCTATTTATACAATCTAAACAAACAAACAAACACTTTGTTTTTACTTCACTTCTACACTACTCTTTCTTCTTCTTAATAATAATGATCTATCTTTTAGATATCTAACTAACTAATTAAATTTAAAATGAAAATATTAACTATCTATCTATCTATTATAACTATTATAACCTATAGCTTTGCATATTATTATAGCTGCTATGCTTTTTTAAAAATTAATAAAATCCATTTAACTTCATCATCAAAAAATAAATGAAAATTGATTTTTCAAAAGACATTTTTTTTTTTTTTGTTTTCAAACATCTTCATATTTATTGTAGTTGTTGTTGTATTTTTAAAAGAATAAAATAAAAGTTATATATATTTATTATATTATTTATTTATATTATGTTTATGATTATGTATATATATAAAAGATAGAAATAAAGAATGACATCGAATATATCATTGTTTAGTAGTACTAATCAAGTGTCAACGGTGAATGCAGCAGGTGTCACAGGTTCTAGTGTTCCTTTGTTGAGCAGTAATAAATTGCAACCAAAGATTCTCTGTGGAAAGTTACATCGTGACAATAGACATGCTAGTGACTGGGGTTGGCAGAACTTGTTTGCCTATGGATGTCATACTCATGTGGCCATTGTCGATCCTGCCTATTTACATATTGTGCAGACTCTCGATGAGCATCGTCATAATGTTTGTGTGGTGAGATGGTCGCGTGATATACACTGTTCCGCTCAGACAACATCGGTGCGTCTCGCCACCGCAGATACAGGCGGTACCATTCTCATTTGGGATGTAATAGAAGCTGCTGTTTTGCAGTCGTTTCATATCGCTTCTGCTGTAGGTAGCGGTGGTGGAGGTGGTAGTGGTGGAAGCACTGGTAACAGTCAGTCTGAGCACTCACTTTCTGGATTGACTTCTTCTTCTTCTTCCACTTCTAGTGGAAGTGGTAACACCGCAAGCGGGTCTGGAAGTAGTTCTGGCGACCACAAACATACCACTATCAAAGACATACAGTGGCTACCGAATGACCCATCGCTCATACTTGTTCTAACGAGCAATTCACTCACTCTTTGGAATGTTCAGAGTGGAATGAGGGTGTGGCGACGTGACTTGGAATATGCCACCACCTTCCAACTGGATCCGTTCATCGACAACAGAGTTCTGATTGGAATCATCAATGGATCTATCTATTCGGTTGATCTAACCGAGTCGGTAGTAGCAAACCACTCTAGTTGTACTGCGTTTGGTTTTGGAAGTAGCAATCATATCAACATGAGTCATAGTGGTGACTCACTGCCAGTGCACGCGCCAACACTGGAATTCATACATCACGTTTCACCACAGAAATCGATTGCCAACTCTACCGGTGGAACGGCAGCAGCAGCTAAAACCAGTGAACTGCTTCAGATGGTTTGCTCGCCAATCTCAAAGAACATTGTTTACTACGTTTTCCAGAGAGAGTTGGTTGTTTATGACATCAGTTCCAATCAGTTGTTTGGAGCGGTATCGATAGAGCGTAACAAATCAAACTTCCAATCGATTGTACTTTGTCGCGAGAATCCTTATCTAATGTTCTCATTGCATGACGATGGCAGTATCACCTCTTGGAGTAGACGTACCGACAATAACTATAATACCCATAGTTACGAGCAACTCTGTGTCTCTGATCTATCTCACTTTCACAAGAAATCCAAAAAGAAAGGACAACAACTATTTTCGATTACTCATCATCCATATAATGAACAAACTATTCTCTCGATTGCAGGTGATGGTATAATGTAAGTCGTTAAAACAACCATTGTTATTTATTGATCAAAATAGGAATAGATTTACTTATTTGCAAATTTAATTATTTAGTTGGAAATGGGATTTTACTTCTGAAATATTATATGGTGGACAACAACAATTCGTTCCGAGATTGAATTCGCTTACTTTGAAACCATTGAATGGTGTCATAAAGTTGGGTGTCTCTGGAACATCCGATTGTGTTTCACACCCGATCTCATCGATGTCTGTCTATCCCTTTGCTAATCGTGCTAATATGTCTTTGATTGTGGTTGGAACGGTCAATGGTACTATTCAGTTGTTGAACGCCACTACACTGCGTGTTCAGAAGGAGTTGTTCATCTGGCAACATCCAGTCTATGGATTGAAGTGGTTGTCACCGGGCCGTGTCATTTGCTATAGCTACGAAGAAGTGGAAACAGGTCGTGTCTATCACAATAGAATGGCGATAGTCGATTTGCGATCTGGTCGAGTCAAAGAGTTCCGTTTGGTGGCAACCAACGAAACTTCTCCGGTGCGTGGATTGAGACTATCGTTCTCGCGAAAGTTCTTGGTTATTTTGTTGAAGGACCGTCCATTTGAGTTGTGGGAAACAAAGAGATTCACATGCTTGCGATCTTTTAAGCAATATCCACAGGTTGCCGGATTGGAGTGGGTACCGCCACGCGACGACTCTGAGACAGCACTGTCGCCAGACACCTCTCGTTACGAGACACGCGAACAATTTATATTTTTCAATGCAGAGAGTGGAGGATCCATAAAGTGCTGTACGATCGAAGGTAATTCTGTGACGTTGGTTGATATTGCCATTGAGGGAAGTGCACTGGCCAATGTCATGGGTGGCGCCGCGCCGCAGCTTGCCCACGCCTTGAAGCGCGACTTGATGGTGGCTGGCGATGCCGCTGGAAACATCCACGTTTGGAGTAGCGAGCGTAAGAAACCCATTCATCATATATCCACACACAAGAGTGCCATCAAGAAGATTAGATTCTCGCCGGCACCAAACACCTCTGATATCATGGTACTGTTTACCAGTGGTGAGATATCGATCTACGACTTGTCAACAGGAAGCAGAACCGCCACTGGAAATTATCTATCGGAGCGTGATATTAAAGCGATCGACATTGAATGGCTGACTGACTCAAATCCGATTGTGATATCTGCCGACAATTCCATACGTATTCTCGACAGTACTCTGTGTCTAACAAACTCGAGAATCAATAATGTAATAGGTGGATCCTCCAGCAATAATAACAATATTTTCGAAGGTTTTATTTACTCTCCGTTGTTGTTATCGCCATTCTGTGCTATGCAGCTACGACATCTTTTACATGGATGCCGTCTTGATCCACAAACCAACGCTGTCGATCTAGGAAAATCACAAGCTACATCGATGCTGCTACTTGATCAACTTGAAAAGACGACAAGACTGATGTCGTTGGTGGATGACCGCTTGATTACACTGCTCTCCGGTAGCAATGTCCCAGAGTGCAGTCTGGCCGTTGCTCAGTTCTTTGGAGATTACCAGCAGATTAAATTCTGGAGATTGGTCATCCACACTCTTCAAACCATGGACAGATCTCTCTACACACCAGGACAATCGATCTACAACCAAGAATGTCTTGCATATTACGAACAATTACCACTCATTCCACCTATTCCCACTAAAAATAATAACAACAATAATAACGATACAAACTTACCAACACCTTCTACAATCAATATGATAAGCAGTCCATCGATTGCCTCAACAACAAGCATCAATCAATCATCAATGAATGTAACACCTCCTATTCCGGCTGCCAACAACAATAATAATATATCTATAAACCAATCATCGGTTATCTCTCCACTATCGACATCGCCACTCTCAACTCCAGTCAAGTCACTTCCACCGACTACAGCAGCGGAAGCTACTCCTCAAGCTCCGACTTCTCTCACCAAGAAGCAAAGTATTGCATCGTTCTTTGGTGGATTCGCTCAAGGTTTGGCATCGAAAGCCACCGGTAATACAATGGCGAAAGAGAAGGAAGCAGCTAAACCAACTACCGTCCAACTGTCACCAACCACTCAATCATCATCATCACCAATCATCACTCACCACTCTAATGTAAACACAGCAACCACCACTTCCAACCTCGCATCTACAACCAACACCATGAGCAATCCACTATCGATTTCACAAAGTTTCCATTCAGTAGTTTCTCAACTTCAACAATCACAATTAATTGATTTCGATACATTACAGCAACAACATCAACAGCAACAGCAATCAAGTGACACCAACAATTCACCTATGAATAGTTCATTGGCAGATTCGAGCATCAGCATGAATGACACACTTCCATCATCAACATTGCCTATCTATTATGATACTCTGTGTGATTCATCTACAGTCAGATCGACATCACTCGAACGTCTTGATCTTCAAGAACGAAAAAAGTTACCGGTCAACGCCAACAATGCTGCTGCCGTCGAAGCGAACGACCGAATTTCAAAATCGTTGATTGAGAATAACATTTTGGTTGGACGTGCACCACGTGCTGTCGCATTGCTATTGGACACGACACCAGATCACCCCGATTTCTACTCGAAAGCAATCAAGGCAAGCATGATCGCCGCATCGATTTCCAGCGAGTGTTACCAAACCACAATGAAATTGCTGGCAGACAACCTGATTGCCGTTGGAAAGATCGACGAAGGTGTGCAGTTCCTGTGTCTCATCGATAAGGTATTGGATGCTTGTCGTTACCTACAGGGTGCTCAGCGTTGGAACGAAGCTGCTCAGCTCGCCAAAAACAATCTGTCCGATGACGAGGTCAAAGTGGTCTACCGTCAGTGGGCAATCCACTTGGCAACCACAGAAAAACACTATCAAAAAGCAACAGAGATCTTCTTGACACTCGGTGATTTCTACTCTGTCATCCAACTGCTCTACTCAAGAGGTAAATTCGATTTGGCATCTCACTTAATAGAGACATGCTATGAAAATAATATATTAATAGACAATACAGTAAACAATAATAATAATAATTATTATTATAATAATAATAACAATAATCAGTTAATTGATATGATGACATCTTCAAATTCAACAACAACAACCAACAAAGGTAAAGATAGTGTGTTCTCACCAATACCAAATCTTACAGATGAATTTACCCTTGAACAACTAATTCAAATCATTTTTAAAGAACACGGAAACCTCTTACACCAGTTGTGTTTAAGTCAATCTACTTACTATTGGCATAAATCAGGTAAAAGAGATTCCAGAGAGACAGCCACTTCAAACACAAACCTGTCATCAAGCACATCTTCCACACCAATCACAAATTTTGATTCACTGATATAAATAAAAAAATTGACATCCGTCAAACCAAAAAAACTTCTTTTTTTTTTTATCCACTTTTCTTACAATCAACCACGAAACCCAGTGATCTTTGCGCAAACAACCACACTTTATTTTTGTCCAATTAATTAAGTTCTTGTGTGGTTAAGGTCTTGAGGGAGAAACAGATATAATTATATTAAAAATATTTTATCTTTTTTAAAAGTTATAAATAAAGTTCATGAACTTGAGTATTAAACTTTTGACTGAAGTTTATTTAAATTAGTAATTGAAAGATAATAATAGACTTTTATTTATATTTTTATATTAGAATGAAATCATATGAAATTGGTATAGCTGTTGGTGTTATTGCATTTGCTTTTATAATCGGAGTTTTTTATATTATAAAAATGAGAAGAAGCAGGAATGAAAAATCGATTAAAACAAATAAAATGGTTTCCAATAGTTCAATTGAACACGTAGAGCTTGAAATTAAATCAGAATCAACAACTTCTGCTACATCAGAAACCAATTTAGTTGCTCAAGTCTAGTCTAAAATCATAAAAATAGATGTTTTTATAGATTTATCGATAAAGTAAGTAACAAATTAAAAAACAATTGATTTTAATATTACATATGTTAACAGATTTAGTTAATAGATTAAAAAAAGAATATTTCACAAATTGAAATAAATATTTCAACAATCAAAATGCGCAATTATGTAAATTAGTATGATCTTAATAATAAAAAATTATAATTATTAAAAATTGGATGTATTTGTAATCTTATGCATTAAAATATATGGGTTTGGATAGATTTACAATTTGATAGGAATCAAAGTTATCTCTTGCATGTAATTTACAATTATTTGGGTCATTTGGAACAAGTTCAGATATATTTATACCAATCGATAGAATTTCTATTTAATAAATTAAATTAGTATTTATTAGTGAGAGATTATAATTAAAATAATTCAATTGTAGTAGTATTTACCTTTTGGATGAGATTTCTTTGGTAATGATATATATAATGGTGAATAGATAGCAAATGACAGTGGTTTGATAGGTGTGAAGTGTTGTGAGGAGATAGGGTGTAATTGAGTTTTACCAGAAATATTAATCTACAAAATTATGTTATAGTTTTAGTTAGTATAAAGAGAATTATTTAAACACTTTGTTTTCTTTCTTTGTTTACCTTAAAATATAATGATTCTACATTTTGAATATTATCCAAGTTTCCATTGATGTTCAATTTCAGTGGGAAATTATCGATTGACTCCAAAGATTTCTCGTGTGGCGCAGGTAACAGGATATTAACGATCTTTCTTTTGATTTGATTATTTACAACTATTAAAGAGGGTTCATATTCCATTAGAAATAGTGATAGATGATTAATGATAGATTGTGGGTAGACTCTTGCTTGTTTGGTTGGTGGTTCTATGCTGTTGTCTCTGTTATTCAAAGGAACACTATCTAAATTATCATAGAGCGACTGAATAGATTTATGAATCTTTAGTGAATGTTTCTCTGAGAATCTATATAATATTATATTAAAAGAAGTTGATTAGTATTCAATTATTAGCTAATGTGTTTGTAACATTTTATAATAAAAGTTAAATAATATACGTACTCTTTGTAAAAAGTTAATTTGTTTCTTAAATTCATAAATTGTTTTTGATCGACAACAGAATTTGATTGTAACAATGTGTATATTGCCATTACTACTTCACCTACTAGTCGATATTCATATAGTATAGCTTGAATCTTTGATTCCAATCCAATAAATTGTACTTGCATCTTATAGGAAAGTTTAGATAGCTTTGCACCATTAGCAAATGTCAATTCATGAATAGGTGATCTTTTAATCTAAATAAAGTGAATAGTTGGTGAGATATTAACAAGTGCTATCATCATAGATATCTATAAACTACTTACATTGATAATCATCTTTATAATATGTATAAACATTAAATAGAAATCAGAGGTTGGTTTCAATATTCTATTAATATTAGAAATTCTCCAAAAGTTTCTTTAGATTGAATAAATGTATAGTTATGTTAGTCATAAATGATTAATTATCAATTTAAATAACAATGGTTATTATAACATACCTTTCACATTCTTCAATCAATTTCAATATCTGATTGTATTTGTTACTTCTTAGTAAATCTAATATTCCTTGACTCTGAAGACTGAGCGATGAACTGTCACCATTTAAAAGTGCAAGTGTATTCTTTAAGAATTTAGAGAGATCTTCTTGTGATTCTAATTTAAGTTGATCTAAATATAATATAATAAGATAATTAGTATCTACAATTATAAATATAAATGATCAAGAAAGTTACATTTGTTTGCTGAAGACTGTCCAACTTGATCTTGTTCATCTACCGATTGTAATGTATGAGGGAAATACTGTGGATATTTATCTTTTAGATAGAGATGATGTTGAACCCAAAATGGTGGTAGCAATGATATGATAGTCTTGTTTGTTCTTGCACTATTTAATATTACAATCATAATTGCAACATCTTGATTAGATGATATAAATATAAATATTAGTTAGTTATATTGTTTGTAAGTTAATATTATGTTATGTTATGATAATTACAAAATATATCATCCATATTTGGTTCAACAGAAGCAAACTTTGGATCAATACGTAGGAGATCTTCAACTATAAATTCTGTGAATTGATTCTGTGAACCTATCTTTGATAGACATTCAAATATCGAGTAGAGATCTCTTGGATACTTTTGAAGATTGACAAGCAATGCTTGAGTGGTTGCAAGTAAACACTGAAAATTCGATAGATGTATATTGGTAAGTAATCTATGTACAGATTGTCTTTCTGCTGATGATGAATTCTCAAGAGATGCCAATATAACATGTAACTATTATAATAGTAATAATAATAAAGTAAAGAAAAAAAGATTAGTTTAAATAAAAATTTTAATCAAATTTAATATTAATACTTACTTGTTCTTCTTTAATTGTTACCATTTTACCAATCTTTCTTAATGAATTGATAGAGTTGATTCTAACGGATTCAATTTCATCGGTGAATATATCCACAAGGAAATCAATATTCTTTTGTGCGAATTCATTGTTTCTAACGCTTAGCTCACACATACTGTCGATTGCAGACGATCTAACTTCGTAGAATTCATCTTCCAAGCCTTGAATGAATGCACCTGTTGCACCGGCATCAACTAAACTCATCGATGACTCTGTTGATGTCATAAAATCGATATCACCCTCTGGTAATCCAATATGAGTAGTTTGTTGTTGTCCACTATCTTGTTGCTGTTGATTTTGTTGCTGTTGTTGCTGCTGCTGCTGTTGCTGTTGATTTTGTTGTTGCTGTTGTTTATTTGTAAAATGTTGTTTTGTATATCTACTATGACCAATCTGATACTTCTTTCTACCTTTATGATCAAAATCAAATAGAATCTCTTTGCTAAGTGTCTGTATCAAATAATTCAATGATACATCATAGATACAACCTAATAATTTACATGCCTACAATTTAATTATTGTTAGATTAGTAGTTAGTTGTTACAATGCAGATAATAGTTTATGGACAATACATACATTATTTCTAACGATGACAGATGGATCATTGACAGCATTACATATCTTTTTGAATACATCATCTACCAATCTGATCTTTTCACTCTTGTTTCGCTCGTTGATAGTACCGAGTATGTGATTTGGATAGACGTTACTTATGACCCAGAGCAGCTTGATACATTCGAGTCTGACCTGTTCGTATGGATCCAACAACATGAGTGTCGCCTGTTGGTAGATCTTATTGACAGAGAGTGATCCACCACGATAGAAGATAGAGTACAACGAACGGAGTGCCGATTCTCTGACACGGTAATCGGGATCCTTCAAAAAGTTAACCATTATTAGCTGAATCTCTTCGGATTCCTGTTTCAGATTCTTTTTGATTGTGCCTAACAGTAGTAGCGACTCTTTTCTCACTATGGGACTGGTGTGGTGTAACAGCGGTTCTACGGTGGTGGTGATCAGCAGCGATAGATTGATATCCTTGGAGACAACAATCTGTCGGATGGCAGCGAGTGAAGCAGCCAGCACTTTCTTTTTGGTTTTCGACGACGACGACGACGACGACCTCTTTGACTTTATAGTGGTTGACAATAGGTAGTTGACAACACCGCAACTATCTACATAGATATCTAATGCCAACATCGATAACAAACGTATTAGGAGTACCAAAACATCGGTGTTTGTCTCTATTGACATTTGTTTCTTGATGGTGTAGATCAAGTCGAATGCATTCTCCCGATGATTCAAAGGTAGATGAGGAAGTAAGTACAATGCACACTCTGAACGTACACGACTATCAGGATTACCAATGTCCAACATGAACTGATCCAACATTGAAAACAACCCAATCTTTGAAGCAATCGGTAATATCAAATTACTACCATTATTAATACTAATACTACTATTGACAATCGATGTAACCACACTTTGTTGTAACGATGTCGATTGTATTATATTTGTAACTCCATTATTATTACTAAACTGAATTGATGATGATGATGTTAAAGGTGTTGTTGATGTATTACTTTGTTGTACAGTAGTAGTTGATGTTGTAGTAGTAGTTGTTGTTACTTGTTGCTGTTGCTGTTGCTGTTGTTGATATTGTTGTTGAGGTGATTTAATAGATGTTGTTGATCTATTATTCATCTTATTATTATGATTACAAAGTATATTAATATGAATGAATGAAACGAACTTCAAGTTTGAAAAAATGTTTTTAATTTTGATTTGTGACTGTCCTGCACTGTTTGTTTTTTTTCAAATTTTTGATGTTCATTAAAAATTAATTAGTTCAATTTTTTTTGTTTCTTTAGATTAGTTATTATTTATTAGTTATTTATTTATTATTATTATTATTATTATTAGTATATTAGTGTAAAAATTTATAGATAGAGATTGATTGATTGGATATCTATGGAACAACAACAACAACAGATCAATCAATTTATAGTTCAGTTGGAAAAGTATTGTAATGATTTGCAGTCACCGAATGGAGCACTAAGAGATGCCGCCGAAAAGTTTATTATAAAGTTCACTACGATGGCGTCTCCGTATGCCGTTTGTTTCAGTTTATTCGAACAGTCACAGTCGTCGTTGGTTCATTTCTATGGACTGACAGCGCTGCGTGATGCTATCATTCGTGAGTGGGCAACACTCGATGCCGGTGCCAAGTGGTCGATCACCGAGCGACTCATGAAGTATATGTTGTCGTACGCTCATACGACACTGAGCAATGCCACCAAGAATCAATCATACAACACGATGGCTGTCTTGATCAAGCGGTCGTGGCTCGACGAGGAGCGCTACGCCGACTCCAAGCCGCTCGGCCAAATCATCGTCGACCACATGCGTAGCCAGATGTTTGCCAACGACCGTCTCCAACAGGAGGTTGCCATCGGAACAATTCTCTCGATAGTGACTGAATTCTCGATGACTTCGAAGGCATCTCAGACTCAGCAGACATGGGACTATCACCAGCAGGCGATGCTGTCGTTCCAGAAGAGTCAACTGCTGTCGATCTTCAATGGCACCGTCCAACTACTGTGCAGCTACAAATCGGATATCGTCAGTCGCAACAACATTAATGACCGGTTCATCTATATGTTGTTCAATGCCATCCAGTTGCTAGAGAATATTTGTGATTGGCGATTCCTCAGAGATCAATTCAAAACGTTGACGTTGTTGGCGAAATACAAAACGAATCGATACAATTTCAGACCACCGATAGAATGGGCACCGTCGCTCATTGAGAACACCGTTGTTTTCGACTTGGTATTCGAGTTGTATCCGCTGGTCAAGACACACAAGGATATATCACATGTACTCAGAAACATTATGATTTGTCTGTGCTGTTTGAATGGCGAGATAATGGAGGGTTCCGAAACCACCAAGCTCTACATGTGCAATATAATCGATCGTGTGGCACCGCTCCTCGCTAGCGCCATACAACAACAGCAACAACAACAACAACAACTGACAAATACGAATTGGAGTGAGATAGAGGATCTCTCGCAGTTGGTGCGTTTTTTTTGTTCGAATTTCCAGTTCCAAAGTTTCCTTTTGATTCCAATCGAGAAATCGAGAACCTTCTTTGAAAACCTGACTAAATACATCATTGCATCGATGGAATACCTAAAGCTAACGGTCAACAGCGATGACATTGATTTAGAGGATGAATTGGAAAATGAATTCTTCTTTGTATTGATCAAAGCTTGGGTTGGATTATTGGCAGACATCGAAAATGTACAAAACAAATCAAAGAAATCGAAACACATTTTGAACAACGAATACTTTACCTACCTAGTTGGTATCATTAAGGTTTGTTCCGAGCAAATCTACAGTAATTATATTAAAACAAGAATTGAACTCTCAATATTAGAATTAACTAATGATAAGAATCAATCAAGCAATGATGATAATGGTAAATAGAGAAAATTAATATAACTTATTTCAATCAAACTAATAATACCCATGGTTTATTTTCTAGAAATCGATCAAGATAAGAATAAATATAATGATCAATTAAAAGTGATTTCATATCTTGGTCGCATTAATCCTGGTATTTCAATGGATCTATTGACAAAGGAGATCAATAAGACTGTAGATCAGCTGATTAATAGTGGTGATGCTAGAGCTTTTGAAACATTGCATTGGTTGATTTTGTTGGCCGGTAACTTGTTGTTTGATAGCGAGGTTGTACTCAATGGCATACCCAACAAGCTGGAAACATACACCTACGACCAATCACAAGCAGGAGCAGCCAAAGATCTTGTTGTTGAGCTTTCCAACGCTGTCTTTAGATACTGTCTCGATTTCGAGCTGAAAGCAATGCTTCACTACAAGAGCGTTGAGCAGTTCTCTCCGTTGATCGCCGAGACATGTACTTGGTTCTTGGATGGTTGGTCACTGGTCTACCTTTATCCAACACTAGATTTGAATATAAATATCAGTCCGAAACTAATGGAAGCATTCGGTCCACCAAAAGTATACGAACTGGTCAATCTCCTGCTGCTCAAAGTGAATCTCAATTTGAAGTACTGGAACGGTGAACTACCGGTATTGGAACAGACTGTACTGCTTCTCAAGAGTCTATGTATCAATAAGCAGATACTTCCACAACTCATCGGTTCACCACACTGGAAGGAGATGCTCAGTCTTCCAGCGGAATTCTTACGTCTCAATCCAAAGATTCAAGCCAAGATATTCTCATCGTTCACACGTGTTGTCTATAGCGCTGAGGATCCATCGGAGAAACAACACCGCTTCATTCAGTTGACACAATCGATTACCAATCCTTTGGACACTGTATTCCAACGTGCCGACTTTAAGAATATCGCTCAGAATCCAGAGGTCAGGGAGACACTCTTTACTCTTTTGCACCGTCTCAACGGTATCGTCTCTATCCCAGAGGAAGTCAATACCTATGAAGACGAGGTACCACTTCATCTGGCATTCGACCTCTTCCACAAATATGCGAATGCATTCGTTTCACTCATTCCTCTTTACATTCATTATCCAGACACTGTCAATCTTATCCTAACATTATTCTCACAATTTACGAAATTCCAACTTGAAACAGTCGATGGTAAATATTAATTTATTAATTTAATTATCAACAACAATAACAACTACTAACTATTTTAATTTAATGATTAATTTTTAAAAGAGGAAAGATCAAAAAAGATATTCCCAATTTTAGTGGAACTTTTCAATACTATATCCAATGTTTCTCAAACAAATACATCCAAGGTCAACTTGGAAAACAAAGAACAATACAATAGAATTAAAATGCAACTAAGAATTATCAACAATATTATTCTATTCAACGATGTTCAAAACAACTATCCAAAACTCATTGTACAAGCAGTCTTACATGGTATTTGTGTTACTATTCCATGTATTACAAATAATGGATTATTAGAGGTAAATATTTTAATATTTTATATTAAAAATGATTTTACTAACTTTTATTATATTTAAATTTATAAATAGTATACCAAATTATCAAATACTTTCTTTTCAATTATACACTTTTTATTTTCATCGGATACTATCGATCTTTCTGCTTTTCCACCAAATATTTTCAATACATTGCTATCTTTGATTGAATACGGTATAGCTCAGTATGTATTTATACCTGTAATATTATCTAACAATTTACTAACAGACTGTTTTATATTTTAGTCATGACACTGAAATTGCCAATCATTCTCTTAATTCAATTTTGGCTTTGGCAAAGAATATTCAAGGAATGTTGGAATCATCGATTCAGGTAGATATTTCATTTACCACACAGTTGGTTGGATCTATGATCAACTTTTTGTTGTTACACGATTTCAATATGGATGAACTATTGTATAACGCATCGAATGCATTCATAGAGTTGGTAATTTTGAACACTGATGGATTCAAATCAAAGGTAAATCAATTGATTCAACATCAAGAAGCATGGTTACACCCCCGTCTCACCAATAGTTTCACACAGCTGCTCAACTCGATCGAACAATATAAAAAAGATAAGAACAACGAGAACAGAGAAGGCTACTTGAACAATATAAAGAAATTCATCTCCACTGTGAAACCATTATTAAAGAAAAATTAATAAATTGAAAAGGTCAACTATTGTTTTTTTATTAAATATTAGCAGTGTGTATTATTGATTATCCAACGGGATATGAGCAATAAGTTCTGCAAATGGTGGTGTTGGTATAAGTGGCTCCAAGTTTACTTGTGGAGGTAAGTCACTGACCAATGATTTGGTCAACCAAACAAAAAATTTATTATTCTTTTCATCTCTGTCGTCTTCTTCTTCAATATCAAAAGTTTCATTATACCAATACGACAAACGTGATATAACCAAATCTGTATGACTTTTTGGGTGTTAAAGAAGTGTTATATCTCTATGTACAATGTACTTACTCTCTATTTCTAAAATCAACATTTACTGGTATATTACCAATATTATTCAAGCCAAAGTTGTGTACTTGATAGTTGTTTGAATACCATGGTTGTTGAACCCCAAATCCAGCAATGGTCTTGTGTAATCCTTGTAATGGATTTTTTGATTTTGCATTGCTTCCTCTCTTGTATTCATTCTGATTGTTGAAAAATATAATTGCTGATCTAATATTGTGATTGTTGTCGATTGTTCTCAAATTGTTGTTGATAATTGCTAAGTTATTATTGGTACTATTGACTGAGTTGACTATGTTGTTGTTCAGAATTGTGAGATTGTTTTTTATAATATTGATATTGTTGTCGATGTTTTCTAATCGGTTATTTAAGTTGTTAATATTATTGTCGATGTTTTCGAATCGATTGTTGATGTTGTTGTCGAAGTTTGCTAATCGGTTGTTGAAGTTGTTGGTAAATCTATCAATACTCTGATCTACAATACGACGAATGGCATCCATGAGCTGTTCATTTGGATTGTTTTGATTAACAACTGAAAGAAATAGAAATATTAGTTATTTGATGAAATGATGAAATAAAATGCTTACCGTCAGTGATGGCTATCTCATGCCTGATTTTAGCTCTGACAACTCGTTGGTAATCCACATCTGGTACAGCATGTTTGAATGCCCCTGTAGATTTCATTGTAAACATGTAAAGTGAGTTTTTTGATCATTCTAAATGATAAATTTGTTACTTTTTAAGGTATGATATGACAAATCCGTTTCTTGTAATCTATTTATACTTTCTTGTGTAATGTCAATGTTTTGTTGTTCGTTGACTAGTTGTTGAAACATTATTAAAATTAAATGAACAAGGTTTCTATCTTTCTTGCTTTGAAAGTAAAAAAAATGGTAAGAAAAACAAACTTAATTAAGGTGGGCTTCAAAAAGTGATAAATTCTCAAAAAAATAGAAACTCATAATTAAAAAAATAAAAAAAATAAAAATTCATTTATAAACAGAATGTAGAACCAAGCTGTTACAACCAAAAATAAGAATACTGCTAAGAAACCAACCAAGACAACTAAGACTACCAAAAAAACTAAAGAAATCAACCTATCCTAAAAAAAAAAATTTTAATTATTATAAAAAAACTGGTAGTTTTCTAATTCTATTAAAAAAATAAAAATAAATTTGTTGGTTTCCAAGAAAAATTTTAAGAAGTGCTGTTTTTTTAAATACATAAATCACTTTTAATATTTACATTATTATCGAAAATTCACCATAAATGTCAACAAGAAAGAAAGGTTTATCAGACGAGGAAAAGAAAGAAAAATTAAAGAAATTCTTTTATGATAGTGTAAGTGTTGATATCTAAATGAAGTAGTGTTACTTTCTAACATTTCAATCTGTAACACAATTGAATTTGAATCTAGTCTAATGTATACTCTTCAAAAGATGTGGAATCTGAGGCAAGTGAAGCAACTGGAATACGTATGTTTATCAATACCAACTTTAACAATGTTAATGTTTGAAAATATTTACCATTTATTATTATCATCATCAATAATAGCAATGATAGCAGTAAGAGAGACTATTAAATTGATGGTAGCAGATGGAATTGTACAAACAGATAAACTAGGTGCATCGACATTCTATTGGGCATTCCCATCATTCGAGAGGAATCAAGCAAAGAACAAAAACGATGAACTCACAAAAGCGATTGCTGACATCAAAGAGAGAATTGCAAGTGAAACAAAAAAGAATGAAACTTTGAAACAAGAGAGAATCGAATCGGTATGATCATATAATATCATATTTAAATATATACTTGCATATACTAATTTAATTGATTTTGTTTATACTGCATGTAGGATGAAAGAACAAATAATTTAGAAAGAATCAAAGAGTTGGAAGCACAATCAGTAAAGCTAAATGAAGAGTTGGCTGGCTATGCAGATGTAGAGACAATGGAAGAGATGAAGAAAGAATTGAAAATTGCAGTCGAAGCTGTAAACAGAAACACCGATAATATAGATGCACTCAGATCATTCTGTGATAAGAAATGGGGGGTGGCCAAAGAAGATTTTTATAAGAACTTTCAAATCGACCCAAATATGGAATATTTAGAATATTAATATCAAAATAATAATAATAATAATAATTGTACATATATACTTTTAATTGAAAAAAAAAGAGATAATTAATTAAAATTTTATTTGAAATACTCCTATTTATGTAAAGATGGAATATGATAAAACGATTGGAATGGATTGTGGAGTTATTTATAAATAATGAAAGTGTTTGATACTACAAAAATAATCGATTTGATTTAATAAGTATTTGGTGTTGTTTGAATGGTATCTGTTTTCTTTTGGTTGAATACTTTATCGACGATCACGAATAAAATACAAGATGGAACCACCAATGAACCGGTGATCACTACATTTTGGAAAAGATTGGTGTATGGACCGTAGAAGAATGCCAAAGCAGATGCAATAGCTTGAATAAACTTGAATACTATAAATGTTATTTTTAATTGTTGTGTTGTTAGTATATGTATAGATGAAAATGATCATTGTAATATTGAATGAATAGTTACCGGCAGCAGCTGATTCACCTTTGGTTGGGTAGAGTGAACCTAACAATGAGTAGAGTTGAGTGTTGTAACCGGCGTCGGCAAATCCCATCATACCGGCACACACGAAATAGAGAACCAATTGGTGGTCAGAGATGTATCTGTCGATGATGTAGGTAAAGATGGTACCACCTAGACAACAGAGAGTGGCAAAGATAATCATTGGACTTCTTCCGATGATATCAGAGACCTTACCGATGATCACTGATCCGAGTGCATCACAAACACCGAATACAGTCATAACATAACCGAGATTGTTCTTTCCGACTAATGGTGGGAAGTCACCAAAGAAGAACGACTGACTGATACCACTGTAGAACAAAGCAATAATCAACAATTGGATTGGTCTATCCTTTAGCAAGTTGAGAGTCAACATCAATCTTTCTTTGGTTGATAATATCTCCTTTGGTTTATCATCTGTTGAATTATCTGGATTACTAATGATAATAATAATAAATAATAATAATTTCATATTAATCAGTAAATCACGACTATACATCTTTAAATATTAATAATTTGCTTACCCTAAAAACAAGAAAATAAAAATGGAAACAGCACATGTAATCGTCAAGATAATGAAAAGAGTACGATCAGAATAACCGGCTTTAATGAGTTCGGCAGTACCGAGATTTCCTACGATTTGGTTTGCTTGGAATAATGCAAAGAACTGTAACAAATGAAATAGGTTAGCGCATTACTGAGGAGATCGGTGATTAATGTTATGTTTGGATAGACTTACTAAACCGGTGTGGAAACCTAGAGTACTTTCGGTGGAACAACGAATGACAAAAGCACCTTCGGCAGTCCAGAGAATGGCAGCACCGAAACCGAGAACTGCAGATGCAATATAGAGCAATATGGTGTTGGTGTAGATGTTGGCAGCGATATATGCAATGTAGGTGAGTGTACCGATAATCAGTGAGTACTTCTCACCGACCTTTAAAACAATCAATGGTGACACGAAATTAGAGAGTGACAAACATGCATAAATGATTGTCAATGAAATGAAACCAGCATTCTTATTAATCGTTGTTTCTAAATTCTAATAATAATAGTAATGATCAAAAAAAATGTTAATACTAATTAATTTACAGATATTATTAATTGTTGATATCATACTTGAGTCGGAGAGAATGCAATAAAAAGAATACAAAATGCAAAACCTAGAACTATGACATTGAAAAGATTGGTATCTCTCAATGGTTTCTTTACTTTATAGTCACCAAGTAGAGTTTGACGCTCAATGTCTTTTGGGTGACCATTTACACTATTTTCAAAATCCATTTTATTATTTTAGTGTAATACAAATATTTATTTTAGTATAGTACAACACACAACAATACAACAATAGGTATATAATAAAGTAACAAAACTAAATTATATAAGTAGTAGTATAAATATGTATGTAAGTAAATAAATAGTATAAAACAGTTTTGAATTAATAATCCTGACTATTTGATGGATTCATTAAAAATAAAATTAATAAAAAAAAAAAGAGGATTGTATTAAAAAATCATATGGCTGATATTATTGTTTCAGTGGTACTTTTTATCATTAAAACAGTTAATTTTTTTCAATACCACTCACAGATTTTTTTAATTTTTCAAAATTATTGGGAATTTTCCCAAACGTCAATGGTTGTTATGTGCTTATCCATTTGAATAGTCACAACCCATTTGTTAAGCATTATTTTTAATTTTATTTGGATACCATTTGGTTTAACAACACGTCATAAAAATAAAACTATAGTAAAAAGACTGCAAAGTTCAAGCTTTATTTAAATATATCTTTAAATAATCTATAAAAACTTATAAATTTTTTAGAATCAATAAATAAAATTGTGATCAGCATTGACTGTATCTATTCTTACTAAAATTTCAAAAGAAACTTCTAGAGATATTTAATAAATTATCTATTTTATATTTTAAATATTTTGAGTGATATAATATTATTGTTGGTCAAAGCAAGAAATTATTCACAATAATATTTCTTTGGTTATTTTAAAATTTTGTCGTTAATTTTTTATTTTTTTTAAATTCAAATTTGGTAGTTTTTATTAATTTCAATCTCCGATTGGTCTTTAAAGTTCATATGATTGATATAAATAGAACTAAAAATATATGATATTGTTGATAAAATTTTAAAAAATTAGTTAATTTTTGGAGGGAATTTTTTTAACTAGTGTTGAAAAGTTGTTAATTATTTGTTATTATCTAATCATTAATAATCAGTTTTTTAAATATATATCAAACTAAAATTAAAATAGATTGATCATTTGTTAATATATTTCACACAAACAGTTTTGATTTCAAACCTTATTACTAGTAATTAAAAACAAATTAATTATAATAATTATTTTGTTTCAAAAAAATCAATCAAACAATTAGGTTTTTGGTTTTTTTTGTTTTTTTTTTTTTTTTTTTTTTTGTATAAACGCGCGCAAGTGCACTTTTTGATAATTAATATATGTAATTTTCTTTTTTTCAAATTATTTAAAAACTAAAGAGTTAGATTTTTAAATATCTGAAAATAATACAAACAAACAAACACAACACAACCATAAAATCTTCTATTTTAGTTAATTTTTGTAGTGATATATTTTTGTATTGTCAGTTCACAATACCACTTTAAGTTATCAGTAAAAATCTATCGAAA